>NC_088793.1:37430221-38055221 GCF_011386835.1 Chrysemys picta bellii | reverse complement strand
AAAAGTAGGATTTAAGTGGTTTCACGTAATAACAGACAGAACAAAGTAAGTCACCGAGCAAAATAAAGCAAAAACACAGAAGTCTAAGCCTAATACATTAAGAAACTGATTACAGATACAATCTCCCCCTCAGAGATGTTCCAATAAGCTTCTTTCACAGACTAGACTGCTGCCTAGTCTGGGTCCAATCCTTTCCCCTGGTACAGTCCTTGTTAGTTCCAGCAGACATCTTAGGTGGAAACTAGGGGTGTTCTCATGACTGACAATCCCTTTGTTGGGAGCCATCAAGCTTCTAAACCACCATTAATGGCCCACACTTTGCATAATTACAATAGGAGTTATACTTCATATTCCTAATTTCAGCTACAAGAAGGATACATTTATACAAATAGAATGAACACACTCACTAGATTATAAGCTTTGTAATGATACTTTACAAGAGATCTTTTGCATAAGGCATATTCCAGTTACATTATATTCACACTCATAAGCATTTTCCATTAGACATTATAGAGTGCAACGTCACATGTGACAATCCCTGAAGGATTTTGGATCTATAAACCACAAATAATACTAATAAAAAGTAAAATTCATGAAATGTCCAGTGAATTCCATGAAATTAGATCCAGTGTGACCATATGACCCCTGCACCCAAACTCCCTCCCAGAGCCTGTAACCCTCACTCCTGCACCCGAACCCCCTGCCCCAGGCTCAGCCCAGAACCCCCCTCCGACACTCCGAACCCCTCGGCCCCAGCCCAGAGCCTGCACCCCCTCCTGCACCCCAACCCAATGAAAGTTAATGAGGGTGGGGGAGAGTGAGTAACGGAGGAAGGGGGGAATGGAGTGAGTGGGGCGGGGTATCGGGGAAGGGCAGGGCAGATCCTGGGTTGATCTTAAATTTAAAAAGTGATCTTGTGCAGAAAGGTTGGAGACCACTGGACTAGATAGAACTTGAGTCTGATCCAGTATTGCAATTCCTATATGCCTATGGGATTCAGTTCACACCTATCCACCAAAGAAATCTCAGAGTACAACCTCATCTCATATCCTAATGCAACATCCTTTTCTCTGGCCTTGACAAATGCAATCTTGCTTAATTCATATACATTGAGAATGCGGCTGCAAAGATCATTTTCCTACCTTGTCACTTTGATCACATCATCCCTCTCTTTGAATTCCTCCTTCAGTTTGTTCTTCCCTACTACATCAAAAAAACTGCTTGTATTTACTTTCAAGGTTCTCCACAGTCAATCCCCACTCTGTCTCTCATTTGATATCCAGCTAATGCTCGCCTCCAACTGGTACCAGCGCTGTAATTAAACCGCTGTTGCATGGCCACACTATACTCCTGGTGTCGGTGTAGCACATCCACAATAGCAGCTCTTGTCTTGACAGAGAGAGCAGTGCACTGTGGGAGCTATCTCACTGTGCAACTGGCTGCAGGGTGCTTTGGGAAGGGTTTGCAATGCCTCATGGGGCAGATACAGTTTTAAATGATGAAGGTTTCTCAATCCCATCGTTTCATGGGCATCCTACTAGATTGCCAGCCACTTTTCAGTTGCTCTGGTAACCTGCAACTCAGCCATCTCTGTCAGAAAACATGGATCCTGCACTGCTGTTCAGTATTGTGCTGTGCGTTATAAACACACCGCTATAAGAGGAGCACGGGGGGGGGGGGAGGGGCTATTCAGTTGAGCCTGGCATTGTTTGTTTGTACTGAACTATGACCCTTGTTATTATTTCTATGAGTGCCTGAAAAGTAACACATTTTTAAAGTAGCACTTGGTAATATGACCAAACTGACATCGCTGAACACCAAAACAAGAAGCCCACAGACGTGTGTGTGACAGGGAGTGTGCATGCATGTGTGTGAATTAGAGAGAGAAAGAGAGACAGAAACAGAGTGTGTGTTGGAAGAGAATGAGTATGTCGGCATGCTTTCTCTTTACATTCAGACAGCAGCAGGAAGCAACCAATCCCGAGGCAAAAGCTGATGCACAGACAGCTGGTGTCCCACCCCCCCCAGCTCAGGGGAGACCAGTACACCAGCAGGGGGAGGGGAACACCCAACATCAGCCCTTGCCTCCCTTCCTGGCTCTACACAGCAAGGCATAAGACTCTCCCCAACCCCAGCAGCATCCCGCCTGCCACTGTAATCCTAGTGCCGGGGAGAGCAGGATTCAAAGTTCATGTTTTGATCCTGTGATTCCCTCCAAGTTCTCCCACCCCCTCCTCTCCCCACAGACCAAGGAGATCCACCCCCTCCTCTGTAGTCCAGACAGGAATGTGTTTGCTGCTGGGAGCCAATGTGCTCAGCTGAGAAGTAGTCCAGGCAGGAACCATCTTTTTCTGTGTTTGTACAGAGCCTAGCACAATGGGATTCTGGTCCATGACTAGGGCTGCCTATGTACTACAGCAATACAGATAAATAACAGCAGTGCTGACACATTGAGATAGTGACTTGCGATACCGTGATGCTAGCAGACAGAGAAACTGTAAAATTCTCTCCCCCCCCCCCCCCCCCCGCGCCTCTTTGGGCTCTAGGACATACATGAATACTTGTTTAAATCAATAACTTCAAGATTTAACCTTTTACCCAATCCTTAGAATAAGCTTTTGTTCCATTGATCTCTGATTTAACTGGATTTTCTTTAATTTGTCTAATGATCATTGCTTTATTAAAATCATTTTGACATTAGACTCACTAACACAACCACAGGCAATTCAAGCAGAATGAATAAAGGAAGTAAATAAGTAAGTAAGTAAGTTACAACTGTTGGTAAGAGAGAAGGGGGACAAAAAGTTACCTAAGCCTGAAACATTCAAATTCAAAAAGGGACCAGACTGCCTGTTTCAACAAGCTGCAGCCAGAAAGGGAAGAGGAAGCCTGGGGAGTGTGGGGGCAACAGGAAAAGGAGACTAAAGTTTCCATAAACCCAGGATTATCGCATTTAATTCACACTAACACTACAGTAGTCTCAATACACAAGCTCTAGCTCCTATTCTAAGGATGTTAGAAGAAAGGTCTTATGCGCATTTTAATGAAATTGGGTAAAAATTTAACTTTTAAAAGTTAGTAGCAATATATTTGAGAATCCTTATAAAATGCTGAGTTAGATGATAACCAGTCAAATCAAAACCTAAATAATCTAACGCTTGCTATATACCATACTCAGCCATATTATAACTTACAAGCAATTTTTCTTACCACGGCGTTGCTTGAGCTTTCTTGCAAATCCCACAATAATAAGTGATTATCAGCCAGTGAAATGAGCTTTTTACCATCTCCCATTGGCTCCCATATAACACTGTAAAACAAACATAACATGAATAAAACACATGAAAAACCCCTCAAACAATGAAGTCTTGCAATTGTCGGTCATTTTAATTCTGTGGTGCTAAATCTGTCCTTAAACACAATGATGAAACTCCCATAATTTTCAATATAAATTGGTCCTTTTTGTCTGCAGAGCAGAGTTTGACCATTCTTGTCAATACGTAGTTAGTTACATACAAAAAACCTCCAAACATTAAAATAATATTACAGAGGTAAAGTCAAGCACTCAAAAGTTAGGAAATGCCAGAATTAAGGTTGCCCATACAACCTTAATTTGGCCCCCTGGTGCATATATATAATGATAGTCCTGCTCAACATCACATATAAAATCTGTGGCAGAGGAAGGAACAAGTGGTGTTCGGTTATCACTCAGAGCCAAGGAATCTGACAGAGGTCTGCTTCATTCAGTGTCTGAGCTCTAACTGATCAGCACTGCTTAACATGAGTAACATAACTGGTTCTAACTAGCTCTTGCCAGAGCCTCTTAAAGGTACACTTCCCCACGTCTTCCTTTCCCAGGCAATTAACAAACAACATTAGCATACTACAAAATTTCAAGTACTTATAACCAAATTATTAACCAAACTAACAATGCTCAATTTGTCTCTCAGGTGCACTGTACTGTCATGTAGACCTGTAGGCCTCACTTGAGACGTCAGCACCATTGTACTCAGGTGGCAGTACTCCATTAACTCTGGTTGTGCCACGTCCTGGGGCTCAGACTTCTTAATCTGCTGTGGTTGTTGCCTGTCTAAGACCTCCTCTAGCAAGACGACCATTCAGGGCCACTTGGTTCTAAGTGGTTCTTGACAGAGCCTCTTAAAGGCACAGTTTCTCACAGGACAAAACTCAGCTCTCCTGGATCCCAGTCTGCCTAATTACACAACAACTTATTTTCTCTACTTGCATCCTTCTGCCTCAATTACTGTCCATTCTGAGCACTGGATGAGGCAACGGTCATGGAAAATAAACAATGTAATTCACTGAATCATAATGCACATGCACAAAGGATCCAAATTACAGGATAACTTTAATTGTGTCATATCCTAACTTTGGAGCGCTTTTGGAAGACAGTGAGACTAAATGGATGAGATCTGCCAGTTTAGTTACTTGAGTTCTGTTCCCAGCTTTTATAGAAGTGACTTTTTGTAGTCTCTCGGGTACCTTATCAACACAGACATGGAAGCAATCTAGATACCCAGGCTGTGGGGAGCATTTCTAAAATGGGTGAATGATTCTTGCCTGCCTCCTATAGTAGGAATGTAAGGCCCAGATCTATTGGGCTATGAAGTACACAAAATTAACACCAGGTAATGGAAGAGCTGAAACAACAACAACTCACGGTCTTCTCCACACTCTTCACCCACTCCCTCTTTCCCTAGGTGAGAGAAAGGTAATGGGGAGATAACGGTAGTAAGGACTGGCTACTGCTTCTACATTCCTTTTATTGTAGAGCTCTAACCCTGTCGGAGGCTCAATGTAGAAGGTAACGTGCTCAGTGCAGTTCATTTGTAGTAAACTCCATGATGCTGTGGGATGCTCAATATATTTGGCATGTTATGAATTTTAGCACCAAGCCTCTAACACAAACTAGGACTCCCCCCCGAAGCATAGCCAAAACTACCTACTCTTTCCGTAATCACCTTAGAAATCACAGAATTACACTGGAAGGGACCTTGAGAGTTCACTTGGTCCAGTCCCCTGCACTCATGGCAGGACTAAGTATTATCTAGACCATCCCTGACAGATATTTGTCTAACCTGCTCTTAAAAATCTCAAATGATGGAGATTCCACAATCTTCCTGGGCAATTTATTCCAGTGCTTAACTACCCTGAGAGTCAGAAATTGTTTCCTAATGTCCAAACTGTACCGCCCTTGCTGCAATTTAAACCTATTGCTTCTTGTCCTATCCTCAGAGTTTAAGAAAATCAATTTTTCTCCCTCCTCCTTGTAACAACCTTTTATGTACTTGAAAACTGTTACCATGTCCCCTCTCAGTCTTCTCTTTTCCAGACTAAACAAACCAAATGTTTTCAATCTTCCCTCTTAGGTCATGTTTTCTAGTTGCTCTTTAATCGATTTTGTTGCTCTTCTCTGGACTTTCTACAATTTTTCCACATCTTTCCTGAAATGTGGTGCCCAGAACTGGTCACAATACTCCAGTTGATACCTAATCAGCACAGAGTAGAGCAGAAGAGGGGAGGAAAGTGATCAGGTACAGTCAGCATGGATTCACGAAGGGGAAGTCGTGCCTGACTAACCCAATTGCCTTCTATGATGAGATAACTGGCTCTGTGGATGAGGGGAAAGCAGTGGATGTGTTATTCCTTGACTTTAGCAAAGCTTTTGATACGGTCTCCCACAGTATTCTTGCTGCCAAGTTAAAGAAGTATGGGCTGGATGAATGGACTGTAAGGTGGATAGAAAGCTGGCTAGATCGTCGGGCTCAACGGGTAGTGATCAATGGCTCCATGTCTAGTTGGCAGCCAGTTTCAAGCGGAGTGCCCCAAGGGTCGGTCCTGGGGCCGGTTTTGTTTAATATCTTTATTAATGATCTGGAGGATGGTGTGGACTGCACTCTCAGCAAGTTTGCAGATGACACTAAACTAGGAGGCGTGGTAGATACACTAGAGGGTAGGGATCAGATACAGAGGGACCTAGACAAATTAGAGGATTGGGCCAAAAAAACCTGATGAGGTTCAACAAGGACAAGTGCAGAGTCCTGCACTTAGGACGGAAGAATCCCATGCACTGCTACAGACTAGGGACCGAATGGCTAGGTAGCAGTTCTGCAGAAAAGGACCTAGGGGTCACAGTGGACGAGAAGCTGGATATGAGTAAACAGTGTGCTTTTGTTGCCAAGAAGGCTAATGGCATTTTGGGCTGTATAAGTAGGGGCATTGCCAGCAGATCGAGGAATGTGATCATTCCCCTTTATTCGACATTGGTGAGGCCTCATCTGGAATACTGTGTCCAGTTTTGGGCCCCCCACTACAAGAAGGATGTGGAAAAATTGGAAAGAGTCCAACGGAGGGCAACAAAAATGATTAGGGGTCTGGAGCACATGACTTATGAGGAGAGGCTGAGGGAACTGGGATTGTTTAGTCTCCAGAAGAGAAGAATGAGGGGGGATTTGATAGCAGCCTTCAACTACCTGAAGGGGGGTTCCAAAGAGGATGGAGCTCGGCTGTTCTTAGTGGTGGCAGATGACAGAACAAGGAGCAATGGTCTCAAGTTGCAGTGGGGGAGGTCCAGGTTGGATATTAGGAAAAACTATTTCACTAGGAGGGTGGTGAAACACTGGAATGCGTTACCTAGGGAGGTGGTGGAGTCTCCTTCCTTGGAGGTTTTTAAAGGCCCGGCTTGACAAAGCCCTGGCTGGGATGATTTAGTTGGGAATTGGTCCTGCTTTGAGCAGGGGGTTGGACTAGATGACCTCTTGAGGTCCCTTCCAACCCTGATATTCTATGATTCTAAGAATTCCTTCTTGTGTCTTGCTTACAACACTCCTGCTAATACATCTCAGAATGATGTTTGCTTTTTCTGCAACAGTGTTACACTGTTGACTCATATTTAGCTGGTGATCCATTATGACTCCCAGATCCCTTTTTTGAAGTACTCCTTCCTAAGCAGTTATTTCCCATTTTGTATGTGTGCAACTGATTATTCCTTCCTAAGTGATGTACTTTGCATTTGTCCTTATTGAATTTCATCCTATTTATTTCCAACCATTTCTCCAGTTTATGCAGATCATTTTGAATTTTAATCCTATACTCCAAAGCACTTGCAACTCTTCCCAGCTTGGTATTGTCCGCAAACTTTATAAGTATACTCTCTATGCCATTAGCTAAATCACTGATTAAGATATTGAACAGAACTGGATCCAGAACTGATCCCTGCAGATTCCACTCAATATGGCCTTCCAGCATGACTGTGAATCATAGATAACTATTCTTTGGGAATGGTTTTCCAAACGTTTACTCACCCACTTTATTGTATCTCCATCTAGGTTGTATTTCCCTAGTTTATTTATGAGAAAGTCATGCAAGACAGTATCTAAAGCATTACTAAAGTCAAGTTATACCACATCTACCACTCCCCCCCACCATACGTAAGGCTTATTACGCCGTCAAAGAAAGCTATTAGGTTGGCTTGACACAATTTTTTCTCGACAAATCCATGCTGTTACCCATCACCTTATTATCTTCTAGGTGTTTGTAAACTGATTGCTTAAGTATTTGCTTCATTGTCTTTCTGGGTACTGAAATTAAGATGACTAGTCTATAATGCCCTGCGTTGTCCTTATTTCCCTTTTTAAAGATTGGCACTATATTTGCCCTTTTCCAGTCCTCTCCCATCTTCCATGACTTTTTGAAGAAAATTGCTAACGGCTCAGATATCTACTCTGTCAGCTCCTTGAGTATTCTAGGATGTATTTCATCAGGCCCTGATGACTTGAAGACATCTAACTTGTTTGAGTACTTTTTAACTTGTTCTTTCCCTATTTTAGCCTCTGATCCAACCTCATTTTCACTGGCATTCACTATATTAGATGTCCAATCACTATTAACCTTTTTGGTGAAAACTGAAACAAAATGATTGAACTGTTTTCATTGAAACTTCAAAAAGTTTCAGTCTGAGTCAGAGAGCAGGTTCAGAAAATGTCACCCCAACCAGTTATAGTGTGGCAAAATTATACACAACCAAAAACAAGTCTTTATAATGGAAAACATTAAACAGCCTAAACAATAGGCATCACTACCAACTGCCTACAATAATTAGAGGTAGCTAACTGGTTTTAAAACTGTCACTTGGTATCAGAGAGACAAGATGGGTGAGGTAATATCTTTTATTGGACCAACTTCTGTTTGTGAAAGAGACATGATTCCGAGTTACAAAGAGCTCTTTTTCAGGACTCTCTAACATCGTGGGACCAACATGGCTACAACAAACTTGGTATCTACATTTCATAATGGACACATTATTCCATATAGTTCTGTTCCAGAAGACATGTGTTAGTTCTTTGAAAAGATTAAAAGCATTTTATAAACACAATTAAAGGGATAAAATATTAATGCATTATAACAGATATCTGATTAAACTCATTTCGGAGTTTCTACATCCAAAATGAAATAAAAAGGACTAATGACAAATCTGATATTTTGCGAATGGACTGGATCATGGAACAGTGAAAGTGTTTCTCACACCAAATGATAGGGAGCATACCAAAAACCTCAGTGATTTTTTTTAATTCAATGATTATTTCTGGATTACAAAAGAGGACAACAATGGATATTTTGGCCTATTTTATTAGATAACATTTTTGATTACTGGCAATGAAATTTGTTTTTGGCAATTACTTCTGTAGTGATTATTTGGCAACAGAGATAAAAACTAATTTTCTAAAAGCCATTCGTTATGGGTGCTGATGTGTTTGCCCCTCACTTGAACTAACCACTGGGCATTCAGTTGTAAGGACTAAATTGGAAGCACTTTTTTGATGTTTTCAAAGGCAAGAAGAAATTTCTTTGAGTGTCACTGAGCTTCAAGGCAAAGAATTTTATAGCTAGAAAGTGTGCTAATTAGAGCCAATTATAACCCAACTGACATACCCCAGAATTAAAAGGTCTAGGAGCATTCACTCTGTCCTTGCAAGATGCCCATTTTGCTACTATTTAATTTATCTGATATGAAAGTTCATCGTTTTATGGATGTGGTTGTAGCAGTCATTCAGATTTTATGATCAAGATGAAGGTTACCCAAATCACTCTTTGTAACATGATTTCACTTTAAGTGGAGACCACTTTTCCATAGCCATAACTCATACCTCTTACCAGTGGTGAGTGAGAGGCTTTACTTTCAAAGTAAAAGGGCTTAAGCCACCAATTTCTGCAGGATTTAAGTTAATTTTTTAAGTTTCTATTCATTATGTATATGATAATCTTCAAAGGGTGAACAGAATGGAAACCAATGCAGCTTTGCCATCTTGAGTCTGCAAATAGCTGCAGTCTCTCAGTTGAAACTAGCATCTTGTCAGTTTCAGAAAAGTTAGGGTTTGCCTAAAACAAGTATTTTAAACCAGATCAAATCAAGTTAATCCAGTTTGAAAATGCTTGTGTATGCACAACACAATCCACACTAATTCTGCATTAAATTGAGAACTCTGGAGTCCTCCAGAGTATCATTCTTGCAATACAACTTTGACAGCTCTCCAGAAGCTCTATAACAGAGATTCCCAAAGTGGGCGATACTGCCCCCTGGGGGGCGCTGGAACGATCCAGGGGGGCAGTAGTAGCCTCGGGTGCAATTGGGGGGCGTTGAATAAAAATAAGGGGGCGGTGGAAGCATAAAGAAAGAAGAGAATATAAGAAAATTTTGAAAAACTGTTCGTACATGTTTCATCTGTTGTGTAACATAGAGTTAAAGTTGTAGTGATTACTTTATTTTCCAAATAAATTCACAAATTATAACCGATCAGGTGTGAAGTCCGCCAACAGCTCTTAACAAGCAAGTGTTGGCAGGCGAGTGTGTCGCGCATTGTCGGGAAGTCCAGCATGCATCGGCAGGAATATGTGAGTGTAATGACTTGTTTACAATACGATACTATAAATAGGCGACATGTATGAAATCTAATTTAGATTGTTTCTGAATTGTGTAAAAAGCAGTTAACAATAGTGCAATAAGTATTTAAAATTTTGTATTCATATTCGATACCTTCGATCTTTACGGATTACGGATCACATACAAAGCAAATTGTATTATTGTTGTTTCAATAAAACAGCAATTTACACGTGAGTATTTTTATACATTTTCTTACATATCTACCGCACGTTTCTGTGTCTCTAGTGCTTACTAATAATAAAATCGTAGCAGGCTTGTGTCGGTACAGTACTATTTGAAGTGTACAGTCAATATATTTGTCATATTTTTTATTACAATATTAACGAAAACAGGGGAATGAAATAGTAAAAAAACTGTTAACTTATCGTTTATTTATATCTATCGAATCATCTGTGTTAATTGGTAAATAAGGCGCATGTTAATAAGGAACAATTATTTAAATAAGGGCAAACTAAATTAAAACTATTAACTGATTTTTAATTGCATATTGATTATTTTTTAAATTAATTATTTCTTGATAAATTTAGTTTGATATTTGACAATTTAATATCAAATACATATATCTAATGCTGAGCAAAAAACAAAATCCAGTTTATTAGTTTCATTAGTATTTTAGTTTAGTTGTCTTTTGCCGTCTTACGCAAAAACCACTGTATACCTGATGTCGTGGGCAATATTCTAACAACACAACTACTGCAAAAAAATTTGGTTCCGGCGAGAGAAATTGCACTTTTTCAATTATATAAATTGTTATATATCTTGATAATTTTATACCCTTATTATGATAAATAAACACACAAATTTTATTTCTTTTACAGATAATACCATGGCTGAACCCAAGAAAAAATGTAGACAATATAGTATTGAATATTTGAACTATGGCTTTATTCAGTCGCCTACAAACAATACATTACCGATGTACCTGATTTGCCAAGAAGTTTTATCAAATGAAGCTATGAAGCCTTCAAGACTACAAGAACATTTGACAAAAGTTCATGCTGATGAGAAAGATAAGGATTTATCTTATTTTCAAGCACTTAAAGAAAATTTTTGAGACAGCCGACATTGGCAAAACTCTTTTCAATAGCATCCAAAGAAGAGGACGATGGGTTGCGTGATTCTTACAACATTTCGTTACTGATTGCTAAATCGGGAAAACCGCATACTATTGGTGAAGAACTAATTCTACCGGCTATAAGTGAGGTAATACGCACTATGCTACACAAACCAGCGTCTGATATTACCAAGAAAATTTCTTTGAGCAATAATATAGTGCAAAGAAGAATTGATGAAATGGCTCAAGATGTTGAAGACTCATTATGTGAGTATTTTAAAACATCCCAGTTCTCTATACAGCTTGATGAGTCAACTTTGCCAGGAAATGAAGCCTTACTTTTAGCATACATGCGATTCATAACAGAAGAAAAAATTTGCCAAGAATTATTATTTGCTAAAAATTTGCGAACTGATACTAAAGGAGAATCGATATTTCATGTATTGGAAGAGTTTTTTTAAAGAAAAAGAAATCCCCCTGAGTAATATCTTGTCAGTTGCTACTGATGGTGCTCCAGCGATGATAGGGCGCTACAGGGGTTTTCTTGCATATTTAAAAAAAGTGGTTCCAAATGTATTCGCTGTACACTGTGTCATTCATCGTCAACATTTAGTTGCCAAAAATTTGAGTGAACGCCTACATAGGTCATTACATTATGTCATTAAAGCAATCAACAAAATCAGAAGCAATTCATTGAATGACAGATTGTTTGGACAACTTTGTATTGAAAACGATGAAGAATTCAATCGCTTGCTGCTTCATACAGAATTTCGTTGGCTATCAAAAGGTGCCTGTTTGGATTGGTTTTATAAACTCTTTGACTCAGTGCTAGAGTTCCTAGAAAACAAAGATGATGCTTTACGAGCCAACTTGATTGATTCCAAAAATGACATCGCTTATTTGACAGAAGAAGAACAGGAGTACTTGTGGCACCTTAGAGACTAACAAATTTATTAGAGCATAAGCTTTCGTGGACTACAGCCCACTTCTTCGGATGCATATAGAATGGAACATATATTGAGGAGATATATATACACACATACAGAGAGCATAAACAGGTGGGAGTTGTCTTACCAACTCTGAGAGGCCAATTAATTAAGAGAAAAAAAACTTTTGAAGTGATAATCAAGATAGCCCAGTACAGACAGTTTGATAAGAAGTATGAGCATACTTACAAGGGGAGATAGAATCAATGTTTGTAATGGCTCAGCCATTCCCAGTCCTTATTCAAACCGGAGTTGATTGTGTCTAGTTTGCATATCAATTCTAGCTCAGCAGTCTCTCCTTGGAGTCTGTTTTTGAAGTTTTTCTGTTGTAATATAGCCACCCGCAGGTCTGTCACTGAATGACCAGACAGGTTAAAGTGTTCTCCCACTGGTTTTTGAGTATTTTGATTCCTGATGTCAGATTTGTGTCCATTAATTCTTTTGCGTAGAGACTGTCCGGTTTGGCCAATGTACATGGCAGAGGGGCATTGCTGGCACATGATGGCATATATCACATTGGTAGATGTGCAGGTGAACGAGCCCCTGATGGTATGGCTGATGTGATTAGGTCCTATGATGATGTCACTTGAATAGATATGTGGACAGAGTTGGCATCGGGGTTTGTTACAAGGATAGGTTCCTGGGTTAGTGGTTTTGTTCAGTGATGTGTGGTTGCTGGTGAGTATTTGCTTTAGGTTGGGGGGTTGTCTGTAAGCGAGGACAGGTCTGTCTCCCAAGATCTGTGAGAGTAAAGGATCATCTTTCAGGATAGGTTGTAGATCTCTGATGATGCGCTGGAGAGGTTTTAGTTGGGGGCTGAAGGTGACAGCTAGTGGTGTTCTGTTATTTTCTTTGTTGGGCCTGTCTTGTAGGAGGTGACTTCTGGGTACTCGTCTGGCTCTGTCAATCTGTTTTTTCACTTCAGCAGGTGGGTATTGTAGTTTTAAGAATGCTTGATAGAGATCTTGTAGGTGCTTGTCTCTATCCAAGGGATTGGAGCAAATGCGGTTATATCTTAGAGCTTGGCTGTAGACAATGGATCGTGTGGTGTGTCTTGGATGGAAGCTGGAGGCATGTAGGTAAGTGTAGCGGTCAGTAGGTTTCCGGTATAGGGTGGTATTTATGTGACCATCGCTTATTAGCACAGTAGTGTCCAGGAAATGGACCGCTTGTGTGGATTGATCTAGGCTGAGGTTGATGGTGGGATGGAAATTATTGAAATCATGGTGAAATTCCTCAAGGGCTTCTTTTCCATGGGTCCAGATGATGAAGATGTCATCAATGTAGCGCAAGTAGAGTAGGGGCGTTAGGGGACGAGAGCTAAGGAAGCGTTGTTCTAAGTCAGCCATAAAAATGTTGGCATATTGTGGGGCCATGCGGGTACCCATAGCAGTGCCGCTGACTTGAAGGTATATATTGTCTCCAAATTGAAATAGTTGTGGGTGAGAACAAAATCACAAAGTTCAGCCACCAGGTTAGCTGTGACATTATCAGGGATACTGTTCCTGATAGCTCGTAGTCCATCTTTGTGTGGAATATTGGTGTGGAGGGCTTCTACGTCCATAGTGGCCAGGATGGTGTTTTCTGGAAGATCACCGATGGATTGTAGTTTCCTCAGGAAGTCAGTGGTGTCTCGAAGATAGCTGGGAGTGCTGGTAGTGTAGGGTCTGAGGAGAGAGGCTACATAACCAGACAAGCCTGATGTTAGGGTGCCAATGCCTGAGATGATGGGGCGTCCAGGATATCCAGGTTTATGGATCTTGGGTAGCAAATAGAATACCCCTGGTCGGGGTTCTAGGCATGTGTCTGTACAGATTTGTTCCTGTGCTTTGTCAGGGAGTTTTTTTAGCAGATGGTGTAGTTTCTTTAGGTAATCCTCAGTGGGATCAGAGGATAATGGCCTGTAGAATGTGGTGTTAGAGAGCTGTCTAGCAGCCTCTTGGTCATATTCCAATTTATTCATGATGATGACAGCACCTCCTTTGTCAGCCTTTTTGATTATGATGTCAGGGTTGTTTCTGAGGCTGTAGATGGCGTTGTGTTCATCACTGCTGAGGTTATGTGGCAAGTGATGTTGCTTTTCCACAATTTCAGCCTTTGCACGGTGACGGAAGCAATCTATGTAGAAATCTAGTCTGTTGTTTCGACCGTCCGGAGGAGTCCACGCAGAATCCCTTTTTTTTTGTAGTGCTGGTAGGGAGGATTCTGTGGGTTAGTATGCTGTTCAGAGGTATGTTGGAAATATTCTTTGAGTCGGAGACGTCGAAAGTAGGATTCTAGGTCACCGCAGAACTGTATCATATTCATGGGTCTGGAGGGACAAAAGGAGAGGCCCCGAGATAGGACAGACTCTTCTGCTGGGCTAAGAGTATAGCTGGAAAGATTAACAATATTGCTGGGTGGGTTAAGGGAACTACTGTTGTGGCTGCTTGTGGCATGTAGCAGTTTAGATAGTTTAGTGTCCTTTTTCCTTTGTAGAGAGGCAAAGTTTGTCTTGTAAATGGCTTGTCTAGTTTTTGTAAAGTCTATCCATGAGGAAGTTTGTGTGGAAGGTTGGTTTCTTATGAGAGTATCCAGTTCTGAGCTCTCATTCTTAATCTTTCCCTGTTTGCTGTATAGGATGCTGATCAGGCGGTTTCGCAGTTTGTTTGAGAGTGTGTGACACAGTCTCTCAGCATAGTCTGTGTGATATGTAGATTGTAATGGATTTTTTACCTTTAGTCCTTTTGGTATGATGTCCATCTGCTTGCATTTGGAAAGGAAGATGATGTCTGTCTGTATCTGTACGAGTTTTTTCATGAGGTTGATGGATTTCCACTCCATACGGCTAAATGCAGTGCCTTGCATAATGACAGGTTTCAGAGTAGCAGCCGTGTTAGTCTGTATCCGCAAAAAGAAGAACAGAAGTACTTGTGGCACCTTAGAGACTAACAAATTTATTAGAGCATAAGCTTTCGTGGACTACAGCCCACTTCTTCGGATGCATATAGAATGGAACATATTACAAACATTACAAACATTGATTCTATCTTCCCTTGTAAGTATGCTCACACTTCTTATCAAACTGTCTGTACTGGGCTATCTTGATTATTACTTCAAAAGTTTTTTTTCTCTTAATTAATTGGCCTCTCAGAGTTGGTAAGACAACTCCCACCTGTTTATGCTCTCTGTATGTGTGTATATATATATCCTCAATATATGTTCCATTCTATATGCATCCGAAGAAGTGGGCTGTAGTCCACGAAAGCTTATGCTCTAATAAATTTGTTAGTCTCTAAGGTGCCACAAGTACTCCTGTTCTTCTTTTTGTGGATACAGACTAACACGGCTGCTACTCTGAAACCTGTCATTATTTGACAGACTTGTTTAATAAATTTAATGAAACAAATTTACAGCTCCAAGGCGATGAGCTGAATTTAATCAAAACAAAAACTGTTATTTCCGTGTTTGTGGCAAAACTTCTTCTGTACAAACGAAATTTAGGATGAGGAGAATTCAGCCAGTTTCCAAATTTATTAACAGTAGAAAAACATGATGAAGACTTGCTTACCTATTGTCAGCATTTGGAGGCTCTCCATTCTGACTTCAATCAACGATTTGAAGATATTCTTAAAATGAACATACCCGATAGGGTTTTGGTCCCTTTTTCAAGTACAAATACAGAAGAATCTCCAAAATTACAAGAAGAACTGACAGAAGTAACAACAAATGAGGAATTGAAATTTAAATTCAAAGACGGCTACCAACAGTTCTGGCTGCAAAAGCAGATACCTACACTTTATCCTGGATTATGGGCTATAGTACAAAAGTTTTTAATTGCATTTCCTTCATCATATTTAGTGGAACGTGGGTTCAGTGCGGTCACAAATCTGTTAACTAAAAAAAGAAACCAACTGCAAATAGCTAATCGCGGTGATTTAAGAATGCTGCTGACAAAAATAGAGCCGAACATTAATAAATTGATAGGAGTGCACCAGGTTCATCCTTCTCATTAGGATTATTTTTAATGTTATTCGTAATTTTTATTTTAATATTATCCTTCATTATCTTAATTTTCTGTGTGTAATGTGAATGTTACTATAGTTGATTTTAATAAATAATTTTATAATTTCAAGCTTCAGGGTGTCTTATTTACAACACCATCTTTCTTTACTATATTGTAGGACATAGGTAGAAATATAGATACATAAAAGAATGCAAATTTGTCACTGCATCTTTGTTTGTTCGCTTAAAGAAGGTAGATTTCCAGGGGGGCGCTGAGTAATTTTTTTTCTGAAAAGGGGGCGGTAGGCCAAATAAGTTTGGGAACCTCTGTCTTGGACAAAACATCCTTATCCATTGTTCTGTCAAACCATCTTATCTTGTACTATATTGGGGTGTATCTGGTACTAGCCTTTTGAAGTATTTATGTAAATATCTAGTGCCTAATCCTTCTTAGGAGTGCCTATGTTTTAGCAATGCTATCAGCAAATTTTTCCAAGTTCATCCACCAGACTGTGAACTTGTAAGCATCTGCTTGAATACATGGTCCGACTTGGGTTCACAGCCTCTGGTTCAGGTCTCACACCAGGCCCAGAGCTCCAGACTCTCTTTATATATTACATATAAAGCTCGAAAACGGTTGCCTTCACCATTCTGAAATTCTCTTATCACTGCTGGTCATCCCAGGCTGCAGAACGATCCTTTCCCACCAACTCATGCTGGTTTCCCAGGATCATAAATGGTGCTGAATACTGTGTAGCTGACCAAAGAACTGGTTCTCTAGTTCCAACGGTTTGGCGTAGACCTATTTTTCCTGCTTGTCCTGCTGCCACTGCTTCAGAGTGTTCTCCTAATGCCACCACAGAACATTATCGTGCTCCCGCATAATCTGTTTTGTGGTATGATGGGCAAAGACCGATGCTAAATTCATCCAGCTTTGACAGCCTTTGCTTATTTGTGCTTGTCGTTATAGTGGCGTGGAGCATTGTTGAATCCACAATGGCCAACAGCAATTCAAAAATGGTGCAACCCCGCCCAGAAAAGAAGTCTGGAGTGGAGACAGTGCAAACAATTTTTTTTTTTTTTAATTTGAACCCACTTGGCTTCCCACAATTCACAGGGAAATAATCCCAAAATACATGCTGCTTGGCAAGCAGCAAACTCTCCGTAAACCCATACAGAGCGACAACCTCTGGACGTAACTAGCTACAACCTCCCTCCTTATTCCCAATACAAAGTCACAAGCTCAGTACTCATGGCCCCATACAGCTCTGGGCAACAATGATACTGAGTCCAGCTCTGATTTGTCCTTCTTGGGTGATTCCTCCTTGGCACAGTGCTCCTCCTGGCTCCTTGCTGGGGCATCCCCGGTCAGCCTCTGTGTCCCTCCCAGGCTGTGCGGACAGGTTCTCGGCTGCTTCACTATGTAAGACCTGCTTGCTGTAATCCTTTTTGTCCAGAGCTCCAGAAACACATTCCCTTTTGCTCTCCCTCTCCACACTCCTCAAATAGCATTTCCTCTTCCTGGAACAATCAATACTACTTGCCCTCAGAACAAAGTTGTAAAGGGGCCATGCTCTCTAAAACCTAAGGTGATTACACTAAATTGCATCAAAAAAGTTCTGGATTAAACTTCCCTGTGTAGACACACCCTAAGTTTGACAACTGCCATTCAGAAATCAAATGTCAACTTTGCTCTTCTGCTGCTTAAGGAAGTATAAGCAGCAGCCAAGTGATTAGAGCTATTGCCCTTTGCCTTTGGTGATGACCACCCAAATCCTAATCCTTCATATTGGCCTCCAGCTAGTAGGTTTCTGTTAAGAACAGAAAGCGTTAGAAACAAAATAGCATTTGAATGATTTCTGAATATCTATAGGACAATTTACCCATTCAGATACTTTGAGAACTGAATCAAGAAAGTGATGTTTTCAAGAAACAGGAATGCTGGGATTTGGGGGGGGGGGGATTGGTACGGACATTTATTTTCTCAGACACTAAAAACAAGCATGCAATCCAAGTCCAAACTATATTAACTAGAAGGCATTTTTTTCCCCAAGGACAGAAAAAAATAAAACTCGAAACATTAACTCAAGTTAATCCATAAACAAGTTACATTATCTGGGGTTGATGGGGTATATTAGTTTACTCAGATTACAAGTAAACAATTTAAAGATCTTTGTGAATAAACTAAAGAGGAATAAAGCAAAATGCAACACTTTTGTAGAGCTGAAATAAAATGAAAACAAACAATATTGCTTTGGATTAAGTAAGCTCTATCAATTGTTTAATTATCATTACAGAAATCATACACACTACCTACTTTTGTTTTTTATTAAAGGAAATACACAAACTCTGGTAGATTGCAACTAATGAAGGAGAAATATTTTGATTAACTGAAAAATCCAGAGCACTGCAGGTGGTTGGGGAGGAATTACCTAAACAGATTTGAAGAACATATAGTGTTGCAGAGGAAAGCTCTACTTGTCATAACATACTTTACTAAAATAATTAAAAATGTTCAGTGAAATACTTCACATGCTATGTTTACTGGTAAAATGTGGGTCCAAAATATTATTATTTCTATTAAGTTAGTGCTCAGGATTCCTAGTAACAGACCAGTACCCCATTGGTAGGACCCTATCAAATTCACGGTCCATTTTGGTCAATTTCATGGTCATAGGATTTAAAAATATCATAAATTTCAGCTATTCAAATCTGAAATTTCACAGTGTTGTAATTGTAGGGGTTCTGACCCAAAAGGGAGTTGTGGGAGGGTCACGAGGTTATTGTGGGGTGGGGATAAGGGGGGGGGGTTGTGGTACTGCTACCCTTATTTCTGCGTGTTGCTAGCAGCAGCGCTGCCTTCAGAGCTGGGTGGCCAGAGAGCAGCCGCTGCTGGCGGGGAGCCCAGCTCTGAGGGCAGAGCCACTGCAAGCAGCAGTGAAAAAGGATGGCATGGTATGGTATTGCCGTCCTTACTTCTGCGCTGCTGCCTTCAGAGCTGGCCCTTGGTCAGCAGCCACCACTCTCTGGCTACCCATCTCTGAAGGCAGCAGTGCAGAAATAAGGGTGGCATGGTATGGTATTGCCACCCTTACTTCTGCACTGCTGCTGGTGGGGCGCTGCCTTCAGAGATGGGTGCCCAGCCAACAGCCGCGCTCTCCGGCCGTGCAGCTCTGAAGGCAGTGCAAAAGTAAGGGTGGTAATGCTGCGACCCTCCTAAAATAACATTGCAACTCCCCTGCAAATCACTTTTGTGTCAGGAGGACCCCCAATTTGAGAAACGGTTGTCTCCCCCATGAAATTTGTATAATATAGTGTAAAAGCACACAAA
Organism: Chrysemys picta bellii; assembly: GCF_011386835.1. Lineage (NCBI taxonomy): Eukaryota > Metazoa > Chordata > Testudines > Emydidae > Chrysemys > Chrysemys picta. Next base: position 38,035,905 of record NC_088793.1, on the reverse strand, counting down.
AGACCAGATTTCATGGGGGGAGACCAGATTTCAAGGTCCACGATGCATTTTTCATGACGGTGAATTTGGTAGGACCCTACCTATTGGTCTAGGCACTGTACAAACAAAAAACAGTCCCTGCCTCAAAGAGAAAACTATAGATTTATTCAATGGAATTTGGAAGACCATTTTTCAGTACCATTCAGACAACATTATTGAAAGAGTTCTACTTAATGCTGCCTCAAAGAAAATGAAAAATCCATAGTGTTCAAATTGAAAATACCCTATTAGTCTCTATTTCTTAACATTATTCAGTATGTCTAAACAGCAACCAAACTTATCCTAATTCCATATAATAAGTAGTTATATAATTAGGAAGGCCAAAAAAGAATTTGAAGAACAGCTAGCCAAAGACTCAAAAAGTAATAAACATTTTTTAAAGTACATCAGAAGCAGGAAGTCACTGGACGATTGAGATGCTAAAGGAGCACTCAAGGACTATAAGGCCACTGCAGAGAAACTAAATGAATTCTTTGCATCAGTCTTCACGGCTAGGGATGTGAGGGAGACTCCCAAACCTGAGCCATTCTTTTTAGGTGACAAATCTGAGGAAATATCCCACATTGAGGTGTCATTAAAGGAGGTTTTGGAACAAATTGATAAATTAAACTGTAATAAGTCACCAGGACCAGATGGTATTCATCCAAGAGTTCTGAAAGAACTCAAATATGAAATTGCAGGACTACTAACTGTAGTCTATACCTTATCATTTAAACCACCTTCTGTACCAAATTACTTGAGGATAGCTAATGTGAAGCCAATTTTTAAAGAGGGCTCCAGAAGTGATCCCGGTAATTAAGGGCCAGTAAGCCTGACTTCAGTACCGGGCAAACTGTGGTAAAGAACAAAATTGTCAGACACATAGATTAACATAATTTGTTGGGGAAGTGTCAACATGGTTTTTGTAAAGGGAAATCATGCCTCACCAATCTACTAGAATTCTTTGAGGAAGTCAACAGACATGTGGACAAGGGGATCCAGAGTGAAAATAGTGTACTTAGATTTTCAGAAAGCCTTTGACAAGGTCCCTCACCAAAGGTTTTTAAGCAAAGTAAGCTGTCATGGGATAAGAGGATAAGTCCTCTCATGGATCAGTAGCTGGTTAAAAGATAGGAAACAGAGGGTATGAATAAATACTCCATTTTCAGAATGGAGAGAGGTAAATAGGTGTCCCCCAGGGGTCTTTACTGGGCTGAAATTTTTCATGGTTGATATTTCCTCATGTTGATATTTATTTTATTTATCTATTTGAAATTTCAGCCAAAACAATTCAGCCATTTCTGAAAATAAGATTAAGGAAAATAACATTGATTTTCAATGTTAAAACAATTTTGGCTAACTTTTCTTTGAAACTCTAGTGTTAGTGACTTGAAATTTGGCAGGAGGGTAGACTGTGTGTTGAGGATATGCCCTTTTCCATCCCTATGAAAATCTGCCCAAATATGGTCAAGTTAAAGCCTTTGGGGGAAAAAGACACAATTCATTCATGCTCAGTAGAGATTTACTAGAGTTTAACAGGTAAAATCTGAAAATCCTGTCTTCACTGAACATGCTCAGGCTTCTCACAGCTCCTAGTGCTGACCAAACTCCTACTGCTATCAGTTACTCCAGTAGCTCAAGTGGCAGAGGTCTTTGTGGTGACTTTAAAGGCTCTAACCCTGCTGATGAACCTGATGACATATACTTCTTCTCCCTCCCATTTTACTTAAAAAAAACAAAAATAAAAAGTAAAACTCCACCATAGTACATTAAAAGAACATTATTAAGGTTGCGAAGTCAAGCACTCAGAAGTTAGGAAATGCCAGAATTAAGGTTGCCTGTGCCTGTGAACAGGATCCCAGCCTCATTCAGTGCACAGAATGAATGCTGTTCATGTAATAAACAGCTGTTCAATCTTATTTTTAATTCATTGTTCAGTGTGTGGCTTATTCACTGCACACTATTCAAACCCTACACTGAGGACATAATTATTAACTTCCTCATCGACTATGGTGCTCATCACTTAAGTATTTGAGAGCTTCCCAAACATTAATGAATGCTGCCAACTCTCACAACTTTATGGTGAGAAAGGCAATTTTGGTGATTGCTGCAGGAGTTCTTACCAGAGGACCTAACTAATCTCAGTACCCCATTGTACTAGGTCCAGTATAAAAACATATCAAAAGACAGTACTTAATCCTGCCCTAAAGAGTTTACAATCTAGTGCAAATGGTGGTGAATTTGGGATGTGGAAGCTGGAACTGGGATTCAAACTCATCTTCTGAAGAAGCTGCTAACGTATCAATTCCTACTGAGATAGGGAAGAGTTAAATTGTTGATCTACAGGTGAAAGGTTCTATAATTCATTAGACATGCCCTGATGTATCCAAGTCCACTGTAAATCTAATGTTACACCTTTGAGAACAAGGCTTGCTTTCTGAAAAGATGGTTTAATGAATTTACAGGTGTGATCTTTTTGGAGTATACACCATCAGGGTCTTCCACTTTCTGGACACAAAGGCAAAATCTCCCACACTTTGTTTTCAGTCTGAGACTGTCTCCATTACAGATGCCACAGTGGCACACCTACAGCGCTGCAGCTGTGCCGCTGTAGCATCACAGTATAGACTAGTGGTGGGCAACATGCAGCCCGCGGGCTGCATGCGGCCCATCAGGGTAATCCTCTGGCGGGCTGCCGGACAGTTTGTTTATATTTGCACGGCCGCCCACAGCTTCCAGTGGCCGGCAACGGCGAACCGCAACCACTGGGAGCTGCGGGCGGCCGGGCAAATGTAAACAAACTGTCTGGCGGCCCACCAGCGGATTATCCTGACGGGCAGCAGGTTGCCCACCACTGGTGTAGATACTTGCAACAGTGATGAAAGGGGTTTTTCTGTCACTGCAGTTAATCCACCCTCCAAGAGGTTGTTACCTAACAGCTCTGTGTTCTTGGGAAACCAGGGTGCATTACCCAGCCTGTCTGACTCACGAAAGACCTTCCTCGTCCCAGCCTCTGCTTGAACCAAATCTGCATCAGAAGAAAGACTTACAAAAAGCAATGAAAAGGCAGTGGGAGACACACCTAAACTACTAGGATAAAGATGACAGGATTAAGGAAACTCTCCTAGCCTCATTTGCATCAAATATGGGACAAGGATGCATCTCTATTAGCATACAGAATGGAGAACAGAGATTCCAAGGCAAGAACCACACTGAACTCTGGGACCAGAAAAGCAGGGAAGCACTGCATGATGGGAGATCTCTACTCCAGATGTTAATGAACCCACGCCTGCACACACCCAGCTCAGCAGTTATCAGACCAATTCTAGGAATAAATCCTTTATTGGTATCCAAAATAGTGAAGCTCTCTAATTGCATAGTGACCTCCCTCAAAGGAACACCGTCCATAGCCAGAAATGATCAGCTCCCATTGCCTAGCCTGAACAAAGCAACTTTGGTATACTCCCTTGAGCCATCAGTTTACATATAAACAAATATAATGTTCTCCCTTGAACCATTGCTGTTTCTCTACAAAATCCCCTACCCATGCTCAAGTAAGTATTCTGATGACTGGATACAAAATCTGCATCAATTCCATTGGGACTTCATCTTCTCCTGACTGATCATGCTGGGGGCTCTGCCTGACTCCAGCACTCCGAACCCTCAGCTACCACCACCACCTGGGACCCCCGATCGATTCAAGCTTCATGGAGTGGTAAGAACCCATCTCTCTCTATATATATGTATATGTATAGCCTTCTGATCCTGACTTGTGTGATCGGTTATAGTTTTGTAAATCTGACTTTTATAATCAAATTTAAGTTAGATTTATTATTATAACTGTTTTGTTTGTTTGGCTGCCCTATGGTTATTATCTGGCAATAAATAACTTTCATGATTAAGCTGGTTGCTTTTCTCTCTCTCTCCCTCCTCCACCCCCACTGCTCCCCGGGGGTGTTTTCTGTTTTCCTCATTCACTCTGCAGCAACGCTCCTCGTACCTAAGCTAAAAGATTCCTGCAGCGTCCAAAAATCCTTCATGAGAATCCTACCTGAAAATCAACAGGAGTCAAGTGACTTTTCACATGTTTTCCTGCCAGTTCCAGATATTTTTCAGAAGATGACCCCATAAAAAGGAAAATGACCAAAATGGAAAATAATATAAACAATGTTTCAAAAAGTTAGACAAGTGGTACAGTATTATGGGTTATTCGTATAAAAAGAAGGGAAGAAGAGAGGTCAAGAAAGTAAAAATACTGTTGAGAATTCAGAGTTATGAAATAGCATTCTTTAGTAAACCAAAATATAATGTTAAGAGAGAAAGTTTTATAAAGGATCAGAATACAAGGTCAGGAGGTCATTGGAAATGGGCTGGAAGTTGTATTCCAGTCAAAAGCAAATCTATTTCACTTGTTATATAGTAAGTTTGCCCCAAATTTTCTTTTATATTATTCTTCTACGTTTTTCTGCACACAGAGACAGGTGATGAAGAACATAATTTCAAGAAATCAAAGAGGTGTGAAACAATTATTTAAGTGCTGAAAGTTCTTTGACTTTATCTACAATGAATCAGCTTCATATCTTGATAGATCTGAAGTTTTGTGCACCATGTGAAGAAAATGGAGGGTCTAGGACATGCGTAATAGACAGGGCTTAAATTCTCAGACAGTATTTCCCAGAGCCCTCCATGCCCTCCTCCCCCGCAACATGCTATAAAAACACCGTGGGGGGAGGAAGGGGGGGGTTGAAAATATTTACCGGAGTACCGCTCCAGACAGCTCCACTGAATTTAACAGACATTAGCATGTGATGCTATATTCTTTGGCAATTTCTGTAAAAGGAAAATGGTTCAAACTATACCTATGATCCTGATATTGAATGTGCCAAGCTGAACCTGCTGCACTTGTACAGAGCCCCTTGGATAGATTTGCACAGCCTGCAGAATTGAGCATCCCAGCCCAGGTGGACAAACTCGGGCTAGTGGGGCTCACACTAGTGTACTAAAAATAACTATGTAGACAATGTTTTGAAGTGGCATCTCAAGCTTCAAAGCCCACCCCATTTTCTAGGCTTCAGACCCTGAGCTCCAGCCCAAGCCGCAATATCAAACTGTTGTCTACACAGCTATTTTTAGTGAATTAGTGTGAGCTCCTCTAGCCCAAGTCTGTCAACATGGGGTGGGAGGCTCACTCCTGCAGGCTGTGTAGACATACCCTATAAGGTTTCAAAGGGGTCTGCCCAACCAGGGGTCTTGAGTTCATCTATTTTTAGTAGTAGGTCCTATCATATGTTAAAATAAGTGACAATTTTCATTTGTTCTCAATGCAAAATTACTCATCAGTAGATTGTTCTAATTACACAATTTCTTCATTATGTGAACATATAACATTTAAAATGCTATCAGCAGAATTCTGATTTTCAAAACGATTTGCTTGATATTAACTATTTACTAAATCAATTTATATATCTTCAATTTTGTTTCCTTAAGCATGCATCCTTAATACTGCATTAATGAAATGAAATCTTAAAGACATGGCAGGAAATATGATTATGTTTGGATTAATGTTACTATCAGACCCTTAATGATAATTCTTCCACAATACTACTGAGGTGGAAGTCAAACAGCTTAATGGGACTAAATTAGGGGGCTCAGACAATTTCCATCCAAGAATATTAAAGGAACTGGCACATGAAATTGCAAGTCCAATAAGAAGGATTTTTAATGAATCTGTAAACTCTGGGGTCATACCCAATGACTTGAGAATTGCTAATATAGTTTCTATTTTTAAGAAAGGGAAAAAACTACAGGCCTGTTAGTTTGACCTCAATTGTATGCAAGATCTTTGAACAAATTTTGAAAGGAAAGTAGTTAAGGACATAGAGGTGAACAGTAATTGGGATAAAACACAACTTGGTTTTATAAAAGGTAGATCATGCCAGATGAACCTCGTCTCCTCCTTTGTCTAAATAATCAGTTATCTTCTCAAAGGAAAAGCAGTAGATCTAATCTACCTGGATTTCAGTAAGGCATTTGATATTGCTCCACATGGGAAATTATTAGTTAAATTGGAGAAGATGGGGATTAATATGAGAATTAAAAGGTGGATAAGGAACTGGTTAAAGGGGAGACTACAATTGGTCATACTGAATGGTGAACTGTCAGGCTAGATTTCCTCAGGGATCGGTCTCGGGACCAATCTTATTTAAACATTTTTATTACTGACCTTGGCACAAAAAGTGAGAGTGTACTAATAAAATATGCAAATGACACAAAGTTGGGAGGTATTGCCAATATGGAGGAGGAAAGAATATTATACAAGATCTGGACAACCTTGTAAAATAGGAGTAATAAAAATGGGATGAAACTTAATAGTGCAAAGTGCAAGGTCATGCATTTAGGGACTAATAACAAGAATTTTTGCTATAAGCTGGGGATGTATCAGTTGGAAGTGACAAAGAAGGAGGAAGACCGGGGTGTATTGGTTGATCACAGGATGACTATGAGCCATCAATCTGCTGTGGCTGTGAAAAAGGCTAATGCAGTCCTATGATGCATCAGACGAGGTATTTCCAGTAAAGACAGGGAAGTGTTAATATTATACAAGGCAGTGGTGAGACCTCATCTGGAATAGTGTGTGCAGTTCTGGTCTCACGTGTTTAAGAAAAATGAATTCAAATTGGAACACATGTTCAGAAAGGCTACTAGGATGATCTGAGGAATGAAAAACCTACCTTCTGAGATGAGACTCAAAGAGCTTGGCTTATTTAGCTTATCCAAAAGATGGCTGAGGGGAGATAGGATTGCTCTGTAAAAATACATCAGAGGGATATACTAGGCAGGAAGCAGTTATTTAAGTTAAGTGCCAATGTTGACACAAGAACAAATGGATATAAACTGGCTGTCAAGTTTAGGCTTGAAATTAGGTGAAGGTTTCTAACCATCAGAGGAGTGAAGTTCTGGAACAGCATTCCAAGGGGAGCAGTGGGGGCGAAAAAACTAACTGGCTTCAAGACTGAGCTTGATAAGTTCATGATGGGGATGGTCTGATGAGACTGCCTATAATGGCATGTGGCCCATCAGTGACTGACAGTAGCAAACATCTGTAACAGCCAAAGATGGGACACGAGATGGGGAGGGCTCTGAATTATTACAGAGAATTCTTTCCCAGGTGCCTGCTTTGTTGATCCAGCCTACATGCTCAGGGTCTAACTGATTGCCATATTTGGGGTCAGGAAGGATTTTTCCCGTGGGTCAGATTGACAGAGACCCTGGTAGTTTTTTGCCTTCCTCTGCAGGATGGTGCATGGGTCACTTGCAGGTTTAAACTAGCGTAAATGGTGAATTCTCTATAACTTGAAGTCTTTAAATCATGATTTGAGGACTTCAGTAGCTCAACCACAGGTTATGGGTCTATTACAGGAATGGGTGGGTGCGGTTCTGTGGCCTGCAATGTGCAGGAGTTCAGACTAGATAATCATGATGGTCCCTTCTGACCTTAAAGTCTATAAGTCTATGAATATATTTATCTAGAAATATATTCATAACTAGTGCTTGAAAATGCTGCCTACATTCAATGCAAAGTGTTACAATTATGAAAAACTTGGTTTTTTGCATTTCCTGACAAAGTTTTTGTTTATTCCATTTTTGTTGGTGCATGTCATTAAAAAAAATAAATAAATAAACAAACTTACATTATGGGGTCAATAAACACCGGAAAGCACTTAAGTCCATCTCTATGTAGTATTGCACTTAAGCCTTTGCTTAATTGTCAGCATGTGATTGTGTCCCATTGACTTCAATGGGATTTAAGCACATGCTTAAAGTGAAGCACATGATCAAATGCTGTCATTAATGGATTTATTTTTCCTGAACTGGGGCCCTAATACAGTCCATATAGTAATATTATGAAGCTGTTACAAGTCTTTTCCACTCGCAGTTAAAGTGTATGTTAAACTAGTAGAAATCCGTGTTTACTGTAGTCAAACCACCCAGCACTGAGAACTCCTGTGACCATACCAGCTAAGAAAGGATGAGCCTAGACAGTCCTTGGACAAGAGACCTCCAAAGAAAATCCAATTCATATGAAAGAGGTACTAGTAAATCAATAAAAAGCAACGTTCTGCCAATTGCAGATTGAACCGTCAGGGGGTACTGTGCTGCGAGATGGTGAGGGCTTTTATTTCTTTATTTTTAAGATGTGACCAAACTGATGTCCAGATGAGCTTTGGTCCTTTAATTTCTCATGAAACTACTTGAAATAATAGGAATAACAACCTTAGCATTCTGGCCACATTCTACTTTGGGCACTTATATTGTGCGGACCTAAATTCCCCCTACCTTTTAAATTGGATGTGGTATAATTAGCTTGCCCCATACCCTAAACTTTGATAGATCATGAAAAAAATGGCCCTTAATGCAGCATTTTGGTCTTAAACTTCACAGAGAAGTAGGAGGAAACTGCTTGATTTTAAAAGAATTATCAGGTTTTCAGATCAGCAAAGTGAAAATGTTCCTGATTGCTTCTTAAACCCCATTTTAGAGTACAAATGAAGGAAGGGCTGTATGCTACAGAGTAAGATAAAAGACAACACAATGCCAAGAACAGAAAGGAGACAATGAAGACCAGAGAGGGGAAAAGGAAGGAGGGGAGACTTTGGCTGTAAAGTGAAGTATCAAGCTAAAAGAAAGGGGTCTAGTTACTGAATCATCAACACGTGAAGCACCTGCATGCTCTTTGTCTGGCTCCTACTCATAAGTTAAGGATAACACTGCTTAAGCTTGAGAGATCTGGCAAGATCACAACTTGCGATAGTTGGAAGAACAGTAACCATGGATTTCAATCAGTACATCATATGACCTTCTCACTAAAGAACATCTATTTCCTGTGGAGTTCATAAATGCCTCTTTTATTATTAAAACCCACACTGTAAAGTTATGTGAGGATTAATAAGAAATCTTCTCTTTGAATAAAATGCTGGTTTAATTTTCAGTCATTAAGAGCAACCTCCTTCATTGACAAATGGCTTTTCCTGTGCCAGATACCTGCATTTGTGCTGTCCCCAGTTCTAGTTATTAGCATAATTTGTTGCAATTGACTTAAATCCCATTTCCCCATGAGCTTCATTGGTTGGTATATTCTGGGAAGGCATCAAATGCTTGTCTTTTTCAATCAAATTTCTGTGTATGAATTAAAATTTTGGTGGCTCTGATCCCTCCTAATTAGAAAGATGTGGGAAGTCACAGAGAGAAACACGAGGTATTCATGCTGAAAAGAACTAGCCCTGCCACTGTTTACTCACACATGGGGTTAATCCTGCCATCACCAATTTGGCAGACACATGGCTGCCCCAAAGGAACGGATATTGGGGGGGAAAAAATGAATATTGTGGATACCTCATTTCCATTAAGTCTGTCACGAAGGGTTTGCTGACTTGCCTACCAACTTCAAGTGTAAGCAGAAGGAGCAGCTCCGACAAAAGTAGTAAAATGAGTATGATTTTCTGTTTTTCCTCATTTAAAAGGGATTTCCCACATAATAAGCAATGTGAAGATAGGCCTTTTAAACAGAAAGAATAATTTTTAATTAAAACACACTGAAGACAGATTTGGTTAGGGAAGAAAGCATTTATTTTCTATTTAATGTCTCAGTGCCTTTATAAGAACAAAATTAGATAACTCTTTCGCTAGAAAAGCTTCTTTCACTCCATAAAGAAATATTAATATTCTCCCCTACTTGACAAAAGGCTTTTGGTACTGGTACAGTGGTTAAATTTATAGTACTATCTATATTCTTACAGTTTACTTCACATTTTTCAGATTGCTAACCAAATGCATGCTTAGGAGAAAATTACAATGGATTATACAGAGTGATAAATATCCTATCTATCTTCTAACACAGCAGGTCTGCTCTCTGTACATACTTAAAGTGATCTCTGTTCACTTTTTTGACAAAGCTAAGTTTTTATTGCACTGCATACATGTTAGCACTACAGAGCTAACACTACTCTAGTCTAGCACATGAATGCTTGGGAATTATTATCAGTGTTCTAATTCTGGAACATTGATTACTTATGATACATAAGCCAGAAAACACTCACCTTGCTAACAGATCACAGGCATACTATGCAGAACTTAAAAATGGAGAAGATTTGAAATCGAGAGCATTAGTCCACGCCAAGTTACTTCAGCCAGTGTTTTTTTGTTTTTGTTCTCTCCCTGTCATCTGCTCCTCCTCCACTCCTCCCTCCCCCCACCCAGGGTTTCACCATTCTTCACCAACTTAAAACCAACAAGATATTTTGCTCGGTTTTCTAAAACACTTACTCTTGCAAAAGAAACAGAGTAAGTTGTTGGATCCAAAACTCATTGCCTATTTCAAGAAAATTTACTCAAGCCTTTCCATAAGATAAGTTGTGTTATAATAGTTAAAGAAGCAACACGAAAAAAGAAAGAGCTAACCTTACAAACACTATGCCCTGGCAACTTAGGCTATATCTACACTAGCATTTTTGTCGGTCAGAGGTGTGAAAAAACACCCCCTGACTGACAAAAATTACACCCACAGAAGTGCTGGTATGGACAGCACTATGTTGGCAGGAGACACTCTCCCGCCACTCATTGGGGGTGGTTTTATTATGTTCATGGGACAGCTCTTTCACGTCAGCATAGAGTGGCTACATGGGAGACTTTACTACAGCACAGCTGCATCGGTACAGCTGTGCCATTGTAAGGTATCTAGTGTAGACGTAGCCTAAGTCTCGCTTAGGACTCTCTTTTTACTATTGGTTATACAACAAAGTGCTTGGTGATAAACTACCTTAATGGGTGATTTATACGCCCTTTTACAAAGTAGTATGGATTTAGCCATATGACATCCCTTAGTGCAAGGAACAGCACCTCACTACTCATCTTTTCCAGATCATTAAAAGTATTTATTTACAGTTGCTTTCTCTCTCTTTCCTGCCCCATCTTTCATAAATTCAGAACATACTAATTTTAAAAGTTTTTCCCGCTAAATATTCAAGAGACCCAAAAACAGCTGGCATTTTTTAAATTGCTGCTTCCCTCTAGTTACTTTTATATCTGCTAATACTTAGTTCCAACATTTCAGTTAATTGCCTGGGAACTAATCGAAGTAGTAACTCCTCCCTTATCCATCTGCAATCAAAGATAGCTTTAACTGTCATTCTGACAACATCATCGTTTTTCAAATGTTTTCAGTAGCTGTCTTCTGCCTCTTGAATCAAATTCAAACTTTTCAGTACTCATCTTTAAGGTCTTGCACAGCTCAGCTTCCACTTAGTTAAATGTGTCAGTTAGGTACATGAAGTATCTTTCCCTTACCTCTCTCATCCTCATTTCATCATGCATTTTTCCAGGTGGACTCACTGGCACATCTATAATTCCCTTTCTGATCCAGTTGTCCTCCCTTTCCTGAAGGCCTATAAGTCCTAGTCTCACCTCAATGCCAGCTAAGCAGAAACAAGTTTTAGGAAACCCTCACAATGCAAATATTACTAACCAAAGTAATCACAGAGTCCTATTGTTGCTTTCCCCTTTCCCTTCGCCTCTCCTTCTCCCACAGCATGTTGTCCAACTTCTCTTGACATGCAATATTTTAACTCCAATTGTAAGTTCCTCACGATATTATCATCTATTTCTCTAAAATGCCACACACAATATCACTATATAAATAAACAACAATTAAATACAGGACCTCTTCTTGCAAACCCTTAATCTTGCAAGTTATCCCACTGAAATCTATGAAACAACTTACAGGCTCAAAAGAGAAGTTGAGAAAACTCTTTAAAAGTGAACTCAGCTTTCAAAGCCAAGAGGTGGCAAGCATAATTTTATCAACAATTTCCTGAGATGAAAAAGTCTCAGTTTCCGAGCAGACTGCTTTATTTCTTTAGAGTAGAAGCCCTCCCTCTGTTACTAACTCTTGGTGTGCATAACAATAACTGTATTCTAATTTCTATAAGCATAATAGACTAAGTTGTCAGATTTTTTCTTACATGCTTGATACATAAAAAGTGCAACTAGAAAAGGGAAAACTTATAAAACTGTAGAAGTTATAGGTGGAAAAGACCTAGGCTGTTTATGCCTCAAGCTAGCAAAGCACATTACAGGGCTACACAAGTTTAAATATAAACACATGCTTAAATGTTTTTTCTGAAGTAGGGTTCATATCCATTTCCCTGCTCATTCAAATGTCTGCTATATCCAAAGTAAGAATTTTGCTAACTCCAAGATACATTGAAGCTTAGCAGCAGTACAGATTTGTGTAAACTGCAGATGAATAGCAGTTGGTGGTATTCAAATACTGACAATACGCATGGCAAGAAGAACTCCAAATTTCTTTGTCCACAGATGTCATGGTTAGTTTTGTCAGGATATAACTAGAAAAACATTCCAAAAGTCTTTGAGCAGAGGACACATGAAGCTCAGAGACAGGTAAGGAAAACTTAGAATTTGTGTCATCACACATTAGGCATTCTTTTTTGGTCTTGTGGCACCTTTGAGACTAACAGAAGTATTGGGAGCATAAGCTTTTGTGGGTAAGAACCTCACCCCAATACACTCCCAATACTTCTGTTAGTCTCAAAGGTGCCACAGGACCCTCTGTTGCTTTTTACAGATTCAGACTAACACGGCTACCCCTCTGATACTTGATTTTTTGGTCTTGGCTCAGAAGAAAATACACACTACAGTGGGTGTACTATATGGTGTGTGTGTATGTATGTGTTTGTTCCAAAAACGAATTCTGCATTTCTTTACCTCATTTCATTTTTGAAAATCTATGTGCCAGTGTCCTTGTCACTTCTTGTTAAAACAAAGTCATTAAAAGAAAGAATGGTAAGTGAAATAAAATGAATACCTAGCATCTTGGCAGTGAAAATAATTCCCTTCTCCCTTCGCACCCCACAGTATTTCTCGTACACACCGTATTAGAAATAGAAATAATATCAGAGGCAATATTCTAACTATAAGGCCTTCGCCAGGCAATAGGAAATGAACATAGGAAAATCAGCTGTAGAGAAAAGAAGCTGAGATGCAGGATACAGTGGGAACCATGAAAGGAGAAAGCATAGGTAAGAAAAGGACAGTGTGAAAAACAGGAGAGTTGGGTAATAGAAGAGTAATGTTACAAGCACATTTTAAATTTAAATTTTTCTCTTTCCTTTTCTTTTCCTTATAAAATGCAGATAAAGATATTCGATAATTGCAATCTTCTTTCTAATCTTCATTCCAACCATTCATTTCAAAACTTGACTTAAAAAAAAACTTTTAAAATCTGCTATCACCTCAAATGTGCAATTTCAAGAGCTGTCATGATTCAGTTAACGACTCCCTTCCCTCGCTCCCCCCCCAAAGTAACTTGGACGGAGTGCCAGACTGCTCAGAGAGGGTGTAATCACATTGCCTCTGATAGCTAGACTACAAAGCATATAAGCCCTTTAGTTAAAACAGTAGGAGATTGTGTTTTTGAATGAAACATTGACCAGGTAGTGCAGGGCAGCCACAGCCAGCAATCTGAATGACTAACATGACATTTATGTAGGCAAAGAATCAGCCTCCTTAATGTAAGTAACCCATTTGACTATAAAGTTTCTCGTGCATTTTCATGATGATTTTTAAATACTTTGTTTTTCTTCAAATGAAGGAAGAATGTTCTTGTCGTTAAAGGTAAATTCTAATCCCAGTTCTTCCACGCCTATTTGGGGTAAGTCACTTAGTTTTACAAAATACCTAAAATACAGATATTGAATTAAACAACAAAACAGATTTTTAAACATCTAAGTAGACACTTGTCAACACATTGCTCTCTGCTTGGTAGTTAGCCTACATGTGGATGAAATTAACAAACCCACAACTTTACTGCACACTACTGCCTTGTGTTTCAGAATAAAATCTTAAAAGTAATATTTTGAATGATGCAGCAGAGTCCCCTATACACCAGGTCTTTGTGTATACTTGTTTCAGTGGAGTTCTCAGGACTGGATACTACTCTATCTTGACCCAATTCTGGTTGGTCTCTGGTCAATCTAGAGAGGTGTTCAATTAATAAAGGTAATTTAACATTGTAAAATTATTCGGGATACCTTTGGGTAGTCTCTTACAAGGAAGGAGGTCTTGAAATACAGTACTATTTATTAGTTTTAATCCTTACTAAACTAATTATAAGTGATTCTGAATTTAAAGCACCAACACAAATTACCAAAGCCACACCCAAACCCCGACTGCACCCACACCAGTTGGCCCTCAAGACCTTGCCTTCAGGCCCTTGTCCCGCAACCTCAGTTGGCTGAACACCATCCAGCCAATCTGCCTCTGAAACACACCCAGGAAACAATCGGTATGCACTCATGCTTCACACCATCCATATCTTTGCCCTGGTGTTCCGCCCCGATGCCAAGTGGCAGGACCTGCTGACACCTAAGGATGGCTAGGCTGTACTTCACTCTGGTTCTACAGCCCTCCTGGGATACTAGCTGGTGGCATCTTCACGTAATCATGAGCACAGGCATGTACCTGGCATGGTTTAAGAACTCCCCTGACATCTGTCCTTTCTGTGGCCAGAGGGAGACCCTGTCATACTTCTATGTAAAGTACATCAGAATGCAGACCCTCTTCTGGCTTCTCTAGAACCGCTTACGGAAATTCTGGCTGCACTGTCTTCCACGCCTCCTTATCCTAGGACACCCCGTCCACGGGCCCACAAAGTCACAAGACCTCATAATCAACCTCCTCCTAGTGCTGGCCAAGTCAGCCATCCATCACAGTAGGAGAAGGAAGCTGAACGGGGCGGGGGTGCTCTGTGACTGTGTGGCCTAATTCCGGTCTCTTATCTGCTCAAATCTCTAGGCAGAGTTCCTCTGAAGAGCATCCACTGACTCCTAAGACTCCTTTGAGGAGCAGTGGGAGCTATCTGGTGTTCTCTGCTTGGTGTGTCCCCGTCCCACTCCGATCCCTCATTATTACCCTCTGACATCACTCCTGATCCTGTTTTAGTCATTTGTTGTCCACTTGATGCCAGTGATGTTCAGTGGTTCCTCATTCTTAATTGAGGGGGAAGGCCTTTTGTTTTGGGTAGGCCTATGCCTGCCCACCCTCAGTGCTTCAAACAGTACCCACACCAACTCTGAAAAAGTCTGAATCCAAACTTTGCAGGTTTACTACCCAGGCACTTCCTTAAAAAATAACTGGGCAGATACACAGATTAAGGACACAACTCTGGAACCAATGCACACCCTAGTGAGCACCTAATCACTCAAGTAGTCTCACTGGGTTTCCAGTGAGGGGGCTCCACAATATGGCCTAGAGAAAAATAAACTAAACAAACCAAAAATAATAGGTTGGGTTTATAAACAACAAATCAATCATTTTTTATTGAATTGCAAAATTAATAGATATATAAAAAGAATTAGTCAAGCAATTTTTATAAGGCCTCACAAAATGTTAACTTGAAGTTTAAATTATATTTGTCTTAGATATAAGGCCTGTTACATGGCTTGAAAGCTAGACAAAGGATTTCAAACAAAAGGATAACACACTCCCCAAGACAGCAGCAGTAGAACTTCAGAGAGTTAGTGTGGTTTGGGAAGGGCATAGAGGTGAGACTAACCCACGCTGGGACCTCTGAGTGGAGGAAGCCAGCAGTAAGTGAGATCTGCTGATGGCAATTCTCCAACTTTACCTTTTGCCCTTCACCTCTGTGCAGCACAGGAGCTTTTTAAACCTGTCTTACAAAAAAGTCTAAAAAAAAAGAGGAGAATTTGAGGAAATAGGATGGGATTTGATGTTTCCTTTGATGCAATTTCAATAGACTCTCACAAGAAAGTCATAGAGCAACACCTGACACAGCATAAGTGTGTTATGTTGCAATGTCCAGTTCAATGTATGTAAATATGATGTAACATCTCTCAATTCCCATGTCTCATCCTCTCCCTCCTCATTCACCCTTTTCTGGGTGGTATCTTCAAAGTTTCTTGGTGGTGGTAGTGCAAGGAGTCTGTACACTCTGAGATCATGGTCCTTCGTTCAATGCTCTGGCTGACACACACACACACAAAATCAATATTAGCCAGTGCAGAGAGTTCTCCTGCAATTAGTACTCTGCTTGCTGGTATAGGAGTGGAAAATGGCCCAGAAGTCATAGCAGATGCCAAATCATGCTGTTATGACCTATAGGTTGAGTGTCAACATTCTGTTGCCTTGCACAGAAACATGCTATATAGATACTTACACAGGTAGGTGCTCATGAATATACGGTGAGCAAATTTCACTCTCTCAATCAAATAATGAAAACACACTGATAACACACTGCAATATTCCAGACCTCATTATAAATTTTTAGTTGACAAAAAAAGAATAAAGAGGAACTATGTAACATAATCAAATCTCTCCCCAGTAAACAATAAATTACTTATATTTATACCAAATAGAGCAAAATGCGGCCAGAAAAAAAAAGATAAAATGTGATATCAAAATTATGTTCTGGACAAAGGCTAAAATGTTAAGTAGAGCACCTGTTTGTGTGCAACAAAGGTCTTGTATGAAAGGGGGGAAGACACAACAAAACAGTACACAGGCTTTTACAGGATGTGTTTTTTGCAAGGACTATAATACATGTTTTTAATCTATGAAACATCTGGGACCAAAAAATCAATTTGTACCATTTTTTAAGATAGAATAGTTTTAAAGTTTGTAATCCAGTTTCTATAATATAAATCTGCACAAAACTAACAGCACAGGGCTTTAGGCTTTTTCTGGGAATATAAAATATGCAGAATCCTACCAGGCCATATTGCCATGGGCTGTGTTGTCAAGGTGACAGAGTAGCTCCAGGGTTTGAGTGTTGCTTGATGAATCATCAGGGGATTCATGACTGCCTGATTCCAATTCCTTCGGCATCCTCCAAACAGCCGCACATGTCATGACTTTACTGTCTGAAGCTAAGCAACAGAGGATAATGTCAACAGATCATTGTACAGGAGACATACTGTATACATGCATCAACATCTATGCAAATCTTTAAGCAATGCACATCTGCTGTTTGAAATATTTAAAATATCATATTAAGCTGAATTCAAAAAACATACAACACAGATAAAGGCACAGACCTCAAGTCAGCAATCAGTTCACCGCAGAACTCACAATTAGCATACATTTAACCCACTTTTCCATGGTTTAAAGCCAAAATTCAGTTCTAATGAAAAGAGATTTTCCAAGCCCCATTCCCCATATGTTCCTTTCAATTAATGTTAGAAATGAAAATGACCCCTTCTCAAGTGTATAGTTTGCACCTTAACAGTAATAGTTTAGCCACAATTTTAAAATTTCTTCATGTGGATTTGCTGGGTTATCCCCAGTTTGCATGTATGGCACTAAGTCACATTCTTTGCTGTGAAAGACTGTTTAGCAAAAAGAGTTCTCCTCTAAACATATATGCATTCAAATTCGTCCCTTTAATTCCAGCTGTAAAAACAGTGTTTCCAAAAAAGACAAATACAAGATTTATTTTTATTTTTAAAAAAGCAGCAACAGCTAATGGTCCCTTCTGACCTTAAAGTCTATGAGTCTTTAAACCCCTTTATGTTTAAATTTGCCTTTTAAAAAAAATGATGATGTAGCAAAATATAGGTGTAGCTATGAAAGCAGTCTATCAGCACTATAGGGAAAAGAATTTTGCGCGGCCCATCTTCATTACCCTGCACCGTGTGTAGCAATTTGCATTAGTGCAAAGTGGGTGTAAGCATTACTAGATCAGAATGGTAATAATTTGCGACCACTTTGCACTGGTGCAAATTGCTATGCAACAGAGAATCTGGTTCAAGGTCAACAAGGGAATAGCACAGGGGTAGGCAAACCTTTTGGCCCAAGGCCACATCTGGGAATAGAAATTGTATGGCGGGCCATGAATGCTCACAAAATTGGGCCTGGGGTGTGGAAGGGGGTGAGGGCTCTGGTTGGGGTTGCGGGCTCCAGGGTGGGGCCAGAAATGAGGAGTTCAGTGTGCGGGAGGGGGCTCCAGGCTGGGGCAGAGGAGTTCGGAGGGCGGGAAGGGGATCAGGGTTGGGGCAGGGGGTTGGGGCTCCGGAGGGGGCCAGGGGTGCAGGCTCCGGGCTGCACTTAACTCAAGCGACTCCTGGAAGCAGCGGCCATGTCCCCCTTCTGGCTCCTAAGCGGAACTGCGGCCCGGAGGCTCTGCACGCTGCCCCGTCTGCAGGCGCTGCCTCTGTAGCTCCCATTGGCCGCAGTTCCCGGCCAATGGGTGCTGCGGGTGGGGGCAGTGTGCAGAGCAGGAGCCAGAGCAGGGCCATACTGCTGTTTCCGGGAGCGGCCCCAGACCCTGCTCCCCAGCTGGGGCACCTGAGCGGGGTAAGTCCCAGATCCCACTCCCCAGTGGGAGCTCTAGAGACGGATGAAAATGGCTGGTGGGCCAGATCCGGCCCGTGGGCTGTAGTTTGCCCACCCCTGGAACAGCAGATCAGTACAAGATACTGCTGCACACAAAAATCCTACCATTGATGGCAATAGTAAGGAGACCACTAATAGTAGGGGTTTGGGTTGGGGGGCAGTTTGGGGAAGATTGAATCCCTATTAAAATGGTCTATGTGAAAATCCAATGGGTAAGTAATGGTTACTTTAAAAAAAACATTTTCTTTTGAAGAGTCGCTTTGTATTAGGGACTGAGAGACGAAGGACTTCCCTTTCTGAGTACATATGACTGGTTTTAGTCTGGAGCTATGAACTGAGGTGATTCTGCTGACTTTGAGAATTGAGGGAAAGGAAACAGGAGCAACTGTACTACAAAACAGTATCTTGGACTAAGATGTCAGCAACATGGATACAGAAACCAAACAAGTCCATATTACAAAGCAGTTTGAAGCAAATATATAAATAAGGCATACGAACTACTTCCCCAAGGACAGAAAGAGGGTAAGCATTTAATCCAAAATAATTAATAATAAATAATAAGAAATCTTAGTTATCCATGAGAAACAGGAAAAGTAACTAGATAAAAATTGGATGAAATTAGGAAAGACCAATGGAAGAAGATGATAATCACTTCAAAGGAGGAGGGCTGAAGGGGAGGCTTAATTTACTGTGCAGACTTCAGAACTTGTTATCTGGCAAATGTATACACTAGAATTTGTACATGAATTTGGTCGAAGAGGCAATTTGGAATCACGACGGTGTTGGACAATCCCCTTTCGTCTGTTGCTATGCAAACAGACCTGTACTAATTGTAGTGCATGCTGAGTGATTGATCAATATTTAAAACTCACCTAATACTATACCAAATTTGCCACTTCAATTCAATGTCATTACTGAACAACAACAAAAAAAGCAACTCTATATTGCTATTTTTCCTTACCAAATGGTAAAGCAGTGCACCTAACACACTAAGCACCTCCACTATACAAAGAAAAAACAACAACTATCCACTTAAGCTAAATTTACAGTAAGTTCGTGTACTCAGTAACAATATGCTTTCTCATAGCTGATAAAGAAAAAAGCAAGCACCTGGAGGCTGTCCCACTACCACCGAGAGATGCACAGAGAACCATGAAAGGTGTAAGCCGCTCAGAAGAGGCCATGGTACATAGACTTTCCAGAGTCTTAGCTAGGGTTAAGATCCATAGTGTCTGTGGGGAGAAAATGGCAAGTGATTTTCAGCTAGATTCTTTTCGGAGGAATTTGGGAAAGTGGTGAGTTTGGTATAGTCTTTGGTAGAAGTGTTGTTGTTGGTTTGTTTTTGTTTTGTTTTTCTGGCAAACTACCTATGACTAAGTTTGTCTAAAGGTAAAGATCATGATAAACTCCTTCTGCCCCCCATCATAGGGTGGGGCAGACCCAGCACATCACCACTTTTTGCTTTAACAAATTTAAACCCTCTTTAACATCACTTCATTTCTTTGTCTGAGTCTACTAGATGATCCACTATTATTATTTATATTATAGTAGTGTAACCCACACACCTTCTGGGTGTGGTGTTCTAGCCCATCTAGTAGCACCAAGACCACTTAGAGAGAATTAAATGAGTTTGCTCTAGAGCCCTAGTTAACAGCCAGTTGGCTTTTAGCTCATGCGGTAGAGGCTCATGCACTAAGCTCCAGCAGTCCCAAGTTCGATCCTGCTTGCTGACAACTGGGATCTGTCAGCATTACCGTAGCACCCAAGTGTGCTAGGCACTAAACATACACACAGAAAAGCTTGTCTCTGCCTGAAGAGCTTATAGTCTAAAAAACAGACATTTTGCTGCAATCATCTCCAGACTGCAATGGCTATAAGCAGAAAAGAGTCTACCCTAAATGAGCTGGTTAACTGAGACAGTGCCCATATGCACCTTCATGCTATCTATTATTTACTGAAAAACATGGTGAAGAACAATTGCACTCTGATAATTTCCTGTTCCATGAAACCCAAAGTAGAGATGCTGGCTGTGGAACAGAGGAGTTCAGCAGAGATGGTGATCCAAATTTGAACCCTCTGAAGTTAACCCATACTCTGAACAGGTGAGCAAGACTCAGCAGCCAAGCATCTAAGAAAGAGAATTCTCCTTACCACCTCAATACACCCTCATTTGGTGCCGTATTTCCAGCTGCAGCCAAACCCTGATGCTTTAGAAGATAGCAAAAACAAAACAAAACAAAAACAACACAAACAAAAAAACCCAGAATACACCTGGCCAATTGTGCAAAGGGAAAAATTCCTTCAAGAGCCCTGCAGACAATCAACTTATGCCCTGAAGCATAAGATTTTATTATATGATTTTATTCGATTCATCTCAGCAAAGAAAGTATTTTAAGCTCCGCAAAAGATATCTGGGATCTTAATTTTAACCTCTGAGTATTTCTGCAATGTTGAGTCTAGGGAAGTTAGTGTAACTTGTCAGTTGGAGCCCCACTTAAGCTAGTCTCATGAGTTTTGGATTTCATCAAGACAATGCAGAAGCCAGCACATCACACAGATGCTTGGAAGAGTAAAGGAAAATAATTGCTAATAGCAAAGAAAGCCACCTAAAGACTGGAGGAAGAATTTGAAGCAGGGCAAAGTTATCAAAAGCACCTAAGTAACTTAGGTGCTTTTGAAAATTTTACCTGCGGCCACCAATAAAGAAAACCACTTAAATTTCAAGTGTGCGCAGTAACTGGGCAGAGATTCTATCTAACTATAGTAACTATAAATGCTGTCAAGACCAAGCTGGAAATGTGCCTCACTACTGTATGCACAGGAGACTCCACTGGGTGGTGAAAGCATAAAGATAGATCATACTTCCACATCTTGCAGACTTAGCTATGCCATTCCTTGGAGCCCAGTATACAGTGTCCCTTCTGAGAGGCTGTTTATCTACTTTGATATGATGTATATCAGATTCCATTTGTTCTCCCAAAATGCAAGAGAGGCTTATCTTTTTGAAATGTAATTTGACCAGAATAGATTTACTGTATTAATGGCTGTTATTTTGTAGTACTTACTTGAAGCAGCAATTTTTTTTAACTATTCGATTTTCATCTTAAACTGTTCTAAGCTTTCTACATTAGTGCATATCTTTATAATCCAATGCTTAGCATGAAAACTATCAAACACTTACAAGGGGTCCCTCTAGCTGAGAAGTCATTTGTCCCAGTTCACTATGGGTACATCTACACAACCTGTTGCAGCAACCCTCACAGCCCATGACAGACTTGGGCTAGTGAAGCTTGAGCTAGCACTCTAAACATGGCTGTGGAGACAGTGCTTTGAAGTTATGGCTCAGGCTGGATCTCGGGCGCTGGAGCCCGAGCCCAGCAAGCCCAAGTCTGCGGATTAGGGCTAGGAGGCTCGCTGCCACCAGCTGTGTAGATGTACCTAAAGGAGGAAGTAGTTCAGCTATTTAGCTGTCTCTGGTCCAAATTTACAGAAACTGAAATGAGAAACTTCTATCGATTATTTATCAAGATTTAAAATGACCTATTGTGATTACTCTCTCTTCCCCGCTCTATCATGGAAAAAAGCATCAATCTCACTGTAATGACAGTATTTCCTAAAATTTAATATTTACTAAAAATGGTCTCCCCAATGCTAAGGAGATGGAAGAATCTTAATTTAAAGGATGGCAACTCTTCCCTTTGTAAGGCTAATGCTTTTGTATGCACCTAACAGATACCAAAAGGTCTAAAGCAGAAGGGTGGCTCAGATTTTCATGTGTAAAATGATATAACTCTGCACACCAGCTTCACTTCATTTGCAAGTGGCTAGGGAATGAAATCCAGTATGCATCAAAGAGGGGGAGTCTTCTTGGGACTATACAACTGGCTTACATAGTAGATGCACAAAATCCCAAGCATATCATCTTAAAAGACTTTATTCATAGCTGGAATTGGAAATGCTCATGGAAACTGATGGGCCAGTGTCAAGCTCTCATACTATGGTCTATTCTCAAGAATAGTATGTTCCTTGCAAGCCTTACCAGTTGTATTTTTAAATTTTGAAGGTATGTTGAAATTAGATGTTTCGCTTATTTCACTGGTGCAGAACTTAATTCAGAGCACCTTTCATCTTCCCTTACACTCATTTTAATGTACTTATATACAGCTGACAATTCATTCCCAGAGGTGTGAAACCAAAATGGAATTCTCATGGCCAAACACTGACGTCATTTTAGGTATGCCTAGTCTAAACCCAGGTTAAATTTCCCTTTTATATAAGGTATTTAAAAACAGATACTTTTCTCTCTGGTAAAAGAGCCAGGAAGGTCTGGAATAGATTGTAAAGTGTCAACCCGTTATTACAAATGGAGTAAAGTTCTATTGTGGGTCATAACTCCTCAAATCAAATAATCAGCAGCCGCAGATCTACAGGAGACTCAGTATAAAATAGCTCCATCTACATATGAACAAGGCTCCCATGGCTACGTTCTCAATGGATATACAACAAGGGGATCACTAACTGTACAGTACTTGCAGAACTGGCCATACATCCATACGTTTCATGCCCAGATTACTTTGGAAGTCTCTCATTACTTTAATAATTTTAAATTTTCCATTCTTACTACCATTGAACAGTATCACTTTAGCCCTTGAATTTGTCTTGCACCTACATGCAAATAGAAATGTATATTTCATTATGAAAGATGCCAATCTATGGCATTCCCTTTGGAGATCTCTGCTACAATCTTAACTCTCCCCAGTTGTGACATGCAAATAGCTTTTTACCACCTTCTCACATACTATCTTTCAGATACAATATCAAACATTTTTTCTGTAACTTTATACTCATCATGTTACACCAGGGGTCGGCAACGTTCGGCACGCGGCTCGCCAGGGTAAGCACCCTGGCGGGCGGGGCCAGTTTTATTTACCTGCTGACGTGGCAGGTTCGGCCAATTACGGCCCCCACTGTCCGCGGTTCGCCGTCCCGGGCCAATGGGGGCGGCGAGAAGCCGCGGCCAGCACATCGCTCGCCCGCGTCGCTTCTCGCCGCCCCCATTGGCCCGGGACGGCGAACCGCGGCCAGTGTGGGCCGCGATCGGCCGAACCTGCCACGTCAGCATATAAATAAAACTGGCCCGGCCCGCCAGGGTGCTTAGCCTGGCGAGCCGCGTGCCGAACGTTGCCGACCCCTGTGTTACACAGTTAAATAATAATTTCTAATATATTTGACTTAAACCAGAAAATCTTTTCTTTCTAAAACTATGTAATTTAATTTTCAATATTTTTATTTTTAGAAAAGTACAAAACAAAAAGTGGACATTTAAATGAATACAGGAGTTATTACTGATATTAGATAAAAAATACAAACATACAAGGCTATTGCATTGGACCTTTAAGGTTCTTTCTTTTAAGCCACTTAATCATCAGCCACACAGCAAGCCACTTAATCATCAGCCACACTGCTTTCCAAGCAGCCACTAAGCCTTCCTTAGGCCACACCACATCTACATTAAAGGATTTTTCATCCCCATTGGTGGTAGCCCATGTGTAAATATATGGCTATAGTGACTTCTACTGTTTGTTTTTACACTAACACAACCTGCTGACATTCTCTTTGACTAGACACCATTGGAACACCTATCTTCATGAACCTTATGAGGTACACTCAAAAGAAACTACTCTCCTGCTCACCTTAAGAAGTTTGTAGATTAGAGTCCCTCAGTAAAACTTAAAAAGAGGTCTGAAACTCTTACCTTACCAAAACCTCAGTAAATGAGGCAAGGACTTCTACTGAACCTTTGCCAGATTCCCTGCTCATCTTACAAGGCTGGTCCCTTGTCTCACTCACTGTACACCTTGTATACATTTTTCTCTGCAAATCTGTATTACCTAAGTGCACACATACAGCGTGGCCTTGTTTAGCTGCACACTTTATAAGTAGAGTGAGAAAACTCAGTGCAAAATATACTGGCATGCACAGAATGCAATTTTCAGTGGCTCACAATTCAGTTAAATCAATACCAATTTTCAGTGGAGTACTCAAAAGCACTTCTCAATGAGGGCTATTTCCATGATATTTCAATTTTCCACCACAACAGCTGCTCAAAAAGAAGTTACAAGAATGTGTTGTAAACATGTGAAGTATCCTATTTTCTCACCCCAAACATGCTCCCTCTTGGACTCCAAAACAGTTGAATAATATTTGTTCCAACTCAAAGTATTTCCCTTTGAGAAGAGGTCAAGGCTGAAAGAAAAAATTGAGTCTAAAAGGTGAACACAGAAAGTTATAATAAGAGTTAATGGAGACATATGTGTAATCTTAGCTACTAGTCTGCTGCTGCTCCTGCTTTACAGTACAGGTTACATACAGTAATCCAGTGGTTCTCAACCTTTCCAGACTACTGTACCCCTTTCAGTAGTCTGATTTGTCTTATGTCCGCAAATGAAAAAAAGGTTGAAAAATCACTGACCTAGTTTGACCTCAAGGCCAAAGTTTCACCCAGTAATTCCTGCAGTTGAGGGAATTATTCTTCCCTAATATGTAAGCAAATACCATCAGGTCCACAAGTTTACAGACTGGACAGTAATGGTTGAAAGAGAGCCATTTACAATCACTACATGAAATGGGTTTGTTTGTTTGTTTGTTTTGGGGACTTTTTAAATAGAGTATATACTGAAAACTGCAACAAGCTGAGTCATCGGGTATTACGTAAATTTGTATTTGGAAACTTTCTGGAAATAAATATCTTCCTTGATAAACAGCAGCTTTAAAAAAGGGACACAGCATATAATTTCAATGGATATACTGAGAAACTATTTCATATTTAAATGACTGACATGGTAAATCAGAATAGATCCATTAGAAGCAGCTGTAGTCCAGCACACCAATGTGGATAATAAGCATACTGAATTAGAGTTCTCTTCTTATATAATAAGGAAAAAACTACACTCACTGGTGTTCGAACCATAGGTGACTTTCTGAACTTAACAGCTTTAATTTTAAAATTTTTCCTCACACACCATCTTCCTTCCTCCCTCCACCCCATTCTCTCCCGTGGCCTGCCCCCACAAAAGTAGCTAGAGACAGAAAGAAATCCAGTTAAGAAAAAAACGGTTACTAACCTTCCAGAACTGTTGTTCAAGATGTGCTGCTCATGTCCATTCCTTGAGCTGCCCTTCTACCCTTTGTGGATGGACTG
Source organism: Chrysemys picta bellii (assembly GCF_011386835.1). Classification (NCBI taxonomy): domain Eukaryota; kingdom Metazoa; phylum Chordata; order Testudines; family Emydidae; genus Chrysemys; species Chrysemys picta. The sequence continues at coordinate 38,010,263 of NC_088793.1, read as the reverse complement.
CAGGGATGATTGAAAGGGGGAAGGATTCCATTTGGAGGCCCAAGTGAAACGTCTCCACTTAGCCAAGTAGGCCACCCTTGTGGAGGGTTTTCTGCTACCTAGCAAGATTTTCTTGACCTGCTCCAAGCAGGCTCGCTCCTCTGGGTTCAACCATGCAGTAGCCACACTATCAGGTACAGGGAGGCGAGGTTCAGGTGGAGCAACTGGCCTTGGTTCTGCGAGATCAAGTCTGTGCGCAGTGGGAGCTATAAGTAAGGTTGTTACCGAGAGGCCAGGAGTGTGCCAAACCAATGCTTGCATGTCCACGCCGAGGCTATCAAAATAACCTTCCCCTTGTCCTTCTTGATCATTAGGAGGACTTTGTGAACCAAGAGTATGAGTGGAAAAGCGTACACAACAGCCCCTCCATCATGAGAGCAGGAAAACATTGAACAGGAAGCCCTTACTGAGCCCGCGCATGAAGCAGAACTGTTGGCATTTCCTGTTCTGTCTGGTGGCAAACTGGTCCACCAGGGGAGTCCCCCACTTCTGGAAGATAGCATTGACTACCTCTGGGTGAAGGACCACTCATGGTGAGAGGAAAAAGACCTGCTTAGGTGATCTGCCAATGCATTCCAGTCTCCTAGGAGGTGTGATGCCTCCAAGCGAATGGTGTGCTTCACACAGAAGTCCCACAGTCAGAGTGTCTCTTGACACAGGAACAAGCTTCCCCTTGCTTATTCACGTAGAACATCGAAGCTGTGTTGTCTGTCAAGACCTGCATTACCTTGTCTGACAGAGAGGGAAGGAACACCTGGCAGGCCAAGCATTTCGCCCTGAGTTCTCTGACATTTAAGTGCAGGGAGAGTTCTTCTTGGGACCAGAGGCCTTGTGTTCTGAGACTGCCGACTCCCCAGCCCAAGTCTGAAGTGTCCAAGACTAGAGTCACTGACAGGTATGGGGCAGTGAAGGGAAGCCCATTCAACACCGACTCAGGACCTATCCAAGTCAACGATGCCAAAACAGTTGACGGGATCATGAGAGTCAAGTCCAGGTGGTGCCTGCATGGGACGTAAACTGATGCCAGCCACAGCTGCAGGGGTCTGAAATGCTGCCACGCATACCGCGCCATGCAAGTACACACTGCCATGTGGACTAGTGACTTGAGGTATACCCGATCGGTCGTGAGCTGATGGTCCTGACTCAGGCGATTAGCTCCGACATAGTTTGGAATCGAGCACTGCCCCTATAAATTCTATTCTCTGTACCAGAACTAGGGTTGATTTCTGCTCATTTATTAGTAGGCCCAGCTCTCAACAGGTGGCCCTTCCTATATCAATGCAGTGCTGCACCTGAGCCTGCGAACGGCCCTTGAGTAGCTAATCATCAAGGTATGGGTAGTGTGACAGACCCAGACCAATGGGGTACAGGAGTCTGGTAGAGGGCAAATATACTGGTCACTGGATGAGTAGTTTTCTGTTCCCTGAGTGACCAGAGCAGGGGCTGCACTAGAGTAATCAGAAACCTGCTAGAACCAGTTAAGGCAGGCAGGCCAAGTAGGACACCTGGAGCCAATTAAGAAGAAGCTGCTAGAATCAATTAAGGCAGGCTAATCAGGGCACCTGGGTTTTAAAAGGAGCTCACTTCAGTTTGTGGTGAGAGTGTGAGGAGCTGGGAGCAAGAGGCGCAAGGAGCTGAGAGTGAGAGGGTGTGCTGCTAGAGGACTGAGGAGCACAAGCGTTATCAGACACCAGGAGGAAGGTCCTGTGGTGAGATTAAGGAAGGTGGTTGGAGGAGGCCATGGGGAAGTAGCCCAGGGAGTTGTAGCTGTCATGTAGCTGTTACAGGAGGCACTATAGACAGCTGCAGTCCACAGGGCTCTGGGCTAGCATCTGGAGTAGAGGGCGGGCCCGGGTTCCCCTCAAACCTCCCAATTGACCTGGACTGTGGGTTCTTCCAGAGGGGAAGGTCTCTGGGCTGTTCCCCAACCCACATGGTGAATCTCTGAGGCAAGAAAATCCACCAATAAGCGCAGGACCCACCAAGATAGAGGAGGAACTTTGTCACAGTAGATTTGGATGCCCCGACATCTCAGGTAAGCTGCAACCACTACCATACACTTCATAAAAACCCTTGGGGCTGCTGATAGTCTGAAGGGCAGTGAGGTGAACTGGTAGTGGAGTTGGCCCACCAGAAATCAGTGCCCATGGAAGATGGAAATGTGGAAATACGCATCCTTTAAGTCAAGGGTGGCATACCAGTCTCCTGGACCCAGGGAGGGAATGATGGAGGCCAAAAGAGACCATCCGTAACTTCAACTTCTTGAGATATTTGTTGAGGCGACGCAAGTCCAGGATGGGCCTGAGGCCCCCTTCGGCCTTTGGAATTATGAAATATCGAGAGCAAAACCCCTTCCCTCTCAAATCTTGAGGAACTTCCTCCATGGCTCCCACACGCACTGGGGCTTACATCTCCTGGGCGAGAAGTTGCTTATGAAAAGGGTCCCTGAAGAGGGATGGGTTTGTGCGGTGGAAGGGAGAGATGCACAGAAACTGCAGGGTATATCCAGTTGACACAGTACTGAGCACCCAAAGGTCCAATGCTATGTAGGGCCACAGTCTGGAAGGGAAACAAGCAGTCCAAAAATAAAAGGAGGGATGGATCCAGGTATGCAGTCCTTGGGCACACCATTAAAAGACCTGCATAGACCCATCAGGGTATCTACCCAAGCCTGACTGAGAGGCTGAGGCAGAAGGCAAGGGCTGCCAGTGTTTATAGCCCTTCCCCTTCTGTCTATAGGGTTTGTGCCTGTGAGACCCTGAGAACCTAGGAGGCAGTTGTGGCCAGAAATGTTTCCTGGAGGCCATAGGCATGGCCCAGAGAAGGTAGCCTTGCACTTGAATCTTTCAGGCCATGCAGCTTGGCATCCCTCTGTTCAGAGAGCAGCGCATTGCCCTTGAAAGGAAGGTCCTGGACCAACTGCTGCACCTTGTGGGAAAGGCCCGACGACAGGAGCCACGAACATCACCTCATCGTGACCACAGTTGCCACTGTTCTGGCTGCCAAGTCGGCTGCATCCAAGGCTGCCTGGAGAGAGGCTCTGACCAGTCTTGCCTTCCCTCCAGGATGGCAGCAAACTCCTGCTTAGATTCCTGTGGCAAGGAGTTTCTGAAATTGGTCATTGAGTCTGTGATGTTGCACTCCATAATGCTTTATAGAAATATGCTTATAAGTGTAAATATGACATAACTGGAATATGTTTTATGTTAGATATGCCATGTAACATATCTTTACAAAGGTTATGATCTACTGAATATATTCATCCTATTTGTATGAATGTACCATTTTCCTATTTGAAGATATGAGCATTGGCTCTATGCTTGTATTTAAAGTGTTTGCTGTAGGGCACATAAGACAGATTTGGTCAACAGTGTCAAGGTGTTATTCAAGTAATTGGGAGTACTTAACTAACAATGGACTTTGGAAGACGCCAATCCACATCTGAGCTTCCCTGGGAACTTTCAAACTAACTTGTAAACAATGGCGTTGGCCTGCAAAAAGCTGAATCATTCATAGACATGTGACCTGCCCAGGTGACTGCAAACTCCATCTTGTTGAGGGGATTTTACACAACAGAACAAAGGGGTTTCCACCCACAAGAAAAAGATTATATAAGGCCCTGGAAACCCCTCCATTTTTGTCTTCAGCTAGCTTAAAAGATAGCCTCTCCACCCCAAAGTGATGCCTGAAAGAAACTGTAACGAAGGACAGTAACTATGGGGGTGTGAGTGATTGCTGGACCCAGACTAGGAAGAAGTCTAGTCTGTCAAAGAAGCTTACTGGAACATCTCTGAGGGTGAGATTTACCTGCATTTAGTTTCCTACTGTATTAGGCTTAGACTTGCGTGTTTGTGTTTTATTTTGCTTGCTTTATTCTGTCTGTTACTAGTTGGAACCACTTAAATCTTACTTTTTATATTTAATAAAATCACTTTTTGCTTATTAATTGACCCAGAGCAAGTAATTAATTCCTGGGGGAGCAAATAGCAGTGCATCTCTCTCTATCAGTGTTATAGAGGGCGAACAATTTATGAGTTTACCCTATATAAGCTTTATACACAGTAAAACGGATTTATTTGGGGTTTGGACCCCATTGGGAACTGAGTGTCTGGGTGCTAGAGACGGAAGCACTTCTTAAGCTGTTTTCAGTTAAGCCTGCAGCTTGTGGGGGACGTGGTTCAGACCTGGGTCTGTGTTTGAAGCAGACTGGTGTGTCTGGCTCAACAAGACAGGGTACTGAAGTCCCAAGCTGCCAGAGAAAACAGGCTCAGAGATAGTCTCAACATATCAGGTGGCAGTCCCAAGGAGGTTTCTGTGAGCCAACCCGTCACAGAGTCCCACAAATTAAAGTCACAGTTTCCCCAGAGGGGCCTGTTGGTTTGATATGCAGAGCTGTAGGCTGCCTCCCAAAGAAATCCAGTCTCTTGGTCTCTTTATTTTTCAGTGTGGCATGAGCTGCCCCTGCCTGTCCCTTTTGTTTGCTGCCACCACCACCAGGGACTCAGGAGGGGGATGGGAGTATAATTACTCAAATCCCATTGCAGGCACATAGTACTTCTTGTCCACCCTTTTAGATGGGTTTGCGAGAGGGTTTTAACTTACCCCCACTTTAGAGGGGGCCACAAGAGCCAAGATGTCAATTAGGCTGTGGGTGGACTCTTTCAGTTTCTCCACTTCCGGCCCAAGGTTCATGGTGACCCACTTCAGGAGCTCTCAATGAGCCCTAAAATCATCCGATGGCTGGGGGTTGGAAAGGCCTGATACCATCTCGTCCAGTGATGACGATGAGGCGGCTAGTGCTACAGGAGGGGCTGGTACCTCCTCCTCAGCCTCTCCCACCTCGGCAACCTCAGTGCTGTAATCGGCATCCGGTTCCGGATGGTATAGTGCCACAGTACGCCTCTCAGATTCCACCAAGTACAACCACTGGAACAAGGGCCCTGGTACCGGGGGGAACCTCCACGGGTTCCAACAGTGCCACTGCATTGGCCAATGCTCTGGTGCAGTGCCGAAGTCCGATGCATATTCCAGTAACTGGTACCTCTTCTGTGGCACTACCAACTCAACTTCAGACTCAGACAATGACTCTTCGTCCACAGACCAAGGCAGAGCTGTACCTGGTTCTGCATCCAGGCGGTGCTGGGGAGCTGGGGACTGTTGCAGCAGGGCCATGCAACCCCAATGAGCTCTACGCGCCCCTCTACCCCTGTGAACTTGGTGGGAGCAGGCGCTTGGGGGAGTGAGCAGTACCAGGAGGGACAGCAAGTACTTTGCAGTCTGGAAAGCCTCCAGAGTCGAGGGTGCCTGGAGACACGAGGGACCACGACCCTTCCCAGGAGTCGGAAGTCACAAATTGGGCTCAGTGCCCTCAGCGGGGTTGCTGGAGCTGACTGCAGCTCTGGGGATGACAAGTGACGCAGCACAGGTCTCATCACCTCACCCCTTGTGTCCCTCTTCGGCACCGGCAAGTGTCCTCTCTCTGCGTGTTGTTTATTATGCCTCTTCTTCAGTACCGAGGATGGCAAATGGTGCTGAGAAGAGCATGGTGCCGGCGGCACACTTTGTACTGAGGACAAAGTACTCGGCGTTGATTTGGAGCAGGACAGCTCCGAAGCCAGTCTAAGGGATGCTTCCATTAGCATCAGGTGAATGTGTCTGTCTTTTTGAATCCCCTGAAAATCTAATACTTGTCTTTGACATGAGCTTCCCCAAGGCATTTCAGACAGGCTGAAAGCGGGTTGCTCACTCACATAGGTTTGCCACAGGTGGAGCATGGCTTGAAGCCCGGAGTCCCTGGGACATGTCCCTTCAGAATGGGACAATTGGCTATATTTTAACACTAACATAACTATAAGTATAACTATATACAAAAACTGTGAAGACTAAACCAGTAGAGAAAGAAAGCCTTGCAAGAGCAAGAAGCCAATTCAGCAACCGTCATGGTAAGAAGGAACTGGCGGTACCCCTTATACTGGTGCATAGATGCAGGGATCCAGGGGACACTAGGGCCAGCCCTACGGATTCCACTAAGGGAAAAAAACCCTGGCAACTGTGCATGTGGTGCCCGCACACCTAGCATAGAATCGACATGAGAAAGCACTCAAAGTAGAACTTTATTTTGTGTGTTCTGCACATACAAAAATTGTATTTCAAAATTACTTTGGGGGCACTTCCATAATTCAGATATGCTAGACCAGGGATCTCAAACTCAAATCATCACGATGGCCACATGAGGACTAGTACATTGGCCCAAGGGCCGCATCACTGAAACCTTTTCATACAATGATACAAAAGTATAGTCAAAAATGAAAAAAAATGAAGAGTAATATAGTATGCTATTGAAAGTCAATGTATTAACTTTTTTAAAACTGTAATGTGAAGAGGGGTTTTAGTAAAATAGAAGCACTCAGTAATGCACCTCACTCAAACGACAAAACATGCATTTACTTTTAGAATTACTTCGGTTGAAGCCCCCCGTCTGCCCCCGGCCCCCCTCACTCCACCCCTTCCATGAGGCCCCACCCCGCCCCACCTTTTCCTACCCCTTCCCTGCCTCCATTCCAACCCCTTCCTTAAAGTCCCCGCCCTGCCCCTATTCCACCCCCTTCTCCAAATCCCCAGCCCCACCTCTTCTCCGTCTCCTCCCCTGAGCGTGCCATGTCCTCACTCCTCCCCACTCCCTCCTGGAAAGTCCTAAGCACTGCCAAACAGCTGTTTGGCGGCGGGAAGCGCTGGGAAGTAGGCGGAGGAGCGGGGACGCGGTGCTCAGGAGGGGATGGGTGGGGGGAAGCTTGGCTGCCGGTGGAGTTGGTGCCTATGGCGGGACACAGAAAATAACTTCGCGGGCCACATATTTGAGACCCTTTTGCTAGACCCAAGGATGACTCAGGGGACTGGTAATAGACTAGGGAGCCTACAATTAAAAACCACCATGAGAATTGGCACTAATTGAAATCCTTTGTTTACAGTCCCAACAAAGAAGCCCGGGCCTGCACAAGTGCAGAGACTCAACAAGTCCCTTAACCTTACACATGGTCCCTCCAGGTCAGAGTTGAAGCACATTGGAAGGTCTGTGTGAAGAAACAAGCAGTGAACAAAGAACAAAAATAAGGGAAAAACATTAACAAGTGTTGACTGAGCTGTTCCAATATTTCTTTTTTTAAATTGCAGTTTCCAGACTGGAGTAAAATTCTAATGGCAAAGTTTATATATATATATATATATATATATATATATATATATATATATATATATATATATATAAAAAAACACCTCTTGAAAACAGGATTTTAAAATGTGAAAGCACTGACAAACCCTTGACCAAATTGACACCAGTAGGTGCTGCCATAATATAAAAGAAAACCTAGGAATAAATTAAATGTACACACAAGAGAGTACTACAAAAAGAAAAAGAACCTGCAAAGACTCAACTGGATTTAGATCACAATTATGTAGGGACTTGTCAGCTAGCATTACAATTCACAGCTGTTCCAATCATCTACTTTTTATTCTTCTGGCGCCCCTTGCTGAATAAAATCCACATTGCCACAGAAGTGTGCTCTGATATAGACTGTACATCAATTGCAATCTTGACTTCTGACATGAACTTACAGCATTTACATGCAGACTAGTTCTATCTGCTGAGACCTCCTTAATTATATCATCATTTTATACAACTATAGATTTAAACCTATATCATTCTTGACTAAATGCATACAATAAGCTGTCCATGATCACTTCCCCTTTTCCATCAGAATACAGTAAGCCAGCTATTTCTAGCCTTTTGTTTCAAGACAATTTAAAAAGGGAAAATATATTTTTCTAGGTCTATATTAGTATATAAGATGTATTGGAATACGTTTCTGTAATTAATAACTGTATACAGTAGATGTATGTAGGAACTGTATTCTCAGCCTAATCTTTCCTGTCATTTCATTCCATTCCCCCGTGTTTAACCTTGAAACCCAATTGACAATACTTCCTACATCATTGCCTGCAGATATTCACACTGGAGCTGGAGGAGCTGAAGTTTCACTGCCTGACAGGGTTTGCTCTTTGATCAACTCAGGTGGTGCAGAGCCAGCTGGGCTGCAGTTATTCTGTTGCCCAGGGAACAACAACTGAAGTGTATACTTCCTAAATCTGCACAGGAGGCACTTCTGCACCATTGCCACAGCGGCTCTTGCTGTGCAAAGCTGAAGTGGTGTAGCTGCTATAGCTGGAGCCCAGCTGGTGCCCATTAATGCTCTCTGTAGGACAGGAACAAACAGCTAGTTTTCAGAAACCTCATTCTTTGCATTGACAAACAGATTTATCACTCTCCTTTATTAATGAATATAAACATCATTTCCCCCCTTGAATAAAATGGAGAAATTCAAAAGAAATTTTTTTTCAATTATGCTTTATTCTAAATAATACTTTTGTAGTCTTTATAGTTTGCTCATAAGAAAATAAACTAGATTGCCTCTATAACGTTATGTCTTATTACAATCGCAAGACGTAAAATACTTCCTTATTCTGTCTTAATATTAAATTAACAATTTTAAAACCGTATTCAAAACACAAGAATGCAAGTTTTCATTCCGGTATGTGTAGCTATTTCTTGTATTTAAAAAAATTCCAGAATCAGTTTAATGAAATGTAACCATTGCAAATACTTCAGATGCTTACATCTTTTCAGATACTAAGACCAAATGTTTGCTTTTGAAGATACACTTCCACTCTGCTCCTGTGTGTGCAGTACAGCAGCTTATTGTAAATCCTGATGGAAGCATGTGTATAAGCCCGTTTGACAACAGGCGTGGTTCGGAGATAAACACAGTTGCCAGATATAGTAAAATCCAACCCAGACATGTCCATACCCAGGTCATTGTCCATGATTAGCAGCTGTGTCATTGCTTCAACGTGTAGCAGGAACTATATAAATTGCAGGATTCTCATTATTTACAGGCAGATCACAGGTAACCACTACTCATAATAAATTCACAATTATATCATACCAATACAGCCATTATGTTTTAGATCTCTGGACAATCCACTTCCATATTTGTACTCTGAATATGGACATACGATGAAATTAAAAATAAAAACCACACACATTGGACAGCAAACCAGAGATCATGTTCCAAACAGAATGTGGCCAAAAGGACATTTGGATGTGACACAAAGGAGAGACAGATTTAATAGTCACATTACAGAGAATTGAGTGACAGAACCAGCACAGAGGCGGCAGCTAGCTGGTTGACTATCAGAGAGGGCACACATTACACATCCTGCACACTGGTGAATTTTACACTCCAGATCAACAGTTTTTTCAGTGACCGCATACGAGTCCTTTCTGAGCCTATCCCTGAACATGCCCCTTTTCTTTGTGATATGCCTTACTTTGAAGATCTACAGGTACATCTATGGAGGACATTTTTTGGTTTGCTTTTTTGGGGACGCAGTAATATACTGCATTTACTTTCAATGCAACTTTCAAACCCAGATTCTGAAGGTAGGAAACTGGACAACAGATGCAAAGGTGTACCTGGATGGAAAAGAACTCAGAAGAGTTTTGCTATTTGAAGGTAGCTGCAATACAGATAGTCATGCAAGATTAGGAAAAGCAAACACCACTTTCAGAAGGATGAAATACATCTGGTAAAACAGAGATCTTTGCACCAAATGAAAAGTCAGATTATGCTATGCAACTGTACTGAGCACACGACTGTACAGAGCAGAGACTTGGCTGATGATGGTGGCTAACAAAAAAAAAATCGGAAGCTGCCTATCACAGATGGCTGAGGAAGATACTACACAGTTCATAGAAAGACAAAACAACAAATGCAAAAGTAAGGGAGCTGACAGAGCAGGACATGTGAGGCAATATCAAAGAAAGAAGGCTCAGATGGCTGGGACACGTACACCATATGGAAGATGGGAGACATGCTAACCAAGCATTGAATTGGGTACCCAAGGGATGAAAGAGAAAGCAAGGAAGGCGAAGGATGAACTGGCAGTAGACAGTGAAATAATACTGAATGCTCTGACATCACCTGGGAAGAAGTTCCACAACTAATCAATGGAGGAACTGGACTGCCCAATATGTCAGCAGCACAGGAGGAACTAAGGTCTCAGGTAAGGAAATATAGTACAACCAGTGGCCAATTTCTGCCCTTCCATTGTGTTTTTATGTTGCTGTTCTGAATTCTGTAATGTGAATCTTAGGGCAGAATTTGGCTGCAACATAGTAAAAGCTGGGCAGAAGCACATATAGACAGACTTTTTTTCTGATTGCTAGTTCTACTGATTAAATCAAAAAAGTCACAACAATGTCCAGTGTCCCTCTGGGTTATTGCATAGAATCATAGGACTGGAAGGGACCTTGAGAGGTCATCTAATCCAGTCCCCTGCACTCATGGCAGGACTATCTAGACCAGTGCTTCTCAAAGCCGGTCCACCGCTTGTGCAGGGAAAGCCCCTGGTGGTCGGGCCGGTTTGTTTACCTGCCATGTCCGCACGTTCAGCCGATCGCGGCTCCCACTGGCCGCAGTTCGCCGCTCCAGGCCAATGGGGGCTGCGCGAAGGGCACGCAGCACATCCCTCGACCCGCGCTGCTTCCCGCACAAGCGGCGGACCGGTTTTGAAAAGCACTGGTCTAGACCATCCCTGACAGGTGTTTGTCTAATCTGCTCTTAAAAATCTCCAATGATGGAGATTCCACGACCTCCCTAGACAATTTATTCTAGTGCTTAATCACCCTGACAGTTCGGAAGGTTTTCCTAATGTCCAACCTAAACTGCAATGAAAATGAGGGCAACATCTCTAGGTATTTTAGCATAATGGGGCAGAACAGAGGGATTGCCTCTGCCTACACTGTTCTCTGGAAGTTTTCCTATCATTGTTATACCAGTGCAGCTCCGACACTGGTTGGAACAGTGGGAGCCTACCATAGGCCAGGTTGCAGGTGGCCACTGGCATTTTAAAACATTGTGTTGTCCAGCCCTGTACCATGAAGATCTACATGACATGGTGTATAAACCCCATGGCCACCTGAGCCTGACCTATTCTTGGGCTCCCACCAGTGGCACTGAGCCAGCATTAACAATATTGAGATCTTTCAGAAAAAAGGCTGGTGTAGACAAAGCAGAAAAGTGTAGTGGGGGATTGGCTTCATCACCAATGGAAATCACCACAAGCATCAGTTACATGAGACTGCATTAAGACAATACATTAAGATGTTGGTTCTTTTCCTATAAAGGTACTGAACCACACTTGTCTATCCATTAAGTTCAATGGGAATTAAGGATGGCTGAGCACATCATGCGGTCAGACCCTGGTTAGTCCCTTTTACACTAATTGCCATATTTATTTGGAGTAAATAATTTGTGGCGGTCAAATTCAATTAATTCATTAATTCAAAAGACTGGTATAACAATTTCACTTGATAGATTATAGAAATCTACCTCAAATAGACAAATCTCACTATACTCCAATAAGAGCATTTTGTTGTGTGGATGCTGCTGGACCACCAAAAGGATAGATTCCCTAACATAAGTTAATTCAGACTCACAGTTATAACCAATTACATACTTTCCTATGCCTGTTAACCCTGTATTGGAAATTTTTGCAATCCCACTTTCTGCATCTAGGCCTCTCTGTCGGAGGAAATGGTGTTATTACCTTTGTAAACACACAACACTTTGTTTCATCAGTGAAACGTGCTGTTGGCTTGGGACAAGAGCCATTATTTTGCTCTGTGCTCTGCATTATCTGGATACATTTGCAAACTTTCAGAGTCAATTGAAACATGCTCACACATCAAGCATAGAAGGCAATTCATGGAAGAAAATATTAATGGTAAACAACAGGTTGCTGCATATAGATTCATTTTATTTATTGTCCACATAAACCTGAAAATAAAAATGCCCTGGAAAGAAAGCTATGTTACTGCAACAAGAAATTATAAAAATTACTAAAAGACAATGGTTTTCAGTTGAATCCCGTATAACTGAGATGTCATAATATCAACAGCCAATGGTCAAAAAGCCAAACACCTCCTGCTCCAGCAAAACTGACAAGATCAAGCAGCTATATCAGCAGCATCCAGCGAGGCCTGCAGGGATATACTGGCAAGCTGCTGACCCTCTGTGACGACAGCCTGGTGGAAGGTGCTCAATGAAGAAATTAAACTTGGAATGATTGGTATGGTTATATTCGCCATGAGGAGTTGGTAACTGAAGATTCTAAATTGTAGACTAGCCAATGAATATGACGTACGAACCAATAAAGTCACTTTTCATCTTTATAGTACAGCATCAATTTAGCGTGGTGCTGCCTTCCATGTTTGGCAACAGCATCAACCACAAGGGAGTTGGGATAAGGATGAGAAAATAAAAATTCTGAATCCTGAGAGAAGACATAACACTTTTTATCATCCCTTTTACAAACGGGTGGTATTGTAGCCAGAGTATGCCCAATTTCTTTTGAAGTGTCTACAGAGACTCATTAACAGGTAGCACAACAGAGGCGGATGATGTTGTGTGAAAGATGTCAAGCAATATATGCTGTGACTCTCTAACCTCCTTGAGTGCTATCCGTACAGAGTCTGCTATCCTTTAAATGAGGTCCTGGAACTGCTTTAAGTCATCAGCCAGGGATGGTGGAGGAGGCATAAGGGCTTAATCTGGGGATGAGGAAGAAAAGTTGGTTGTCGGGGTGACCTTCCTGCTCTATCCTGTGGATAAGGCATTCTAGAGTGTGAGGATGGTGAGGGACTGTTTGCCCTTATCATGGCGAGTAGTACTAGGTGTCTTGGAGAATTATTGTTGGTAAGCTGCCCAGAGACCATAGTATGGTCAATAAAGGGACCCAAATGGCATGGGTGGGGGCACCCAGGGATGTCCATACCACTGGGATGAAGTCTGAAAGTGTCTTTCCTGGGGATGTTCTGACTCTCTGGAAGTGTCTGGAAAAAGGAGAGAAACCTGTACTGATATTTGAGAGACTGAAGAGAAGTCCCCATCATCATAATCACTTGGAAGAGGCAGGGCACCTGTAGAAATAGGCGGTGGCTCCAACAGTACCAGACAAATACCTGGAGACTAAGAGGTCCTCGGTACTGAGAATGGATCAGTGCCAAATAAAGGGGATTCAGGTGTGTCTGTTACCATCAAGTCCTCAGGGAATCTAACTCTTGCAATACCAATACAGTCACTTGGTCAGAAGTAATTGTGGCAGAAGGAGTCAACAGTAGCATAGGTCTTACATATTCTGAGGACTGACTATAGTCTGGTCTTCTATGGTACCAAAGTGCTAGGTACTGAGGGCCTGGCAAATTCTATCAGCACTGATTTAGGGAAGATGTTTTTTTTCTCCTTGCCGCTCTGGTCTCCTGATGGTACCGGAGATCTTCTAGAACCTGAATTCCTAAAGTCTTTGGGTTTGCTACTGCTCACAGTACCTGAGGAACCTGCAGTCTCGTGGGTATCGAGCAGTTTTCTCAACTGCAGAATGTGATCTCTTTGAGGTAGGTTCCCTATCAGAGGAGCTTTAAGGCCATTCCATGGAGTCCTTTTTAGAGGATCCTTGAGTATTCCACTTGGAGGCTTTAAGAGAGTGCTGCATCAATGAGGTAGAGGCGGTTGATTTGCTGGGACACCGGTGTGTGGGAAGAGGACGACGGGACCTGGCCAGGTATAAACTCACCATAATGAGGAGACTTAAATTAATCTCTCAGTCTTTTCTGACTCTCAACTTTAGGGCCAGGCAGAGATTACACTTTTGAGGCGCATGGGACTCCCCAAGGCAACAGACGCACCAGGAGTGCCCATCTCTCACTGGGATTGCCTCCCAGCATGAAAGACAATGTTTAAACCTGGTAGATCCTGGCATGCCTACCCAGGAGCCGAGTTCCCAGTAGGGAAAAACAAAGTGAAAAGACAGCCATGCAAACACCTGTCCTCATTTTTAGGTGACATTGTAAATAAGAAACGGGCAACATTATCTCCCATAATTGTCAACAAACTGGTTTGTCTTAGTGACTGGCTGAACAAAAAGTAGCACTGAGTGGATTTTTAGGTCTAAAGTTTTACATTGTTTTGTTTCGGAGTGCAGTTATGTAATAAAAAAATCTACATTTGTAAGTTGCACTTTTATGATAAAGAGCTTGCACTACAGTACTTGTATGAGGTGAATTGAAAAATACTATTTGTTTTGTTTATCATTTTTACAGCCCAAATATTTGAGCACTACACACTTAATATTCTGTTGTAAATTGAAATCAAATATTTGAAAATGTAGGAAAACATCTAAAATATTTAATACATTTCAATTGGTATTTGTTTAACAGTGCAATTAAAACTGTGATTAATAGTGACTAATTTTTTTTAATGTCGATTACTTTTTAGTTCATCACGAGTTCATCATGCGATTAATCGACAGCCCTAATCCTGTTTTTTTTTAATCTTAAATCATTCTCCTGCAGCCAGACTATTCCTCAGCCCAGTTGCCTCACCCAACATCCTCCACTGCGCTGATCCAATGTACGCTTCCTATATTCTGAACAAACATAGGAACAGTGTAAAATGAATTGAATTTAATATTAGAATAAAACAGGGCTACTGTACTCATTTGCATTAATCACTGGACTGGGACTAGCTGCACAAGGACACGGGGATCCGGGAGAAGAGGAGGAAAAAAGGGAGGCTAGAATCAGCTAGGTGTGGAGTCTGGGACTGTGATGAGAAGCTTAAGGAGTAGAGACCGGGACGGTCTAGGAAAGGAGCCAGTGCTGATGAGAAATATAGGACTCAGACAGGGACAGGTTGGAAGGGATGAGACAGAAGGTTCTGTAAGTACTGGAACACATTCCCATTCCGAGTGTGGATGGGAACCCAAGATATCTGAGAATCATCATTCCTCTGCTGTTAACAAATAGCTGTAAAACCCATGGGCAAAGTGTGTCTCTCATCCCACTTAAGTGCTGGTCCACACAGTCAGATCTGTTATGTATTTTTGATTCTTAAAGTACCCCTTATGGATAATAACCAGTCTTGTTGCACCTGGACCCTCTTTGAATCCCATTTGGTTCCAAGCCAGCTGGGTCTGGGCAGACACTACATACTGTCTCTAGCTCTAGGCCTCTAAGGGTACATTTACACAGCAGCTGGGAAGGTATTTCACAGGACAGGTAGACAGACATGTGCTAGCTCTGCTTGAGCCAGTGCACTAAAAATAGCAGTGTAGGCACAGTGGCACAGGCGATGGCTTGGGCTAGCTACTCTTCAGCTCCTCCAGCTCCAGTGTGAATATCTGCAGGCAATGATGTAGGAAGTATTGTCAATTGGGTTTCAAGGTTAAACACGGGGGAATGGAATGAAATGACAGGAAAGATTAGGCTGAGAATACAGTTCCTACATACATCTACCAAGAATGTACCCAGGGGGGGGTCAGGTAGGACTGCAGTCTGTGTGTCATGTGGGTAGACTTCTCTTGCCCTCTTCCATCCGTTTCCTGGCAATATTTAGCTGGCGAGAGCACTAGTCCGGAGCAAACCCTGCCCTTACATAAAGTTTCAGTCCCCACTCTCAGGTGACTCACTGACCAGCTCCAAAACACCAGTCAGGTGGCTAAAGTCCCAGCCTCCGAGCATCAAAACGGGATAATCCATTTTCTTTAGCTTGGTCACTCTCTTTAATAAATCCATTTTTCCTATAGAGGAGAGCTGTTCGAAGCCGATGGCCCCTTAATGGCTCTCATTCAGGATCAGACACGTAGGTACCAGGCCCTTGTAGTACAAGAGTAATGTTACAATCCAACATGACAGTTACAGCAGACAGCAACGGAATTAATCAAAGTCCCACTGAAACTAGTGGCTGAAATACAGCAGGGTTTTCACAAAATCAGAATGGAGACACAGATATAACCCCAAAACCGCAACAACTTTCTACTGTTAATATATTCTATTAGCTCAAGTGGCAGATATCTGTGCAGTAGATCTAAGGGTTCTAGCCCTGGTGATGAATCAGGTGGCTATCAATATAATGCCACATGATGGAATTTTTTTCAGCTTGCTTTTTTTTTTTTTTATTAAAAGAGAGCAAGTTACACAGACAAAAATACCTACGTGAAAGGAACACTAAGGTTGCAAGCTCAGGCAATCAAAAATTAGGAAATGCTAGAACTGAGGTTACCTGTACCACTTTTCTGTTCCTTTAAAAGGGTGTGAGTAACAGAGTATAGACTAACGAGGAGTCCTTTTGGCACCTTGCATGGTGACAGGTTTCAGAGTAGTAGCAGTGTTAGAGTAGTATCGCTGAAATACAGTCATTTTTTCTAGTTTACCAAAAGATTCCTATCCAGCTTAACACACCGTTTAATATACATCCCAGCTTCTGATACTTGAGATAAATAAAATTACAATTAGTAAGTCAGACACAAAAATCACTGAATATGTACGAAGTTCAAGAATGCTTACATGACAGTGCCACACAACTATACTTTTACCACACTGAACTTTATAATTCATAGTAGTTCTTTTCAACGTATTTTTAAGATACATTTCAGATATTTTTATCCTTATGACTCTGATCTCATATATTGTTAATTATACGCAAATCAAAGCAAAAACAAAAATCCCAAAGAGCTAGGGTTTCACAAACAGACTAGTCATTTTTGCTGATCAGCATGTGCAATGCAAGTCCATCTAATACACATGTATATCAGAGAAAGTTATTTTCGCTGAAAAAAAAGAGATGATATACGGGCTTTTAAGATCTTGTTATAAGCATGTGCAGTTATGTTTGTCCTTATGTGTTCCTCTCTGTCCCCTGTCCCCCCGCCCCGGAGTAGGGTGGTGCCTAGATATTTGTACTTCACACCTTAAGTCAAAAGCAAACAAGGGCCACATCCACTTCAGAGAAAAAAATTTAAAAATGTTTTGCAAGGAGTTATATTTTGTAGGTAGTTAGACTGAATTCACCAGCAATAAAACCTGGCAATTGTTAGCTTTGTCTTTAGTCTGTAATTATCATGTAAGCATGACTGTGGGCCACATATCACTCATGGGCCATACTTAGAACACTCTGAATTTAAAATAGAAGTGATTAACATACTCCATTGATTTTTTTTCTTAATTCAATGTATACTATAACTCACTGATTAAGTTAAGCTCGGATTAAGTTGCGATAGCCAAATAATTTTTATGCACCAAAATCAACCCTAGAATTTTAAAGTTGCTTTTATAAATTAAGCTGCAGATAATGTTTTGTTTCAAAGAAAAATATGCTGTCTGATTAATGTGGTTGGGAACTGATTTGTATTAAAATTTTCTAAACATTTATATAGGGCTCATTTTACAAAAGTAATACTAAAATCCCACATCCAAAGTTGATTTTGTGTCTTTTAGGCAATTGCTTAACATAAAAACAAATATTTAAGACTTAAAAAAAAAAAAAAAAAGCTACCACTGTTTCTTCTACTCAATGTTAAACAACTTTCTTAAATTTCTTCACTGCATTATCAAGTTTTATCAGCTCAAAGTGAATAAATTAGGGCAGAAAAAGGTGAAGATAAATACATGCAAATTATTTGGTTCCAAAACTGTTGGTTCCAAAGTAGTAAATGGAGAATCGTGGTAACCAGTGATTCTGTTGGAAACCTCTGAGCTGTTTGTTTATTTTGCAGTGTGTACTTACTGTATTGAATTATTTTGGAAGATTACTAACCCTATGAAAGAAAAACATATATTAAATTTAAATTAGATATTTATGGTACCTTTTGTGAATGCTCAAAAAACCAAAATTTTCAGTTTATTTAACCTTATTAATCCAGTTTGTTCTGGATGTTTAATTACAGTAATCCAGGTTATACATCCAAAGCTTGACGTTTAAATCATGCTATCTTCCTGTTTCTTAAAAAAAGGAAAATGAATTTTGTATCCTGCCACAATATATCATTTTTCAGATTGAACCAGATATCTACATGGGTTAAATCAATAGCTCTACAACTGACAAAATTTCATCTGGTCTTACTGAATTCATGCATGACTCAACAGTATTTATCAAAATAAAAACTTATAGTTGCTGCAACAGTTTCTCTTAAAATACCTTAGTAGCACCTATACTCTATCATAGAATCACAGACTTTAAGGTCAGAAGGGACCATTATGATCATCTAGTCTGAACTCCTGCACAACGCAGGCCACAGAATCTCACCCACGCACTCCTGTATCAAACCCCTAACCTATGTCTGAGCTATTGTAGTGGTTTAAAGACTTCAAGGTGCAGCGAATCCTCCAGCAAGTGACCCTTGCCCTACGCTGCAGAGGAAGGCGAAAAACCCCAGGGCCTCTGCCAATCTGCCCTGGAGGAAAATTCCTTCCCGACCCCAAATATGGCGATCAGCTAAGCCCTGAGCATGTGGGCAAGACTCACCAGCCAGACACCCAGGAAAGAATTCTCTGAGTAACTCAGATCCCACCCCATCTAACATCCCATCACAGGCCATTGGGCATATTTACTGCTAGTAGTCAAAGAGCCTAATTTTGACAATTAATTGATATCCCATCATACCATCCCCTCCATAAACTTATCAAGCATAGACTTTAAGCCAGATATGTCTTTTGCCCCTACTGCTCCCCTTGGAAGGCTGTTCCAGAACGTCACTCTATGTTAACGGTGTGCTAATAAAGCTAGTTTATACTTCAGGATTTTATTTTAGTCATTTGGCCACACTTTTCAGCCCTGGACAGGATCTGTGGGATGATGTGCTAATTAGAAAACAGAAAAAAAAAAGCTGACAAGTGGTATATGTTGAGACATTGTCACACAAGTGCATTCCCACATCAGACTCCCCCTCTCCCCAACAAGGATTTAGCTCAGAGAAGCTGAAGAGGGCACATCTCAGTGGTTGTGGAAGGGCCTCAGAGGCGGATGTGGAACTGGGAGAAAAAATGAAGTCTTTAGGAGGTTGCTTGAGAGAAGAGACAGAATCCAACTGTAATTTTAATTTCACTGGTGTAAATTAGGAACAATCCCCCTGAAGTCAATGGAGTTAATCATGCCAATATGAAATCAGTGGAAGTGAGAAAAGAATCAAGCCTCTTCAACTTCTTGAATTTTTCTGAGAGTCCCCTGTATCAGCACACTATTCCCCAAATCTTCACATCAAGAAATCCATTCCAATGCCAAATATCAATTTAGTAACTAGTAGGACAGCACAAAGCATTCAGGCACACAGAAAAACAGAGTTTGGGAGGTTTCTTTAATCTTTTCTCAGAGGGCAAATGCTTCTAAGAGTAACCACTTTGAAATGTCTTGTATGACAAATATATATAACCCAAACAAAGATGAGTGGTATGCAACACTACCTAGGCTTTGATACCTGTAACTCAGCCCAAATCTCAGATTCACTATTCAGTTTTAATTATCTACACTGCTTATCTGTAAAGAATCAAAGCAATACAACTTTTAAGAATGTGATATATATAAATAATCAAAAGCTGAAATTTGCACTCCATGAACCTTTATATATAGTACCTAGCAAAGGCATAAACATAGTAGAATATCTGATATAATTACACCTCTACCCCGATATAACATGACCCGATATGACAAATTCGAATATAACGCGGTAAAGCAGAGCTCCAGGTGGGCAGGGCTGCGCACTCCAGTGGATCAAAGCAAGTTTGATATAATGTGGTTTCACCTATAGCGCGGTAAGATTTTTTGGCTCCCAAGGACAGTGTTATATCGGGGTAGAGGTGTATCAGAAGAATGCCAAAGAAAAGTCCACTGGCCCACCTAGCAAATTTATTGTGGCCTTTTCTACACAGATTTAAAATGAAATAAGAGACTCAATATAATAGGGCTGAGTGAATCTTTCAAGTCGGGGAGGGGGTGGGGGAAGAGGAGGCTTCCAGAACATCAAAATATGTACAGATTGTTAAACTGGAGCCAGAGAATAACCTTAAATGCTTCGGTTCAGAATAGCTTCTCCAGTACAGTATAGTGCAACTATTGTAAATCTTAATGCTCCACAATACCTGGCATTCAGGTAATTCATCAAAATCCTTTTTAACGTGAAAAGAAAAAACTTCTTTAATTCCATTGGGACGCTACACACTTAGTTCTGTGATCCACAGCAGGAATAGGACAGAAGAAGAATGTTAATTTCCTTCTACCCTGTGAATCCCTCAGCTCTGTCGTTTAAATTTTTCTTAATGGTATAGAGATTTCAGATATTCTTGATTAGAAAAGCAGGGGTAAATGTGCTAGCCCAAATTGCGTTTCCTAGTTCTGCCATGAGGATTGCTATGCCACACAAGGGATGGAGTAGGACTGTAATTAAGGGCTGTACTACCAGTTTACGTCAGTTGCAAGCGGCTGTACAACCACCAAATTGAGCTCCATTGTGAGTGATGATAATATTTTTTAATAGGGCTCCTGAGTCATAAAGTGAGGATTTGATCCCAAGGATATAAAAGCTCTCAGAAGACACATTAACATTAATTGCTGTTCAAATTTTTATCAGGTTCTATGTAGTTCTGGTATATCAGAACTTTTTGACTAACAGAAGAACCCAAACTTCTCCTGGTTCATATGCCTGTCAACTGTTTTATAAACTAATGAAATGTTGGGAAATATTTTTTTTAAATTAACAGTAAAGATGTCTTGTTGAATCCAACAACAAGGAGAACTCACATAATGACTCAGAAAATTTGTGAAGACAGGAAAAAGAAAGACACCAGGAAAGACAGAGATATAGATTCATGGTTTGATTTCATTTTTGTGTAGGGAAAGAAGTGAGGAAGGAAGATTAATTCAATCTGTATCAATCAACTATGAAGCCACTTGGCTAGGAAACTCCATCCCATCCTGGTACATGATCATTTGGCCTCTCATATATATACATACACACACACACACACACACACCTTTGTCACCTCCTGTTTTGACTACAGCAGCAATACAATAACCTAACCATGAAGCCCTCATGAAACTCCAATTTATACAGAATGTCTCCTCAGCAACACAGGCTACTTTGAGCAGATCAGACTTGTCTTCCTCTCTTTACAGTGGCTTTCCATAGAATATCAAGTCAAATTCAAGGTCTCAGTCCTTATCTTCAACATGCTCAATAGTTTGGATCCACTTCATCTAAAAGATAGACTAAAGATCTGAGAAGATGATTGTGGAAGACTACTTTGTTCCTTCTGGTAGAACGGAACTTTCTGCCATAATGATAAAGCTCATCTGTGCTGGAAACAGAATTTTCTCAGGGGTCAGCCTGACATGGTGTATCAAACTCCCAATGGAATTATGGACTCTGACAAACTTTACCATCTTGCTCTCTCAGTGTACATTTCTTTGATTTTGACTTATTTAATATAAACAGAGCAGCAAGTACATTAACAGAACAAAAAAAACCCAGCACTGCACTCACAATTCTCCACCTGGGAAGAGGGGGAGAGAAACCGACCAAACCACAAGTAACAGATGTTAGTCCATCCTTTAATGCACTATGGGAATGTACTCCTATCTCATAGAATTGGAAGGGACCCCTAAAGGTCATTGAGTCCAGCCCCCTGCCTTCACTAGCAGGACCAAGTACTGATTTTGCCCCAGATCCCTAAGTGTCCCCCCTCAAGGATTGAACAACCCTGGGTTTAGCAGGCCAATGCTCAAACCACTGAGCTATCCCTCCCCCCTACTCAGATATTATGGTGGAAGGAGTAGTATAAGAACCTACATAGAATAGAATCTAATAAAATAATGAAGCGCTATAACTATCATAGCACCACAGGGAAGAACAGCAACACAACAGTGATCTGATCCTGGTCAGACTGACTTAACTGCTCCTCTTGAGCCATGGGAAAGAGCTCTCTTGCAGCAATCTTCCAATGATGCGGAGAAAGGGATCAGGACAAAAAAAAAAAAAAAAAAGAGAGAGATACTAATCTCTTTTTCCCTTCCCTCCCTGAACAGTCCTAGCATAAGTACTGTATGATTACACCTGTGCTTCTGCTGCATGGAATGCTTTTACTGTGGCAAAGGACAGCAAAAAAATATTAGATCAATTTCTCCCTGTTGTCTGCACCACTTGAAAAGCACTGTGTGTGCATTAACAGCAGCATTATTTCAATCCTTTCTTCATGCAGGATTTGCACTGCAGGAGATTTTTTAAAATGCAAACATGTTAGTGGATGGAAAGGATGGAACACACCAGATACCTATGATCTCACATCAAATTCAAACCCTTGAAATGAAGGAATGGATTTTTTTTTTTTAAATAAAGAGACTGCTAATTAATTTTAACTGAACGAAGTCTGACATGTTGTGGACTTACAAACACAAGCTATTTATCATAAATACCAGCACAGTGGCAAGTGTCTTATTTGCGGAAGCAAACAAAAAACAATCCAGAAGATATAGATAGATATCAGCCTTCTTTAAACAAACATGTTTTTGCCCTCTGGTGGCTTCATATATCATTACAACATGATAATACTGTAATTTTTCAATGGTTAAAAGTCATATGTATTAGAATAGGGCTGTCAATCGCAGTTGACTCAAGTGACTAACTCAAAACAAATTAACTTGATTTAAAATTATTTGTGATTAATCACAGTTTTAATTGCACTAAGAGAATACCAATTTAAATTATGTTTTTAAAAAGTATAGTCTTCCCTGCTCTTGCTGGAGGATGCCTTGGTGGTCACAGAGCATGTGCATTGTGAGCTCCAACACTAACTGATGGGGAAGAGTGTTAAATCTTGAACAAATAAACTTTCTCCAGAGTTCTATTAGTCATTGGAATTAAACAAGTGTTAAGGAAAACTAAAGAATCTTAAACAGTTTGACTAAATAATGCTTTCTTGGGTCAGTGCTTAGCATTCAATCTCTTAATTCTTGTGGTCAATTTCACAAGTTATCCAGTTATCACACAGTCTTCATGGTAGACAAAACCAGAATGTCTAATTTAAGAAAAGTCAGCAGGAAACAAAATTTTTGAAGGAGAGGAGAAAAAAAAAAAAAAAACACTCTTTTGGCCTTTTTTATAAACCAAAAAAATGGCACATACTCAATTGTTTTTCCTTTGCAGGTTGATAGTCAACATATATGCATTTATTAATATGTAATATAAAGACTATCTGGACAGAATTTGTTCGTCAAGACTTAATTTTTTTGCCTCCCATTTCCCCACCCTTTTTCTTTAAAAAGCCTTGTTCTGTAAGTAAGGGTACGTCTATACTTACTTCCTGGTCCGGATGTAAGTGATTGATCTTCTGGGAGTGCTTGCCGTCGACGCCGGTACTCCAGCTCAGCAAGAGGAGTACGCGGCATCGACGGGGGAGCCTGCTTGCCGCGTCTGGACCCGCGGTAAGTTCGGACTAAGGTACTTCGAATTCAGCTACGTTATTAACGTAGCTGAATTTGCGTATCTTAGTCCGAAGTGGAGGGTTAGTGTGGACCAGGCCTAACAAGCACAAGTCAGCATAGGTACACTGATTTATATTGATGTGACTAGTAAAGTGAATGCTTGTAATTTAACAGAAAGCTTGCAAAATTAATAGTCTGTGATAAGCACATATTTCCATACCTGTGAAAGTATATACTCTTAAGTGCATATTAAAGATGATCCAATGGCTTATTTATTTCAAAATATTCATAATTTCAAAATTGCTGACCTGATTTTCTATGTCATTTTTAGATCTCAATGAGAAAATAAACCTAGTTTGAAGGAACTCTTTTCAGTAGTTTTAAATTTACTAACAAGCCTACAGCTGTCCTTTCCCCAACAGGTACTGTTCTAAGCCCTCTGTTGTGACTATTTCATTGTTCTGGCAGGAAAACAAAAAACAAAACAAAAATTAGGCTCTACACTGGGGAGGGTAAGTACAGAATGAACTAACATTTAAAGGGATAAGACACCACACGTATGCCCTCTCTGCCTTGTCCCAAATGCAAATGACTCCTGTTTCTATGATACATTTGCATGAAAAAGCGTATTACTGAATTAGACCTTGCTTGTGCTGACTCAAATGGATAGCGACTCCTAGGCCTGCACCAGAATATTTATTTACCGATCCAATCACCTGCTTACTGGCCACATAGTAGCTTCCCCAGACATTCTGGAATTGGGGCAAAAAGCTTCCCCCCGTGCTGAAGCCAAAAGGATAAAGGGTAGCTTTTCTGGAAGAAGCATATGGATAAAAGGTGAGCCAGTATTTGTACACTCTTTTTACTGTTTAAAAGTAAGTTAATCCAATGCTGTAGAGCATAATATATTGTTGGCTCTCACATAAGTCATATAAAACTTGTACCTTTGGGGTGTGCAGGCAATTGGAACTTTGTTATACAACTCATTGGAAAATTCTGTGACCCAATAGTTCACCACAGGCTATTTTGGTGAACAACTTGGTTAAAGATTACCCTGCCCAAAAGCCAGACAGCAAATAAAAATATATTTCGACCAGGTCACTCTATCCACTGAGTGAGTGAATGCGTTCACATAACCACGAAGTTCAATTAATTTAAAAAGAGGGACTGGACACAAAATGTTTTAACTTCATGAAGGACTCATGTGGAAATTTTAATTAGGCAATCAGTGGATATAAATCTTTTCTCCCCCAGCACAGACAACTACCAAAAGTCAGATATACTCTATATTCACTCCACTGCACCTGTTTCTTATGAAAATTGTCTCAAGTGGCTTCTGCCATGCTTGCTATCATTTTAAAAAATTCCTATTTTATTAAAAGCTTATTTGAACTTATTTAACTCAAAGGCACTAGACAATTGAACCTGTAAGTGGCAAATAACTAGAGAATTTTAGTTTCAGCTGAGGTCTGGTCTGGTCTACACTACAAAGTTGGGCTGATATAAGTCACCTTCCGTCAACCTATTTGTGCAAGTGTCTACACTCAAATCTGTCCATCACTGATGTGAGCACCCCATTATGGAGATGTAGTAAAACCATTTCCCTAAGCAACAATGAGCCTTGGTTGACTTACTGAGGTCGATGCAGTGAGAGAGCAGATAACTGCATAGAATCACAGTACTGGAAGGGACCTTGAGAGGTCATCTAGTCCAGTCCCCTGCACTCATGGCTGCACTAAGTCTTGTCTAGCATGCCCGGTGTTGACCCTAACAGTCCTCCAGCAGCTGTCTCACAATTCCCCATTCCCTACGACAGAGACTGCTCTGGTAGCAATTCTGAATTCCACTGCCTAAGGGTCACAGAGACTGGAAGCCATCATCCCCTTTTAAAACACCTGTGTATTTTTGAAAGGCTTTTTCTTGATTACCCACATTGGCGGGCACACCTAGCAGCTCTCCCTTCTCCTGTGCAACTGCCTAACTGAATATGCCAGCTCCACACACAAGACACTCTCCTGCTTGGATCTCCTGGGCCTGTGGGGAGAAGAACCTGCACAAGCACAGCTACAGAGCAGCGGTAGAAACATAGACATCTATGAAAAGATTGCACGGGGGGGCGCAAGCAAAGGAGTATGAAAAGGTTCAGCGCCAGTGCCATTTGAAAGCGAAGAAACTGTGCTAGGCATACTACAAGGCCAGGAGGCCAATCAGTCAATCTGGTACTGAGCCACAGACCTGCCACTTTTACAATGAACCGCATGCCACATATAGCTGAGACCTGATCAGCATCCAGCAGACCACCATGCATACGCTGGAGGAGACGGAGATGCCTGTCATTAACAGCGAGAAAGGAGGAAGAGGAGGAGGGTGGAGCCATGGCGGGTTGGTGGGATGGGGAAGAGGAGTTACTCAGCCATGCCACCAGCCAGGACCTGTTCCAGACTCCACCACAATCTAGTCAGTTCCGCCATCTGAGCATGGATGAACGTGAAGAAGGGGAATGAACCTTGTGTAAGAATGCACATGCATTTTCACTTACAAAGTTTAAATTTAAAGATGCTGCACAGCCCATCGCCAAGATAACAAGATACAGGCTATGTCTACTCTACAGCTTATCTTGGCATAACTTATGTCACTCAGGGGTGTGAATAAACCACACCCCCTCCCCCGAGCGACGTAAGTGACACTGACATCAGTGCCAGTGTGGACAGTGCTATCTCGGTGGAAGAGCTTCTCCTGAAGAGACAGCTACCGCTGCTCGCAAAGGTGGTTTTATTATGCTGACAGGAGAACTCTCTCCCATCAGCATAGAGCAGCGGTGGGCAACCTGCGGTCCGTCAGGGTAATCCGCTAGTGGGCCGCGAGACAGTTTGTTTATACTAACTGTCCGCAGGCACAGCCATCCGCAGATCCCAGTGGCCGCAGTTCGCCGTTCTGGCCAATGGCAAATGCAGGAAGCGACAGCCAGAAGACATGCCCACAGATATTGACTTTTCATTGTTTCACTTGGACAAGAAGCAGCAGTGGCACAACAGAGGTAGATTTTGTTTCTGCTTTTCATTCCCCACTGGGATTAGGAAGGGGCGAGCAGTCTGTGCACATAGGGATGTCCCTCATATCCTCCCAAATGACCTCAATGAAACTTTCTTGAGATACTCTGCAATCCTCTTCCTTAAGGTTTGTAGGGATGCTGGCTTTATTTCTTCCTCCACGGTAGGGCACTTTCCCATGCCACTCCATCAGGAGTTCATCTGGCAGCATTGCAGTAAACAGATTAGCGGCATATGGGCCTGGGCTGCTTTGGGATATCAGAAGCAGCTGTGCTCTCTGAGCCTTATTTACCCTCAGGATTTAGCTATCAGCTAAAATCAACACCTCATGTGGAAAATAATGCCAATATTCACTATGTTCTGTACTCATATCCATGGAATAGAGACCAAAATGTTATTGTTTCATACAACCAAAAATCTTTAATACACCCCCCTCCTTTCTTCCCTCTCATCCCTGGAAGGTCATCTACACCATGGCTTCTGCTGGAGGTCGGTGCTGTGCAGACACATTCCAAAGCTAAAGTGTCAATAAGCATGTCTTATTAGAAGGTTTTATGGGAATAAGGGTAGGGAGTTTTGAAACTTACTGGTATCTTTCCCTTTCCATTGTGACTGTAAATCCAATGATACATTTCCCTGTTTTTATAAGAAGCTACTATTGTTGCAGCCTTGTGGGGTGCCCTGATTATGAAAAAGAAGAGGACTAGGGAGAACATGTTCAGCAAGATCCTGCAAGCCAGTGCTTCAGTCAAACTAGTGCTTCAGTCAAACTACGATCAAAGAGCCTGGAGGACAAACATGGCAGATGGCATGGAGAAGGAAAGAGCAGACACTAGAAAGACCCAGGAACTCCAGCAGGAAAAAGAGAGGGAGATGAACCAGGACATAATGAGGCTTCTCAGGCCGGAAACCCAAACGCTGCAGACCCTGGTTGATCTATAGGTCCAAAAATCCCAGATACCCCAGCTTTTGCAGTCTTTAGAGAACATGGTAGCTCCCTACCCTCCCAACATACCATGTAGCATCACAGGCATATCCTTACCCTTAGCAAGGAAAAGCAAAGCTTCACATACACTCACCTGTGAGAACCACAATTGATGTTTGTGTAGCCACAACAGACTACATTTGTGCAATGAAATGGACAGAAATGTTTGCTGCTTTGATAGTTTTAAAGTTTTAGTTTCTGTTAATTTAGGTTAGGAATCTGTATTCCATTGTCTGTCTCTTGTACATTCTTTTTCTGTACTGTTTTTACCATTCAATACATTTCTACTTTTTGCAAATAAAATGTTATTTATTAGTTACAATACACATTGTAGAATGCATGGTGGTACTCGAGCACCCAGTACTTGTAAGTGTACGGCACCTCAGAGGTAAACTTCATTCATATGTATAAGTGTATGATAAGCAAGCACCACATAATTCACAGCTTCAGTAAAACACACAGTCGTAGTTATAAATGTACAAGCAATAAACAATTCCTAGCAGCTCCCAAAGCTTCGGCCCAGAGAACAGTCCAGCACCAAACATTGTGTCTGACTGTTCAAGTGCTCTTTCGAAGCCTCCCTCAATGACATAGCTCCATGTTGAGCTCTTGGAACAGCTCACATCTGGCTGTTTAAACTCAGCAGCTAGTTGCTCCACCTCCAGCCTCCATCCTGGCTTTTCCCCCTTTGCCTCAGATATTACACAGGACACAACAAGCAGATCTTTTTCTCACTGAGGTCCAATCTAGTGAGTAAACCATGGCAGCATCCCTTCAATCTACCAAAAGCAGATACAACTGTCATCCTGCACCTGCTGAGCAAGTAGTTGAATCTTTCCTTGATGCCGTTGAGGTGGCCAGTGTGCCTTCATGAGGTGTCAAGATGGACTCATGAGCCTGGGCAGCAAGGAGTAGGTGGGTCCCCCCAGAATCACTATTGGCATTTCAATATCACCAATGGTAATCTGTCAGTTGGGAAAGAATGTCCCTGTCTGCAACTTTCTGAACAGTCCTGTGATCATAAAGATGCGAATATCATGCACCTTCCCTGACCAGCCCCCACTAATATCAATGCAGCCTCCCTCGTGATCCACCAACACTTGCTTAACCAAAGAAAGTTAGCCCTTTCTGTTACTCTGCGGTAAGATGGGCTGATGCCAAAACAGAGATGCACACACCAACCAATGTCCCTCGAAAGTTCAGTAACCCCACTGCTGCAAATTCATGCACTGTTTCCTGTATATTGCTGAGAGTCCTGCATAGCAGAAAATGGTTAATGGACCTACACACTTAGAATCAGACTATTAGGGTTGGAAGAGACCTGGAGGTCATCTAGTCCAACCCCCTGTTCAAAGCAGTACCAACATCAACAAAATCATCCCAGCCAAGGCTTTGTCAAGCTGGGCTTTAAAAACCTCTAAGGATGGAGATTCCACGCCCTTCTTAGGTAACCCATTCCAGTGCTTCACCACCCTCCTAGTGAAATAGCATTTCCTAATATCCAACCTAGACCTCCCACACGGCAACTTGAGACCATTGCTCCTTGTTCTGTCATCTGCCACCACTAAGAACAGCCAAGCTCCATCCTCTTTGGAACCCCCCTTCAGGTAGTTGAAGGTTGCTATCAAATCCCCCTCACTCTTCTTTTCTGCAGACTAAGTAAGCCTAGTTCCCTCAGCCTCTCCTCATAAGTCATGTGCCCCAGCCCCCTGATCATTTCTGTTGCCCTCTCCTGGACTTTCTCCAATTTGTCCACATCCTTTCTGAAGTGGGGGCCCAAAACTGGATGCAATACTCCAGATGTGGCCTCACCAGTGCCGAATAGAGGGGAATAATCACTTCCCTTGATCTGCTGGCAATGCTCCTACTAACGCAGCCCAATATGCCGTTAGCCTTCTTGGCAACAAGGGCACACTGCTGACTCATATCCAGCTTCTCATCCACTATAATGCCCAGGTCCTTTTCTGCAGAATGGGCGCTTAGCCAGTCGGTCTCCAGCCTGTAGCGATGTATGGGATTCTTCCGTCCTAAGGACTCTGCACTTGTCCTTGTTCAACCTCAGAGTTCTTTTGGCCCAATCCTCCAATTTGTTTAGGTCACTCTGGACCGTATCCCTACCC
Organism: Chrysemys picta bellii; assembly: GCF_011386835.1. Lineage (NCBI taxonomy): Eukaryota > Metazoa > Chordata > Testudines > Emydidae > Chrysemys > Chrysemys picta. The sequence goes on along the minus strand of NC_088793.1, from coordinate 37,980,706 downwards.
TCCAGCTTGTCTACCTCTTCCCCCAGCATAGTGTCATCTGTGAACTTGCTGACGGTGCAATCCATCCCATCATCCAGATCACTAAGATGTTGAACAAAACCAGCCCCAGGACTCACCCCTGGGATACTATGCTTGATACCAGCTGCCAACTAGACATCGAGCTGTTGATCACTACCTGTTGAGCCCGACAATCTAGCCAGCTTTCTATCCTCCTTATGGTCCATTCATCCAATCCATACTTTTTTAACTTACTAGCAAGAATACTGTTGGAGACCGTATCAAAAGCTTTGCTAAAGTCAAGAAATATCACGTCCACTGCTTTCCCCATATCCAGAGAGCCAGTTATCTCATCATAGAAGGCAGTCAGGATGGTCAGGCATGACTTGCCCTTGGTGAATCCATGTTGACTGTTCCTGATCACCTTCCCCTCCTCAAGTGCTTCAAAATGATTTCCTTGAGGACCTGCTCCATGATTTTTCCAGGGACTGAGGTGAGGCTGACTGGTCTGTAGTTCCCTGGGTTCTCCTTCTTCCCTTTTTTAAAGATGGGCACTATATTTGCCTTTTTCCAATCATCCGGGACCTACACCGATCACCACAAGTTTTCACTGGCATGACAACGGCCTCCCACTGTAGATTCTGCCACTGACGAGTAGCAATCCAGAATTGCAAGCTTCCAGAACGCAATTGCCACTGACTTCTCAATTGCCAATGCAGCTCTCATTCTGGTGTCACTGTGCTGGAGGGCTGGGGCAAGCTCAGCACACAGACCCAGGAATGTGGCCTTTCATATCTGAAAGTTCTGCAGCCACTGCTCATCGTCCCAAACCTTCATTATGATGTGATCCCACCAGTCAGTGCTCTTTTTTCAGGCCCAGAAACAATGCTCCACCATCTGTAATTGCTCTGTGAACACCAACAACCTTGAATTGTTTTTTGCCATGTCCCTTAGCAATCTGTCCTCAAAGGAATCATCACATCCTCTGCTGTTGCAGTACTTCCTGTGGGTCTGCAATACTGGAGGATTGTGCATCTTGTATTTGCAACACTCATGAGAGCAGTGCAGATTTCTGCAAGCCCCAAGGTTCTGTCAGAGATGGTGGACACTGAAAAGCGCTGCATGGATTTGTGGGATTTTTTTTAAAAAGGTACAAAAATATGGGATATGGCATTATGGGATGGAGAAAGTTGCATGCTGAAAACTTGACCCCGAGATCCTTGGGTGAATCATTTCTATCCCACAACACATTGCAAAAGTTTCCCAAAAGGCATTACACAAGACGGTGACATGTGGCACACTAGGATACCTGCCTGGGGTGCACTGCACTTTGCATCAACATAACTAGTCCTGGTGAGTAAACACAGCGAGAACACAAGCAGCCAAATATGCATGTGCATGAGTGATATACAAACTTTGGTGGCTGTACACCAAGGTAACTTGCATCAACTAAAGACTTAGTGTATAAATGGCCTGACTAATAGAATTACACATGGAATTAATTTGGCCCATCATGTAAACTACATAAAATATTGAGCCCAGATCCCCTACAATGATCTAGGAGTCATTTCCTTTGGATGTATCATGCCTTTTCTTTGCCCTAGATGTTACCTTACATTCACTTACGAAAAAATAGCTTTTGAGCATGTTATTCAGACTCTGATCTGTCCATTCTGCTGTGATTGCTGGTTATCTCATTTAACCAACAAATTCAGCCATTTCTGGAAGTGAAGCCTCTGCTAGGTAATTTCTGCTAAATAAATAAATAACTTTTCACCTCTGAAGAGCTTCTCATCCAGCTATCTCAAAGTACTTCAAAACACATACAGGCCAAGTCATTTATCCAAAGCAACACAGTGAGTCAGTGGCAAAGCTGGAAATAGAAACCAGATTTTCCAATACCCTGTTTGGTGCCACCAAAGCCAATCTAAGCAAGCTGAGCTATGAACCATAGTGGCAGCTCATTTGCTTTTTCCTCATATCAGCACCTTCTTTTTGAGCGTAATTCATTTTTATCCTTTATACTAACTCTCTAAAACATACTACTTACTAAATTTATAGATCATTACTTTGTGCGATGCAATATGTAAACCTGTAGATTATCCTCGGTTTCTTCTTTTTGCTATTAGCTTAACAGCATACTATACCTATTTGCTGGTGTCCCAGTGTCGGAGGCAGTGAGCAATCAAGGATTTTTCAGTTATAGTTCAAAAACATGAATGCCACAAAAATGTCAATTAATATTTATATCGATCTTTCTATGAACATAGGAACTGCCATACTGGTTAAGACCCGAGGTCCACATAATCCAATATCCTGTCTCTGGCAGCAGCCAGCACCAGATTCACCTTCCTCTGAAGCAAGAAAACCCCACAGTAGGCAGATAATCTGCCCCCCCATGAAGGTCTCAACCCAGTCTCGAATGAACAATGGTTTAAACTTTGAAACATGTGGTTGCATCTCCCTTTCAATACCCCTTGTTGTTTTTAACTATTATTTATTATTTGTATTACAATAGTGCCAACGAACCCTAGTGCTCGGTGCTGCACAAACCAAACAAAGACTGTCCCAGCCCCACAGATTATACCTTTTCATATTCTTGTTATCCTTGAGTGTACAATCCCTCTCTGAATCTTGCTAAATTCTTTGCCTCATTCATCATTGTATTCAGAGGCTAGGACTTTTCAGCTTGGAAAAGAGGAGACTAAGGGGGGATATGATAGAGGTATATAAAATCATGAGTGGTGTGGAGAAAGTGAATAAGGAAAAGTTATTTACTTGTTCCCATAATATAACTAGGGGCCACCAAATGAAATTAATGGGCAGCAGGTTTAAAACAAATAAAAGGAAGTTCTTCTTCACACAGCGCACAGTCAACCTGTGGAACTCCTTGCCTGAGGAGGTTGTGAAGGCTAGGACTATAACAGGGTTTAAAAGAGAACTAGAGAAATTCATGGAGGTTAAGTCCATTAATGGCTATTAGCCAGGATGGGTAAGGAACGGTGTCCCTAGCCTCTGTTTGTCAGAGTATGGAGATGGATGGTAGGAGAGAGATTGCTTGATCATTTACCTGTTAGGATCACTCCCTCTGGGACACCTGGTATTGGTCACTGTCGGTAGACAGGATATTGGGCAGGATGGACCTTTGGTCTGATGCACTATGGCCATTCTTATGTTCTTAAGAGTCTAATTATACATTATGTGAAAAATTATTTCCTTATCAGTTTTGAATTAATCATCTTTCAATTTCATTGAATGTTCTTGTGTTAAGAGAGAGAACAGAAGTTCCTTATCTATCTTCTCTCAACCATTCGTTATTTTGTATACCTTTATCATGTCCCCTTATTCATCTAATTTTAAGGTACTTCCATGGTTCTCATGAGTGAGTGCTTCACAATTATTAATGAATTTTACTCTCATGACACTCCTGTAATGTAAGGAAATAATATCCCCATTTTACAGATTGGGAATTGAGGCACAGGACAGATTAAGTGACTTGTCCAGGGTCAAAGAGGAAGTCTTGTGGCAGAGCCAGGAATATACCTTATCCCCATAGGATATGGAAAGAAGCATTTTTAGTCATTACCAAAACTAATTCTAAACTTTTTTCAGCCTACTTTCCTTCACTTTTTCCTATATAATTGAGACTAATGATCTAACCAAATTTCAAACAAACACTGCCTTTGTGACCAACACACCACATTCAGATTCTGAAGCTTTTATTTTAAAAAGTTTATACGGTTAATCTTGCAAGCATGAACCAAGTGGTGTAAGTCCCTGCAGAAAGATCTTCCTGAGTCCAAAAACATACAATCTGAAACAATTACTAATGTTTGTAAACTATCCAGTCTCCCATTCATTTAACTGTGGTGTTGATTCTAAAACCTAATGACAATAACATAAATTATTCTATTACTGATCATTTTATAAGATGGTATGGAGAGCGAAATGAAAGTGAAACACAAAGGAATTGGGAGTTGCTCCAAGAAGGAAAATACAGAGGGAAGAAAGGAAGAACATAAAGGCAGGAAGGAAGGGAGAAAAATAGAAAAAAGTATGACAAAAAAAGAAGGGCAGATGTAACAGTGGTCAGAGAAATAGGTTTTTCTGCTGAGTGATGCTAAGCTGGAAAACAAAGCACCTCACAAATTGTAACATTTACGGCAAAAGACTACCATCTTTACTGAAGTCGAGTAGTACCTCGTTCTGCAGTATTCCCACTGTTTTCCATGGACCTATTGTAGAGTAAGGTACTAGGCAACATCAGCAAAGGTGGCACAATCCACCCTTAAATTTTTAGTTACTACATAAAGGCCATACTCTATTTCTGAACCTTAAAAAACAGACCAGCCCTGCCTCCCCGCCCCAGCCAGGATCTACTTCCTCCAGTTTGTTCTCTCACAGGAGAGCTTCTTTGGCTATAAACCCCCTGACCATGTGGAGTTCCTCCATTACAAATATGATCTCTCCATCAACCCTTACATTTTTCCTAGCAGAACAACTCTACTTCTCCACCCAGATGCACTCCTATCTCCACAATCCCAGCCACCCATTTGCCATATTTGACTCCTCCTTTAAAAACCTCTACACCTTTCCTGCTTTCCCTTCTCAGGTCAGGATCTCACTAATGTTTTCAGTGAGAAAGTTAATGAGATCTAATATGACTTACCCAGTGTCCTCTTCCTACTCACCCTTGTCCCCTTCCCTCTAACCTCTTCTCCTACTTCTCCCTTGTCACTAAGCTAAGTTTCTTGACTGTTCCTTCTCCTGTAATGTCTACCTGCCCAAGTGACCGCATCCCATCTCCTTAGCTCACGTCTCAACCCTCACTTCCTCCCTTACCAGTCATCTCAGTCTCTCACTCTGCACAAGTTCCTTCTCCTCACAAGCATGCTCTAATAACTCCCACCCTTGAATCCATCTGCCTCTCCAGGGAGAGCCCCATCTCTCCAAATATGATTAATATACAGTCTACAACCACTGCCTTGAGTTCCTCTACTTCAAACTTTTTTTTTTTTAAACCCTCCAGTCTGACTTCTGCCCTCTTCACTGAAACTGTTCTTCTAGTCTCAAATGACAAATGCTAGCACTTTACACCATTTCCAATCCTCTTTGGACTCCCAGCAGTATGAGACCATTGACCACTCTCTACTTCATTAAATTCTGTCCCCCACTGGCTTTTAAGTCAATAAGAGAATCAGGAGAGAGCACTGACTCCATATGGTCCTTCACCATCTCCTTCTTTCAGCCTCTCCCAAGACTCAGTCCTTGGCCCTCTGCCCTACCAGATCTGTGACTAGCAACAACTATATTTGCTCATAAATCAAAGACCTTAAATTCTTAATTTTTTCTGGCTATAAATTGCATTGTGTGTGTCAGAGCAGTGGATCTTCCCTTTAGCAATCTCCTCACTTGATGGTAAATAAAAGAGGCAGAGAAAGATGGCAAAGCAGCTTCTTTAGAAAGTGTATCAATCAAAAACAAGAACAAGATTCACCTACACCTCCTCGCTGAACGATCTCTGTCCCCACAAATTTAAAAGGTTTATTTTATATTCCCAATGCCAGAGAAGAATATACTGGAATTGCAACAAGTAGCATCACTAATGAATCCATGTATTTCTAAAGGTTCCATAATTCTGTGTATCCACAAGGTTTCCACTTTGCTCACCTAGCCCTGGAGTTAAGGTTACACATTTGTAGTTTCCTGTAACATTTAAATACAAAATTATATTAGCTACCCTCTAGTCCACAGGTATTTTCCCCCATCCTCAGCATGCTTTAAAAGTCTCTTAAAATGGCTTTCCTATTTCCCTGGCTACATTGTGAAAATTAAGTAATGCAGAGAGAATATATGGGTTGTATTTCATCTAGGCCTGATGCTTTGTCAGCTTTTCATTGTTTTAATTTCCCCCAATTTCTCTGCTCTAGCATAATCTACAGCTTTTTAGACATTTCACCTTAATCTAGTGAAAAATTTATTCTAGTCTAAAACATGATGCTCATGAACACAAACAGAATTTCTTTCAGGCTCCTAGTAATACCTGCTATACACTTCAAATGCTTTCCGTTGGTAGGGGTACTGAATGGCTATGCTTGGATGACTAGTGGTTTCTTATATATTTGAAGACTAATTTATCTTCATTATTTGTCCTATTATTACATTATTTCTCTCACTCATTCATCTTTATTTTGCAATTGCATTCTTGATCCTAACCTTGTCCCATCTTCAGTTTTCCTTGATATTTACAGAGTATATTTCCACTAAGCTGGTTTCCTTTTGCTAATTACTTTGTCTCCCTTTTTTTTCTCCATACTTTAAAAAAGTCATTCCTGCCCAGTTTTAATTTAGCAAAGATGACTGTTCACTTTTAACTGACCCGAGCTAGTTAGGATAGTATGGGCAATGGGAGTGCAAACTTCCCAGCATTGTTCTGCCAGTGCTCCTCATTTAACTAGAGTCTTCTTCCTATTTCACTAGTGGGCCACTCTCTGAAATATACTATAATCTGTTCCAGGCTGGAGATAGTATTTTTGTGATATGGACAAATATCCATGGGGGAATGAAACCAGACAACCAAATTCATTTGAGTTTTGACCTGACCAAGATGAATGTAGGTTTTTAGAGATGGACTGTTTGCCAATTAGCCTAGTGAGCTACAATTATTCCTTATTACCATTTTTATTACTAAATGGTACACAAAACCTATGAACAGAGCACCACTTTCTTTCAACTATCCTCTATTTCCCTCCCAACCCCTCCAAGACCATCAGATTTTTTTATTTTTTTTTGGAAGTATAGTCTGCAGTCTACTGAAATTTACCATTCTGTGTTTAGTGTCAAATTTAATTTCAAGCCTAATAAACTGATAATTGATTTCTCACATTCTTAGCTACTTTCGTGTTTTCAATCATAGCCTCTGTTCTGCTTAAAATGAAGTCTAATATGGCTTCTTTCATGATAATTCACATACTATATGAAGTGGGGGGGGGAAGCTTGATGCATCAGTATTTTTTGTGAATACATTCCAATATTGCTTACTAGTGCAGAAATTCATCCTGGGTAATTTAACACTTCTCTTTACTGTTACTTGAGTCTTACTTCCCTCCCCCTCCTTGTACATTCATTCAATCAGCTTTTAAAATCCATTTCTCTGTGTACTTGGCCTCCTCACAGCTTCAGGTATCCCCCTGTGTGCCCCAAGAATTAAAGGGTCATAATTTGTTAAATGCAACTTGTCTGAGCTGTATACATTTTTTTTGTGTCACACACACACACACACATAAAATCCCCTTGTCTACACCAGTTTATGATCTCATCCAAAGCCCATTGAAGTCAATTAAAAGACTCCCACCAACTTTAGTGGGCTTTGGATGAGACCATATGCTACCATGCTCTCAAACTTTTAATTTGTCTTGTCCTACATGAACTTGAAGAAAGAATTATTAGTATCCAAAAAGGGACAGCTAGCTACTAAAGAGGTCCTATTGCCAACCTGCCCTAGTTCCTTAAATTTGGTTTTCAGTTTCTAAAGTAATTCTATGACTATCCTTGGACATAACCTTCTACAATTACTGCAGTATTATAGGAAGTGCAGGTAGCAAAACCTGTAGTTAAGGATGGCTAACACTTCCCATTCTAAGACCCTGTTTTCAGTTGCTTATAACTTTGCAAAACTTTAACAGTTAGGGCTCAAGTTTTCCATGCATCTGCTTCAGACTGAATTTTTTTTGTTCTTGAAAGTTTCATCAAAAATGACAACTGTTTCTCACAAAGAGGCTAGGGAAAACTTTTGCTCATAACAAAAAAACAAAAACAAAAAAATCTTAAATTGTTTCACTTGAGAAGCTCTAGAGTCTCCTTTTTTTGGAGCAGGGACTTGAAATTTGGGAGGTGTGTCAGAGATGAGTCTTTTCTCCATGAAAATCCAATTAAATTAGGCCAAGTTATAAGCCTCTGAAGTCTGAGTACACATACGCTGAGAGATATTCAATTTTGGCAATCAAATTGAAGACTCAGTACTGAGCATGCTCCAGCCGAGACTACAGAGTCTGAGCAGGACTTTCCATGCAATTGCTCCTTTCCTGGTCCTGGGTGCCAGGAACAGGAACTGAGAACAAGACGTGTCCTCAACATGCCCACTGCTGGAGCTCAGGCAATGAGAAAGAAAAAAGCCATCGGTCTGAAAGCAGAGGGGAGGAGCAGCAAGAACAGGCTTAAAGGGATCAGTCTGTAATACTGCACAAGGGTACACGCCTCTCAAAAACGGGAATGGAACACAGCCTCACCACTCCTCTGCCAACAGCAAATAGCCATGAAACCCACCCATTGGCAAAACGTGTGCCTCGTGTAAGTCTAATGGCTGCTCCACATAGAGGATGACAACCAATTACCACCATCACTTACTCTGTTCAAACAAAAGAAACTCTGTACTGCAGATCTAAAGGTTCCAACCCTGCAGATATCAATAGGGTTTCACATCATGGAACTTGTATTTTCACTTTTTTTAATTACATACAAAAACATTAAAAGAACACCAAGGTTGCAAAGTCAGGTGCTCAAAAGTTAGTAAGCAGCAGAACGACCAACATGACAAACAAGAATTAAGTTTGTCTGTGCAACCTTAATTTGGCTCCCTTGTGCACATGCATTACAATATAGTCTTTAACTACATGACCACGTACCATGTTTAACTTTCTACTGGACCACTGCCTAATTCAGTGCCGGAATGGACAGTGCTCAAATGAAGTAGGATTGTATAATGAACGAGATTGTCTGTAGGATCCGTACCTCATTTCTTGCAGAATTTGGAAAGTGTGTAGTAAATGAGGCACTGAATTGTACGAAGAGAAAGGAGGTTCTCATGGTTAAGGCAGTTGAATGGATTCTATCCCTGCCTCCAGCATGGAGTTTCTACAGAACGCTAGTCAAGTCTCTTAAAATCAAACTTTTCAGACAGCCACTAATTGTGTTTTCACTTTCTGGGTGCCCAACTTGAGACACCTGGAGTCTGATTAGCAGACATGTGGAGTACTCCTTCTAGTGCAACTGGAGTCAATGGGAGCTGTGCTCTGAACAAAGTGCTATACAATGCCAAGTACTCTGACAATTCAGTTCGCAGCTTCTCAAACTGAGTGCCCAAGAACAGTGTGCACTTTTAATCTTGATGTGTATGTGCCTGTGTTTCCCATCTGTAATTCTCATCTCACAGGGATGTTGTGAAAATAAACTCAATCATTTTTGTGAAGCACTCAGAAGTTATAATGATGAACGCCATAGATAAGATTGTACTCAGAGCAATGCTTGCATTGTGTGTTGTAAACCAGGCCTGCAGCCACACATTGAACAAAGGATAAAATAAAGTATTTAAGAGCTGTACATTCAGTGAGCACTGCACATTTTGTCGATTGAATGAGGCAATGATCTTGTAGAAAATATATGTGTCGTGTCATTAAAGACTTATTATAATGCATCTGCACAAGGGGGAAGAATTAAGGTTCCACAAGCATCCTTATTTCTGGCATTTCTTAATAATTGCTTGACTTTGCAACCTTATAGTTCTTTTAAAAAATAGGGGGGGGGTTGTACATAACATGTAGTTTGCTTTTAAGGAAAGGATAGAGGGTCATTACTATAATAGTAAAGCAAGGAATATTATAAATATTGTCTAACATATCTAAGATTCTTTTATTCACCATGCCCCTCTTTACCATTCTAGCTTGTAAGGATACACAGACCACTGATATGAATGAAGAGTGATTTTTAAATGTATTTTGCAAAGCTGATTTCAACAGAAGTTGAAACGTGAGAAGAGTTACTGTTTTTCTAAAACGGTTTTGGTCGACTTAGATGTTAAAATCCCAAAAGGAAAAGTTGGATTTGTTTCATGATCAATTGTTTATAATGAGTTAATTCATGCTCTATTTCCCTCTATCGTGAGGATCCACGCAAACGCTCCATTTCAAAAATCTAAAGGCTAAGTAATTTTTAGAGGCCCTAGGTTGTGCGAAATTCTCTATGTTGCAAGAAGTCTTACCCTAGGAGTATGGGAAGGGAAAAGTTACTTACCTTATAATTATACTTTTCTGAAGACACGATCTTGCAGGAGTCTCACTCCTAACAGAGATGGGTTGAACCCCAAGCTCTAAAGATTTTCTTTATTTCTAAGGGCAGCAGAAGCTAAAAGCACTATGAGAACATGAACTCTCTCTGTTACTGGTGGTCACCTACCAGTACCATCATTGTTGGAACATCAAGTTAGTTTCCTATTAGTGGGAAAAGAAAGACTCCCCAAACAAAACAAAGCCAATTCCAAAAATAGAATAGGAGGGGGGAAAGTCAGTGCCTTAAAATGGCAATAATAAAGATAAACACTACCTCAAAAAGGCTCTTCTCCAGATTCGGAGGGAGATAGGTAGGTACGTGAAATTTCTGCAAGATGATAATATCTTCAAAGAAGCAGAAGTAGACGTAAATGTTTCCTTTTCTAAAGACACCATCTGTGCAAGATTTCTATGCCCGGGTCATGTCTGGACTAGGAAATCAGATCGTGTTTTAAACTGTGTTATCTAGCACATTTTAAAATAGGTCCTTGTACCTAGAATAGATACAGCAAGTTGTGTTTAAAAACATTAGCTCATTGTAGTTAATCTTGGGCACCGCCTTAGGGACAACCAGCTAACACAGTTTAAAACAATCTATTTTCCTAGTGTAGACATGGCCTTGGAGAGCAGCAAGGCCCAAGCTATCATCTGCCGACTCTTACATCCTTTCTGCTCATAGAACCATTCAATACATGGAATCAAGGATTAATAGCTTCTGAGCCAGCACAGCGTGAGAGCTGAAAGCTCAGCAAAATGAAAAGAAATTAAATGAGAACAGAACATAATGCTAGGTGAGTAGAAGGAGATTAGTCAAAGCAGAGTGGAGCTGAAATGGGATTGAGAGCCAGAATGGGAGATAAAGAGGTAGACTACCAATGGTAAAGAAGGATATGACCAGAAGATTTCAAGGGCAGTGGTTAATATCAAGGGTGGCAAGTGACCAGAAGGAGAGGGTGGGTCACACTCCAACCCACTACCATCTTTAGGAACAGAAACACATGTTATTGATGGGGGTGGAAGTGGGGGTGGTATCTGCCTGTCTCACTTTAGGGAGCTTATATCCAGGAGTGAGAAATATGCACAGATGGTACTCTTTAGAGAAGACAAAAAACTAGCTTCTTGCAGATTAATGAGATTGGGAATTAATGCTGTAAAAAAGAATGGATGTTGTAGAAGTGTAGTCTCTGTAAAAATTTGATGTATATCCTTACCCAAAGTATTAAAATATACACAAGACCATCTTGGGTCATGACTAATTCTTTGATGAGCATACTGGTCTTTGTTTTGCAGTGATTTATGGCTCTAAAAGAGAAGGAATTTCCTGTGTGAAAGTATCACTTTACTGCCATTGATCCTGAAATGACCTCCAGATACTGGGATGGAATATTATTTCCAAGTTTACAAGAAAACAGTGGCCCTGAACAGTTTCCATTACAATCTGTCTTTAAATAAGAAAAAAAATAAAAGGGAAGAAAAGTATGGCCAATTAAGTAGTAATGAAAACCTTATAAATCTAGATAAATCTAATAAAAAGCAGGAAAGAGAAATACATGGAAAAAATACATTTATACAAAACCAGCAGGTCCAGATGCATACATTCCAGGGTGTTTAGAATTAGCTACTTAAGCCATCTACAATTGTTTCTGAAGAGCGAAGAAAAACTGAGAGATACCAGCAGCCTGGAATAAATAACCGTACACAAATGTGGAATGCATTGGCAAAGAAATAAGGAAGATGAATTCCTGATAAATGCAAAGTTGAGCACCTAAAAACATTAGCAAGTTTAAGGCAGGATGCGGTGGGGAAGGAATATTTCCTTTAAAGCATAACAAAAACAACACAAGATAAATTTTCATTTTTAAAATCAAGTTGCATAAGTAGTTGGAGAAGGAAACACAACGAATGTATAATATTTAGATTTTACTTAAATAAGTATTTAATACAGTTCTTAGCAAAATCTTAATGGAAGGGTTAATAGAAACTGAGCTGGAAAAGAGCACTGTCACATGGACTGAAAACCAATTGAAGAACCATAAACAAAAAGGCAATGATAAATGATCGTGTACTGAGTTTGGGGAAGGTATCCAGTGGTATTCCACACGGATGGTTGTTAAATCTAGATTTAATATCTTTATTAATTTATAGGACAAAGGGGGTAAAAACAACATGGAATCATAGAAGATTAGGGTTGGAGGAGACCTCAAAGGTCATCTAGCCCAACCCCCTGCTCAAAGCAGGCCCAACACCAACTCATCCCAGACAGATTCCACCACCTCCTTAGGTAACCCATTCCAGTGCTTTGCCACCCTCCTAATGAAATAGCATTTCCTAATATCCAACCTAGACCTCCCACACTGCGACTTGAGACCATTGCTCCTTGTTCTGTCATCTGCCACCACTGAGAACAGCCGAGCTCCATCCTCTTTGGAACCCCACCCTGCAGGTAGTTGAAGGCTGCTATCAAATCCACCCTCACTCTTCTCTTCTGCAGACTAAACAAGCCCAGTTCCCTCAGCCTCTCCTCATAAATCATGTGCCCCAGCACCCCGTTCACTTTTGTTGCCCTCCCCTGGACTCTCTCCAATATGTCCACATCCTTTCTGTAGTGGGGGGCCCAAAACTGGATGCAATACTCCAGATGTGGCCTCACCAGTGCCGAATAGAGGGGAATAATCACTTACCTCGATCTGCTGGCAATGCTCCTATTAATGCAACCCAATATGCCATTAGCCTTCTTGGCAACAAGGGCACACTGCTGACTCATATCCATTTCCTCATCCACTGTAATCCACAGGTCCTTTTCTACAGAACTGCTACTTAGCCAGTCGGTCCCTAGCCTGTAGCAGTGCATGGGATTCTTCTGTCCTAAGTGTAGGACTCTGCACTTGTCCTTGTTCAACCTCTTCAGATTTCTTTTGGCCCAATCCTCCAATTTGTTTAGGTCACTCTGGACCGTATCCCTACTCTCCAGCTTGTCTACCTCTTCCCCCAGCATAGTGTCATCTGTGAACTTGCTGACGGTGCAATCCATCCCATCATCCAGATCATTAATCAAGATGTTAAACAAAACTAGCCCCAGGACCCACCCCTGGGATACTATGCTTGATACCAGCTGCCAACTAGACATCGAGCTGTTGATCACTACCTGTTGAGCCCGACAATCTAGCCAGCTTTCTATCCTCCTTATAGTCCATTCATCCAATCCATACTTTTTTAACTTACTGGCAATAATACTGTGGAAGACTGTATCAAAAGCTTTGCTAAAGTCAAGAAATATCACATCCACTGCTTTCCCCATATCCACAGAGCCAGTTATCTCATCATAGAAGGCAATCAGATTGGTCAGGCATGACTTGGCCTTGGTAAATCCATGTTGACTGTTCCTGATCACCTACCTCTCCTCCAAGTGCTTCAAAATGGTTTCCTTGAGGACCTGCTACATGATTTTTCCAGGGACTGAGGTGAGGCTGACTGGCCTGTAGTTCCCCGGATCCTCCTTCTTCCCTTTTTTAAAGACGGGCACTATATTTGCCTTTTTCCAATCATCTGGGACCTCCCCCGATCACCACGAATTTTCAAATATAATGGCCAATGGCTCTGCAATCACATCAGCCAATTCCCTCATCACCCTTGGATGCATTAGATCTGGACCCCTGGACTTCTGCATGTCCACCTTTTCTAAATGGTCCTTAACCTGTTCTTTCACCACTGAGGGCTTCTCACCTCCTCCCCATACTCTGTCACCCAGGACAGCATTGTGGGAACTGACCTTGTCTGTGAAGATCAAGGCAAAAAAACCATTGAGTACTTCAGCTTTTTCCATATCATCTGTCACTAGGTTGCCTCCCCCATTCATTAAGGGTCCCACACTTTCCCTGACCTTTTTCTTGTTGCTAACATACCTGTAGAAACCCTTCTTGTTACCCTTCACATCCCTTGCAACTCCAGTTGTGTTTTGGCCTTCCTGATTACACCCCTGCATGCTCTAGCAATATTTTTATACTCCACTCCATCTGTCCAAGTTTCCACTTCTTGTAAGCTTCCTTTTTGTGTTTAAGCTCAAAAAAGATTTCACTGTTAAGCCAAGCTCGTTGCCTGCCATATTTGCTATTCTTTCTGCACATCGGACTGGTTTGTTCCTGTGCCCTCAATAAGGCTTCTTTAAAATATAGCCAGCTCTCCTGGACTCCTTTCCCCCTCACATTAGCCTCCCGGTGATCCTGCCCATCAGTTCCCTAAAGGAGTCAAAGTCTGCTTTTCTGAAGTCCAGGGTCCGTATTTTGTTACTCTCCTTTCTTCCTTTTGTGAGGACTAGGTGGCTCTGGGAAGAAGTATACAGGAGTTTAAGGTGCAAATCGTGTCCTTATCCATCCTCCCTGTTGAAGGAAAAGGCCCAGATAGGAACCGTCAAATTGTGGAGGTAAATGTGTGGTTACGCAGGTGGTGTCAGAGAGAGGACTTTGAATTCCTCAACCATGGAATGTTGTTCTGGGAAGAAGGATTGCTAGGAAGAGATGAGATCCATCTAACAAAGAGAGGGAAGAGTATCTTCACAGGCAGGCTTGCTAACCTAGTGAGGAGGGCTTTAAACTAGGTTCGCCAGGGGACGGTGACCTAAGCCCTGAGGTAAGTGGGGAAGTGGGACACCGGGAGGAAACACAAGGAGGAGGGTGCAATGGGGGGAGGGGAAGGGATCCTCCTGATTCATACTGAGAAAGCAGGACAATCGGCTACTTATCTTAGGTGCATGTACACGAACACAGGAAGCCTGGGAAACAAGCAGGAAGAATTTGAAGTCCTGGCACAGTCAAAGAACTATGATATGATTGGAATAACAGAGACTTGGTGGGGTAGCTGACATGACTGGAGCACTGCCATGGATGGGTATAAACTGTTCAGGGGAGGAAAGGTGGAAGAGTAGCACTGTACGTAAGAGACTGGATGATTGCTCAGAGGTCCAGTATGAAACTGGAGAAAAGCCTGTTGAGAGTCTTTGGGTTAAGTTTAGAAGTGAGAGCAACAAGGGTGATGTCATCGTGGGCATGTGCTGTAGATCACCAGACCAGGAGGATGAGGTAAGACGAGGCTTTCTTTGGACAATTATCTGAAGTTTTCAGAACACAGGCCCTGGTTCTAATGGGGAACTTCAATCACCCTGACGTTTCTTGGAAAATATAAAACATAGCTTCAACAGGAGTACATACTTGAAAAAGCACAAACTGAAGACAAAAGCTGAATATAACCATGGGATGATAGAAGATATGCATGGCAGCAAAAGAAATTCAATACAAGTTAGAGCAACAAACACAAAGGCATTATTACTTTATGGAAGAGAGAGTCCCTTTCTATATAGTATGTATAACGTTGCATAGCATCCTGGACACATAACTAACTGAAAGATGGGCAAGATTTGTAAAAATATAGGGAAGAACAAGAGAAATGATTACTTAAGCATTTGAGGAAAGAAAAGTTTGAGGAACAATTCAAGTTATATTTTATATATATATCTTGGCTAAACAATAATTGTGTGCATACATACAAATTCTAGGGGGAAGTGGAGGCGAGAAACAGGACAATAGCTATGATGTTCCACCTTTGTCTGCCGGTTTAAAAAAAACCAGCCATCACATTACTATGAAGAGAAGTTATTGGAAGTAAGATGGTGTGGTTAGCACCTCTTCTTTCACTGCTAAGTGAAGTTGATTTTTCATGTTTTTAAAATATTCTAGGAACACATTAAGTACCGTGTTCTGTATTTCTGTGTCCCCATCATCATTCCCTCCACACATTTGTATCCTTTGGTCATGTTCACTTTGTTCTGCAAGTTGTTCTAATAAGGATTTTTACTTTCCTAAAAATATTTGAAACTATAGCCCAAAATTGGGTTCAAACAGTATATTGGTGAGCGTAGTGCAAAGTGCAGTGTAAGTGGCTAAACAGAATAGATCCTCTTAAGAATCAAATAATATTGCTGTACTATGTAAATACTGCTGAATGCTAGCCCAATCAGCCAGACACTGCTTACTATATAGTAAGTCATGACTTGTGCAAGTTGTCAGCACAATGGTGGTATTTGTGCTTTTTTATTCCTTTTTAAATATTTCCTGCAATTTGACAGAAAGAGAAACAAATAGGAGGCAAAAATAAAAATACATCTTAAATATAAAAAAATTTGGAATCATAAAAATCCTCACTATCATCTCCCAGTATAGTTCTGAAAACACCAAAAATCTTCTGACTTCTTAAGAGTTCACACATTCTGATAACTCAGGAGCAAATGACAAGCCTGGACATGTGCTGAATTATTAACAAAAAACACTCATCCTCCCCTCCTTTCATCAAAACAAATTATCTTACACATGAATACAGGCCCTTCACCAGAGGGTAATGCAATGGTAGTTGCTACCTTTTTAAAATACTTCGGTCTTGCCACTATCCAGGGATGTAAATAACGTTTAAAAAAATAACCTTTTAAACTATTAAAATTTAATGGTTAAACCTTTAACCAACACATGAGTTCACAACATAAGCATAGGAACTAGGGATGCGGGAGTTGCTGCAGCACCCCCATGTTTTATCCAGGGTCCCGGCTGGCAGCCCCGCACCCATTAGCCGGCCCCCCTGGGGTCCCAGGGCTCCACTCCCAGTCCGCCCCCAACTGTGGCCCCAGCCTTGGCCCCCTTACCATTTACTGAATACATTACTGGTAAGACTGATGCTTATCGGTGTGACAGTGTACCCTATAAGGCTTTATGGGGAGGGGGTGCTTATAAATGTATGGATGACATAGCTGGAATATGTTTTGTGCTGCCTGTGCCATGTAACATATCTCCGTAAAGGTTCTGGTCTACTATATCTATTCATCCAATTTGTACATATATATCATTTTCTACTCAAGGTTAAGAATATGGGCTGTATGCTTGCTTGATTTCTAAGTAAGCTTTGTGAGGCATTTGGTCAGCTTCTTTAGGAAGGAATTCGCCAGGTTAAGTACCTGATCAGGAGACACTTAGGGAACAATGCATCTTGGAATGCTCCAATCCACATGAGAAGTCTTCCTGGAGACATGCAAGATGCCATGTGGACAATGGCATCGGCCTGCAAAGACTGAGTCATGCAGGGGCATGTGACTTGCCCAGGTGACTCCAAAACTCCATCCTGGAGCTGGACTTTGCATAGGAGGGAGGAGGGGTGTCTCCACCCACAAGAGAGAGTCTATTTAAACCTGTGGGAGAGCCCTCCATTTTGTCTTCAGCTGGCTAAAGAAGTTTCAGAGTAACAGCCGTGTTAGTCTGTATCCGCAAAAAGAAGAACAGGAGTACTTGTGGCACCTTAGAGACTAACAAATTTATTAGAGCATAAGCTTTCGTGGACTACAGCCCACTTCTTCGGATGCATATAGAATGGAACATATAATGAGGAGATATATATACACACATACAGAGAGCATAAACAGGTGGGAGTTGTCTTACCAACTCTGAGAGGCCAATTAATTAAGAGAAAAAAAAACTTTTGAAGTGATAATCAAGCTAGCCGAGTACAGACAGTGTGATAAGAAGTGTGAGAGTACTTACAAGGGGAGATAGAGTCAATGTTTGTAATGGCTCAGCCATTCCCAGTCCTTATTCAAACCGGAGTTGATTGTGTCTAGTTTGCATATCAATTCTAGCTCTGCAGTCTCTCTTTGGAGTCTGTTTTTGAAGTTTTTCTGTTGTAATATAGCCACCCGCAGGTCTGTCACTGAATGACCAGACAGGTTAAAGTGTTCTCCCACTGGTTTTTGAGTATTTTGATTCCTGATGTCAGATTTGTGTCCATTAATTCTTTTGCGTAGAGACTGTCCGGTTTGGCCAATGTACATGGCAGAGGGGCATTGCTGGCACATGATGGCATATATCACATTGGTAGATGTGCAGGTGAACGAGCCCCTGATGGTATGGCTGATGTGATTAGGTCCTATAATGATGTCACTTGAATAGATATGTGGACAGAGTTGGCATCGGGGTTTGTTACAAGGATAGGTTCCTGGGTTAGTGGTTTTGTTCAGTGATGTGTGGTTGCTGGTGAGTATTTGCTTTAGGTTGGGGGGTTGTCTGTAAGCGAGGACAGGTCTGTCTCCCAAGATCTGTGAGAGTAAAGGATCATCTTTCAGGATAGGTTGTAGATCTCTGATGATGCGCTGGAGAGGTTTTAGTTGGGGGCTGAAGGTGACAGCTAGTGGTGTTCTGTTATTTTCTTTGTTGGGCCTGTCTTGTAGGAGGTGACTTCTGGGTACTCGTCTGGCTCTGTCAATCTGTTTTTTCACTTCAGCAGGTGGGTATTGTAGTTTTAAGAATGCTTGATAGAGATCTTGTAGGTGCTTGTCTCTATCCGAGGGATTGGAGCAAATGCGGTTATATCTTAGAGCTTGGCTGTAGACAATGGATCGTGTGGTGTGTCCTGGATGGAAGCTGGAGGCATGTAGGTAAGTGTAGGTTTCCGGTATAGGGTGGTATTGATGTGACCATCACTTATTAGCACAGTAGTGTCCAGGAAATGGACCGCTTGTGTGGATTGGTCTAGGCTGAGGTTGATGGTGGGATGGAAATTATTGAAATCATGGTGAAATTCCTCAAGGGCTTCTTTTCCATGGGTCCAGATGATGAAGATGTCATCAATGTAGCGCAAGTAGAGTAGGGGCGTTAGGGGACGAGAGCTAAGGAAGCGTTGTTCTAAGTCAGCCATAAAAATGTTGGCATATTGTGGGGCCATGCGGGTACCCATAGCAGTGCCGCTGACTTGAAGGTATATATTGTCCCCAAATGTGAAATAGTTGTGGGTGAGGACAAAATCACAAAGTTCAGCCACCAGGTTAGCTGTGACATTATCAGGGATACTGTTCCTGATAGCTTGTAGTCCATCTTTGTGTGGAATATTGGTGTAGAGGGCTTCTACGTCCATAGTGGCCAGGATGGTGTTTTCTGGAAGATCACCGATGGATTGTAGTTTCCTCAGGAAGTCAGTGGTGTCTCGAAGATAGCTGGGAGTGCTGGTAGCGTAGGGTCTTAGGACAGAGTCTACATAACCAGACAAGCCTGATGTTAGGGTGCCAATGCCTGAGATGATGGGGCGTCCAGGATATCCAGGTTTATGGATCTTGGGTAGCAAATAGAATACCCCTGGTCGGGGTTCTAGGCATGTGTCTGTACGGATTTGTTCCTGTGCTTTGTCAGGGAGTTTTTTTAGCAGATGGTGTAGTTTCTTTAGGTAATCCTCAGTGGGATCAGAGGATAATGGCCTGTAGAATGTGGTGTTAGAGAGCTGTCTAGCAGCCTCCTGGTCACATTCCAATTTATTCATGATGACGACAGCACCTCCTTTGTCAGCCTTTTTGATTATGATGTCAGGGTTGTTTCTGAGGCTGTAGATGGCGTTGTGTTCAGCATGGCTGAGGTTATGTGGCAAGTGATGTTGCTTTTCCACAATTTCAGCCTTTGCACGTCAACGGAAGCAATCTATGTAGAAATCCAGTCTGTTGTTTCGACCGTCCGGAGGAGTCCATGCAGAATCCTTTTTTTTGTAGTGCTGGTAGGGAGGATTCTGTGGGTTAGTATGCTGTTCAGAGGTATGTTGGAAATATTCTTTGAGTCGGAGACGTCGAAAGTAGGATTCTAGGTCACCGCAGAACTGTATCATATTCATGGGTCTGGAGGGACAAAAGGAGAGGCCCCGAGATAGGACAGACTCTTCTGCTGGGCTAAGAGTATAGCTGGAAAGATTAACAATATTGCTGGGTGGGTTAAGGGAACTACTGTTGTGGCTGCTTGTGGCATGTAGCAGTTTAGATAGTTTAGTGTCCTTTTTCCTTTGTAGAGAGGCAAAGTTTGTCTTGTAAATGGCTTGTCTAGTTTTTGTAAAGTCTATCCATGAGGAAGTTTGTGTGGAAGGTTGGTTTCTTATGAGAGTATCCAGTTCTGAGAGCTCATTCTTAATCTTTCCCTGTTTGCTGTATAGGATGCTGATCAGGTGGTTTCGCAGTTTCTTTGAGAGTGTGTGACACAGTCTCTCAGCATAGTCTGTGTGATATGTAGATTGTAATGAATTTTTTACCTTTAGTCCTTTTGGTATGATGTCCATCTGCTTGCATTTGGAAAGGAAGATGATGTCTGTCTGTATCTGTACGAGTTTTTTCATGAGGTTGATGGATTTCCATTCCATACGGCTAAATGCAGTGCCTTGCATAATGACATTTTGTATATGGCTCCTGATTCCAAACATGGCTTTGTGCCTCTTGTGGAGGTGGTTTCCCAGCCAGATGGATGATTCAGAAGAGAAAATCTTACTACTGCAATTGCAGCTCTGGGAGCAGCTGCTATGTATTCTGGGAAGGAAAAGGCAGGAGTAGATGCTAGAGAGAGGCTCTGACTTTTTAAAAGCCTACCAGAGCTGTTGATGAGCATCATCATCTCCTTACTCTTGAGGAAATATACGAGACGCTACATAGGAGGGCACTCCTCTATGAACTCATTACATTAGTTCATAGCCTCCATAACACAGGAGGCATGACCAAAAACATCACAACACTATACAATACTGGAAGTCTGCTTTTTCTTCTATCAATACTATGATACATGTGACCCACTTCTTCCATTTTAGATCTTGATCTCTGAATGGTATAACTTTCTGTACTTAGTGTCTGTTTCTCTTAGCCAGTTCTTACCATACTTTGAACTAAAATTAAGCAGACATCCTGAGGGTTACAAACCATTTTGTAGTACCATGGCTATCCGTGCTGTGTCTCAAAAAAATATAATATAAGGGAAGCATCTCAGAATAATGACGTCCATTAAATAGAACCAAAATGTTAGTGCCCTCTGTTGATTAGATGCCATTACTATAACATAACATCTAAATAACTTAACAAAGTTAACTTAATAAAATTTAGATGTGTAACATTTAAATAACTTAATAAGTGCAAAAGATGGATGGATTGTACTGAAAATTGGAGGGAAAGGTATGAAAGAGCCTGCAAAAAACATTTTCACCATAAGCCAGGAAGGTAAGGAGAAAAATAGGGAAACAGTTATGCTCATATAAAAACAGTTTAGGGAAACAGTACTCAAGAGAATCTGGTAGCAACACAGGACAGACTAACTGAAGTTAGAGAGTTTAGGAAGAAAAGTAGTCAGTCTCAAAAGTGACACACCAGATTGAGTGAAAAACACTGAAACAGAGGCAAGATTACTCTAATATGCATATCCACAATATGTTTTGCAAAAAAGTTAATGCATTAAGCCTCACAACAGCCATGTGATATAGGTAGGGAATATTATTCAAGTAGTAAAAAAAGGGGTACACAATCTGTATTATACTCAACCTCCATCTAAAAAAATGGAGGTTCGAATTTCCGGATAGCCTGAAAAAAAAAATGTAATTATGTCTATCCATTTAAATACATAGAAAGAAATAATTAAGATTCACAAATACTTTGATGCATATAAACTGTGCCTTTTTCTGGTTTATGAAACAATAGGAAGCCACAGTTCAGTCTTGACTTTGGTAGTTAAAT
Source organism: Chrysemys picta bellii (assembly GCF_011386835.1). Taxonomy (NCBI): domain Eukaryota; kingdom Metazoa; phylum Chordata; order Testudines; family Emydidae; genus Chrysemys; species Chrysemys picta. The sequence goes on along the minus strand of NC_088793.1, from coordinate 37,959,058 downwards.
ATACCTCAAAAAAGTAACAAACAAATAAAAGTTATTCCCACTGAGGTTATTCCCATCCAAGGCTTTTTCGTATAATAAGTTTGCTCTTGTATTTAAGGAGACTTGTATAGAGGAGTTCGTAAGTGCTTTACCCATTAGCTTTCTCTCAAAGAGCTTTGAAGTGGAAGTGAAAATGTAATTATCCCTCTTTTCTTCTTCCCTAGATTTTGCCCATCATTTTGGTAACTTCAAAGATAGCTACTAAAAATGGGCACAAGTCACATTTCCTTACACTCTTTTCCTGTGTCCTGCATTAGTACAGCACATCTCTCTCTCACACGCACAATCTTCATTTTGAAGCGTTATTGCCATCTTGCTGAAGTACAAGTGCTGGCAATAGACTTTTTCGGTGCCAGTTTGAGGAGGGGCAGCAGATAACCCAGACTGACCAAAATGGACAGTCTTATTTGAAGTGGGGGTGGGGTGCATGCGTGCTTTTTTTTTTTTTTTTAGAAGGGCAAGACCGTGACCTTGTATTAATTAGCTAGTCTCATCCAAAAAATTTTTTATCAATTTCCAGTGAAATTTAGCACAACATATTTTCAAATATCAAAAATTACAGACAGCACTTATGTAATTGTCCATTACATAGAAGACATCTCCCTATGCGCTATAATAAGTTAAAAACAAAACAAAGATGTCCAAGATAAGAAGGCAACTTCTGCTATGGATGACAAACTAATTTACAAGTAGTTCAAACAGAAGCGATCCAGAAAGAAGGAAAAATAAAAGATTAGAATACCATCTCAGTTTTCCATGTGGAAGTAATGTGATTTAGCAAACAGTAAGTAGAGGAGCACAGCTGATGAAATGGTCTATGGGGGTAAGGAGGTTCATAGAAATAGGGAGGCACAATATAGTGCAGTGACTTGAAAGCTAAAATTAATATTGTGGTTGAAAATGGGAGCCTATCTAAATTTTCCAAGAATCTTATGCTGCCAGTTGAGAGATGGCTTCAATATGAATAACTAAGGCTATCCCAAAACACCACCTCATGTCTGGTGGCTAGACAAGAGGAAAGTTAGAGGCTCTTCTATGCCAAAGTAGTAGCTCTAAAAGGGTTCTGATTGTTTCATTTGCTTGCATTACTACTTAAAGTAAGTTGCCTGCTACATTCAATATTCCTTGTTATAAGAACACCATACTGTGTGCTTTCTACTCCATACATTGTTATTTAGAAACATCAATAATAATTTCTGAATCAGAACTTGTTTTCTCTTAAATGCGTGTGGCCGATTATTCTAAATGAAGATGCATGAAACCCAAATAATACAACTTAATATACATAAATTTGTTGAAGAAAACAAACGTGAGCTAGAATACACAGGCTAGAGCAGAAAAAATAAACATGTGAACTAGACATGGGTCCAAAGCTGCAGAGATTAAAAAAAATGGATATAGATTGAAACAGAATATCACAAAAAAATTGAGGTGTTTAGATTCAGCCCCATCATTTCTAGTATAAGACTATTAAATAATCTACCTATCAAACAAATGCAATTCTTAAACTATTATACATATTCCTAATACAAACAATGCAACATGATACAGTCTCTAATAGTGATTTTAGAAAGATTTGCATTAAAGTGTAATATTTTCTAGAAAAAATAAAGTCCGAAGAGAGCTGTAGACATAGTTTTAAACTATTAATGTTTACATTCAAAGAAATATATAAATTTTATATGTAAAAACTGAAAAAAATGAATGGGACATCATCTACCTACCTACTCCACTTGCTGGACAACTGTAAATAAAAACAAGTATCTAATTTGTTCTTTAAACACATTTCACACTGTGCATAGTTCAAGGCTCTTTAAAATTAGTACTCACCAGCTCAAGAAAACTAAAGAAAAACAGCATTAAGAAACTAGAGGGGTTTTTGTGTTTGAAAAAAAAAAATAGTATACATGCACATGACCAGGTGATTTTATCAAGGAGCTACTGAGAAAGTAGCTTGAAGTCATTTAAATAGGTAAGGAATTTTAGGACAGATTCCAGCTCTTTCAACCTTCCCCATGGATCACTGGCAAGGTGAGGAAGTTATGCCCAATAAGTCACGCCAGTACCATTTTCTCTCTGTCTTTCAGTCCAATTCCCCCCCTTAGAAAACTAAAAAGGTTTGTTACTGTACCCATCCACTATGAATTAGTCTTAGTTTTGTTAAGCATAAGAAAATGTTATTTATGACTGTTTTTATTAATGGGTTAGAATACCAGCAGTAAGTGAGCAAAGTCTTAATTTCACAGACACAGCTACAAGGTTGAAGTATGAGAAGTAGCTGAGGCTCTGGATCTGTCACGAGATTCAGGAAAATAAATGTTAATTTATATTTCATTCACATTGAGATGGTTATCTTCAAAAAACTATGGCCTAGAATTTATTTTAACGAAACTGAATATTTATTCAAACAAATATCATAGGTCCCTTTGCTTGACAGAGATAAACTTCCCACTAACCAGTGGGAAAAGAGTGATTTTTTCAAGCCTCAAAATATGTAGTCTCCACATATTCTGGCCCAGGAAGTATACAGAGCATCTTCAGACAATAGCTGTGCATGCAAGTTTAGGCTGGCCAAGGAGTCTTAAGCTGTTGCTGGTGAGATATTTTAGGTAAAAGCTATACAATCCTCTATGTGTGTATAAGTATTATATATGTAATTTGTAACTAGTATATTAAAATGTTTCTGCACTTTCTAGAAGAGATTAGTGATGGCAATACACTATTTTGAAACCATCTTTTACGTTACCAGTTTGAAAAACCAGTAAACATGAACTCTAAAAGTACCAAAGCCTATAAAAAGATAAATAGAAGGCAACTCTAGTTAGGTAAATTTAATCAGGGAAACAAAACAACTTACAACCTAGCCTCTGTTTGTCAGAGGATGGAGATGGATGGCAGGAGAGAGATCACTTGATCATTGCCTGTTGGTCCACTCCCTCTGGGGAACCTGGCATTGTCCACTGTCGGTAGACAAGATACTGGGCTAGATGGACCTTTGGTCTAACCCGGTATGGCCGTTCTTATTTTTTAATCTTGCTTCAAGAATGTATATTTAAGAAAGTGTTTTGGAAAAGTGCATATAATAGAAGAGATCCCATTTTAAGCTACTTGTATTGCCAGATGTGCAGCCATTGTACATCCCATAAATATTAAAACACACAAGTTCAGATAAGTTGTTAAAATGCACTTACTTTTATTGTAGCAGGTTGCTAGCACACCTTTATCTGCAGGACTGGCACTAATGTGCCAAATTTCACCCGCTTGATGGATGAGAACATTTTTGTTTATAATGTTATTTTCATCATCAAAATCTATTATGTGAATCTACAAATACAATAAAAAGATAACATTAGGGCTCCACTGCTTTCCTGTGGGTCTTAATTATACATGATGACAGCACAGAACCATGTAATATGAGTTTTATGACTGATATCTACTTTAATTAATTGTTATACTAACAATATAACGCTTTAATTTCATGCAGGATATTTTCTCTAAAAAAGTGATTCTTATTGTGAAGAAATCCCTTTTGTTTATTTTCCTTGGTGTTGCGACTACAGAATACAACCACATTTTCCATTTGATGGTTAACAGAAAATAAGCTACTAGAGCCCTAAACTTGCAGCTCATCACTTTGATAGCAATTAACTGAAATGAAAGCATTCATACCCTCCATCTAAATGTCTAAGATAATTCTGTATCCAGATTAACATAAATGAATCTCCCTTAAATGGATAGAAGGAGGGATTATTAGTAGATGTAATAGGAAAACTGATGCCCTACTAGAAGTTTTTCAGCACTCTCTCTTCAACTACTGTATATACATCTGCACTTATCACCAACACATCAGGAAATCTGTCACCATTTAAAAAAAAAATTAGACAGGGGAAAAAATGTCAACCTTTCAACTTATAACCATGTAGTCAACTTAGAATCTAGCCAATTGTTTATAAGATTTAACAAGTGGTTTCAGGTGTTACTCACAACCCTCCCCCTTGCCAATTTTTTCTTTTGTTTTATAAACACTTTTTCCAATTTTTAAAAATTGGGTTTATTTCCTGAGCTACCATGTGGAAGACTCATACAAAAAGCAGGGGATACTGACTAAGACTGCCCCTGAAAAACAAACACTTAACATGCATGAGTAACTTTACCCATGCAAGTAAGCCCTATCAGAGGTTCAAGAACAGAACCCTCCGCCTGGCAAAGAAAAAAAAAATTAAACTAAAAACATCCTGGTCCCTACTATTAAATTATGTCATACTAAAGCTTAGCCACACCGTGCTGTAGGCCATTTTTTGAAGTGTTTAATGCACTAGATAGAACCAATCAGTCCAGTTTTAGGATTTGTTTGTTTAGTTTTGCAATACTGAGTATTCGCTACGAGATGATCTTGCTCTCAATCCATCAACTCCCAACCACAAGAAGGGTTATATCCTCTAGTCTCGTTCATCTCAAATTAGTATTCACCTTTTCCTCACTCTCTTCAGTGCTGCCATCTGCAATTACTGTCTTAAATTGGACTTTGGTTCCCCGATACTAGTACCATTCTCCTAGTCTCCTATCAGACTCTAAAACATCTAAGAATCTAAAATGCTCATCAGTTGCTCAAGGAGCCATCTCCCTCCAGTCATCATTTGATGACCCAAACGATGAATCCATCTATGAAGTGAGACATTATTCATCCCCTATACCAAGACATATCCATCTTCATGTCCAATTTAAAGTAACCCTCTGCCTTTCAAAAAATTGTCCCCGGTTTCATGTAACCTTAACTCTTGCTTGAGCATCATCTAATCTGCCAGACTCTACCTTGGCCTCCTCTATATCCTGTTCCCACAACTGCACATTATGACTTGTGCTGCCTCATCTATAACGATTTCTCCCTCATTTCATCTTTATATTTGACCTTCAGGCCTTCTCTTTTTAGCTCTTGACAGTCACGATAAAGCATGTTGTGAGACTCTTTATCAAAGGTAAAATGCATATTTGTACTGGATAAACTTACAATTCCAACTATTTGCAGACAAACTGGAAGCAAAATACCGTATTTTTTAATTTGAGACATGACGATAAAGAGAAGGCAATAGCAATGTAGACTGGAATTACAGTCAGTGGAAGAATTCTTCCTTTTATAATTCTTTGGCCTAACGTACTTCTAAACAGCCACATAGTTAGGACTGAAGGGCTATTCCTACGATGTCAATCTTTTACAATTGCTTCTCAGTCTTGCATCCCAGGATCCCTCCAGTTCACCATTTCAAGTAAGAGAAAGATTTATAGCAGGATGTTTAGAATGTGAGAATCACTGTACTATCCTGCATATGGAAAGATTCAAACTAAAAATTTATGCCAATGCTGCAGCACGCAGTACATCAGTCCTGCCTGTTTGCATCTTTTTCTTACTCTCAAAAAATGTGAAACCTTCTACTGAAATTATTAAGTAGACTCCTTGCAGTGCAATTGGTTCCCTAAAGGTGAACTACAAATCAAAAATCCATTTACTTCAGCAATGTGTATTATATGTCCCCCACTAACCAGGTTAAGTGGGTCATTCAGCACATAAACCAAAAGAGTACCTTTTACCATTATATAAGGCCCCTCAAAGTCATATAGACAGTTTCTACTCTGCTGTGAAGATTCTGCTTCAGCTGATCTCACAGCTACCAGGTAACTCTGCAGGAGCAAAGAGTCAACTCATGCAGGTTATGGATAAATCCTTGATTAAAATAAAATTTCACATTTGACAAAAGCTTATTTTTATATCCTCTTGGTGTAGGGAAAATATGAAATATCCTTCCTTGGTAGCTGTGACATACATCCTGGGTACAAGAAGAGATGCTACAGCAAAGTGTGAACATGTTGACCTGCTGTGAGTAAGAAGGGAGGGGGCTTAACAATGGAAAAAAAGTATTTTCTCTCCATGGTTTCTGTGCTAATGTTCTTCTTAGCCTGGCCATTGTGAACATTCAGCACACATTTCTAAAGTCAATGAAATCTTGTTAATTCTTCTGTCATTCATATTTAGTGTTTTCTTCAAATACATTTGGGCCAAATTTATACTTAACACAATCCGATGCCATAATGGCCAATTCTGGCAAACAAGACAGACCACTTCACATCACACTCTTATATGGGCTTCAACTCTGAAATGTACTAACCAATGTTGTCCAAGTAAGACATCAATCAAAAGTTAATGAGTGCACAGGTGAGTTAATAGATTAAATATAATCATGTGTTGTGTGAATTAGATACCATGGTGGCAAGCACCTTAGAAAGGGATAGAGTAAGCAAGTGGTAAGTAATGGCTTGTCAACATGGAGAAGTTTTCCAGTACAGCTATAGCTGAATAATGCCCGTGTGGATGCTCCAATCCAGAATTATTTTGCTTTGCTAATAAAAAATCACTTTTATGCCCGAAAAAGTGTCCCCACACAGGGAAATAATACCAATACAGAGATAGCAGAATAATTATTCTGCTATAGCTATTCTGGGAAAATTCACTATGTACACAAGCTGAAAGTAAGAACAATAACATGTTTAGTTTTCTTCCAAAATATTGAAAGTTCACAAAAGAATGATCATTCAACACTTCTGTCTGATTTTCTCCAGAACAAAATTTTACACAAATTTTTAAAGTTTTGTGATCCTTATAACTGAATACTTTTCGAGCCACACACAGTTGTGGCTTGTAATGGCTCAAGTCAGGAAAGTCCAATTCAAACAAGGTTGGCCAAATCCATTTTATAAGGAGATCCTTTCCTTCTCACCTCTAACTACCACCTCGGTTCCTCTTTCTAAATCAAAGGTTAAGGGAGTCACGTTAGGGCCTTGCAGAGAGTAAAATCCAACCCTTGCTTTCCCTGCTTGACAGTAGCAAAAACCCAGTACAGTGCTCTTTTCCTGTTCCGAGAGCTTCTATGCCCCCATTTCCATAGATGCGTGAAACAGCACTAGAAGGAGACAAATGTAGAAGCAGGGATGTTAAGCAGAGAACAGTACTTAAAGGGACAAGACCAAAGACCTTGCATCACCATCAGGGAGGGGAACTAGACAAGAGTAAGAAACAGAATGCATCAGTGAACAGAAGAGGATGACAGTGGGCAAATAAATAGGGACTAATACTTATATTTACCCCTTTCTGGAAAGGTTGTATGGAGAGAAAGCAGGCAGAGGACTTCACCTCCAGCTCTATGGGATGAAAGCATAGGACTTTTCAAAGTGGAACTGACCCCCAGGAGCCAAAAATACCCCTCTCCACAAGAGCCAGTGTGGCAGCATACACCGGTAGCTCTTGGATCCCTGCTAGGGCATCAGACTCTATTTACAAATGTGCAGTCTGCCCTAACTGGTTGTTAGCTCCAACTTCCTTCCTGCCCCCTTCTTTACAGTTCCTGTGCTGTAAGCCTGGTTCTCCCTGCCATCCATCTTTTCCTCTTTCCTTCTCCACATCATCCTCCACACTGATTCTCCTCCCATTCCTTCCTCCTCCTATTCCCCGCTCACCCCACCTCTGACCCCATAATAAAAAATTAAATAAAACCCATGGAACTAAGAATGTGTCAGATATCATGACGACTTTGCTTTTATATCTATATAGATTATCTCCATATCCCCCTTTACCCCACCTTCTAGGTGTTTTTAGATTGTAATGTCTTCAGTGTGAGGACTGTCTTTTCACGTGTGTTCAGATAGCAACATAGAATAGCTGGTATGAAACTATGGCACCTGGCATGCTTTACTATTATAAATTACACTGATTAAGTTATGATGGTGGAATGCCAAGTACTAGATATAGCATGCTAGATCTTAAAACCTGAGAACCATTGACATTCTGGGTGTTGCCATAACACAAATAATTTTATCATCACTTTTTATTATTATTATTCCTCCACTTTTAATATAAATGTTACAAATGAAGTGTTTTCTGTTTTCAATTAATCTTCTATAAATACCTCCATTTCTTCTGCTGCAAAGCGGTTTTTGAACTTTCTACCTCCATAAATCAGGACAGCTCTGGGACTAGCTTTCTTCTATGACACACCTTTATGTGACTTGAAACAAAACAAGAGATTCTGCATATATTGATGCTATATGAAAAAAAACCCTGACCATGTAGCCCCTGGTTAGAAGTCACAGCACCAAAGGTGCCAGCCAGCTACTAAAGATAGGTCAAGTAATGGGAAAAAAGGTGGTGTAGAATTAAGCAACAGTGATCGAAGCCTATAGTATTTCTTGGGGATTAATGACTAGCTGGGAGAAGATAATGGCCCTTGGCTGTGCTTCATGCCATCAACCACAACTATTTGTTAATAGCTCACTAAAAGCACTGCACCTCTATTGTTAGTGCTATTCCCTTGAAAGAGAGAAAAAAAGTCAGATAGTGAAAAAGTGTTAGATGCAGGTTCAACATGTATGTACAGGGCTAGAGTAAAGAATTAATGTCCACAATCACCTTGTCAGAATCATGTCAACATTTCCTTTTCAGTAAATGTTAATGATTTGAAACTCATTGGATATTAGGCAATAACTAGAGAGTACTTCCTCCTTAAAAATTAATAACTAAATCCTCGGCTAAATACTCCGTGAAGTCAAAGATAGTTTATCCTAGGCAAAAAACTAGATGTAATTACCCAGTTAGTATAAAACACCTTCACAGTCAATAGTTAATCTTCGGGCATTTCACTATCTGAGATATAACAATGAAAAAAATTTTGCTCCTTTGTTTTTTTTAAACTGATTTTTTTCTGTGTCATTTTCTTCTCCCTCTGCCAACCATAATGTATACAGATATATAACACAACACCCAGATTTTTATACTTTGAACAGCTTCTCTTCTCCCTTGCACGCTAGGTTATATTTAACAGGACAAAAACAAAATAATCTGAATTTTGAAAATAATACTCTAGGAACATTGCTCCCTTCCCTACATTTTCTATCATGTCTCCTCATTCTCCCAATCTTGGTATGTTTTTTATTTTACATCATGTTCTCTATCAATTGGAAGGAGTAAGCTTTTCGGGGCAAAGGTCTGGTTTTCATACTACAGAGTGCCAACATGCCTATACGAACAAACAAGGTGAAACCGTTGTGTTTGCTATGCCATTATGGATGCTGTGTTCAGTGGTCAAACTGGGGCAAAAGGTGGTGGTACTGTTCCAACCATATGAACTACCAAAGTGAGACAGTGCTCACACTGGATTGTGCAGCTTTTCAAAATATGATTATGCATGCCCTCTGAGCTCAGCTCCCCATTGACAAAGCTTGACTTTGTCCATGCACTCTGCTCAGCTCCTTCTTGACGGAGGGGAGGGGAACATCTTTCAAACTTAACACATACTAATAACACCAAAATGAGACATTCACAGTAAGTCTGTGATTCTCTCTCCTTTCTCACATGAAAAACAAAACAGTTCATGTTGACATTTAAGTTACTATTGGCCATCTGAGACTAAACTTCACTGAGATGAATAGAGATGAGCTTCTGTTCCAGGCTCTCACCACTCTCTAAACATCTTTACATCATTTATACCCCTCACATTTGAGGTTTTCTTCAAAATCATAACAGCTAGAGATTGGCTTTAAAAAAAAATGAAAGCTGAGATTCTGGAGAATAAGAAAGAAGCTTGAGAGAAGTGTCAGCACACTGTACCACCATGCACCTCCTGAATCCAAGCTCTGTTTGTGTGCTAAAGGTATTAGTGAATAAATACTGTTACTGAAACTATTCTAATGTGAAAAGTCAGTGACTGTACTAACACTATGGGTTTTTTAATCTAGTTTAGGGCTCCAGCCTGCCTTTATATTGAAGGGCATGTCCTAATTTAATCTTATAAAAAGTCAGCTATTTTACTTTTACAAGGACAGATTGGACAAAATAGGCAGCAGTGTATAGGCTGTACGTCACTGTAGCCCTTACTCCCTGCAGAAACACAGCGATGGAAGTTTTATGGATATTCATAGGCAAAAAATGAAGTTAGGCTCATGGAAATAGAGCTGTAGACAATTATTAATTAAAACCTAAAGGCCCAGATCCTGCCAATACTTACACATACATGTCTTTAAGGAGTTCCATTGAAGTAAATCATGAGGGCCTAACTACGATTTCAAAATGGAAAGCAGGATTTTACTTTAATTGGGTTACCTGTTCTGCAGTTTAAAATGGTTCTACAAAATCAAAAGGAGTAACTTAGTACTAGAATTGGTCAAGTAATATTTATTAAATAACTAATTTGATTAATTTTGCAATTTCTCTCAAATAAGTTATTATAAGCTTTTTAAAATTAATTATTCACCAGTCTTAGAAAGTTGGGTGACTATGAAAATATATTATCCTTTAAAAAAAAAAAAAACGACATCTCATTCACCTAACCACTTATCAAAACGTGTACATTTTGTTCACATAATACGTATTTTTAAAATAAAGCATCTAATGCTCAAACTTGGCAGGAAAATGAAGTAATACACTGGTAAAAAGTTGAAGAATATTCCTGATACTTAACGTATTATTCTGACAAAAGTTTACCTGATTATCATATTTGAGAGACTGTGTCCCAACCAAAAATCGAATTGCATCCGTTTCTGCTATCTGGGGTGTTAAAGCACGGGCCTAGCAAAAAAAGAAAACCATTATAAAAACACAATGCAATACATTATTAATAATTTGTGAAAATCTTGGAACATAAAAGACACCCCAGTTGATCACCTTAAGCACCAAACTTTTACACTACATCTTTCTCCTAAACTTTATCTGTATTTAGGCTATTTACGTACGTTTTTTTAATGAAGGGATTGCTTCTCACATCTGTAAAGTACATACATGCTCTGGGTGCTAAATAAATGATGTGTCCATATTTATTTAAAAAAAAAAACACACACACACAATTCAATGTTAAGGATTTCTCCCAAATTAATTCTTCTTAATGAACTCAGAATCATGAAACCTGGGAAGGAGGCAAAAGTGACTTCAAAAATACTTAAGGCCGCTGCAATGACAAAGGGCATTCTTGAACAAATTATTCAAAACAAATATTTTACACCTTTAAGTAAGATTCCTGAACCCACACGGAAAGTCACCAATTCATAGAATCATAGAATATCTGGGTTGGAAGGGACCTCAGGAGGTCATCTAGTCCAACCCCCTGCTCAAAGCAGGACCAATCCCCAGACAGACTTTTGCCCCAGATCCCTAAATGGCCCCCTCAAAGATTGAGCTCACAACCCTGGGTTTAGCAGGCCAATGCTCAAACCACTGAGCTATCCCTGGGGTGCAGAGATTAGAGGCCAGGAGTCAGATCCCCAGGCCCCCCCTTCTAGCCCCTAGGGAGACCCCCTTGCCATGACGCACTGGCCTTTCCTCCATCGGGGGTTCCCCCATACCATTCTTTTCCCTACTATTCACAGGAAAGAGCAAGCTAGAAGGAAAGAAGTTCTTGGTCCGCCTTGCTTTTCAACATTAAGCCACTAAAGCTAAGACCATATTAGAATGACCATAATGGAAATGATCATCCTCTGCTTACTCATAAAAAAGGCACAGTACTGGCAGTGATAATGCAGCCATTCCCACCCTACCCTGCCAATTTCCTCAACCCTGTGGTAGAGGATATTTCAGTCTTTGGCCAGCTTGCTAAAGAGACCAATAAGGTGCTGTAATAAAACCTCAGATAACTTTGGAATTCACATCCCTACTTGCTCTTAAATATCCCAAATCTGTCGACACTCCAGGCATGCTGCAAAGCCCATATTTTTAAGCAGGCATTTTGGAAGGACTGAGGTAGCTAGTAGCTCTGCCTATCTCCACTACACCCATTCTTTTTTGTCTGACTGATAGTTAAATGCTGGGAGATTAAGGTGCTGTTTTATTTACAATAGCCTTACTGATTAAGAATCTATTTTTAATTGATGATTAAGGTGGCTAGAACTTTGGAGAGACATGCTTTTAAGAGTGTTATTATTTTATCTATTTCATTTTAACCACAAGTTAATTACAGAATAGTATTTTGGAAAAAACACCCTTAGATCTTCATTGAATAAAACAAGCAGTCCGACCCATCTTTTGGGGGGTTATGATCAGATTGGACCTGGAGTTCAGAATTCATTCTGAAACACCACTGAACAGATAAACATTTCAGATGCTAGACTGAACACTGATTTAGATGAAAAACTACATTTTCTACTTTAGATTTAAACCTGACATGGGTAACAAGTGAAATGAGTTTACTGGTCAAAAACTAGTACACTGTGAGCATTTAAACAGATCATAAAGTGAGTAGAAATTTTGATTCAACTGACAGTTTGTTCTCAGGACATGCTAAACTCTGAAATAATAGAAATGAATCACTATGGATTTACAATGTTACATCTATGCAATGAAACTTACATTACATCTACCTGCATTGGGTCTATACAGAGCTAATGTTACTAGTCTGTAGTGTTCAGTGACAGCAAGAAAGTTCACCAAAAAGCTTTTAATTTTTATATAAAATTTACAAAGTGGATTTTTCCCTCAGCCATGGTGAGAACTTCTTTTCATTTCAAATCCCCTGCCAAGTTCTTTTCACAAAAGCACCACTAGAAACAACCCAGTCATTACAAATCTCCTTCAACCAAATAGACTTCAGTTGTTTAACAAGTGGAGTAGAACAAAACAACAACAAAAAAGATCTCCTGGGTCTTTCATGGAATAAAGAAATACTGGTAAGAACTTTGTTTCCTCATCTTTAAAGAGCCTCTTCTTAAAAGCAGTTTAGACTCAAGGTGCACTTTAAAATAAAAGAAAAAGAGATAATGTCACCATATGCTGACATTTGTCTATGGACAATCAACTTTTTCTTCTTCCTTCCCCCTCCAAAAAAATTAAAAGTCGGAATTATATTTTCCCCCACTCTGCTGAAAATATTAAAAGTTTGTGTTAAATATCTGAAACTGTAATACATTTAAAAATAAAGAACTGACTTCCTACATGTTATCCTCATTCAAAGAATGGAAAATGCATCTGTGTTTATCAGATTTGTCAATAAGGGATTACCAGTATCTGAGACAGTTTGATTCTTAATAGAGATAATGGACCTTCAGATGGCCCATGCACAAGTATACAAATCTGTTATTTTTTAATTGTGACTACTCAGGCAAGTTGATTCAGAGAAAGTCACAACAGCAAAACAGCTATTGGTGTGCAGAAATTTCTGCCTACCATGCTGTGACCAATACTGCCTCTTGTTTAATTGTACTTCCTTGTTTGTGTATATCCATCTGTTGTCTTCGGTCTTAGACTTAAATTGTAAGCTCCTTGCGGCAGGGACTGTCTTTTTGTTCTGTGTTTGTACAGCACCTAGCACAATGGGGTCCTGATCCATAATTAGGGCTCCTCGGTGCTATAGCAATATAAATAAATAAATGATCATTTCAACAGGTGATAGAGGTACTTCAAATGGACAGGACATTTGCTTTGAGCATGTGGTCAATGTATAGGAGAGTTTGGCAACTGGTGGTCTAAGCTCCCCTCCCCTACCTTAATGACAAGCCTTGGTATTGAGTCACTGTGCACTGCTGCTGTCCTCCTCCACTTGAAGCATGCGCAGTCTAATTCACCAGAAAGCTTGAGATACAGAAAACTCCAGCCCCATAATCATATCTGCAATTGAATAGGTATAGATAGACCCTAGCTAATACTGAAACACAATGGTTATATGGAAAAGCATATGAACCACAGAGACATAATCTAGTCAAGTGAATAAAATGAATTGGCATTTTCATTTACTGCATCCTAAAGCAGTTTATAGAGCCATGAATTACATAGCTGGAGAGGAATAACCATATGCATGCAAAAAAGTGTCTATAATGCATCATCTGTTTCCAAGGTAGTAAAACTATCATACTTTTAGTACCAGCAGTATGAGCTCTGAGTCGATTTAAAACAACCCTTCCACTACAGCAAAAAAGGAGACAAGATATTACTTCAAGAAAACAAAGATTTGAGAGGTCACTGGGCATAGTGGTGGGCAGTGTGTGAAATCACTAAAAAGAGAAGTCTGACCTAAAAAGAGTTCTGTGTAAGTTCATCTCTCTCACCAACCGAAGTTGGTCCAATAAAAGATATTACCTAACCCATCTTGTCTTTCTACATTAAACATTCCAGAACTCCTATGCCAAAGTAGATGTGATGTTATCCAGTTATCAAGGAAAAGCTACTATTTGGGTAACTACATCTGACCCTGGCAGATTAAATTGAAACAAAAATTTAAAAAAATTATGTTTGCTAGTCACCAAAAGAGGATTCCCATAACCCTGGCAGGCAGTGGAGAAGAGACTTTTATCTCACCCTGGCTGGTCATGTGCAAATTAAGTATTGTATAGTTCACAATGGACACCCATTTACAGTAAGAGGAGCATTTAAAAAGACTTGGACAGTTCAGCTTAAAAATGAGACAACTAAGGAAGGGTATGGTAGAGGTTATAAAATCATGAATGGCATGGAGAAAGTCAATAAGGAGTGTCATTTACCCCTTCACATAACACAAGAACCAAGGTCACCCAATGAAATGAATAGGCAGCAGGTGTAAAACAAACACAAGGAAGTACTCCTGCACACAGTGCATAGTCAACCTGTGGAATGTTGTGAAGGCCAAAAGTAACAGGTTCAAAAAAGAACTAGGTAAGTTCATGGAGGATAGGTCCATCAATGACTATTAGACAAGACAGTCAGGGATGCATCCCCATGGTCTGGATGTCCTTAAATCTCGGACTGCTAGAAGCTGGGACTAGAGACAGAGGACGGATCACTTGATAATTTCCCTGTTATGTTCATTCCCTCTGATGCATCTGGCACCAGACACTGTCCAAAGACAGGGTATGGGGCAAGATGAACCATTGGTCTGGCCCAGCATGGCCATTTTTATGTTCTTAGAGTCTGAGCAAAATGTTAATCAATAGATTGTGAAGGCTGAAGGAAAAAACAAAAATAGCCTGGTTATCCTGCTTAGGAATAAGACAATGAACTTTTGAAACTGTATCTAGGGTGCAGATGAAAACAAAGTATTCCTTCAATCTCTGAGGACAAGCTGCCAACAAGCTTGATTTTATGAGTTGGTATCTCAGACAACCTGGTTGAAAATGATGAGAAAAGGACGTGGGGCAAGCTATTTTGTAGAATATAGTGAAATGCCTTATTAGTTAAGTTTAGGCTTTAGAAAGTGTGTTATGATTTTGTTTCATATGTAACCATTTGTTTCCAATATTCTCTATCACTTGTATCTCTGTTCTTCAATAATAAATGTATTATTGTTTTCATTATCTAAGTGCTGTATGTTAAGTAGAGTAGTGATACTGAGTTCAATCTTTCAAGCTGGTGTGTACTATTCCTTGAGGAACAGTGGATCTAAGAGTTCCGAGAGTGCTCAGGGGAACAAGGGTTGAGCACTCCAGAAGGGACGGCTGGAGGACTCAGAAGTTGGTGTGTGCCTATCACCAGCCTGTAGAGAGAGAGCGAGGCCTAGAAGGTAGTGCTTGTCTTGTCAGAGGCTGGAGGTTTCAAGGTACTGATCCACAGCAGGCACAATACTTCCTCCTGCTAAGGGCAGGTGGTGGCCTGGTCCCTCACAACCCTCAGTACCCATAGGAAGTGTCACAGCTTCTTCAATCATTATATCACCTTCTCCTTCAAAGACAGGTTTACAGATCCTTTCAAGAAATGTCTCATATTTGCAGAACTAGAGAATTTAACCTTTTTCTCCCTCACACTCCTCTCCCAAAGCAGCTTAGATTGGTACAGTCTAACCCTGGCAAAATTACCTTTCATCTATGTGGAGTTAATGGTAGCAAAACGAACAAGGATAGCTTTTGCTTTTGTTTTGGAGACAAATTAGTGACCCAGGAAAGTTCCCAGTCCAAGAAACAGAAACCCTGGCCCATGACAAACCCTAGACTCCTGAATGGTAGAGAAAGACATGGGTGGCTGCCACCCAATGTTAGTAGACCCCATTAAATACACTAGTGATAACCAGGAGGATAGGATTTTTCAGAAGTGCTCAGCATCAGCCTAAATTTGATACTTTTGAAGTCAATGGGAGTTTACCATTGATTTCAATGAAAGCAGAGTTAGGTCAATACAGAGAGCTTTGGTCTAAACAATAATGCATCAGTTTTTAAACACAAACTTCAGTCCCTGAGTTATGTAAAAAGAGTAGATGTGAGGAGCAGCACTATTAGAAAAAGAAGCTCTGTACACTAAGCAACTGTTGGTCTATCTATGAATTATTGATTAAAATATTCTGGTCTCTTTACCCTATTCCATACAATAAGAGAAATATAGAACTGGAAGGGACTTCGAGAGATCACCTAGTCCAGCCCACTACATTGAGGCAGCACCAAATATACCTTTGATCATCCCTTACAGGCGTCTAACTTATTCTTAAAAACCTCCAATGGTGAGGATTCCACAACGTCTACTCCTGGGGGAACTCTGCGTGTAGGAGCTGGATTTTATAATGTACTATGAGAATTAATGTATGATTTGATTTCATCCTGTCAGCCACCCTTTTTGACTAGCAGAAAGGAATGACAGACCAGAACAATCCTTATGACCGATTATGGTCACCCTTTTGTTTTAGGATAAGTTATAATGTCTACTATGGTTTCCTGTATGTATTACTAATTAGGCACTCTAGTTAAATATACATTTCTTTGTTTTAAGGTTTTAGTAAGTAAGAGACAGGCTTCTCTACTGTGTCTATGTTAAGTAGATTAGAGGAATATTGAAGGCCTGGGTCTCAATGTAAATTGTCTTGGTTATTGATTGTAAAACTTAGCAAGGTTTAATTTGCAATGCCTTTTTGCTCGATATAAAATACTACTGTTTGTATTCTCAATCTGTTTGTGTGAATGAGGAATGTATGCATCAGGAAAAGATAAGGTGCGAAGGCCATTCTTATAGCCAGAGTCAAGGAAGAAGTAGTGAAGAGACTTAAAGATCAAAGAATCATCAATGCGCATCCATAATGAAGGGCAGATTAACGACCCTGAGGTGAAGGCTGGCATCCCTAAGGGCAATTGATTAAATCAGAACAAAGGACAAGATGACCATCTCTGAGGAGTATTGGAATGTTTACACCAATTAAGAAGTAACCAGTCACAAACTGACACAGCAAAATCCATAGGCTTCAACAGAGGAAAAAAAAACTATAAGAACAGGGTGCTCGGCCATGGGACTTTGGGTTCATCTTGCCACACTCCAGGAGCATCAGATCGTGACCAATAGAGCCCCGCTCCACTCTGCGACCAATCTGGCTGGCCACTAGATTGATCCAGACTCTGGACTGGTAACTATAAACATCACTGCAGGAGTGTGAATGTGTGTCTAAAAAGCATATGCCAACTGTTATATTTTCAATAAATGCTATGTATTTACCTTCCTCTATAAAGATCCCGGGTGCTTTGTATGAGCGTAACATGCGCACTGTGCACACTCAGAATTCACGGCCCCGTGGATCTCTTTGCTTCCCCACAGAAAAATGGCTGCTGACATGAAATAAAAGGGTGGTAATATGTCCCTCCCCAGCAGTGCGGGCACATCGTTTTGGGTGCCCGGAGCAGCCAGCAGAGAGGTAGGTCACTGGGGGAGGTGGGGTGGAGAAAGGAAGGTGGTGCTGGAGACACCCCAGCCAGTGGCTCCTACCCTGTGCCAGGCTAGTCCCGGCTGGGCAGAGGGCAGGGGAGGATGGGACTTCCTCTTCCCCTGCAAGGAGCAGATGGGACCCGGTCAGACCCACCCCAAGAAACCTTCCCCAGTTGCAAGAAGCACCACTCCACACCCCTCCCCCCACCACTTCCTGCCCCCATCACTCATCAGCAACGGGCGGAGGGATCATTGTACAGGGAGCTGCTCCCCCATCCGCACAAACCCTGTGCATCCTGACCCCCCCATACCCAAAACGTTACCCTCCCACACCCAGAACCCCATCACCAAGCGCCCTGCACCAAAATGCCCACCACACCGAGCCTCACCCCCTGCACCCAGACCCCCCCACTGAGCTCCACCACCCTGCATCTGGACCCCCACTCCTGCACCTAGACCATCTCCTGCTGAGCCCCCTGCACTGAAAACCCCACACTGATGAGCCACACCCTCCCTGCACCTGGACACCCCAACGAGCTCCCCTGAGACTTCTACCCCAATGAGCCCCAACCAGCTGCACCCAGACCCTCGACCCCACCAAGCCCCACTCCTCCAGTACCCAGACCCCCCCACTGAAGCCCCAACAGTCAAGCCAAGCCCCATCCCCCCAGACCGTCCCTGCTGAGCCCCAGCCACCTCGGCCCCTGTGCAGAGTCCCATTCCCCTTCGCACTCCGACCCCCCAGTGAGCCATCCGCACACAGATTGCCCCACACAGAACCCTCTCACTCCACACCTGGATCCCCACACACTAAGCCCTTCCACACTTGGATTCTGCTGGGATGAATCTGCCTGACCCACCCCTGGATCAGGGGCCAGAGCTGGGCATGCATGCGAGACTCTGTCCCTCTCACTTGCTATCACGTGCCCAGGTTTTTTAACCTTTCCTCATAAGTTAGGTTTTCTAAACCTTTTATCATTTTTGTTGCTTTCCCCTGGATGCTCTCCAATTTGTCCACATCTTTCTTAAAGTGGGGCACCTAGAATTGGACATAGTACACCAGATGAGGCCTCACTAGCACCAAGTAGAGCACGACAGTTACCTCCTGTGTGTTACATGTGACACTCTTGTTAGTACTCCCCAGACTTATATTAGTCTTTTTTTTTTTTTGCGACTGCAAAGAAAGGTGACAAATCTTAGAAACTGTCCCAGATTGAAGTGTCAATACATTTGGAAAAAATTGATAAATTAAACAGTAATAAGTCACCAGGATCAGATGGACCCAAGACTTCTGAAGGAACTCAAATATGAAATTGCAGAATTACTAACTGTGGTATGTAATTATCGCTAAAATCAGCCTACATACCAGATGACTAGCGGATAGCTAATAGCACTCCAATTTTTAAAAGGATTCTGAGGCGATCTTGGCAATTACTGGCTAGTCAGTCTATCTTCAGTAGCAGGTAGACTGGTTGAAACTATAGTAAAGAACAGAATTATCAGACGCATAGATTAACACAATATGTTTGTGAAGAGCCAATATGGCTTTTGTAAAGAGAAATCATGCCTCACCAATCTATTAAAATTCTTGGGGGGAGAGGGGATGTCAACAAACATGCGTGTGAAAGTTACTAGTGACCCCGCTTAACAGCTAGCAGCCAGTATGTCAACCAGTGGCCATTAGGGGGAAGCAGATACCTCACTACACAGTAGCCTGAACTTTTGAACTGTCTTCTCTCCTCTGCCTTGAGGCAGAGGGAACTGGCTCCAAGCCTGGTTTCACTGACCAGATAGCAGAAGCACGGGTCTGGCAACCACCAATCAAGCGTTAACATAGCAAGGACCTTTGTCTGAATGTGTATAAAGGATCTGTAAAATGTGTGCAAGACAGAGTTTTTGTACCAAGGTGCAAAGCTCTCCTTTCTTCTGCAGAATAAAGCAACTCTTCCTTATCCCTGTCTGGCTGTTATTGGCTCTCAGCTAGGTGGACCTGATATTTCGGTGACATGTGGACATAGTGTATTTAGATTTTCAGAAAGCCTTAGACAACGTCCCTCACCAAAGGCTCTAAAGCAAAGTAGGCAGTCATGGGATAAGAGGGAAAGTCTGCTCATGGATCAGTAACTAATTAAAAGATAGGAAACAAAGGAATAAAAGGTCAGTTTTCACAGTTCAGCTTACAGATAGAAGCATAGACTAAGTTTCAGCAAGTTTTGTTTTGCAACAAGGCTAATTTTCAACTTTTAAGCTTACAAAGCAAAAGACTCTCCCAATGTAGGTCTTTTAAGACTTGAAACATGAGCTTTCCAGATAAAATTGTATTGAAGTCACTCTCCGCAACATGAGAAGGGAACCTCTCAAGGTACAGAAATGGAGAAAGAGGAGAAGACTAGACAAGAGTTTATTTAGGATTACTGTATATTTTAATTATCACTTGAAAAAGTTCCATCTTAGGTTTTTATACCCATCACAGTAGGATCTGAGCTGAAAAAGTTCAGTTAAGGTTTTGTACTGAAAGCAAACCAAATTCTTAATTCACAACTATTCTAAATCCAAGGTGGGCAGAGAGAGGGAAGAGATAAGAGGAGCATTTAAATAGTAGATTAAAATCTAATCTGTGGGTCAATAGTGTTTGTTGTTGTTTTTTTAAAAAATGCTGTTCTAACTAATAAAGAACATGGGTTTTAAAGTGCCATATTTTGGGGAAGAAGGTCTGAAAATACATGTAGAAAACGTATTTTAAGCATTTTTTTCCATTCTCTCCAATACTACAACCTATAGATTTACTTTTAGTATTGTGCTAGAGGTACAAGTTTAGGGACTAATATAGTTATACCTAGAATATCATTGTAAAATAACCTTTCAGGGAGAGATTTTGTAGTTAATGAGACTTCTGGGATAACTCATTGTTTAGTCTATCTGAATTAGAAGATTATAGGTCAGTAGTTCAACCCAAGTAGGTAGTACTGAAAAGTCAATGGTATGTGATGGAGTTTGGCAGCATGCATAAAGCAAGTTTGTAGTCTTTGTCCATCACACAAATACCACTACACCACAGTTTATAACCTTCTCAGCAGAAAGGCCAAGACAAAGGTGAGTATGATGTTGAGGCACACTGACAGGGCAACATAGGGAAATTTGTCCTGGTGCTGCACCTATTTGCAGATAACTTCAGACAAGAGGACATCTTTCACTAGTACTAAAATCAGTCAGCAACTTTAAAGAAAAAAATCTTTCTAACCCTTTGGGAATTCTGGATCATTACTCAAATATCCAAACATTCATGGGATAGCCAGTCTGGAAAATGTCATCATTCTAAAAGCAAAACTACTTAATAACACATTCTGTAGAATGATGTGCCCTATTTCTCAGGTCTTCTCTCTTTACAGCCTTCTAGCTCTAAGCAAGCCTGTTGAAACAAGTGGGAAATATGATTGGCACAGTTCTCTTAGGACATGCAGTGCTAAATTTAAACTGTTAGATACTAAAAACTAACTTATCTTAGCTTTATTAGCATTATTCAATTCTATATTTGCCTGGGATCTCACTCTATGGGAAGAGAAGAGCCACTGTTAATTCCAGGCATAGAAGGGAACAGCAGCCCAAGGATGGAGTTGTGCCCTTGACAAAAGAGGGCCTAAATAACAGCTGGGCTCTCTTGATGTACTGCTACAGCAAGACCTCAGCTGGAGTTGGGTCCAAGGAGGTGGGTCTTCAGCAGACTGAGGGAAGAGCTTGCCTAAATATGACAGAAAAATTCTGGTCAGGGGAGCAAGAGTGGTTGGCAAGAGCAAACACCAAAGGTTTGGAGGATAAGAAAGGAATCATCCTGTGGTGACACGTACGTTGGCAATCCAAGGAACTGCATGAGGCAGCTTGTTTGTGAGAGCAGCAAAATGGCAATATGTCCACTTAACAGCAGGAAGTGATCTGCCTTGGAGAATCCAGCAAACAGCAGTAGCCAAAGCCCAATCAAACAGTTAGCAATTAGCCCTATAGGAAAGACAAGACAGACCAGAGTCGACATTCATTTGGCTAAGGAATGTACTGTATAAGGAAAGCACAAACGCAGGAACTCTACTTACGTTTCCTGGGCAGCATGCAACTGAGGCTTAGAACTGCCATTCATGAACAAATAGAAATGTTTGTGGCTTAGATTCAAGGCCCTGTGTACTATGAGATTATGTGGCTGCATAATTCTGTTTTGTAAGGCTGCCACATAAAGGGATGTCAGGGGCTTGGCAGCTGGGGAGACTGGAAGTAACTGAAGGAGCCAAACAAAATACAGGCAACAGAAAGAAGCACTTGCTCCAGCAGAATTTAAGAGCTCTCCAGAAGAGGTATTTCCCCCCAGCTGCAGTGCTTCCTCAGTGCTCCAGGAGAGGTTACATCAAAAGCTCTACCAAAGTGGAGCTGGGGATGGCTCCTTTCCTATCTCCCTTAAGAGAGCTATAAGAGGGAATGAGTCTATGCTGTGAAGTTCTTATTTAATTTATAGGCATTTCTATGGCACTCAATTTAATACCTAAGCACTTTACAAACTTGAATTTATTCATATGAAAAACAGAAATATTAGCCTCATTTTACAGATAGGAAACCTGAGGCACAGAGAAGTCAAGTGGCTTGCTTAAGGTCACACTGTAAGTCTATGGAGGCCAGAAATACCTAGGAATAATATTGTAGTCTGTAAGCTCCTTTGTGCCATAACCACAAAACTACACACCCTTCCTCCCCATTCCAAAACTGCTCCAGAGCAGAGCTCTGCCACATGGACACTTCCTCCTGCTCACCATTAACTTTTACAAATCCCCGGTTAGAGCTACATTCTCAGAAAGTCCATTCCCCTCTATGATCCCAACCAGGCCTAATTCCAGGAGATCCTCCCCAAGCATCTGCTGCATATTTCCCAGAGAGTAAGTGGAACAGCTCAGTGCAGAGTTTTGAACAATGATTAGGATGAGATCTAAACGATGTCGCCGCTAGAAACCTTCGTCACACAATTTACAGTTTATATCAGATAGTACTTTGCTTAGAACACAGCATACAGCCGTGATCCAAAATAAGAGACTAAGGGCTAGAGGTATTTAGGCATTTAATGCCCTTTAAAATCTGGAATTATCAACCCTGAAGAAATAGGAGGATGTATAGCCTCTGTGATCCAATCACATAATGGTAAAGTTATGATAGTCAAACTTGAGCAGATTTAACATCCAATAGTGTATGCACAAAAACAGCCCTGTGCTCTATTGACAATAAAAGTGAATACAACAGAACGGAAGGTACCCAGATGGGGCAACAGGGCTGATACAGAGAATCATCACTAATAATCCATCATTAAGCCATTCACTTGCCATTTCTTGGACCATTTCAGTTTTGGACCTGCAAAAAAACTATCCTGTTCTGACATGAAAACACAATGATATGATTATGAATTTGTCCTACAAGCAAAAATTAGTTAAGGGGGAAACTATAGCACCAGCAGCAAATATCTAACGAGTTAGGGAAATTTGATGAATGGTCATGTATCACAAGATGTATTTCAGTCTTCTTCATGAGCCATGTAGGCTGCCTGCCCTGCAAGGACGAGCCAGGTGTCTCCCCACTCTGCAGGAGAGAGAAGCAACCATGGGCATATACCTTCAGAAATTGTTGGCATTTCTCTTCCCCTGCCCAGACTGAGGCCAAGTGCTCTCTGTGAGTCCACTGTAAGGAGGCCACTCAGGCTGAGCCAGGGCTGGGAAGGAGGTTGACTGGGGTGAAACTGTAACTTACAAATTCTATTCTTTTGACAATTTGTCCATAGCTCTATAGCAGTTGGTCTATCCTATTAGATTGTAAACTCTTCAGCACAGGGACTATTCTATTCTACATCCCTACACTGCCTTGCATAATACCCCCTCCCCCCAGCTAGAGCACTCAAGCATAAAGAATATAAATAAATAAAACTAACAAGAGATACAGAACACTAGTTATTAAATAAAAGAGGCCACACTGTACCCAGTGCCTTTACGTAACTGACATATCTTCCTACTGTTCATCTATCCTGCCAAGTATGGCACAACTCAAGTCACTCTGCACAATCAGTCCCCTTCTACCGAGCTACTAGCCCCTCTTGCTTCCAAGTTGTTAGGTACCTTAGCAAGTGGCTATTGTGTTACATGTGAAAGCAGGCAAGGGTCAGAGTTAAGGCTAACTGTAGCATAGGCACATTTTTGGGCTGAGGAAGAACCCCTGATCAGCAGCTATGTGGGATGGGGGCTGCAAGAGAGTCTGATTCCCTTGCCTAGTATCATCTTCCCCCAGCTCCTGCTGCTCTGCAAGGAGCGGTCCTCTTCCACTGCCCACCACCTTGCCCCCTGAAAAGCCCTGTCACACACACCCCAAGTAGACAATAGCCTCCTCCCTGCCCAGGGCTCCCCTCCAACACCCCCTTCCACCGGCAAGCAACAGCCCCCCTCCCTACAGGCTCCCCTCCAACACCGCCCCCTGGCGAGCAACAGCCCCCCTTTCCCCAGGGCTCCCCTCCAATACCACCCCCCCAGCCAGCAACAGACACCCCCCCTTCCCCGCAGGCTCCCCTCCAATATTGCCCCCCTGGCCAGCAACAGCCCCCCTCCCCGCAGGCTCCCTTCCAACACCCCCCGCCCCGCAGGCTCCCCTCCAACACCGCCCCCCGGCGAGCAACAGCCCCCCTTCCCCCAGGGCTCCCCTCCAATACCACCCCCCCAGCCAGCAACAGACCCCCCCCTTCCCCGCAGGCTCCCCTCCAATATTGCCCCCCTGGCCAGCAACAGCCCCCCTCCCCGCAGGCTCCCTTCCAACACCGCCCCCCCGGCCAGCAACAGCCCTCCCTCCCCACGTGCTCCCTTCCAACACAGCCCCCCGGCGGGTTCCTCTCCACCCCAAACCTCTCCCTCCTAGGGGCTCCTCTCCCCGCTCCTGCGCACCTGGAACTCCAGCCCATAGATCACTGGCGAGTCATCCTCCATGACGTCCCCACAGCTGCTCCCGCAGGGCCCGCCTTCAACAACCGCACGTCCCTTTCCCCCAGCCTGAGCCGGCTCCCCTGTTTCATACGTTACTCGCTAACCCAGGGGCCTTTCTGAGCCACTGCGGCATCCGTTGCTCTCCCCTTCCGGGTGATGTGACGGAAACGCAGGCGCCGTAGAGACCGTTCCCTGGTTGATGGCGCAGACGCAGTAGCTGCTGGATCCTTGGGGCGGCGGTGCAAGGCTGCTGCTGGTGCTAAGCAGGTGAGGGTCAGGGCTGTAGCGGGGATGGGGAGGCCGGGCCGGGCTGGGCTGGGCCTGGTGGAACGGAGGGGCGGGGGTCCTGGCCGGGCCCGGGGACCGCTGTAGTCAGCCTGGCGTGGGGCAGGCGGCGAGCGGGCCTGGGGTTCCCTAGCGTGGAGCTGGCCGGGCCGGAGGTGCGCCGGGGTCCCGGTTTGGAGTGAGACGGCAGCAGAGGTGTCTCCCCGATGGGCTGTCACTTGTGTTACTAGGGTCTGACTGCCACCCGCAGAGCCAAGTCTTCCCGCCCCCCCCCCCCCCCGGGGATCTGCCTGAAAGTGAACCCCAGTGAGAGGCCTTTGAGCCAGGCCTGAGGGGCTGGGACGCCCCCTTTCCCTTCTTCTGTTAGACAGTGGCCATGTTCTTCCGCCGCACCCATCACCGCTACCCGGGAGTAGTAACGAGACTCTGTGCGGACGCCCTGCTTCGTCCCCTTCAGCCTTGTGTGCGGTACCTGCCAGGGAATTTCAAACCCACTCTCTATATCCACGGTATTAAGTGAGAGGTAGTGGGTACTGACTGGCCAGACCAAAGGTTTAGTCTGGTGTCCATAAAGACTCAGAAACACGAAATTCCGTGACAAAACTGTGAGCATACATGTATTTATTTGCCAGTGCATTATAGACCAGTGGTTCTCAACCTTTTTGAGCTCAGGACCCATTTGTCAATGTTTATGGCCTGTTGTGACGCATTAAATAACCTGGAGGTGGTTTTGTTTGGAACCTCCCCCCAGGAATGGGGGGGTTGGATCCTGCCCAGCACTCACCTCACAGTAGTGGCTCCTGGGCTGTGGCAGGGCTTGGCTCTCTGCTCTGGGCTTTGCAATCTCCAAGTTGCAGCGCAGCTCAGGTTTGGCCCTGCCCCCCTTTGCTGGACCAAATTTGAGTGAGTGGAGTTGTGACCTGGCTCATGGGGTTGCAGTGCCACTCTAAGCTTTGGTCTATCCAGACGCCTGTCATCATGATGGCTGGGCAAAAGCTGAGTGGCGCTGGGACCCCAGAGGTTGGAGTGCCTGGACTACGGAGGTGAGCCCCGCCATCCCTGTGGGACGGGAGCTGCCACGTGACCCTTTGAAATATTCTGGCAACCCAATTTTGGGTCCCGACCCGCGAGTTGAGAAACCCAGTTATAGACGACAAAGGAAGGGAATGAGCTACTCACAGAGCAGGCTGAAAGTATTTTCAGTGAGTATAACTGGTAGAAACTTTTCATTGAGATTTTAGAATAACTTTGGCCCATTCTGCAATGAGACCTATTCCTGTCTGTGCCTGTGCAAAGCACTGTTGTTTTCAGTGGGATTCTGCATGGATTCAGTACCAGGCTAGCTGTAGTTTTATATATAGAAAAATAAGACTTCACGTCATCAAAATAAAAAAAAAATGTAATCATTACTTAGTCTGAGATTAGGAGCAAATAAGAAGCCTCCAAGATTAAGGAAATAAATTCATCTTAAATTCATCTCCCAGAAAAATTAGCTTCTTTCTCCAAACCTGCATAGGCTTTGAAATATGGGAAAATGTAGCCTTTTTTTTGTTTAAGTTTTTCACAATCAAAAGGTAAAATAGAGTGAATTTACTGAATTTTGCCATAAGCAGTGATGGAGAACCCCACTTGGGGGTATGCAAAAGTTTAGATGTTAAAAAGAGAGGTTTAAAAATGCCAGTTAGGTTTAAAAAAAAATTGCCAGAGAATTGTAGAAATCTTCACCTTTGATATCTTTGGGGGAAAAAACCATATTTGCTTATTACAAATTTTTAGTAAAATTTTCTATATCTTTAGCTTTCCTCTGCAGAATTGCATCTTTTATCAACAAGTATTTTAGGAGATTAACTTTTCTTTGTTTTCCACATCTACGTGTGTTTCTTAAATTTAATTAATCTTTTTCTTCAGTGTGTTCCATTTTTCACTCCCATTCAGATATTTCTCTAGATAGTAAACAAGATTTTTTTCCTCGTTGGAATAAAATCAAACTTCCAAGCTTTGAATTGATGAATAAATGTACATAGTGTTATTTAGAAAATAGTTGTGAGACTAAAAGACCTGGCAGTGTTTTCAACTGGTTAAACAGTGTCGTGTCTACACCATGGTAGATAACAGGAAATGTAACAGGGATTATGTGGTGGGAGAAAACCTGCTCCTTGTAACTTCAAACCCATTCAAAGTTACAGAGGCATCAGTTACTCTAAATTTTTCTATAGAAGGCTGTCTCTTATTTTGCTGCTTAAGTTTGGGAGCCACACTGAACAGAAGAGTAGAATACATCTTCTTGAGGCATTGGGGTGGAGTCGGAGAGAAGGAATGGTACTACAGGTTCCTAGAGAATTCCTAACCAAAAAAAAAAAAAAAACACCCTAGTCATACTGCTGGCTTTAATCAAGTTTATAATACATTTCTGGCATGCGTGCCTCTAAATATGGCTTGTGTCAATGTGCAACAAGGTTAAAATCCAGCTATAACCAGGTCAACCAAAAGTGTCATCCCCTGTCTAGGCTGACAAATGGTTGTCTTTCTGCAACCGGTATAGCACGTTCTCCACTTCCTTCCCAAAACACAGACAGGACCCCTTAGCTTGTGACTTTTAAATTGACTTGTCAGGTCCTTTTTTTCTCCCACCTCTCTTTCAGGTATGACATCCCAAAGTGCAATTGCACTCCATACAGTTGATGTTGTTCTGTATGTATGTATGTTCTCAAAGACATCTATTTCCTTGGAACAATGAGGAATTTTTGCCCAGAATGTACCAATATAAACATGGTATGATAGGCATGGATATACCAGTGCTAGTGTGATAGCAGAAAGGCTGTGATGTGGACACAAACTTAATGTATTACTACAATTGAAACCTCTTTGACAAGAATGATTGTTCTCTGCCTCAAATTTCCTATGTGTAAAGTGGGAGGTTAATATGTCCCTGCCTCACCAATGTGTTCATAAGTAAGACTGTGTGTCTGTCACGGAAGTCACAGATTCGGCTGGCTCCGGGGCTGCACGAGCAGATCAGGCAGCCTCTGGGCTGCACCGGCCGCTGCTGGGGCAGTTTGGGTGTGTGAGGGGGCTCAGGGCTGGGGCAGAGAGTTGGGGTGCAGGGTGGCGCTTACTTCGGGGGAGGGGGAGGAGGCGCGGTCTCCCTGGAAATGACAGGCATGTCCCTTCAGCTTTTTCAGGGGTTCTCACAACAAATTTTTTGGTGGTCTCAGCGTGCGGCCACCAATTCTTGCTCATGGCCGCTCTGACAGTTTTTCCTAAAATACTTAATTAACTTTAGGAAAAACAAATAAATATGCACAGATACATGTCCAAATCATTGTAATCTATCTATGTAGGGTTTTTTGGTTTTGTTTTTTTCAGACTCAATAATAAAAATAGTGTACATTTGTCTCTGTTCTTCATTGGACCTAAACAGAATAGAAACACAAATAAGGTGCTTTGAATGTTCTTGTCATTTTTCTTATTGTTTCTTTTGGTTGGTTAGTTGGTTTGGTTACTTTTTTTAAGACTTGCTAGCTACTAAGTGTTCTGTGAAAAGTGATATTAACAAACATGTAAATCTCACTTTTCACAACAGACTTACTCAGAAATTAAGCCCTGGATGGGGAGGTAGGTACAGAGGCAGCAGGGGCCAGGGGTGATGGGGCATTGGTGGAGGCGGTAGGGGGCAGAGATGATGGGGGGGATGGGCTTGGGGCCAGAGCCCATCACCATGCAGCCAGGGAATGGAGCCTAAAACCCCATGTCCAGGGGACAGAGCCTGAAGGCTCGTGGCTGGAGCCTCCCACCCAAGGACTGTAGCCCGATCCCACTGCCCCTGGGAAGGTGGGGGAACTCACTGGCTGCCTTTCCTTCAGCTTGTGTCTCTCCAGAGGGGGGCAGGGCCCAACCACTTCTGGTGGCCCCTGGGGAGGGGCTGCTGCTTTGCGCTCCCTCCTCCCCCAATCACCGACCAGGAAGCTGTGGCTGCAAGAAAAGCCCCTGGTGGCCGCATTTGAGAAACGCTGTTCTAGGCAGACGGGCCAGGCGGCTCTGCGTGCTGCCCCTGACCATAGGCACCGCACCCGCAGCTCCCATTGGCTGCAGTTCCAGGCCAATGGGAGCTGCAGAACGGGAGCTTGTGGTCGGGGAAGTGCACGGAGCCCCCCGGCCTTCCCTCCCCCTAGGAGCTGCAGGGACATGCAGAGCCAGGTAGGGAGCCTGCTAGCCCCGCCAACCCTCCCCTCCCCCCCCAGCACCAGCAGGGGTTCCGGGGGGCCAACCCCCAGCACCCATGATGCCCCCAGACCAACCCCTCAGAGCACCCTCAGCCCAAGTTTTATTTAGGAGTATAGTACAAGTCATGGACAGGTCACGGGCAATTAACAAATATTCGTGGCCCGTGACCTGTTCATGACTTGTACTAAAAATACCTGTGACTAAAACATAACCTTATTCATAAGCATTCAACTGAGTATCAGAAGTGCTATGAAGAGGTGCTTATTATTGATTCCTTCTAGAATATAGTGTCTAATCTCATCATATTAGCTACTGAGCCATCTCATAGGAGATATTAGGTAAGTTTCCATTCTCTGAAATTTTAGAGGCAGACTCCTAGGCTTGAACGAAAGATTTCAGAAATCTTAAGATGCATAATCCTCTCTTTCTGTGGTCCCAGCACTGTTTTTATTGAATCAGTAGCAAAATGCCCACTGTCTTCAGTGGGAGCAGGATCAGGTGCTTACTGGTTTTCTCCTTTCCTCTATACCCAAACATGTTTATTATTTATTATCATTAATATTTATATTCCAGTAATGCCTAAAGGCCTCAGCTCAAGCTATCATAGTAGGCACTGTACAATCATAGTTAAAGTCCCATCTTTAAAAAGCTTATAGTGTAAAAGGAAAGATAAATAAGTGACTGACACAAGCACAAAGCAGAGGGGTAACAAAAATAGTGGTTGCATGAACAATTTTTAGCCAATCAGTAGCAGTAATCACAATTTATCATCTGAATGCCACCTACCTAAATCATTATTGAATAAGTGACCAAGAAAAAGGAAAGTGTGAGCTATTAGTTTGTCAGGCAAGCAACCCCCCCTGAGTAGACCTTCCTGTTTCCGTTTGCCCTTTGGAAAGAATATTAATGTTTTTTAGTTTAGATAAAACATTCTGAAGCATGTAGATGAATGAGAGCGTGTATCAGAAGGGGTGGTGATGTTGAGAGAAGTTTTCTGAACAATCCAAAGGAAGTAAACCTCCAGGGCAATATGAAGTCTAATACCCATAGGATACGAAGATGTTTTTGGTTCAATAGGGAAGAGGGACTCTTGCCATGGGAGAGAGTAAGCCTACATTTTTGGCCTGCTTTAGATGTACTATTTGATTCTTGCAGTATCAAAACCAAGGAGGATCAGAATAAATAATTTTTAGCAGAAAGATATATTTTTGTAAAAAAAAAAAAAAAATACAGTCTGGTCCATTTTAGTGTTGATGTTTGTAGCTGCCTCTCAGCTAAGTAATTTGTAATATTATTTGTTTAACTGAAAGGAAATATTTACAGCATAATGTTAAGTGTCTTTTTGGGGAGGCTGGAGTGGTTGAATGGGAGTGTGTGCATGCACGCTCACACACCATTGCCTTCCTGAAATTATAGTGTTTTAGGACTCACAAGTTCATAGGGGCAAAAGGTAAATTTAAAACACTTTTGTGCCAAGTACGGAATAGCTGGCCAACAATGAAGGGTCAAAAATAAATATTTTAATAGTCAAATGACTGCATAAAAAGTCCTTCGTTGCCTTTTTAATAAATACTCTTGAGTTTCAGAATAATTATTTAAATTGCTCAATAAAATTAACTTCCGGAATATTTTTCCCTTTCTTTAGTCACAATGGAAAATAATCAATGTAATGATGAGGATGCCAAGAAGAGTGTTTCAAATGAGGAGGCATGTGGAAATGTAGTTCAGCAGAGGGCTCAGGAAGAACTTCTCTTTCATGAGGAAACCATTGATCTTGGTGGAGATGAATTTGAGTCTGAAGGGAATGAGACCATCTCAGAGGATTCCAATAACTTCATAGATAAACTTAATGAACACATGATGGAGAGTGTCATTATTTCTGATTCTCCAAACAATAGTGAAGATGACACCGGTGAACTTGGTTGCCTGCAGGAGATTGTGGAACAAATGGAAGTCAAGGACATTTGTACACCAGAAGGAGAAGTGAGTAAGGAAGAAGCCCTAGGTAATGACAGTGAAACTGAACATGAAGAAACACCTAAAGACATTTCTGATATTGGAACAGATGATCAGGCATCTTTAAAGGAAGAGTTGATTCAAGAAGCAGTGAAAGATGAACCGAAAGTGGGAAATGAAGCTCTAGGTGACTCAGCACCAAGTAATATTGATGAAAGTAAATCTGAGGAGCCAATATCCTCACCCCTTGCCAGCAAATCATCTCCTGAAGCTGAACCTATCCCTGTATGCACCATTTTTAGTCAAGCAAACAATGTTAATACTCAACCACAGTTGTTCATACATGATGGCTTTGAGCCTCAAATGGTGAAGTCTCCTAGTTTTAGTAGTGTAAATGAGGTTCCAGTGAAGTCTCCTGCACAGGTGGTTCAACCGAGTCCTAGCCTAAGTACATTTTTTGGTGACCCTGTTAACACTAATAATCTAGCTGTTGAGTTTTTTGATTCATTTACTACATCCACTTTTATTTCTGTCAGTAACCCTAATGCGGGTTCTTCAGTCACAGAACAAATGTCATCTGTTAGTACAGTTGGAGACAATTCCAGTGACTCTGCTGACCCTACTTACTCTGTAGGAAATGGGAGATCTGAAGCAGGTGGTCCCCCTGCATCTTTAGAAATATCACAATCTCCTAAACCATTTTCACAGATCCAAGCTGTTTTTGCTGGAAGTGATGACCCATTTGCCACAGCCTTGAATATGAGTGAATTAGATAGAAGAAATGATGCCTGGATTCCCAGTGAGGAAACTAGAAAGGTTTTAATTTCAGTAGCCACTCAACAATATAGTACTCTGTTTATAGACAAAGAGAATCTCACCATGCCTGGATTAAAGTTTGACAACATCCAGGTAAGAATCTATAGCTACATCCTACTTTTTGTTCGTATGTTAGGGCAATGAAATGGGATGACACATCTAGTGGTCTACTCTTTTAATTACCTTGTTTTACAGACTGTGCTCATCTTATGTGTACTATTGCAATCCTTATTATAGCATTCAAGATGACTGACTGAGCAGTCATTCATGAAAGGACTCAAAAAACTGACTCACGTGTAATGATCAGAAAGCTTTGTTACTTATTTGTAGAGACTGATGTAATCAATTTATATAGAATCTAGGCTTCCGTTTAAAAAGTCATTTCTAGCTTTTGCAAAGATAATATTCCAAACATCAACTGGATATAGATTAAAGCAGTGTGGTGTCCTATGAAGTTTGCAGATGGGTAACTCCAGTGCTTCTGCTTGTAGAATTCAGTGCTACAGCAGAGTGACGGAAGTCTTGTCATTTTTCATAGCTAATGTTCCGAATGCTACTGGTAGCGCTGACACTGACAAGAATCAGGTCATTTGCATTCTGACACTGCTTAGGAAAGCTAGGAGAAGCAACAGAGGCAGGCATTGAAGCCATTTACTGGTGAGGAGGACCCAAAATGGAGGTTGGTGGAGGGATAGAGTAGTGGAGACCCATTCCCTTCTCAGCAGCCAGGCAACACTGCATAGGAGAGAAGAAATACAAAATTCCGTTCTTCTAGATTTTAGCAAGACTAGAATTTCAAGTTTATGTGATAGCTGTTGTCCAGAGGCTGATGTGAAAGGATTCAGAGACTGCTTCACAGTAGAGATTCTCGTATCCTCCCTTGTCCTGCCAGCTGAGGCTGGCTGGGTGATTAAGCTGCTCAACAGAGTTTTGCCTCTGGACTTCACAGGTGATGTTCCTCATCCTCCTCTTTCATCTCTACACCTCTGGCTAGTAGGTTTTGTCTTCCAGACGGTAGAGGTCAGGTAATATTGTTTTTTTGTTTAAGCCTTGTTTAGTAGTACCGTAGTATAAAATTCATAATCATTCAGTAGTGAAATAAAAGGTTTCAAAATACCTGTCAACAAGTATGTCTGTCACAATATAAACAACAGAAAATAGTTCCTCCAGAGGAATAGCATTAAAGAAACACCTATGACAACCTATTTCCTGTTACTCTGTTATGCTTTTGCTGGGCACCTCAGTCTGGGTGTCATATGTGCCAACTGGACACATCTTGGAGAGGGAAAACGCTGCCTCTCCGGTCTCAGACACCTGCACCACCTGCCTCCCAGAGCCCAGTCGTGAGGTGCCCCCCCAGCCCAGATACTCACTGTGACACTGCACCCCATATTCTTCACAGTGATATTATTATGATATGATTATGGCATAATTCTGATGTATTTTAACCCGTTGCACTCGCATCCCCAAAGCCCAGCTGCAGAGCACCCTCCCCCAGCCCAGACACCCGCACTCCCTCCCCCCAGAGCCCAGGCATTGGACACCACCCTCCCCCCCCCCCCCACCCTGTTCAGACACCTGCACCCTCTACCCCCAGAGCCCAAGGATCCAAAGAAAGAAACAGCCTGATGCTGGGACCGGACTTGTACAATGTTTCCTGCTTGCCACCTCTTCCCTTCAGGATGTGGTGGGAACCGCAGTAACCTGGAACCCTCCGCTCCCCCTCTTCTCCTGGCAAGTGTCCTCTATTTGTGAACTGGGCTCCACTGGGTCCAGTGGTCCCTGGAGGTGGCCAGCAGCTCTGCAGCATCAATTCTGTGGGGAAAAATGAAATTCTACATGGAACATTAATTCTGTGCAAATTCTGCATTGCATAGTGGTGCAGAATTCCCCTGGGAGTATATATTAGAGTAGTGCCTAGAGACCCAAGTTGAGATTGAGGGCCCTTTATGCATGACACAGTACAATCACACACTGAGAGAAAGTCCCTACCTCAAAGAACTGAGAGTCAGAATGGACAAGTCAGACAAAGGATGGGAAAGAGAGGCACAGAGAGGTGAAGTGACTTACCCAAGTCAGAGCCAGGAATAGAACTCAGGTCTGGACTGACTTCCAAGCCATTGCTCTCCCATTAGATCACACTGCCTACCCCAAACAGTATAATGCTATCTGCGCTTTCATTCAGTGTCTCTCTAATTTGTAAACTGTTGCTTTCTGGGTTTTTTTGCTACCCTTAGTTATTTTTGGTCACTCCTGATTTGATATCTTCTTTATGCTCCCTGCCATTGTCTTCTGTTTTGTGCCAGTTTTTCTCTCACCTCATTTCTTCTTCCCCCTGCTTTCTCTACTCGCTCATTTATTGACCTCTATTATACCAGCTGCCACTGTTTCCTCTTTCATGCTCATTTAATGTATTTCTCCCAAATCAGCATCCTTTCTAGCACATTTAGATTCTCCTCACCACTATTGTGATTTAAATTGTCTACTTTTCAGACTGTAGATGGAGGCAGCAAGTAATATTGATTTATTTATTTTTTAAGTTAAGTTTGCTGACCAGCGATGGTGATAAGTTTTATTCTCACTGGCAGAAAAAAGCTAAGTGCACTGAAAAATAAAATCTTTGTAATTGTGTTTAAATTCAGAGCTCAGTTGAGTTTAAGTTGTGATTGTGCTTAAATTTACAATTTTTAAAAAATCTAACTCCTTTTAAATTTTACCCACTGTCAGTAAAGAGGTTAGAGGATCATAAGCGCTAAATGATTCTGGTCCTATCTGAGCGTAAGGGTATTGAATTGCTGAAATTTTATGCAGGGAACATGTTTGTATGGCTCTTACCCAGCATGACATCCAGCATTCTGCTCCTGTTGTGGAGCCACATATGCTGCTATAGTCTCTTCCTCCTGGGTGAGAATAGAGAGAATATTGTTCTGTGTGGCTAGTGTAAAAGTGGGGCGGGGGAGATACTACAAAACATCCTCAGTCAGTAAGCTGTTAGTTTCTATATACTGTTGTGCTCCTGAAATGCCCAGCAAAACTTACTGTAGCTCTCCTTTGGACTATTTTGTAAGGATGGAATATGTGGAGAGGTTAGTGCGAAGGTTGGCCTAATGCGGAGGTTGGCCTAGTGCAGAGGTTGGCAAACTACGGCCCACGGGCCACATCAGCCCCCGGGACCATCCTGCCCGGCCCCTGAGCTCCCGGCCAGGGAGGCTCACCCCCAACTCCTCCCCTACTATTCCCCCTCCCCGCAGCCTCAGCTGACTGCGCCACCAGGCAGCTCAGCACCGGCGCACCCCCCGCAGGGCAGGGGAGAGCAGGGAGGGAGGCTCACCCGTAGCTTCAGGGAAGTAGGCGGGAGGTGTGGGCAGCAGGAGCGCTGCAAACACGGGCCGGAGGACTCAGTAGGAGCACCAGGCAGCCACGCAGCCAGCCGAAGAGAAGCGGCACTTTAAAGCCGCTTCTCTGAGGCTGCGCGGCTGCCCCTGCTTCTCCTGAGTCCTCCGCCCATGTTTGCAAGGCCACATTCCTGAAAGGGCAGGGGGTCCGGGGGGGGGGGGGAGTTCAATAGGGGGTGGGGTCCCGGGGGGCGGTTGGGGCGGGGGGTCCCAGGAGGGGGGTGGTCAGGGAAACAAGGAGCGGGGGGGGAGGTTTGATGACCTGGGGAGTTTGAGGGGGGCAGTCAGGGGGCGGGAAGTGGGAGGAGGCCGATAGGGGGCGGGGGCCAGGCTGTTTGGGGAGGCACAGCCAGTGGTGAGCTGGAGCCAGTTCGCACTGGTTCGCAAGAACCAGTTCCTAAAAGGGTGGGTGGGTGGGCAGGCAAACTCCGGTCCACGGGCCACCTCCATCCTGTCTGGCCCGCCTGAGCTCCCAACTGGGGAGACCAAGGCTCCCCAGCCCCTCCCCCACTTCCCCCCCCGCCCTCGCTGGGGGAAGCAGCGGGCTCCAGTGGCTATTTAAAGGGCGGGGCCACAGCTGCCTCTGCTGCCCCATCCTTTAAATAGCCGCGGGAGCCCCGCCACTAACCCAGGGCTCTGGAGGCTGTTAGCAGCGGGGCAGCAGAGGCAGCTGGAGCCCCAGCCCTTTAAATAGCCCCTGGAGCCCCCCGCTACCCCAGGGCTCCGGGGGCTATTTAAGGGGTCCGGGGCTCCCCTGCTTCTACTGCCCCGGTCCTTTAAATAGCCTTCGGAGCCCTAGGTTAGCAGCGGGGCTCCCGCGGCTATTTAAAGGACAGGGCAGCAGAGGCACCTGGAGCCCTGGCCCTTTAAATAGCCCCGGAGCCCCCCACTACCCCCATTTGTTTGAACACTGATAAATGCATAGTTGGGAACCAGTCTGGCTCACCTATGTGTTAATATTGTTTAAATAGGTATCAAATTTTATAAAAGTGTGTTTAGACTTTATGAAATGCTTGTAAGTTACTAGGTGCATTAGTATCCCTTATATCTGTATCCCATGTTATAAGATAATATTTAAATGTTTGCTCTGTAACTGTAAACCACCAGTCAGGAGAGAAGCATTACCAAGTGTGAAATACTAGTTTGCCACAGAAAGAGTTATCTTCTGCCCAACAAAAGAAGGCCCATAAACACCAGACAAACCATTGTGGAACATCAGAGGACACAATATTTTCTTGATTGCTTCCTTCCACAGCCATGAAGAGGTGATGTGCTTGTGGACTTGTCCCATCAGCTTGGCCTGTGGGGGGAAGGAATAAAGATCCCTAACAAGGAGAAACTGTATCTTTATGCCGCTTGGACTCTGAGGGCCACGGATTACTAAGCATAAGAAAAAGATCCCCAGTGCTTGGCCTGGGTTAGCCCTCCAGGACATATAGAGCTTGCTTATTATAGAAGCTTCTACCACCGTTTGGCACCTAAGACTGTAACTCATTTGTGTATGTTTATCTTCTTTAACCTTGTTGATAACTCTTTTTTTTTTCTTAGTTAATAAATCTTTAGTTAACTCTTGTAGCCTATAAGAAACTGTCTTTGATGTAAGATTAAAGTGTGATTGATCTGTTCCTTTGGGACTGGGAATAACCTGAATATTATTGTGATTTTTAGTGTAAGGGACCATCTATCACAAAGGCAAGTTTGCCTAGGTGGCAAGATAGACCAGATTACTCAAGGGGACAGTCTGTGACTCAGTGGTTAGGCTGTTGGAATGCCTGAGGAATTTACACTTGATATTTGGTTGGTGAAATTTAAGTAGAACAGTCACAACCAGTTTGGGGTTTGTGCCCTGCTTCATAACAGTCTGCCCTGAGTTTGATACTCACGCTCTTGAACCACTGCAGAGAGCTTGACACCTGGGTATCAAAAACCGGTCATACTACATGATTATAATGGCCCCTTCTGGCTTTATAATCTATTAATATATCAAATCTCAGGTTTGCATTATAGCTACCATCACTTTGGTTTTAAAGTGCCTCCGTACAAGGATCCGCAGCACATTTAAAATTTGACAGAATAAAATAAGCTGAATTTAATATCAAAATAAGTAACAAATACTTTTCTGATTGTACTACTGGACTGTAGGGGATAAAGGAGGTCAGTGATAGTGATGGGGCATTGGAAAAAGTGCTGCATAAATGTGGGTATCTGCTGCATAATTTAGGTTAACATACCACATAGAACATGTGGCCTTGACTATGGTCTAGATTCTCTTCTGCACCAGAGCTCCATTCGGTGCAAAGGTTAGAAGAGCTCAGGGAGCTAGTTACAGCTCCCCGATTCTGGGGCCAGCCCCAGATCTGACATATCGTGGTGCTCTAAGTTGTACCATTAACATTTGCTCCACAACATTTCCTTCCTACCCTTTACCAGACATTGGAGTGGGGTCACAGGTGCCAGGACTCAACTGCAGCATACTTGTGGCAACAGGGAGATCTTCTCCAACGGAGGAATTTTCTGCTGGGTAAGATTGACTCCCGTGCTTCCCACACAGCACAATGAGGCTGTGAGCAGCAGAGTACCTGATCCTATGAAGAGTAATATAAGAAAAATGCAAATCCCAGTGTTAGTATAGATAAACTAAGAATGAAGGCATGCTGTTAAACCCACACCCATAGTTAGGCTATATCCAAAAGTATGTTATAAAACTGCCTCACTGTAGCCAAATTAATTTAATAGCACACATTAAGCTAGCCTCTACTCAGCTAATTTGCATGTAAAATCACAGCATAGGCCAGCTTCAGTATAGCTAAATATAGATCTAGTGATGGGCGGATCTCAATGCACAAAGTTTGGATGCCTATCTCAACCTAATTTTTGAACATTTTATTTGGTGGAAAAGTCTCAAATATGTAAAGATTTGCATTCATTTTACAAAAAGAATTCATCCTTGAAAACAAGCACTTTCACTGAAAATATCTTTCCATTAGAAGCATTTTACTTGTCTTTTCTTTCAAAGTTCTGTGTAACTAGAAGAATGTTAAAATGGTTTTTTTTTGTTATAGTCTGTGTTTCCTCTTCTCCTTGCGACAGGGAGATGCGGTAAAAGACTTAATGCTCCGTTTCCTGGGTGAGCAAGCAGCAATGAAGAGACAAGTTTTAAATGCCAATTCTGTAGAACAGTCTTTTGTAGGCTTGAAACAGCTAATTGTAAGTAAGACTACTTTTAATGTTCATCTTTTAATTTTTATTAAATTCTGTACTTCCCTGTAAATACTTCAGTGCT
This sequence comes from Chrysemys picta bellii, assembly GCF_011386835.1. Classification (NCBI taxonomy): domain Eukaryota; kingdom Metazoa; phylum Chordata; order Testudines; family Emydidae; genus Chrysemys; species Chrysemys picta. The sequence goes on along the minus strand of NC_088793.1, from coordinate 37,920,463 downwards.
AATGAATGTGTAATATAGTACATATAAAAAAAAAGTGTGCATGTATCTCTTCATGATTTGCTATAAAACTAGAACCAAAGTACTGTAGCCTTTGATTAGCATTTGTGCTTTTAAAGGACATAGTTTGATAATCAATATTGTTAACATGGGCAAGCTAAAATTAAGATTGTTTCAAATACATAGCATAGCACACTTAACCAGGTATATTTTAAAAGTTTACTTTACTCCTAGGGGAATTCTGCACCTAGAAATTCTGTGCACAATATTTTAAAATTTTGCAAAATTCTGCATATTTGATGTGAGTTTCAGGAAACGCATTTCCAGTAGATGTAGAGAAGTATTAATGCCATTTTACTGGCACTATTAAGACCTCATTTGGAATACTGTGTACAGTTCTGGTCACCCATGGTCAGGAAAGATGTATTTAAAATGGAACAGGTGCAGAGAAGAGCTATTAGGATGATCAGGGAACAGAGGGCCTATCTTATGAGAGGAGACTGGAAAATCTTGGCTTGTTTAGTCTAACAAAAAGAAGGCTGAGAGAGGATATGATTGTTCTCTATAAATACAATGGAGGGTAAATATCAGAGAGGATGAAGAGCTACACCTCTACCCCGATATAACGCTGTCCTCGGGAGCCAAAAATTCTTACCGCGTTATAGGTGAAACCGCAGTATATCGAACTTGCTTTGATCCGCCGGAGTGCGCAGCCCCGCCCCCCCAGAGCACTGCTTTACTGCATTATAGCCGAATTTGTGTTATATCAGGGTAGAGGTGTATTTAAACTAAAGAACAGTGTTGGCACAGGAGCAAATGAATATAAACTAGCCATGAACAAATACAGGCTGGAAATTAGAAGAAGGTTTCTAGCCATCAGAAGGGGTTAGCAGCCTCCCAATAGGCATTGTGGTGTCAAACAACTTAGTTTTAAGAGAGAGCTGGACAAATTTATGAGTCTGATTGTATGACAGGGTTACATGTGATGGCAGGGCTCAGCAGCCCTGGGGCTCACTTCCAGTTTATATCTTAACATTCCTAAAAACTCATATTTCAGGGTTCCAGACAGACACCTGCAGGGGTCAGGAAGGGATTTTTTTTGCCCCAGTGTATTCTAGGTGGGGGTATTTTGATCTCCATCCTCTGAAGGAGGATGTCCACTGCTTGAAATGGAACATTGGGTGGGGCGCACCAGGGCTCTGTTGTGGCACCAAGCTTTCTCTCTCTCTCAGTGGTTTGGCTGGCTGGTTCTTGAGCACATGCTTATGGGTCTAACTGATTCCCATGTGTCTTGGGTACAGTGGCAGCTCTTACAGAGGCTGGTGAGTTCCAATGAGGGAACTGGAAGTTGGGTGATAGGCCAGGACTACCTAAGATAGCCCTGTGGGATGACCCCAGTGCCTTTTTGCCAACCTTTAAGCAGGTGGCTGTTAGTGCCAGATGGGACAAGGGTGCATGGGCACTGCAGCTAGCCCCTTACCTGACCAATGAGGTTCAGGTGGCTTATGGGGCCCTAAGCAAACACCAAGCTAAAGACTGTGTGATGGGTTGTCCCCCTTTAAGGTGCCACCTGATGTACTGGGATACCACTGAGCCCACCTGTTCTGCCAACCTGGGCCCCCTTACACTGTCTTGCTGAGCCAGGCTCTTAAGCCACCTCTAGCACACACTGGCAGGGCCACACCCAGCTGCAGAGAGACACAGACACTGAGATCAGCTCTGGGAAGACACAGCTTAAGGGGCTTGCCCCAGCATTCAGGTACCCACCTCCCTTGGAGTGCAGACCCAAAGGTATATAGTCTTGCGCTGTATAGAAAAATCTGCAGAGCACAAGCTCATAAGAATTTGCCCTCTCCCTCAATGTGAAGAGACATATGTACGGCTTCTTTGCCCCTCCCCCCGATGTGGATTGCACAAACTGGGTTATGTTATAAACAACAAATAAGTTTATTAGCTACAAAAGACAGATTTTAAGTGATTATAAGGGATAGGAAACAGAACAAAGCAGATTACTAAGCAAATAAAATGAAATATGCAAACAGCTTAATTCATTAAAGAAACAAGTTACAAAATGAAATTTCTCATCCTAAATGTTGAATTAGGCGGGATGCATAGTTTCTATAGCTTAGAGTTCCAGTTTTCTCTTCTTACAAACTGGGCCCCTGTCTCAGTCTGGACTCACCCTTGCCTTTCCCCTTAGGTACTTTCAGCAGTCTTTCTTCTTAGGTTGGCAATGGAGGAGAGTCTAGATTAACCCCCTCCCCAGCCTTAAAAAGGATTTACCTAAGGCAGGAAACCTTTATTTGATCCCCATCCCCCTACAGAGGAAAAGTACCAGCAGTGTCCAAGGTGGTATTTTGTATCAGGTGACAGGACCACCTGACCTGGTAGTGTCACAGCTATGTCCCAGGATGCCTCTCAGGAAGGAGAGAGACTAGTATCTTCACAGTCTTATTGTTTCTTCCTAATGGCCCATCAAGGCTGTGATAGCCAGTTGTCTGGTAGGTATCTCCTAAATACACACACAGTTTTAATTGTTACATAGTCCATGTTCCTAACTTTAGATACAGAAATATACATGCATACAAATTGGATAATCACATTTAGTAGATCATAACCTTTCCAATGATATTTTACGTGAGCCATCTTGCATAAAGTATATCTTAGTTATGCCATTCATATCATAACCATATTTCTCTGAAGAATATGGGGTGTAATGTCACACTATGGGTACACTTAAAGATGCTGTTTTGGACAGGGTGGGCTTGTCAGCGAAAGAATACCACCAAAAATCCCAAGCAGCTAGATGGAATGGTGGGATATGTCCCAGGGCTTTTGCATAGAAATTGCCAGACTGGGCCAATCATTGGTTGAGGCCAGAAAGTCAGAACTTTAAAGGCCCTCACGGACTCAGTTATTCTGGAACAGTTTACACCAAGCCTCCCCAAGGCTATGAGAGTCTGGCTCTGGAGACGTCAGCCAGAATTGTTAGAGACCACTGTAAAATTAAAAGAGGAGCATATAGAAGCAGACTTTCCATGAAAAGAGCTCTGTTCTCCTCTACAGCAAGGAAGGGAGGAAAGAAGCTTAAGGACCCTTATTTATTGAAGCCCTGGAATTGGTCATGAGAGGCAAACAAGGGTGCCCCAATTCCCTGCTTAGTGATTTGTTACCAGTGCGGGGGCAAAGGTCATATAAAAAAAGACTGCACCTACATGTACAGGTGGGTTTGCATAATTCTATGGGTGGACAGGTGTAAAAGGAGGACCTGAGATAAAGAAAATTCCCATCAAACTAGGCAGGATAACTACAGAGGGACGTTATGGATTCATTGGAAGCATGTTCCCTTGTACAGAGCACCTTAGTTAGACCACAGTGGCAACAGGAGAGAGTGACGATAACAATGTATTGAGTACATGGGGAAAAGAACACTTATCCCATGTCAGTTGTTCCATTGAAAGTAGAAGGAAAGTTTAAATGGCAGAGAGTGGGTGTAGTAAATCCATTGCCTTACTTGATAACACAAGGAACTTATTGGAGTCCATTTCTCTTAGTAAAAAAGGGGCAGATGAGGGGAGTGAAAGACCCCAACAGATAGGTCCGTGTAAAGAAAACACAAATGTAGACCCTCCAACTAGCCTTCCAGGTGCAGTGTTTAATAACCCTAGACATACCATAACAAGCCCAGAAAGAACAGATGTGCTGGAGGATTTGGGAAAGAAAAACTTGAAGAGGGCAGAAGATCAGGGAGTACTAGATCAGGGACACCTAAAGGAGCAGGAGAGCAGAGGCTCAACCAACTCCCAGGAGGACCAAGCCATGTGCAAGGCACAGGATGATGAACATACAGAAGAGAGGGAGAAGAGTACCAGTAAAGAGGACTTGACAGGCAAACTTGCCCCAATAGTCCCAAGCCAGGGGCATGATAAGTCAGGAGAAGAGAGGGATTCTGATATTGAGGCTCTGGAGGAACAATTATCTCAAATAGATACAAGCCAGGAACAAAGTAAGCTGGAGGAAAGATCCATGGGGTGCGACTGGTGTGATGACCTCTGGGCTGAGGTGGAACTGTGGGGGAAACCTCTGCCCTCCAAATTTACTATTTTCACAAGTAGAAGGCAGGAGACCGGAGACCCTCCCCAGTGGTCTGTGGAAGACCAGTCTGAAAGGGCTGAGGAAGCCCCAGTAGAACCTCAATGCCATAAAGAGGGTAGGACTTGGGCAGGAAAAAAAGACCTCCTTGGGAGGCGGGAAAAGGTCTCAACTGGAATAAGTGGGGAAGGTATGTGACAGCACGTTCTGTGACACATTGGTTGGTGCAAAGGCTTAATGGAAGTTAATTAACCTGTCTCTGTTGGGGATCACTGATACTTGGGTGGCAGTTGCTGGGCTGAGGAGGCAATTGGCTCAGTAATTTAGAGGATATGTATTTGGAAGGAACAGATTATGCAGCGTACTAAGGATAAGAGAAGGTCTGCCCTGTGACACAGGCCCATCCCAGATAGGAGTATAATTAGCAACAACATCATTATGCATTTCCATTTTGACAATATCTATTTGAGTGGTTCTGCTCATGTCTTAACCTTGTGCTGCAGGCCGAGAGTGTTTTGTGTCAGTAAACTTTGGAATTAACGTATAGCCCAATAGTGGTTCCTCAGAATAGGCAAGCACGTTGTGTAGTCTGTTGAATATAGTCTATGGACAATATCCTAGTCTGTGCACATGGATGTTGATGGACTTGAAGAAATTACATGGGCTGCTGTGGATTCCAACCGGTAGGAGCAGAAGCAACCAAAGCAGGGACCTCTGGACATTCAGTGAACTTTCTACAGTTTTGACTGGCCTTTCTCTGCCCTGTGTTCGCTGGCTGTTTGCTTCAACCTTTGCCCTCCTTCACAGTCTTTTAACATCAGTTTCACTCTTTGACTTTACCCCTTGCCCTCTTCACTCCCCCTTTCCTTCCTATTTACCTTATCCCCTCCCAAGTAATCCCCACCCCGAACAACAATAAAAAAAATCATGGAAGTAGTATGATGTTTGCTGAGAACACATTGTTCACTCCACGCTGCTTGTGTGTTGTACCACTTCCCCCCACCCTATGTCTGTCTTGTCTGTTTAGATTGTAAGCTTTCTGGGTCAGGAAGCGTCTACTACTCTGCACACAGAGGGGGCCCCCATTCTTGGTTGACCTTTCAGCACTATGATAATAAAATATTAATAACAGAAGCTTTGGACTTCAGCAGTCATTTGGCATGGGCATCTTGTAGATTTTGCAGACAGTTGGCTGGGTACTTTGAGGATTGAAGTACTGTGCAAAATGACATTAGTGTTGACAGATCAGGTCAGGATTTGTGAAGCTTACTGATACATTGTTTTTTTCGGAAGATTACAACTTTAGGCTAGGTGCTGGTAGTAGGAGTGTCAGATGCCCCTTTTCAGTGTGGTAGTTATTATTTTGGTGGTTAGTTCTTCCCAAACTATAGAGGTTCAGATGTTTGGGGGAAGCCCCCTTTCTCTGTGAATTAAGGATCAACACACCTTTTTCAGGAAAGGAGGTAGGAATGATCACGCATCCAATCAGGTCAGGTTGCCTTTCAGTCAATAGGCTCTTTTGGGCTGCAGACTTGTAGGCCTTAGACATAATGATGATTCTGTTATGACCTTAGTTTTAAGTGGGCTCTTAAGCCCTGGGACTGTGATGCTCCAGATTTGAGCATCAAAGAAGAGAAGGCAGTGACAGTTGGAGCATCTGTTGCCTTCCCCCTTTTTGACTGCTGATACGACAGGTTTCCTTGAGAAGCTGTCATGTTATAGAACTAATTAATAAAGTAGCAGCCATTTGGCCAGAAATCCAGATGTCTATATATTCATCCTCTTTGGCCCTGCCATTTGCAGATAGTTCTTCCCAAGTGGGTAATGTAATTGTATTCTGCCATCTTATTTATAGAAGTTCTAAATTTTTCTTTGTCAATGAGACTTTAAATTTTAGCTTTCTTTTTTTATTTTCAAAGGGGGGAAAAGTGTTAATTTTTTTTAAACTTGATTCTGGAGTAATTTCGGACTTTTTTTTTTAAACCTTGTTATATAAGAGTGGCTGATAAACCAATCTGAAATATCGAGATCCCAAACTTCCAAATTTGGCTAGTATTATAAAAACTCTAACATGTCGCTTATTGGTTTAAATATGGCCATAGGCTAAGTATGACCACAGTCTCCTATGATGTCTTCTAAATAGACATACCTGCTGTGAATCTTACCAGAGCCATTTTCTGATTCCATTATCACCTTAGTACCAACATATTCTTATTATTCTAGGAGGTACCATGTATAGAAAATGCTTTCCTACTTAGTTCTGAGGATGGTATCCTGATCTTGTTGAAGTCAATGGGAATTTTGGTATTGAATTAATTGGGGTCAGGATTTTGCCCCAGGTGTTTGCTTAAGAGCCAGATGTCTTGCACATCAATCCTTTTTAAAAAGAAATTTTGGAGGTGAATTTAGTGCTTGTGGTTGACAACCCTGATAAAGCCCTGTCTGCAGCAGGTACATACCAGACAGTGACTCTGCAAGTTTACTCATGATGTCCTGCCAATGCACCTCAACTGTGATCTTGAGGAACTGTCTCCAGAGATGAGAAGGTGGGTTCAGTCACCAAGTCCTCAGCTTCTCTGCTGAGACTGACAACAGCAGCACCAATTATGGTGACATTGATAACTGACCCCAGGAACTGGACTGAGACCACAAAAATGAATTCATGTCAGCTGAATTCATGAATTCATAGCTGCCTGGAGGTGGATTCAGGCCAATAATTTAAAGATGAAAGGATCTATATCCCACTGACATGCTCTTGAGCAATGCTTGCGTTTCACAATTCTGAAATTTTGCTTTTGAATACCATTGAATACTGGTAGAGAAGTACAAAAAGTTCAGGAGGTTCTGCTATCAAACTGTTTTACAACTCAGAGCACTGAGGACTACAAAAGTTCAATAGCAATTTAGCAACCAGTTTTTAAAATCTATATGCCTGATGTAGTAGTGGTAATTTGTAAATAAAGTTACAAGTCTATAAAAGGTAATAAGCATTTATGTATCTCAACTGAATTCTGCAAACCAAATGTTAGCTCTCAAAATGTTTTTATTATTATAGTGCATGGGCATACAGTTGTCTCTGTAATAAATAAAAGTAAATGATAGCCTTTCCATGCAACATTTTGTTTTACGGTAGCAAGTAAAAATAATGCTTAAATCGTATAAACATTAATGATGTTAGTCACAACCATTCCATAGATTAGCTTTTTACCTCCCTTTAAATAAATTTGTTATTAGATACGGCACATATTTGATATTTCCCATTGCTACATATTTACAATCTTTGTGGTGGTACTAAGAGTTTTTGATAAATGCCATATATGAGAGTGTTTATTGTGTATTAGTGGTTTTAGTGAACAATAATTTCTGTAAGAGGTTAGCCCAAAAAGGGTTACTAACTACATTTTCCTAAGTAATGTCAAAGTGGTCTACCATTGGAATTTACAGGGGAGAAGAATGTTGCAGCTAGTGGAGGAGGACATTTTAATCACTTTAATGGTGTGACATGTAGAGTTAATCACTTCCCTTTGAGCCTCTATGTGAAAAAAAAATTAACATACTATTACTTATGCATTAGATTAATATTGTGCTCTTATATATGTTGTCAAATATAATAAATTAGGTTTACAATTATATGGCACATTTAAAAACTTGAAAGTTTTACTTTTAAAAAAAGCTTCAGTTTATTTTTTTAATCATTTAAGTTATTAAGCAATTTCAAATAGTTTTCCGTCTGATTTTTTTTTTATTTTTATTTATTTATTTATTTTGAAGTCCGGAGAGGAGAACATTCTTCTGTTTACAGTTCTGCTGAACAGCATCAATTGTGTCTGATAGAAGTTTGGGTGGCCTGACTTTTCCTGTGTCTTTGAAATCACTTGATGGCAATGGAACTGGTTTTTACCCTTGGAGTAAACAATGTTGTAAATTTTTTTGCTCACTGGGGGGTGATTTGGATTCTCATTAAAGTCAGATAGCCTGTGGACAGTCATTAGATGAACTTCTTTTCACAACTCTGATGTCCATTACAAATATTATCTTCTACCTTACTCTTGAGTTTTTCTTGAGAATAGACTGCCAGTATAGGGGTTTTGAAAAGTGAATGGTTGTCCAACCGAGACTCGGTAGAGAGAACCAAATTTGGTTATTTTTTGACTGAGGTCTGGTCTCCATAGATTAAGGGCTAGCTCATTGGTCACCTGGTCTGCATAACCTTTGTTCGGAAAATGGACATACCTCATTCATATAACAGAGAAAGATGATACTTGTTACTATAATTAGATGTCCTCTGGCTGTAAACTCACCAGAATTCATAAAATAATCAAGGTTGGTCCTGAGCAGTAACTAGGAGGGAGACTTCCAAAGGAGCTTACATCCTGAAGTCAGTAGTGTTGATGACTCAATAGGGGCTATTTTTCCTACTGTATCAGTACTGAAACAAAGTCCCAGTATATTGGAAATGCAGTCTTTCAGGCAATCTGTAAAACTGAGGAAATTTAAAAGATCCCACGACAGTTTTTCCAAAGGAAGGAATATTAAGGAAGGAATTGCTGTCCTAACCAAATTTGAGCTTTGGTTTTTACATTCTCTCGTCTTAATTTTCTCCGTAGAGTCAGTTGGAGTCATTTTGCTTCCTTTCCTTAAAAAATAAAACCATAAAACTTTTAGTTGCCTCTGCACATTCCCATCCTTAGGATGCATCCACGGTGTGGCTTGGACTGATAGAACATTGTAGTAGCAGCATCTGTTGGAGTGCTCTTGAGCCCCATATCCCTCACCTCCGAGCTTTTCACACTCAGAGGGTGGGCCTAAAAAAGGCAGTATGGCATGTCAACTGCTCACTTCCTTCCAACTTCAATAGCAGATGGACCAGGCACTTCACCAGATCCTAGGACACAGATTCATTAGAACTGATAGTTCCCAGTGCCTCTGCCTTAGGGCTGGTCTACACTGGGGGCAGCAGGGGGATCGATCTAAGATACGCAACTTCAGCTACGCGAATAGCATAGCTGAAGTCAAAGTATCTTAGATCGAATTACCTGGGGTCCACACGGCGCGGGATCAACGGCTCCCCCGTCGACTTCGCTACCGCTGCTCACTCTGGTGGAGTTCCGGAGTCGACGGTGAGCGCGATCAGGGATCGATATATCGCGTCTTAACGAGACGCGATATATCGATCCTGGATAAATCGGTTGTTACCCGCCGATACGGTGGGTAGTGAAGACCTACCCTGAGTTAGGCTTTCGTTCTTCTGTTTTTCTTTTTGTTTCCTTGGTTTTTGACTTAAGATCTTAGTGCCCTGGCACAGGTCCTTAGATCCGATAATAGGAACTGCAGACAAAGAAACCAGGAGTTAGAGGTATTCCTCTTACCCTGCCATTTTTCCTGCTTGACACATTCATTGACACTGTTTGGCATGCATTGTTCGGAGGTGAATTTCTCTTTTTATTGTTCCCTTTGTTGCACCTTCACCGAGGGCCTAAAAGAAGTGTCTGAATCGCCTTCAATATGTTAATACAGGAAATATTAGTGACTAAACCTTCCAGCTCTGAAATGTAGGGATCCATAAAATCCCAACCCAGGTGTTTGCCTCCTTGACTTGAGCTATACCTTGGGTGCTGGTCACTATGAATTCGCAAAGGCAGGTGTCAGCCTGTGTCTAAAGAGCCAGTCCTCAAAAGCATACTCTCAGGATCCAGTACTTCCATTCCATGCATCAAAAGCAAAAATATATTCATAAGATTCTGGCCTCAGAAATTAGAGCACAGCAAACTGTGAACAGTTGAGGGCCACGGCCATATCCGAGATCCGAGCCTATTGATTCCATGCTCAAAACCTCTTTACAACCATAATAAGGTACCCAGTCAATTGCCAGGATGCCTCAGGTTCATTGCATCAAGTCCCTGGAACATTCTCATTCAAATCTGCCTTTGGGTCGGAGGGCCCCTCATGTAGCACCAGAGACGTTATTCTTGATGCTTAAAGATAAAGGAAAGAGAAATAAAAAAATCTTACAAAGCTAAACCTGTTTCCCTGTCGATGCAAACCTCCCTGGAGATACGTGAATCCAGCCTCAAATCTCTACTGGTTTGTCAAGCAATATCTCTCACCCCTTTTGGCTTTTCATTTAACCAAGCCATTATCATCATTGAAAAGTGCTTCAACTCCAAAATCAGGGAACCTAGAGAGCACCGTCAAGACAGTCCGTTCCAAGATTTCAGGTTGTGAGATGGACCTTCCTTCCCCAGGAATTATAACAGTAAATTCCCTACTGGGTACTGGCAGGACTGAGTTGCAGGGTGGTTTTGATTTAAATCAATTTGATTGGTCAGGAAGATGCGATTTAATTATGGATTTCTACAGAAAAGTGCATTCTTGTTGGTTGTTATAGCCTTAATACGTATTCTTCACAACTCAGAGATAGATGTAGGTTTCATTTTTAGAAGGTACACACTATACATTTTTAAAGTGATTTTATTTTGAAAACTTTTCAGATTAGTTTTACAGCTATATCAGTAAATGAATGATTGCTTGGTTATTTAATTTACCAAAGGTAATTGAAGCTGATATTTATGAAGTCATTGGAAGGTGAACTATCTCCAATTCAACAGGTTAATCATTAATATTTGGAGGATTTTCTTGCCATGCTGTATTAGGAGGAGAATGTCACCAGACATTTAAATTGTTTTATTTAACTAAAACAACAACATTGTGTTCTGGATTTTTTTCATCAACATCAAACACATAATATTTTAACAAAACAACTATATGAATTTTTGAATTGAGTTAAAAATTCAAGTTTTTTTTTAAATCAGGTTTGTTTTTGTTAAAATCGTTTTTAACTAAAATAGTTAAATGAAATTAAAAAAAAAAATTTTAATTGACTATGTCAGCCAGGTCAACATGAGAAACTTAAAATATTGGTTTCTGCAGCTAACTCAGTCGTCTTCATCTTTATTTTCCTGTTTGTTCATAATCTGGAAAAGAAAAACAAGCTTTCCTGCTTTTTCAGGTTCCAAATGATTTCTCAATTTGCAATGAATTAGTCCAAAGGAAGAAAATAGTCTTTCTACACCAACAGAAGAAGCTATTGCTGTTAAAAGTGAGATTATCACTTCAACAGTCTCTGAATCCAAGTGCTTAAGTGACTTCAATCAGTTCACTGGTGTGACTTTCTTTAAAACATCATCAGCAAACACATATTTCTTGAATGGTTCACCCTTACGTCTGAAGTTTATTATAGTTGGCATTATGGAGGGATGATTGCTGGATGGCCATGTCATAGCCAACTCTTCTTCTTCAACAGTTAATGTTTGACCCTGGTACCAAGTATTGAGAATATTTGCAGGAAAATGAGCCGGAGATAGTGCTTGTCCCATTTGTTTTGGGGGTTTTAATGCTTGTAATTTAACTCTGTCATTGCATATTTCTCTCTTTAAGATCTCACTCAGTTCCTTCCAAATTTCAACAAAGTCAGCAAGGAAACAGCGATTTTCCTGCATTTTGTTCAAGGCTACAGAAATAGGCTTCAGGGTACTCAGCATGTGTTCAACATTTCTCTTAAGCCCAATGTTGATAACTTTGGCTGTGCAAGTGCCATCTATTTTTTCACAATTTTGTTCACAGACTGTCATCAGATTAGGCCAGTTCTTGATACAGTGCTCAAAACAGTCCACTACTGAGTTCTTGTGGCACGTCTTGTGGGAGAGTTAGCTTGGTTCCTCCCACTTTTTTCAGAGCAGCTGCTGCAAAGTGGTTGTTACGGAAGTATTTTGCAATTTCAAAAACATTAGCCTTTATTTCTGGAACATTGAAGTTTTTGGCTAGGAGGTGCATCAAATGAGCACTGCAACCGTATGTTATTAGCTTGGGGACTCTCTTCACTCTCTTCTAAACAATTTTGTCTCATCTTGGATACGTTTGCAGCACTGTCTGTGACCAAGCTGCGTACTAGACATTTGAATTTTTTTTCAGTTTGTTATAGCTTTTACTGCTACTTCTTGTAAGTATTCTGCTGTGTGTGCATTTCCTGATGTATCAATTGTTTCTGTAGGGAAGACATTCCCTTCTTCTGTTGTCACACAAGCACATACAACAGGATCATTGTGGACATTGTTCCACCCATCAAGATTCATTTTAACAGTTTTACCCTCTAGACCTTTTGCACACTGCTCAGTTTCTCTTTCATGCACTTTATCCAGCAATTAGCCTGTGACATCTGCTCTGTTGGGTGGACTGTATCCTGGTCTTAATGACTGAACCATGTTAATGAAGTGTGTGTTCTCAATCATATGGAAAGGAGAGTTTGTTGTAAACAAACCGGGCAATTTTTTCATCAGTTACCTCTTTTTGTAATCTGCTGGTTCTTGTCACAAACTTATCTATGGTTGTTTCTGGATGATGGAAATTTTTTTTCTTTTTGCTACAGGTGATATACTGTCGCTATGTGGCATACATGATGTGATTGAAACACTATCATTGGCAGATAACTCTGACATTATAGAAAATTATGGTGATCTTGAAGGTGGATAGTCTTCAGAATCCTGTATGTTGAGGATGGATTCTCCTAAACAAAATAAGTCAATGCAGTTAATTAATTATTATTACCATACTGCTCATTTAGTATCACAGTACTCATTGCATTCACTGACACTCAGTACTACTTTAAAGGTGAAATTGTAAAAGGAAGATCTGCCTATTTCAGCTATTTATTTTTTATCACAACTGCATCTAAAATTATAGTACCATAGAGTAACAACTATATTTTTTGCTCAAACATGAGAATTCAAGAATAGTCCAAAAGGAAGACAAGCAGCCCTTAAGAAAGAAGTATGAAATAAAAAAGTTTACCAACCTGAAGATCGTGCATGTTCAGACATATTCCTTTCATGATCTTCAATGCAACTTCCTCCTGAGAAGGAACACTTTTCATGATGTTGTTTCATTCGGGCAACCAGGCCTTGCATTTCTTTGTTGCACTGTTTGCATTTTGCAAGCATGCCTGTTTTACCCACAGGTAGAGGAACTTCATTAAAATATTCCCAAACTGGGTCTCTTTTATGGCCTGCTGCCATTATAGGTTTTCCCTTCTAGAGAGAATGGTATGGTAGATCTCAAATCAATGAAGGCTACACTCAGAAAGACCTCAAGACTTCTGGAATATGCTGTTCAAACAGTTTCACTTTTGTTTCTACTGCCGGTCCCTCCCTTCTCACATTTATCTCCAGACTTCTCCTTGTCCAGATCTATTCCATGCCCAACAATCTTCTGTTCATTGAACTTTTTGAAACTTTGCACTTTTAGAGAGATGTAAGGGATTGACTCTGTGTACACAAATTAGCAGAGGGACAATAGGGTTGAGGGCTGTTATTTCTCGCCTCTATATATTATTTATTTATTTTAAAACATTTTTGCTGTTAACAAGCATGTTATCTCTGGAGACCCAAATTCACAGTTTGAGAACTGTAAAACTAAGCATCTCTGATGGTATCTTCTAGACTGAGCACTGAGTCCCATTGGGTAGATAAAAAGATTAACCTAAATAATCTATACAGAAGCCCCTGGAACCCGTAAGATTGGGTATCTAATCCATGAACTATTGGATCTCATTTACAAAACTTTTCCTAAACATTACATGAATATATTGTCTCATACTTCAGAATTTATAATCCCTATTCCATGATGGGATATCTTTGAGTTATAATATATCTTTATCTTTAGATAGGATTTTTTTGAGGAAAAAACCTATTTAAATTTTAAAAATGTGATTTTTTTTATTTATTTTTTTAAAAATTATTGATTTTTATCCACCCTGCTGAGAGGTACCACTAGGAGGCAATGTGACGATCTTGGCCACTCCCTAGGGGTTGCCCTGAATTAGAGTTGAAGAAAGGCAGCTGCAATGGGAGGTTTCTCTCAAAAAGGTATAGGGGAAATACCCCACCCCAGAACCATCCTACTCAGATCTGTCACTCCTAGTACGAAGGGAAGAGTCTCCTTTGCTTATCCCCAGTATTCTGTCTGAAGAAAAACTAGAGAGGCCTATTGAACTTCTGGATACAGAGCCAGATGTTCAAACTCTGCTGGATGACAATGTGGGTGTGTCGTCATCTTCCCCTGCAGAAAGTATGCTCCAATTACACAAACTCATACAAAGAATGGTTCTACCTAAGCATTTAACCTTTGTTAACCTGAGAGGAAATTGTACAGCCAGTTTTCAATATTTTGGGTTCACCCTTCAGGAGTGCTGGATGGTTTATTGCAGCCAGCAAACATATCTGGTTAAACCCAGCATCTGGACCAGGAGTGTCTGTCTGGGTTTTTTTTGTTTTTTGTTTTTGTTTTTTAAACAGATGAGTTAACCATCTGTCACTTGGGAAGTTTTTGTTTATCCAGACCATCCAGCTCCAGATTCATTGGTAGTGGTGACGGCCACTAAAAGAGCTGAAAGATAGCAACTCCACTATACCATTTCAGCTAGAGAGGGTGAGAAGCTAGACTCTGCATGGAAGTATATTCTTCTCTGCCACATTTGGACATTACAGTGGCAACCTATCAGACAGTAGGGTCCTCATACAAATATTAGTAATGGGAGAAAATAGCTTTGTTTGTTCAGTCATTATCTGAGGCCCAAAGAAAACCGGCCAAAACTCTGACTATGCATGCCTTGAGAGCATCCTTCAACACTTCTGATGTGGTACACTTCTACCCAAATATAACACGACCCGATATAACACGAATTCGGATACAACGTGGTAAAGCAGCGCTCCGGGGGGGGCGGGGAGGGGGGGCTGCGCACTCCAGCGGATCAAAGCAAGTTCGATATAGCGCAGTTTCACCTATAACGCGGTAAGATTTTTTTGGCTCCCGAGGACAGCCTTATATCGGGGTAGAGGCGTATGTAGAGCTGTTGTGCCATTCACGATTAATTTGAATAACCACTCATGACTATATTCATTTGGACTTCCTCTGGAAACAAAAATCCAGATAGAGTATCTCCCATTTGATAGTGAAGTGCTGTTTAGCTTTTGAACTGACAGAGTTCTAGAGAAGTTGAACCTGCAGTGTCCCTGAGGATTTCTCAGAAAAAGATCTGATGTACCAGCCTTTTGTTACCAGAGGCAATCATATCCTTCCTCTACTTCCTGTTCATTTATAATGAAGCAGTACCAACAACAGCCCCGTATTCAGCTACAGCATAGAAGCAAACTCTATAAACCATGGGCTAAAGGAAGACCTGCTGCACCATCTCCCTTTGTTCTGACCCCTTTTACTCAGGTTTTACAAGATACATGAGTAGCCCAGATCAGTTTTAAACCTACAAGTTGCTGTCCCTTCATTTTAAAACTACATCTCCTGTTTGTTAGATCCTTGGACTATCATCACCAAGGATCTTACAGATTCTCCAGCAGGATTACTCCATTCAGTTCTACGCACTCCCTCCCTTCCACCCTTCTTACCCATCCCGCTTCAGGAACTCTTCTCAAGAGAACTCACTAAGATCAGAAGTCCATTCACTCCTAGAGTCAGGTGCCATAGAGGAAGTTTCTGAAGAGTTTGAGAGGAAAGGCTTTAGTCCAGGTACTTTCCGATCCCAAAAGAAAGATAGAAGTCTCTGACCCGTTCTAGACCCTGAGTAGCTGAACTCTTTCTAGCTTCAGTTATCCCCTTTTTATCTGCCCAAGAAAGGTTTGGGGGTCCTTGATATGCAGAGCTTTTTTTTTTTTCCCCCACATCTCAATCAGACCTTCACATTTGAGGAATTAAATGCAGTGTGTTAGTCCTTTCTCTCTCAACTATAGAGCAGAGTGGCTCAAATAGTTACTGACAATACTACATCAATATTTTCCACAAACAAGCAGACTAAAGCACATTCAAGCCAACTGTGCACAGAGGCCATAGCTCTAGGGCAGTGGTGCATGCTACAGCAAATTAATCGTATAGCTCACCACCTTGTAGACAGGGACAACATAAAGGTAAGTCAGCTGAACAGAGGCTTACACAATCAATGCTAGTGGTCACTCAAGAATTCAGTAGAAAATTACATAGTCTCCCTGTGGGGGTATAGATTGAATAAGAGTTAAAATTGGATTTATGCTCGTTGCCCATAAAAAGAACCTTTCCCACTTGTGATCATAACACTGGACAGTCTAAATCTTCAAGAGATAGACATGATTGCAGCAAGACACAGTTCCAAATGTCAAAGGTTTTGCCCCAGAGCCGGAACAGACAACCAGTCCATTTCAGATGTTTCTTCTAGACTGCAGGGTACGTCATTTCTAGGTGTTCCCTCCAATTCCTCTGATTTAGAGAGTCCTCAGGAAAATTAAACAAGACAGAGTCAGGATTGTTTTGATTGCCCCAGTGTAGATGAGACAAAAATGGTTCTTGGATCTCCTGCAACTATCACAAGACTATCTGTCTCTCCCTGAAATTCCAGGCCCAGCAGGTAGGTTGGATTTGCCATCTGGAGCCAGACTCTCTCCACTTGAAAGTATTGGCCTTAGGATTTTTACAGATCTAGACTATCCAGTGTTATGATAGCAAATGGGAAGGGTTCTTTTTATAGGCAACCAATAATAGCATAAGCCCAATTTCAGCTCTTATTCACTCCGTGCTGAATTACTTACTTCATTTGAAATCATTGGGATTCTCCATATCATTGGGAAAAGTACGTCGTAAGCCATCTCCGCTTATTATAGCTTAGTAAAGCAAACAACTGAATTCAGCCATGATATAGTAAAACAATTCTTGAAGAGGTTAATAAATGTCTACCCAACAGAGAACCCGAATGTACATGGTACCTCAATCTAGTATTTAGTCAGCTCATTAAACCTTTCTTCAAACCTATGGGAGAATGAAACTGGGGACACTTTCAGTTAACACAGCTTTTACTGTAGCTACTAGTGAACAAGCTGTAGGCGCTCATGGCTAACACACACACACACCCCGCTTGCAGTCTGTGATAAAGTGGTCCTTTGTCCACACCTGATATTTCTCCCTAAGATCGTAGCATAATTCCATCTAAACCAGTCCATAAAATTGCCAGTATTTTTCCATAGTTCTAACGCTCACTTGGGAAGTTACGTTACACACTTTAGATGCTAAGAGAGTATTCCTTAGGCTTATCAATGTAGGAAATCACCTAGTGGTGCAGTTCCAAATGAGAAAAGAAAAGGAAAAGACGTAACTTCAAAAAATTTCATCCCAATGCCATTGTAAGTTGGTTAGATTCTGTACTGATGTGTGTTTTAAACACATTGCTGTTCCTCTTCCAGAAGAGCCTGGAGTATACTTGGCTACAGTGAAGGCTATGTCTATGGTTTGCCTTAGACGTTCCCATATTAGAAATCCTTAGCGTTACCACTTGGAAATCAGTTCATATTTTCACAAAACGTTATTCCCTAGATCTGGCATCTAGAACAGATGCACAATTTGGTAAAGCAGTATTACATTCTCTATTTAACTAGACATCCTTGTCCCACTGTCCAGGAAGGAGTACTGCTTACTAAACTCCAACAAGTGGGAATGTGTAGAGGTCATTTCAAGAAGAAATGAAGGTTACTTTGAGATTAGTTCTGCACACACTCACTCCCTGCCCACCTTCCCAACTCTGAGTCCTAATTTCAGCTTTGGACTTAAAGAGGTGGTGGAAGGCACTTAAGTGGTCACCCTCTCTTATAGCTATGTCCTCTGAACATTCACAACAGCAAGGAGAGGGACAGGAGACAACAAGAAGGCTTCAATAGGCACAGCTATTAGAAGTTTTCTCCAGTTCAAGATGCACCATCGGTGCGCCCTAAGAATGTGAATGTGCAGAGGTCATCTCAGAGAATACTGTTTACAGGTGAATCTTCATTTTTAAAACTTTGAAAGGTGTGTCTCATGCATTCAATCCAATTGGAAATGCATTTTCTGCACCTTAACCTTCATCACTGTCAGTATGGCAGCTTCCTATTCTGTTAATTATTATTTTTATTACATGCAAGAGACTTTATTTTTTTTTTAAATAGTGATTTACTCTTTCGTTATGAGGTGTAGTGTAATCTGTAGTGATCTTTAGTGGGGCTATTAGATGCTACAATAATACAGAAGATAATAATATACAGTAATCTTCATGAAAGTTTTTCTGCAAAACAGAAAAATTTTGAGATTTGGAGAATACCAATAGTTGCTCCATAGTCAGGGTTAAAGTCTCTGGAAATTTATTTTCTGTTTAATAGGCTTCAGTAGAGTACACAACAAGGTAGAAATTTTAATTTGCTAGCAAGTGCATAGTTATAAAGCATGATATGTCAGTGCAACACACTGAACTGAGTTGACAGAACAAGGAGTAATGGTCTCAAGTTGCAGTGGGGGAGGGGAGAGTTAGGTTGGATATTAGGAAAAACTTTTTCACTAGGAGGGTGGTGAAGCACTGGAATGGGTTATCTAGGGAGTTGGTGGAATCAACCAAGTTTTTAAGGTCAGGCTTGACAAAGCCCTGGCTGGGATGATTTAGTTGGGGATTGGTCCTGCTTTAAGCAGGGGGTTGGACTAGATGACTTCCTGACGTCCCTTACAACCCTGATATTCTCTGATTCTATGAGGTTGATTTTATCAATTAAAATAAATAAGTATCAAATGGTGTTAGCCCTTGAGAAAGATTGAATGGAAATTCAAATGTTTAAATAAAAAACAACTCTGCAATCTGTAATCTTAAATATAATTTTACATTTATTCTCTTAAAAAACAAACTAATTTCTCCTCCCTCATTGTTAATAATTGTTACTAGACATCCTGTGTTCAGTTGGTGATGTTTGGAATGTTCACTTAACCGCTTTATTGAATGAACTTCACCAAAGATTTGATCCTGCACTATTGAAATCAATAGGAACAGCATCAGACCCTAAATGTGTTATATTATTAGAGTACTTTGGGTAAAATGAATATAATATGACTTGTTTTTATTCTACATTGTTTGAGATTGCAAAAAGTGTTGAGTATTGTGGATGTTTAGAAAAATATGATAGATGGCTTTAACTGGAAAATCCTTGTGATGTTTTTATAAATAGTGTGTACTTTTTTTTTTTTTTTTTTAGTGATCTAGTCATCTTAAACTATATCTCATGCTCAACTTCACTTTTTGCCTAATTACGTATGTAGCTTCCACTTTTTACTGGCCAGTTTTACCAACCTTGTAATTTTTACTAATGGCTAGATATAGTTGCTTCAAGCAGAATAAGGAGCTGGGCATTTTAGTAGCTCATTTGTTGGTTACTTACTTCATTCTTTTTCACAGAACAGCAAAAACTGGAGAGCAGCAGTTGATCTGTGTGGACGACTTCTGACTGCCCATGGTCAAGGCTATGGCAAAAATGGGCTACCTACTAATCATACAACAGATTCTTTGCAGGTATGGTCACCTTACAATCGTGTGGTGGTTAAGGCCCCATTCCTGTAAAGGAATCCACATGGGCAGACTCTTGAGTGTAATCAGAACTCTTTGCAGGATCAGTGTCTAAAGTTGTACCCTAGTGGTACACAAAATAGTTCTCCCATCCAGTTATATGAAAGTAGATTTTACTTTAAATGACTGCATAATAAAAGTAAGTTGATTACACACATTTGCATATAGCACACTTAATTTCTTTTGACTAATGTGACTGTCTCCAAAGGTTCATGCTGTTATTGTCCTTCATGATTATTATAATTAATTATGATGGCTCTTTAAAACGGACAATCTATACAAACGTTAATCTGGTTATTTTAGATAATGTTGATTCAGATGTTATAAACCATGTTTTGTTATCATGTTGAAGTAAGTTGTTAAACTTAACTTTTAAGAACCTTAAATCAGTAAAACTTCATGGAAAAAATGACAAATGTTCAGATTTATAAAATGTGACTGGCTAAAAACACATACCACTCTTCTGATTCTTTTCTGCTAGTAACTAGCAGATCGTGGAAGTTCATGAAAGTCATAGCAATTTTTAAAAATAGCAGAAAAAAGGAAAAATGAAAATACAAATCTCAAACGTAAATTTATTGAATTATAGTGATCTGAAATTTCTGGTATAATAACTTGAAAATTGTAATGAGGCTTAGAACCAGGTTTGAAATATTGACCTGTTGTGATAATTGGACCTAGCCTAATTGTGATCTCGACTGTGAGAAGCGAGTATAGATTATAAAGTGTCTCAATAACCTCTAACACCAAATGTTGGGGAAAAGGTGCAAAAAGGAGACAGACTGAATTAGTCCAAACAAAAAGGCTTACTGATATAACTCAAGAACTTTAAGATCTTGAGTAAAGAACTAAGTATGGAAACCGACATCAATGGACCCTAATTGATGTGTTGGAAACTAGGCCTAATTGGTGGACAAGATAAAGAGGAGGTGGGCTATTCCACCCATCACTCCCTTTTGAAGTCCTTAAGGAAAGAGACTTTGGGAGAAATATTGGCTATTGGAACAATCTTCACCCTTCCATCCCCTCTGTCTCCTGGGACCTTGGGCCTCCGTCATCCTGATCCTAAGAGGTGTCTCAACTAGACCAGGCCAGAGAGAGGGTAGCAAGAGGAGGGTAGCAGTGGAGGTGCAGAATTCCCCCCAGGAGTAAAGCAGGAAAGAGCAATCTCTCTCCTCCACTTGCTACCTGCTTTCCCTGGGTGCCTGGCTAGACTGGATGGTAACTACCTTGTGGGTGTTAACACAGTAGCAAACACATTTGAAATATAGGTACATAGTCAATATTCATAACTTCAGCTACTAACATGATACGTGCATGCAAATAGGACAGTCATATTCAGCAAACCATAACTTTTCCATTAACACCTTACATGACATATTTTGTACAAGATTTGTTGTAATTACATAACAGTGGTAGCAACAATAATCTACATAATCATATTTTAATCATACAACGTCACAACCAGAACGACAGTTGTTACCATCTTTAATACCATCTAAGGGATGCTCAGACAAGGAGGGTGTGGTTTTATTTTTTCCTTCTAAAGACTCTTCAGCTAAAGGCAGAGGGAGCAAGGATGTTGTTAAAATGAAAGCCTTATTTAATATTTTACATTTCAGATGCTTTAACTGTTTTTCCTTCTTAATTGTGTGTTCACCAAGGTACTAAACAGGCTGAGGTCTCTGTATACCAAACCCCAAACTCTGTTTAAAATTGTTAAGTGTTGGACAGTTTTAGGGCTGTTTTGGGTTCTTTGGGCCCCTTTATTCTATCTAACTTAATGATACAGATCTCTCTAGAAACTTCCACTCAAGGGCCCAATACATCACAACTGATCAAAATATCATTTTCCTGGGTTTTACTCTTTTTTGTTAACTTTTTCAAAACTGCTACATGACAAGCATATATGTTTTACTCATGCAGATCTGAGATTAGTTTTTTGACTCTTTAATTTACTAGACCTGAAATGATTCAAACACTGAGAGTAATTTTTAAGTTTGATTTACAATAGAAACCGATAACTGACCTGGCATTTTCATATTTGTTGCCATTTTAGCTATGGTTTGTGAGACTAGCACTGTTGGTGAAGTTGAATCTTTTCCAAAATGCAGAATTGGAATTTGAACCATTTGGAAACCTGGACCAACCTGATCTCTACTATGAATATTACCCTCATGTATACCCAGGACGCAAAGGTAAGGCACTTGGTTTATGCTATACTTTTATCTCAGCTGTGAACAATCTTCTCCCCATCGTTAAGTACACAGATTTCAAATAAGGAACCCAAACTGTCATCCATTTTTTAAATGGAGTGAACTTCTAGCTGCTGCTTAGAAGAAAATGATTAATGGTTATGCTAATGCATTTCTTATATTCTAGAGAGAGGATAACGAGAGCTTTTTAATTTGTAGGCAGGCAGAGTTCTATGTGTAATCCAGTACAGTAATATAGCATCTGTTCCAGAGACACATGGTTTTAGTTGGTATTTTACCCTTAATTTAGTGATCACATTATATATATATTTTTTTATCTAATTCACTTAGAATTAAAAAAAAAATACAAATAAAAGGTAGTAGTATATGTGTTTCTGGTGGGGAAGTGGACAGATGTGCATTGACAAAGTCACACAGAATGAGGAAAAAAGGATTCCTGGGTTAAAGTAAATTATCTCTTTTGCCTTTCCTTCCTAAACTCATTCAGTGTGCTGTGAACAGGCAAAATTTGCAGGAGTAATACACATTTTAAGAGTTGAGTAGAGGAATAGATAGTGAAGAAAGATTAAAAGATAGTAAAAAAAAGAAATATTGACTTATTCTTAATGCCAAAGGGGATAATATTATAAGCAGGTTACAAGCAGCTAAAAACAAAGTGACGTATTAACTATAGTATTCGTATTATAATTTTAAAATATAATACCACAATCTGGATAAAAGGAAAGTATAATACCAATTACAATATGTAGAAAATAACCTGCTTCTCATACTGTACTACTTGTACCTTTTGTCCAACGCTTTTCTTAAATCAAAGCTTTTTGCAACTGATTGAAAAATGTTACTGTAAGAAAAAGGTGTAAAATTAAACTGAGCTAATCTGAGAATCAGAAATTGTTTTCATGAAAAAATACTAATCAGATGTGATATTAACCACCTATTTAGTAATTAAAACTAAAAGGATATTAATAATAGGGATCACCCCAGATCTTTAGACCAATTCTGCTGCTGCATGAAAAAATATTGCTAATATTTTAAGAGATCTCTGTCCTCGTGTTCATGCTGTCTCATTGAGGAGGTTCCATAAGTTTCAAGTATCACTGTTGTAGTTCAAAAAGGTGAACTTTTACTAACTATATACAGGTGCTTTTCAGCGTTTTAAACTTTAATAACACCACAACATTGGTGCTAGATGATCCCCAGATTTATCATAGTTCTTTGTTAGAACAAAAAATTCTTGTCCAGTAATTCATAAGCAATAAAGCAATAAGAGAGAGGTTTTATGCTCCACGTGAACAATCTCGGGGACAAAAACATAATCTGTTTCTCAAAGTGTTGAGAGTAGGGTTATTTATAATATCACAGAGTTACAATGTATTGATCCACATTCTCCTCCACCCTGAGTATTAAATTTAAACTGGTTCTTGTTACTTAAAGTGGTTGCCATGTGGCAGCAGGATTTTAATTTTAAGTAGAGCCTAGCTCCTTTGTCCAGCACTACATGGGAACCCTCCTGTTCTTCTCTCTTACTAGGCATAGCAGCCTTCCCAACTCCATGAGTTACTTTCCACAATATTCTAATTCATAGTTGATAGCCATTAGTTGCCAAGGAAGGATGTCAAGAATATCCAGTATCCTTCACATTTATAGAAAAAGATATTATTTAATGCAGTGCATTGTATGACTTTATTTCTTCCATTTAAGCCTCTCAGTAGACCAGCATGGGCAAAAAAGACCAGTTTGGACTCTCTCAAAAGCCAACTCTCATAACTGAGTGGCAATCACCAATCAGAGTCATTGACAGTGAACTTGGCAGAGATTCTGTGTAGCACCTTTAAAATGCATAACATAACTCGCAGGACATCTTGTTTGGATTTGGGGGTAGCTATGGTGGCTTTAAGCCATCTATGAGCTCTTGAAGTCCTGGGCTGTTCTGAGGTTTGGAGAGGCCCTTGATGCAACTTACACAGCCTTGGAGGCCCAGAATCTCCACAGTGCTGTAAGCTGTAGCTGTTTCCTTCTCAGCACCCTTCTACCCCAAGGTTTGCAAGAAGTTCCTTAGGAAGTGGCTTTCCCAAGTTCTTACACTAGGGGAATTCTCCCTAGCTGGATATGGGGCTTGTAGGGCCCTTTTTTGTCACTCTGGCTTTTTTAGGCTACATAAAGGGGCTAGAGCGGGGATGAGGATCTCACTCCTTATCTCCAAGCTTTCATACTTTCTATTTTTTTGTTTTTAGTTTTTTTTACATTTTGATGCTTTACAAGTATTTTTCTTTCTTGCTGTGTTCCTCAGGATGTGATGTTAGCAGTAAAGGTGATATGTTGACAACTTCTTCAGCTTTAAAGATAAGTAATTTTAGCCCAGAAAAAAGTGTCTATAGTTTGTGCCGATGCATGAGGGCTTTTAGCCACAGGAGAGTTTCGAGTAATATGCAGAATTTAGATAGTAGACTGTATATAGCAGGCTATTCGGCAGATATTGCATTGACTCATCCTGAGACTGGATATGAAATACTCTGTTTCTGCAGTGCCATTACACCCAAGATCTGAAATGTCTTTCTCTAACAACAGCTTGTCATGAACTTCATACAGTTGCTAAAATTATCTGTGGTGGAAGGTATGAGTTGTTGGTGAGCATTCTATTTCAAGATTACATATCTGAGGTGCCAAGATCATAGAATGAAGAACTTACAGCAGGGAGATTTTGAACTCATGCCTCACTTCTTATTTACAGTAAGGCAGATCAACCTGCCCTGTAATCTGATCGCGTCTAAGAGAAATCAGATGAAGATTGTATGGAGCTGACCTGCCTCTTATAAAGTTTGGGCTGAGTACTAGATTAAGGCTTGGAAGCACCTATCAAACCTTCATGACTCAAGTTTGAGAAGCGAATTACACTATCTTGCAGAGGACATGAGACAGAGCAATTCTGATTCTGCCTTGAATTAAATTACACAGTGTTGGGATATGAATAAAAGGAAGATAGATTCTATGCATCATTAACCACCTAATTTAAATGATGAACATAAATCATACATATATTTTAGCTAAAGTGCATGAACATATATCCACAATACACTGCTGTTTTCTAATTTTTCTTCTAATTTTATGGTGTAACAAGCATAAAAGTAAGAATTTTTTATTCACAATATATAGCTGAAGCAAGTGATTAAAATGCACTTTAAGAAGAGTGTATATATACAAATAACTTACACAAATTAATTTTAATACATTTATTTTAAATAGTGTGCATAATATCTACCCATTGAAAATATTAATAACAGGAAATTTAATAAATTACAAACTGAAACCATTTGCTTTTTATGCTCCAGCCAAGAAATGTTAAATTTTTTCTCTGGACTGCTTTTAACATCCTTTGTTCCTGCAGAATTGGATAGGCTTACAGCAGAATATAATAATAATAATAAATATAATAAATGGAGATAGGATATCTCCTAGAACTGGAAGGGACCTTGAAAGGTCATTGAGTCCAGCCCCCTGCCTTCAATAGCAGGACCAAGTACTGATTTTGCCCCAGATCCCTAAGTGGCTCCTCCTCAAGGATTGAACTCACAACCCTGGGTTTAGCAGGCCAATGCTCAAACCACTGAGCTATCCCTCCCCCCAAAATCAGGTTTTAGTTCTTACCCCCTAAATTTCCCTTCTCCTAATTTAGCTCCCACTTCCCATGGAACCCCACTGGACTCTGTCGTCTCCCTTATACACCCTGTGACAATGTGGTTCTGGCGGGACCCAACTGAGAGTGCCAATTCAGGACAAATTGCTAAAAACAGGGCAGTTACAGCCCAAGGCTGGGGTTTTTCAGCCTCTAAGGCAAACCAAACCAGCCAGACTAAGAAGACTACGGTCTCACCCCACTGGCTAACCACAAGTCACACAAGCAATTCCCTTAGACACTCCAGTTTCCCAGTATCACCACCAGTGCCACTCGTTATGGGGACAAATGGTTATGAAAACCGATACCCCAATAAAAGAAAAAATGTTCTCCTGATCCCGTAGGACCAAGCCCCAGATCTAGGTCAATATACAAATCAGATCTTACCCACAAATCACGCTGTTGCCAATCCTTTAGAATCTAAAATCTAAAGGTTTATTCATAAAAGGAAAAAGATATAGATGAGAGTTAGAATTGGTTAAATGTCATCAATTACATACAGTAATGGCAAAGTTCTTGGTTCAGGCTTGCAGCAGAGATAGAATAAACTGCAGGTTCAAATCAAGTCTCTGGAATACATCCCCAGCTGGGATGGGTCATCAGTCCTTTGTGTAGAGCTTACATTTGTAGCAAAATCCCTCCAGAGATAAGAAGCAGGATTGAAGACAAAATGGAAATGAGGCCATCGGCCTTATATAGTCTTTTCCAGGTGTAAGAACATCTCTTTGTTCTTACTGTGGAAAATTACAGTAAAATGGAGTCTGGAGTCACATGGGTCAGTTCCTGCATACTTTGCTGAGTCTTAAGGCATATTTGCCTTCTCTCAATGGGTTCATTGTGTAGCTGATGGTCCTTAATGGGCCATCAAGCAGGCTAGGCAGAGCTGACACCAGCTTGTCTGGAATGTCACCCAGAAGCATAGCATAAGTTTGAAATACAGACCGTATAGAGCCAATATTCATAACTTCAACTACAAAATTGATACACACATATAGACAGCATAATCATAACCAGTAAACCATAACCTTGTCTTAGACACCCCATTTGACCCCCTTTATACAAGATTTGGGTGCCACTACAGGACCTTGGTTGCAACAATGATCTATATGGTCCCAGATTATACCAATAACGTCACACACCCTATCTTGCGTTCTGCTGCAGCTGATACTCACAAATCTACCTCTTTACTTCTAACTTGTCTCCTTCAATCCAGTCAGACATCTGTCTTTGTCTCTGACATCTCTTCTTTGAATACCTTTGTATTACAGCAGTGCTTGGAATCCTCCAACTAAGATCAGGGCCTCATTCTGCTAGGCGGTACAAACGTGTAGTCAGAGACTGTCCTTGCCTCAAAGAGCTTGCATTCTAAGTAGATGAGAGAGAGGGGGTGGAAGAAAAAATCTCTGTCTATTAAACTTAATATGGCCAACATGAACCTCTCATATGTTCTCTGAAGCTAACCAGGTCTCTCAGTTTTCTATCACTGTTGACAACACTACCAGTGATACCAGCCTTGTTGTCCCATATGACAGTTTAGGAATATGTTGTCCCTCAAGGGTATAACTAGGAAATCAATGCTCTCACAGCCAGGTGAACTCTGGGGAAAACATGTTTAAGCAACTCTGGGCTCAGAAGGGGTGTGGCACTGGAGTAGGGGGTCTAGACAGCTGGACTACAGGGATCCCATTTCTCAGGAAGGATGTCAAACACATGGTCTGCAGCTGGGAGTGTGCTTGAGAGACCACAGCTAGAAACAATGATCAGTCACTAATAGTACTGGCCAGAAAACAATAATTCAGTTGCACAAAAAATGTTGAGGTTTTGACGTTTTTTTATTCCAGTGTGGAAGGAGGATGAGTCCCTGTTGTAATTTTTTCAAAAAACATACGAGTTAGAGACCCATCCAAGAATAGCCAGTATCCCAGGTGGTAGGGCACCCACCTGGGTTGTGAGAAAATCAGGTTCAAGTCTGAATGAGGCAGAATAGGGACTTGAACCTGCATCTCCTACATCCCAAGCAAGTGCCCCAATCAGCAGGCTATCAAGTCAGTTTCTTTTTGTGGCCCAATGAATATTTAATTTTGTATAACATGGAACAGCTCCAACTGGAGAGACTGAGTCTATAGCCTAGAATATAGGAGACTCAGGGTCAAATCGCTGCTCCGAATTGGGCAGATCAGGAATTTGAACATGGGTCTCCCCCATCCCAGGTGAATGCCATAATCAGTGGGTTGTTGGCTATTTTGGAGTGGGTTTTTCTTTCTTTGTGTTAGTTTTAATTAATCTGCATTTTTCAGTTAAAAACGTATCAAAAAATTTCTGACCATCTCTAGTCACTATTCAGAGCTTAGAAGCACATGGGATTCAGTGGTTAGATTCTATCACAACAGATTGGTATATGTCCAGAGAGCGGGACTGGGCCAAGTTGTGATGCCACATTAATCCGATCTTCCCACAGTCATGTTCACGTTTTGGTCTGTGTTGCCCTCTATGCATGGTACCTCCTTCTGGAGCTAATATGCTAGGTCACTACTCTCTGTTCAAATTCCTCCTTAAAACTCACTGTCAGCAGCAACCAGGGAGTAACAGGAGAGACGCTGGTGGATAGTTTATGCGATTAAAATAAAAACTACCAATATATGTGGCAACTTTTGCCCTGGCCATTCTGCTTGTATGCTTCGTCCCCTTTTTCCATCTTCAATCTGTTTTCTGTATTTCAGATTGTAAACTCTTTTTGTTCCTGTACTGCTTCATTCTTCTGTGGGTGAGGTCTGAAGAAGAGCTCTGTGGAGCTCAAAGACTTGTCTCTTTCACCAACAGAAGTTGGTCCAGTCAAAGATATTACCTCACCCACCCTGAGTCCCTCATATCCCGGGACCAACAGAGCTACAAACATTCTTCTGTGGCGCTTTCCAAAGTGATAGTGGTATATTTGGCCAACTGTAAATCCAGTTAAACAAAAAATGTGTTTGTGTGGATGATTACTCCCATTTGTGAGCCAGAGCAGATGCTTGTTTCAGGAACAAGTTTTGGTCTCTGTAATTACTATTCCTTAACCCTTCTGTTGGCACTGCTACTGTCTGCTAATCTATAAAGGGATCTGCCGAGGAAATTTCATTAGAGAAGAAAGGAAGGCTATTTTGTCTTTAATCAGAGTTTTCTGAATATGTTGCCTCTGCAAATGCATACTTTTCTTTGGAAATCTGCAAACAGCCTTGAGGCTGAAGTGAACAGAGAAGGTGAGGTGTATACAGCCTTTATAATTACAATTGGAATGTTCAGATTTACAGTCCGTGCATGTGAGCTCCTAATGAATTTACTGGTTTTGAATTGTTTTGTGCTTGGCAAGGCATGGTGTGCAACCTCCTACACAGTGGTTCTGTGGAGTCAATGTAATCCTATAGAACTCTGTTGTCAGTTGGTTGTGTCTGTATGTTTTTTCCGTGTGCTGTCCCAGCTCTGCGCAGATAGCTGGTTCAGTAGACCAAGTGCTGAAGGCTGGAGTGTCGTTGCCTCAATAACGCTGTTCATGCTGCCCAGTGCTTCTGTCCGCGAAGCTCCAATTTTATCACTATTAACAGCAGATAAGGCAGCCTGCTCATTCAGCAAATCTTGATGTTACCCATAAAGACCACAGCCATGATTTGGTGACAAAGACACTTGGCCAGGTTTATTGCCTCCTAGGCACAATATTGGTGCACGGCTCTGTGGTTATAGACAGGCTAATACATGAATGCCTCGTAGCAAGGAGAGGCTCAGTCAGCAGTTGGAATTTCTG
This sequence comes from Chrysemys picta bellii, assembly GCF_011386835.1. Classification (NCBI taxonomy): domain Eukaryota; kingdom Metazoa; phylum Chordata; order Testudines; family Emydidae; genus Chrysemys; species Chrysemys picta. The sequence goes on along the minus strand of NC_088793.1, from coordinate 37,891,262 downwards.
CTGTCCCCAGGGCCACACAAAGGATTAAGTTGAAGTACCCCAACATTTATAGGCTGAGACAAACAACTGGAAAACACAACTTACATGCCACCTTATGTATTTATGACATCTGTTACCTCTCCTTGTTCCTGATATCTTGAACAAAACATCCCTATTCATTATTCTGTCAAACCATCTTATCTTGTACTATATTGGTGTGTATCTATACTAGCATTGAAATATATTTATGTAAATATCTAATACTTAATACGCTAGCAACAACTCTACCAAATTCATAAACTTATAACCATCTACTTTAATACTTGGCCTAGCTTTAATTCACGGCCTCTGATTCAGGCCTCAGATCTTGTACCAAGCCCAGTGCTCCAGACTCTCTTTCTCTACTACAAACTCTAGCCTAACTTCACCTGTGATATGGCATGCCCCTTTTCCCTTTTTAGAATTAATCTTACTCTATCTCAAACTAGTTTTCTGTAGACACACATCTGTTGGAGTCTTTCTTTTATGCCTACTGCTATGTCTACATAATTATCCCTAGCTTTTCTAATTTACCTCTTATTTCCTTGTCTCCTTTCTCAGCTGTTTCCTGTACTGATATCTTTTCTATATAGTATGACTGTCACTAACTGTCCTTATTTTTAAAGTAAATTTTCAGCTCTGTTTATAAAATACTTGTCTTTTCAATTGTGTGAGTGACCACATGCAGATAAGATTTATACATATACAAAGAAATCCAAAAATCTGCAGCTTGTGGAATAGAATAGCATCTGAAAAGAAACAAAGTTGTTTACTTGGATTGTTTTCTTTCAAGGGACCAGCCAGTCATTTCAAAAATTATCTAAAACTATATCTGTTAGTTCGGTTTTAAAAAGAAAAAAATCCTTACCCTGAATGTTCTGGGAATTTATTCCATTTCTTAGGCCATGTCTACACTTACCGGGGATCGATGCTACTGCGATCAATGCAGCGGGAGTTGATTTAGTGCATCTATTGAAGACCCGCTAAATTGACCACAGAGCACTCTCTGGTCGACTCCAGTACTCCACTAGAATGAGAGCATCTCCCGTCAATGCAGCCTGGTGTAGACACCGCAGTAAGTCGACCTAAGCTATGTCGACTCCACCTTCGTTATTCATATAGCTGTAGTAGCGTAACTTAGGTTGACTGACCCAAGTAGTGTAGACAAGGCCTTAGTCTTTGAAATCTTAAATTGTAAACTGAAAAGGGAAACACGCTAACCTGTTTTCTTATGGTTGATACTTTGGACCTGGTTCCAGAGATTATTTTGGTAAAAGAAAACATTAGTGAGGGTAAGAAATCAAGTTTGATATGAGGAGACATTTTAAGGTGAAATAAGATAACCCGCCTATGTTGCCGATATTTGACCTGCTGATTCATAATATCTAGAATATCAACACTATCTCCAGGAGTAAAAATAGTCTCTAGAAAACTTGCCTCCAGCCACAGTCTTACCTCTAATACACACCTTCAGATATTTTGGAACATATAACACATTGTCTAAGCTAGAGAAAGAGGTAAACATCATTTGAAAGCTGTTGACAGTTATTTTTATTTCTAATTCTATACTTTTAATGTGACTAGCTTTTAAACTAAAGTTAGTTACAGAAAATAGTTTGATATATTTTGAGAGACCACATCTAGAAATACAAACACATGATTTTAATGTGTACTGCACAATATTAACGAATAACTATAGTTTGTTATAATCAGACTTTATTCTTAGAGTTTCTCTGCATTAATACAGGAAGAGTTTCATTTTACTCTCCACGGTTGCAAGTTTAGCTACAAGGAGACTTGATTGTTCTATCCAGAATTCAATAGCTGATAGTGTACAGAAAGGTCATCCTTGCGAGACATTTTCTTCTTGGGAGAGGAACATAAAGAGGTCTGTTTTGCTCTTCTTTCTGCCTTGTAACAGCTAATGAAAGTAGGCTAGGTATTTGGGCAGTGAGCTGTCTTCGAAATTGCTGCCTGCATGTCTGCTTTATGTAATACACTGTGGCATCTGAAGCTGAATATTTGTCATGGCTTTCGTGAGTCATGGATTATATGATTTTTCATGGGGTTGTAGTTTTTCGTTTGTGTGTATACAACCTACGCTATTATTATATATAGCGGTTGTGTCTGTGCTCATCACAATAACAGCTTATAAAGCCACTGGCAATAATAGAGGTCTTTTTCCATTTCTGATTCCTAAGTTTCTATGAGAGGATTGATAGAAAAGATTTCAATAGCTATCCATTTCACACATGGGATGATTTGGGCTTGTTTCTGGTTAATAGACTATTGAAAATTAACATTATCTATTACATTAAATTTAAACTCTATATTAAAATCTCCGTTTGAATGTTGTAAATGCTATAGAAATTGAAGATAATATATCTTGTGTTTTTTCCTAAATTCACAACACAGATATAAGGGGTGGGAGGTTGACCAACTAAAGTTCCCTTGCATGCACAATTCACTACCTTCTTTCTTTTATCTTCCTTCCAGTGTTATCATTTTTCTTATTCCTGTGAAATAAAACCAGCCATCCAGTCCCCCATTGTCTTGTGGAAAGTTAAATGTAGATGCTAACTAAGGAACATGTTCCTCAGTATTTTATTGTAGGAGTTCGAGAAACTGACTTCATACTGTGCACCTTCTCATGAACTATGTTACTAATCTTACTCCAAGGACTTGGATTTTCAAGTTGTAGCCCCAAGGATGATACTTCTGGGTGACCAGTGAAGGCGGAAAATCTTCTCTCACCCCAATACGCTAACCTGTAAAGTAACTCATGCTGTTGAAAAGTACCTCGTGCTGAGTTCTTGTGTGGGACATAATATATACTAGGTGAAATTGCACTTGGGAAGTGCATGCAATCACAAAGAAGCTACAGAAGATCTAACAGGAAACTTGCCGTAAGCCTCTTTGTCACAGAGGCACATTTATTTTCTGTGCCTACACTTATTCAGAGTTTTTGGCCAATAACTGATGAATGTGTATTACAAAAATGTGTCATGTCACTCTTACTGCAGAGAATTGCATATAACTCATGCCTGAGTTCTTCTGGAACCTCTGCTCCCAGATGGGTTCCAAAAAGACTAGTTTGGAGGAGCATGGAGCAAAACAGAAGATCACTATGGGTTGGGAAACTACAGAGCCACATAGTCGCACAGCAAATGTGCTGCTGCATCTGCAGGTGAAGTGGCAGCTGACTGCTTGAAAACCCCCTACCTTTCTGCCTTGCTCTTGTGTGGGCCCCAAAGTAGCTGAATATGTGGAACAACTCACTTGTACAGGGTTGAAGGTTCAGAGAGCAGCCTCCTGGCCCAAGCTTCTTTTCCCCATTTTTGTGGCTTGGCTCAGTTTTGTATGGTATTGGTGGATGTCCATCAACAAATAACCTTCTGGTTAATGGGTGAATTGAAGTGAGATTGGAGCTACCAGAGAGTTGTGAAGGAATAGGGAGTAGGAGAAAAGTCATGGGTAGGGAAGAAACAGAACAAGTGGGGAGGGAAAACAACGAAAAAAGAACAGACAGAAAAGGAAAAGTGTGAGAGAGAAAACAGAAAAAATTGATGGGAGAAGCTGTGTCAGCATTTGGGTTGCAGGCATTTGCTAATCCATTCCACAGGTAAATTGCGTCAAAAAAATAAAAAGTGGAACCATTGTTATATATGGTGTCAACATTCCCATCTGTTGCCACGTGTAATGCAGTTGTGGCAGACCTCCAGCATTAGCAAAGAGTTCATCTCTCAAGCCCTGATGATGGCAGGAAACATACTAAAACCTCTAGCGGTGCTGGAGAAGTTTGCCAGCTATTTTGTTTGTGATGGGTGACAGATCTTTACTATCCCTTTAAATTTGTGTATTTTGATGCTCAACCTTTATCTTGTTTTGTCTTTGAATAAATCTGCTAATACAGCATTTCACAAATTGTGGTTAACGCCAGGTGGTTCAGGGTGGGTATATTTGTCTGTTTGTTAATTTATGCAGCACCATAGCAAAAAGGTAAGTTATGTAGTCACTTCTATGGCTGCTTAGTCTAATTACACATGGCACTTGTATTAGATAGCACTCTTTAGAAGTGAGCAACCAAAAGTGGAGATTGGTTACTCACTCCCAAATTCTAGCATGCTATGTAATTTTCAGTGGAGAAGAATTACAATGGTCACCAATGGTAAGAGAACCACTGTTATTTTTGTCCTGCCATCTTCCTATTCCTTATCTTTCTTCCAGCTTCATTATCCTCCAAACCTTTGAAAAAGTATTTTTGCAAGATTTCCAAACTACCTCTCAACTCATAACCGCAACCAATGCATTATATGTATCCAGTCTGTTTGGTGTGGGTACTATCAAGTAAAATTTTCAGAAGTGCCTAAATCCCATTTTCAAAAATGGCAGGCACTTGAGGAGCCTAAATCTCATTGAAAGTCTGTGGGACTTAGGAGCCTAAGTGACTAAGGGATTCTCTACAAAGTGGAATAATGTGTACTATGGGGGTGTGATTTCTAAAGCTCGCTAATGTGTGTTATGCATTAATTGGTCTGTATAGACCAGTGGTCCCCAACCTTTTCCGTGGGTGGGCGCCAGATGACTAGCCGCGGAGGACCGTGGCTGCTGGACAAGCAACCGCCGAAATGCTGCGGTGAAGCGGCAATGTCAAGAGGCATCGCCGCCAAAATGCCACCAAAATTCGGCGGCTTTTTGGCGGTAGTGCTTCTTGACGTTGTCGCTTCTTGGCAGCATTTCGGCGGCTGCTTGTCTGGCGACCAGTAGGCGGGTGCACATGGATGCCCCGGCGGGCTCCATGGCGCCCACGGGTACTGCATTGGGGACCCCTGTTTTAGACCCTGCTGATACACACTAAAGGTTCCCTAGTGCTCTTTAATGTAGTACTGTTTCAAATAGCACTGCATTAGCTCTAGGAACCTTTAGTGTGCACCAGCAGGGCCTGCACAGACCAGTTTAGGCACCACACATTAGTGTGCTTTAGAAATCACACTCCTATAGTGCGCATTAACCCACTGTGTAGGCAAGCCCTAAGTCACTTCTGAAAATGGGCTTTAGGCACTTTTGAAAATTGTGCATGTCTCCATATAAACCTGTGCACTTCCAAGTATACTGTTGGAGCTAAATAATTTGTATTTTTTTCTCTCTCCTTTTGCTTTCTCTTTTTTTCCTTTTTTCCATGTCTTTTTTTTTTTGTCTTTCCTTCTCCCCACTCCCTCCTTTTAGTTTTCTGTATTTCCTCCTTACAAGGATGCTTGATTTGTTATACAACCTTTCTAGGTGGAAAATGTGTAGTACTTAGGAAGATCATAGAAAGGTATGAAAGAAATGGTACAGATCCAAAATGACTTCCGGAGACTAGGATTAGTATTTTTCCTTCTGCATCAAGGGTTTTCTTGCAGAGGAAATTCATTAGGAACACGTAGATAATCTTAAATAGTTTCTCTTCACAGTGAGCTCCATAGCTTCGTTAAGCACTAATTTGATGATTGCTGCTGGTATTTGCCACCCAAGATGCATTTGGGCAGGCTGTAGACAGCAGATCAGGAAGCATATCTAGGCTTTTGGGTGTGAAGGGGAAGCACTCACACTTAATTGCCAGCCGTTGAAATCCTCATTTTTCTGGTCTAGAACTGTTGCAGCTAGATTCTGGTCTCTCATTTTAAATTTGGTGATTGGCATCAGGTGATGTTTGTTATGACACCTGTCAAAATATGCAGCTGTTCTTACTGGAACATGAATTGGAATGTTTGGCCTTAGCAAATTTTACCTGATCTTACTGGTTGTTCCATCTGTTCCAAGGTCTTTGGATTATCTATCTTGCTTTTAAGAGAGATTTATTTTTTCTGGTACCATTCAATTTTGCCTTCTTTTATGCTATTAATATATTAAAGGGACAGTGTCAACTTGAAAATTATATTCTCTGAAAATGTTGAACCTATTATAATTAACTCATTGGGGGGGAAAGTAACAAAATAAATTCCCGTTGACTGTACGCTTTACTATACACAAAGCTGCTTTAAGAACCCCAAAGGCTATCAACAGGTTTTAAATTTAGGGACTTTCAGTATGGAGACCACCAGGACTTGAGTTAAAGGAGAACTCCAGTAGCTGGCAGTAGAAGTAGGCTGTTCACTTTTGTTCACTAGCTTTTCAAGTGAGTAATACTGTCAGTGTTACTTTCGCTGTTCTGCTGGATAGCCAGTCAATTTCTCCCTTGCTGAGAAAAACCTTATAAACATCAACCGGAGAGTAGAAAATCCTTTTAATAATATATATGCGTTTGAATTTCAGGACACACTATTTGTTTTTATATACTTCTGTATGGAGGTGTACTTGTTATTTGATCAGCATCAGTGTATTCAGTACAGTACTGAATAATATATAATAGAGGACCTGGTCTCCACCCAAAGGTGTTTATAATCAGAGTCTCCGATCTTGCAGAGGGCTGCACACAGCCAGTCCTCGATTTGTGCATCACATCTCTTTCCCTAGTGGGATTCCATCTGGATGTATATGTCCACCTATGTAAAGGCCCTTTGCAGGGCTGGACTTAAGTTAGGCAATACAGTTCAGACCACAGAACAGCAGGTAACCAAGTACAGGGAACACTTTTAGGCAATATAGTTGACACTTAATTCTGTAGAATCCAAGGCTGGGAAAGATCATTCTTCTTCGAGTGCTTGCTCATATCGATTCCAATTAGGTGTGTGCGCGCTGCGTGCACGATCGTCGGAGAATTTTCTACCCTAGCAACACCCGGTGGGTCGGCTGTGGAGCCCCCTGGAGTGGCGCCTTCATGGCGCTGGATATATACCCCAGCCGACCCAGCGCCCCCTCAGTTCCTTCTTACCGCCCCTGATGGTCGTTGGAACTGTGGAGCGCAGCATAGCTGCTCTCCACTCTCCCTAGCTTAACTTGTTAGTTCTTATAGATAGTTGTAGTTATATTCTTTAGATTAGTTGTTTGTTGTTAATAGTTCACTCATTAGTTTAAATAGTTGTAAATAGTTAGCGGGGGTTAAGGGGGCTATATTTCCCCCCTTCTTCCCCCGGCGCACAGCCAGGCTCATGCCCAAGGCTCCTGGCTTTAAGCCGTGCGCGTCCTGTGCTAAGCCTATACCAACAGGAGATCCTCACGACTCATGTCTGAAGTGCTTAGGAGAGTCTCACCAGACAGATAAGTGTAAAATCTGTAAGACTTTCAGACCCAGGACCAAAAAGGAGCGGGACTTTAGACTTAAGCAGCTCCTCATGGAGGCGGCACTTAGCTCAGATCCTCCCTCGGCGCGCCAAGTCCCGGCACTGAGCGCCTCGGTGCTCAGCGCCCCTGCGGCACCCATCGGTACTGCACCGCGAGCAGACGTGGATAAGGCCACACGGCACCGGCCTTCCTCGGCACCGCGTCCGCCACAAACGCCTCAGCGCCGTTCCCTGTCTCTGGGACATAAAAGACCCCGTAAGACCCAGGACGCCGCGGTCCTACAGGCACTGGCTCCCCCGGCACTGTTGGTAGAGCCGCGTCCACCTCTAGAGCGCCAGAAGGCACAGATATCCTCAACGCCATTGACTCCAACACCGGGGGGTAGGGCCGTTGAGTCCGGTGCTGACTGGCTCACCGCCTCGTTCGGTGGTGGAGCCCTGTTTCCTGTCTACTCTGGAGACCTTCACGACAGCGAAAGACCTCATCACCCTCACGGAGCTGGCGCCGTCTCAGCCCGCGGCACCGCCTGCTCTTCGGACCATGCAATCCAGGGGCAAGCCTGCCCTGGTACACCCGCCATCTCCGAATGTGGACTCGCGGCACCGCTCCCAGTCTCGGAGCGGGTCCCAACGCCGCTTGCAGTCCCGGCGCCGATCTTCACCCCGGCACCGGTCGTACTCGCAGCCTAGGTCTTCTTCACGGCACCGATCTACGTCTCGGTACCGATTGGAGTCTAGACGCAGTTCTCGGCACTGGTACGAGCGCCGCTCCAGTTCGAGAGGTCGCTCCCGGCACCGAGTCTACAGGCGCTCTTCGTCATCCCGATCCAGATCTGGATCTCAGCACCGATATGGCCAGCGGCACCACTCTCGATCATGGTACCGTTCACCGGCACCGCGCAGGGACCGCTCGCCTATGGACCGGCACCGATCAGCACCGTACCAGACCGAGCCGATGCAGACACACTCGGCACCGCCCTGGCCCTCAAGATCGGCATCTCGCTCATCCGACGGGGCTTCCCAATCAGCGTACCCTGCTCAGGGTCAGGGGGCAGAGGGCCCTGCACAGGACCCTACGCATTGGTCTTTCTGGACCGCGTGGGCATATCATCAGGCGGAAGGGGCTCCACCATCGGCGTCTCGCTCAGCGCAATCCGAGCCCAGAGTCCCGGAGGCCACCATCTCCTGTCCTCCCCCAGGGGGCATGGAGGCTCCCATGCCTACACCAGCACAGGCCCCAGACCCCGGGGCAGGAGATCCTCCGCATCAGGGACCCTTAGAACCGGACCCTCATTTGGATCCCCTACCCTGAGGCATCCTCCTCATCTTCCCCGGATGAGGCGGTGGCGGGCACAACAGCCTCAGGCCCACCCCCAATAGATCTCCGTGCCCATCAAGACCTATTATATAGGGTGGCATGCAACATGGACCTCCAGGCGGAGGAGATAGTAGAGGTACAGGACCCGGTGGTGAGCATCCTGTCGGCTGATGCCCCATCCCGGGTGGCGTTACCACTGATTCGTACGATTCAGGCTAATGCCAATACCATATGGCAAACCCCTGCCTCCATTCCACCCACTGCCAGAGGTGTAGAGAGAAAGTACTTTGTCCCCTCCAAGGACCATGAGTACCTATATACGCACCCTCCACCGTGTTCACTAGTTGTGTCCTCGGTGAACGCAAGGGAGCGCCATGGCCAGCAGGCAGCAGCGCCCAAATCGAAGGACGCTAAACGCTTCGATTTGTTCGGGCGTAAAGTGTACTCAACGGGGGGTCTGCAGCTCAGAGCCGCGAACCAACAGGTGCTCTTGAGCCGCTACAGTTACAACTCATGGAACTCCATGGGTAAATTCAAAGAGTTGGTTCCCCAGGACTCAAAAGAGGAGTTTGGGGCCTTAGTGGAGGAAGGTAAGAAGGTGGCTAGGACCTCCTTACAAGCCTCCCTGGACATAGCGGACTCGGCCACCAGGACACTAGCATCTGGGATAGCCATGTGACGTGTCTCCTGGCTCCCGGTTTCGGGGTTACCGCCAGAACTGCAGCAGACCCTGCAGGATCTACCGTTCGAGGGCCAGGGGTTGTTCTCAGACAAGACGGACTCTTGGTTGCAGAGCCTCAAGGACTCGAGAACCATCATGCGCTCCCTGGGGATGCATGTCCCAGGACCCCAGCGCAGGCCCTTTAGGCCCCAGCCACAAAGGTTCTATCCTCCTCCTTCTCCTCCTCCGAGACAGGACTTCCCCAGAAGGAGGGGACGACGTGGTATACGGAGGTCGACCGGCCCTCAACCCGGTCAGAACCAGGGCCCTCCTAGGCCACCTTCAGGACCTAGGCAAAACTTTTGAAGGTGCGCTCAAGGACAGCGCGCCAGCCACTACCTAGGATCCAATTCCTTCCTTCCGGGATCGCCTTTCCCGTTTCCACCGTGCTTGGTCCCTTATAATCTCGGACCATTGGGTCCTTCGCACGGTGGAGAGGGGATACGCTCTCCAGTTTTCTTCTTTCCCCCCCCCCCCCACCCTCCTCCCCGTCCCTCTTCAGGGACCCTTCTCACGAGCATCTCTTTACACAGGAGGTTTCTGGGCTCCTCTCTACGGGGGCCATAGAGGAGGTTCCCCCGGAGTTATGGGGCAGGGGGTTCTAATCCCCAAGGCAAAGGGGGTCTGCGACCCATTTTAGACTTACGCGGGCTCAACAAATTCATAGTAAAGTTGAAGTTCCGCATGGTCTCCTTGGGGACCATCATCCCTTCCCTGGATCCTGGAGACTGGTACGCCGCCCTCGACATGAAGGACGCATATTTTCATAAAGCGATCTACCCCCCTCACAGGCACTTCCTTTGCTTTGTACTAAACAATGGACACTACCAATTTGCTGTCCTTCCCTTCGGATTGTCCGCGGTACCAAGAGTGTTCACCAAATGTATGGCTGTCGTGGCAGCATACCTTCGTCGACAAAGAATACAGGTGTTCCCGTATCTAGACGACTGGCTAGTGCGCGCCCGGACCAGGGAGCAAGTTCAGGCGCACGTCCAGATAATACTACAAACATTCCACGAGTTAGGCATTCTACTCAACAAAGAAAAGTCCACTCTGGAGCCAACTCAGAGGATAGAGTTTATCGGGGCAGTTTTAGACTCCAGACTCGCCCGAGCTCTTGTTCCAGACGCTCGATTTCACACCATCGCGAATATCATACAAGGTCTCCTGGTCTTCCCGATTACCACAGTAAGGACGTGCTTCGGCCTGTTGGGTCACGAGGCCTCTTGCACTTACGTCACTAGGCATGCTCACTTCGGCTTCGCCCACTTCAGGCCTGGGTATCGTCGGTGTACCATCCTTATCGGGACAACCTAAACATGGTGGTCACGGTTCCAAACCCAGTCTTGACCACCCTTACCTGGTGGCTGGATCACAGGGCGGTTTGCGAAGGAGTGCCGTTTCACGCCCCACAACCCTCCCTGCACCTGGTCACGGACGCTTCATCTCTAGGCTGGGGCACTCACCTCAGGGAGCACCATACCCAGGGCCTGTGGACCCCATCCCAACTAGCCCTGCACATCAATGTCCGAGAGCTGATGGCGGTGCGCCTAGCGTGTCAGGAATTACTCGGTCTCCTACATGGCCGTTGTGTCAGTCCTCACAGACAACACCAAGGCCATGTTCTACATCAACAAGCAAGGAGGAACCCGGTCGTCTCTCCTATGCCAAGAGGCCATTCACCTGTGGGAGTTCTGCATTGCCCACTCGATACATCTCATGGCATCGTTCCTCCCTGGAGTCCAGAACACTCTAGCGGACTGTCTCAGCAGATCCTTCCAGACGCACGAGTGGTCGATTCGCCCAGATATCATCCATTCCATCTTCCAGAAGTGGGTATTTCCCCAGGTCAACCTGTTCGCCTCACGAGCCATCAGGAAGTGCCACGTGTTCTGCTCCCTCCAAGGGCGATCTCCGGGCTGCCTGTCGGACGCTTTCCTCCTATCATGGAGAGACCAGCTGTTCTACGCTTTTCCTCCATTCCCACTGGTCCACAGGGTGCTGCTGAAGCTACGCAGAGACAAGGCACATATGATTGTAGTCGCTCCAGCTTGGTCAAGACAATACTGGTACACCACGCTTCTGGAGCTATCGGTGCAAACTCCGATCACGCTTCCCTTGTGCCCAGACTTGATCTCTCAGGACCACAGCCGACTGTCACCCCGACCTGCAATCACTCCACCTTCCAGCGTGGATGCTCCATGGCTGAATCGGACAGAGCTACGATGCTCACATCCCATGCAACAGATTCTGCTGGGAAGTAGAAAGCCCTCTACACGGACCACTTACTTAGCCAAGTGGAAACGGTTCTCCTGTTGGTGCGAGCAGCAGGCCACGCCCCCCTTGCAGGCGTCTCTTCCTCTTATACTCGAATACCTCCTATCCCTGAAACAGCAGGGCTTGGCGATATCTTCAATCAGGGTTCACCTGGCCGCTATATCGGCGTTCCACCCAGGAGAACACGCTTCCTTGGTCTTCTCTCACCCGATGGTCGTCAGATTCCTCAAGGGCTTAGACCAGCCATACCCACAGCAACGCCAACCCGTTCCGGCGTGGGATCTTAACCTGGTTCTCTCCAAGCTCACAGGGCCCCCGTTCGAGCCATTGGCTACCTGCTCACTCCTTTACCTATCTTGGAAGACAGCCTTCCTTGTAGCCATCACTTCAGCAAGGCGTGTTTCTGAAATCAGGACGCTCACGTCTGAGCCTCCGTACACAGTCTTCCATAAAGACAAGGTGCAGCTTCGCCCCCACCCTGCCTTTCTTCCCAAGGTAGTATCAGCATTTCATGTGAACCAGGATATATTTCTCCCGGTCTTCCATCCTAAGCCGCATGCCACCCGTCAAGACCAGCGTATGCACTCCTTGGACGTACGCAGGGCCCTGGCTTTCTATATTGAACGTACGAAACCGTTTAGGAAGACAACGCAACTATTCGTTGCAGTGGCCGACCGGATGAAAGGCTTACCGGTCTCCTCACAACGTCTCTCCTCTTGGATCACGTCCTGCATTCGTGCTTGCTACGACCTGGCCGGTGCCCCGACGCCGCACCTCACCGCCCACTCCACGAGGGCCCAAGCCTCCTCGACTGCCTTCCTGGCTCAAGTCCCGATCCAGGACATTTGTAGAGCTGCAGTTTGGTCATCGGTCCACACCTTCGCCGCTCACTATGCGCTTGTACTGCAGTCCAGAGACGATGCTGCATTCGGATCAGCGGTTTTGCACACAGCGATGTCTCACTCCGATCCCTCCGCCTAGGTAAGGCTTGGTAGTCACCTAATTGGAATCGATATGAGCAAGCACTCGAAGAAGAAAAAACGGTTACTCACCTTTATAACTGTTGTTCTTCGAGATATGTTGCTCATATCCATTCCAAACCCGCCCCCCCTTCCCCACTGTCGGAGTAGCCGGCAAGAAGGAACTGAGGGGGCGTTGGGTCGGCTGGGGTATATATCCAGCGCCATGAAGGCGCCGCTCCAGGGGGCTCCACAGCCAACCCACCGGGAATGGAATGGATATGAGCAACACATCTCGAAGAACAACAGTTACAAAGGTGAGTAACCGTTTTTTGTGATCATCTAGTCTGACTTCCTGTATAACACAGGCCAGAGAACTTCCCCAAAATAATTCCTAGAATATATCTTTTTAGAAAAACATCCAATCTTGATTTTGAAATTGTCAGTGATGAAGAATTCACCATGACCTTTGTTAAATTGTTCCAATGGTTGATTAATTATGTAATATAGCACATTTATTTCTGTCATAAATTAGTATTAATATACTCAGTCCTTCTTGCTTTCTCTTTTCCCATGTAATCCGTTGATTATTGAAGCAGATATAGGCCCTTTTCCTGTCTTTGATCCATAGGCTTATGAGATTACATTTCATATGCTGAATTCTACAATCCATTTATCAGACCTTTATAATACTATTGTTATTGAGAGGTTATAATAATCAGCAAATATCAATGCTACTTCTCATTTTTGTTCCAGGTAATTGAAACAATGTATAAAAACAAAAATAACAATCCTTTCTCCATACTGATACACTCTCTGCCAATCACCTCTTCCATCTTGAAATACTTCTATTCAAAAGCACCCAGTGTTTTCAACATGCAAATGATTACCTCATCCATTCACACTGCTCACTTTCCCCAACTCTTGTACCATTAATACTGCCCTATTAGAGGAAGGATGGTGTTATGATTATGGCAGTAGACTCAGTGCCCAGACACTCTGGGGGACTTTGAGCAAGTCACTTGCACCAAGGACGATAATGGTTGGTCTATATTGTCTGTTTAGATTGCAAGCTCTTCGGGGAAAGATTTGTCTCTTCCTATTTTCTTTTATGGACCCAGCACAATATGGCCACAGTCTTGGTTGGCTGCATATAGTCATTGTATGTAAATTTCATAGCTGAATGTTAACATTATGTCTGTGGTATTTCCGTGCACCTCATACATGGTTGCACAACATTGATTTTCTTTGGTCCTCAAATTAAATATAGCAAGAAACTATTTATGACCCACTCTGATTAAATTTGGGAAGTGGTTTCCATTCTAAGCCCATGTATTCAATCATTCAGAACTTCCTGAAACTTTCAAATCTTGGGCTGAAATTTTCCATTATTTGATTTCTACCTGAAAGTTTTGGACAGTTTCAACAAAACAGTTCAAATGCTTTTAAGCAAAAGAAGCGTGGGAAAAAATACTGTATCCATTATAAAATAATAATTTTGTAACTTTGTTGCTTAGTAATGTAATACTGATGCTGAAATGATTGAAATTTACCATGGAAATTTACTTTGATTTTACCGAAACTCACATACTTATCATGTGTGACAGTACACTCTTAGGGCCTGATTCCATTAAAACAATACGTGTTTTTAATATAGCCAAATGCAAAGGTATACACTAGGAACAAGGACTGCATATCATATCTATAGAATGGGGGACTGTATGCTGGAAAGCAATGATCTGAAAAGGATTTTCCAGCATCATAATTGACAAGCAAGACAAGACATAACAAGAACCAGTGGCTCGAAGCTGAAGCCAGACAAATTCAAATTAGAAATTAGGCACACATTTTTAACTGGAACAACCTACCAAGGGATATGGTGGATTCTCTCCTTCTTTTGATTGATGTCCTCAAATCAAGACTGGATGGCTTTCTGGAATATATACTTTAGCCAAACACAGGTTATGTTTTAGTCAAAAATAAGTTATTGGGTTCAGTAAAGGGGTAACAGGATGAGATTTAATGGCCTATGATATACACGAGATCATACTAGATGATCTAATGTATCCTTCTGACCTTAAACTCTGTGAATCCAATGCCTATTGAAGTCAATGGGAGCCTTTCCATTGATCTAAATGGCTGTTGGATAAGGCCCTTGAGGAAGGCTGTGCATTCATATGTACCCAAATTAGTTTTCCAGGCAACTGACTAATCATTTGTATATCTCCTATGGGATAGGGCATTCCAGTTGTGTCTAGCCAAATAGTTTCTCAATATGTAATTTACCATGCTGCTTTTTTGCAAGCAAGCAGAATTTTGAAATCCTGGAGAAAGATATTTTTTTGTGTCCCCATCTTTTTTTTCTCTTTAAATTTTAAAAAATGGGTTGTGTTGTTTTGTTTTGTTTTAAACTACATTAATAGACTGTTAAAGTTGCATGGTTAAGTATTCAAAGAGCATGAAATGACAATTATGGTTCCCCTTGTGCATATATGTTACAATACTGAACTACATGATGTCATATTATTTCTCAGTTAATAAGGCAGAAGGGTTTTGGTTTTTTTTTTCAACAGCCCTATATACGGGATTTTACATTCTGTTTGGCTAGACGAAGAAGTGCACAATATAGTGTGTGTGTGTGTGTGTGTGTGTGTAAAAACCATACTAGTTCAGCTTACTACATAGAACAACATGTGACAGTGAAAATTTGCTGGTTATGTATAGGCCATCAAAGTTCACAGCCAGATTAACTTTGATTAATTTTCTCATCCTTTGATGTACACTGTCTGAGGAAGACTGTGCTAGTGATTCAAAAGCAAATGCACTCTATGAAGTTTACTGACCAAAGGCCTGGCTCATTGATTCTTTCTGTTGGTTTCAGTGAGTGCTGAATCAGGCCTAAAGGCCTGCAAAAAAATTGTGCATGTGAGTAATCCCATTGAGTTGAATTACTCATGTGCATAAGTGAGTTCAATTGCATTACTTGTGTCCATAAATGTTGGCAGGTTCTGGACGAAAATTATTAAAACTGGATAGGTTAGAGAGAAGATACTTTATCATATAGAAAGTGTCAGTAAGTGTTTAAACAACTTTCACAGTGAAAATTGTTTAAAATATTTAAGAATACAATATGCTGTACATATAGATAAAGTTGCAGAAAAAGTATATTACAATTGTATTACTTTAGAAATTGTATGAAATCATGTATCCAAGACTACCGTATATACTCGTTTATAAATGGGTCTACACCAAAATTTGATGATTTTAAACTCTATGGAATCATTGAATTGAATATCTTATACATTGTCGTTTTGTTTACCTGGAGTGTCTGCAGGCATGGAGCCCCTCAGCTCCCATTGGCTGGGAACGGCAAACCGCGGCCACAGGGAGCTGAGGGGCTCTGTGCCTGCAGACGCTCCAAGTAAACAAAACGTCCTGACGGGCCGGGAGTCAACATTTTCCAACCCCTGAAATATGGGGTCAGCTTATGAAAGGGTCATACATTTTTTGCTATTTTTACCTATCTATTTTAGGGGGTCCTGTGAACCCGCAGTGTTCTATAAACTATGTTTTATGTATGGGAGTCTAAGAAATTCCTATTCCTTGCATCTGATGTTCTTTATTCTTTTTTCCACTTAGACTAATTTTTTCACTTTTTGTCTTTCGTGATCTATTAAAGTGATGCAGGAGAACATTTAAATTAAAAAAATAATAAATTGTTAGTTTATAAACCATGGGGCCCTGAGCAACCTAGTTATACCGACCTAGGCCCCGGTGTAGACAGTGCTATGGCTTCTCCCATCAATTTCGCTACAGCCTCTCAGGGAGGTGGAGTGCTGCACAGACAGGAGAAGCTCTCCTATCAGCATAGGTCGCATCTTCAGTAAGCGCTGCAGCGGCACAGCTGCAACAGTGCATCTCTTTTAACTAACTTTTTTTCCCTTTTCCTTCTAACTTACTTCCTTCTACTTTATTATCTGACTATCAGCATTCATGATTTCACTTTACTCTGAGTCTTAAATATTGTTTGGTTCATTTACATGGGAATTTTATCTAAGTAAATCTGGAATTTGGCTCTCTTCATATTTACAGTATCATATCTCCTATTGCCAACTCCAAATGTTCAAAAATCATAAATACCCCAAAAAATCATGAGATTGACTTTAAAATCATGAGACTTAAGAAAGTAATAAATGTGGAGTTCTTGTGATTTGCTTTCTGGTTTCTGAGCCTTTAACGTGCACTTGGGCCATGTTTCCAAGCTTTTTTTCACAACAATGAAGGCTAGAAAGTTACCAGTACTTTTCCTTTTAATGAAAGGTAAGACTCTCACAATATCACTTGTTTTCAGGCGCTGGGTCTTTAAATAAAACATAAAATAAAACATAATATATCCTGAGACGCGTGATAAAGTTGCAAGAGTTGGCAACTCTGAAAACTTACCAGAGTAGTAATTTAGCAGATTTGAAATGAAGAGAAATCTTTTCCCTATTTTACATCTGAGGTTTTTAGCTTTCTTTTCTTTGTACAATGTAGATTTATATTTTGCTGTGTTTTTTTCATATAAATAGAGAAGATTTGTCTTTTAAAAGCTTAAACATTGCAAGAAGATTGAATGTTTATTGCCTGAATTTTCACCTTTCCCTCTCCCCCAAGTGTGTTTTTTGTTTTGTTTTTCCTTAATACTTTTTTGCCCTAGGTCTCAGTCTTGCTCCCTTTAATGTCAGTGGCAAAATTCCCTTTGACTTTAGCAGGGTCAAAATTAGACTTGTTGTTCTGAGTAACACTAAAGCTATTTAAACAAAAATGGTGCGAATATTTGTTTTGAGCGGTAAGAGCATGCTTAGAAGAGAACTGCAGCAGGTTTTCCTCCACTGCAGCTTATTGGGGAGCTGTTGCAGAGAGGATTGGGTGTTGCTTACAAGCTGCCAAGTTTTGATGAATTGGGACTGAGTGTTTTGTTTACTTTGTAGAGACAATCAGGGGGAAAAAAGAGACAAGACTTTAGGGAATATTACAATAATAATGAGAGAACAAGTGTCTCCTGTTCTTGCCTTTATTTCCACAAAGCTTCAAAGGATCCCTTCCTTTTCATAGCAGAAATATTAATCACTAGTGGCTATCACAGATAGTGTGTAGTTGTTAAAAGTTTACCTAGAGTTAAAGCTCCAGAATACTAATTGTTGCAACTTGTTCTTTAAGCAACTTGTGAAATACCTGTAGTCTTAAAGAATTCTCTTTATATTCCATATATAATATTCTTTGTGCTTTCCTGGGTAAATCTGATTACATGATCCTGTTCAACTTGAATATTTTTTTTATTGTAAGAGGGTAGTGATGCCCTCACAGCTTGTAACCTAGATATCTCCAAGGTAATCACGCGCAAGACAATTCACATAGAAATTCTTTACAATGTAATATATTTAAATTTTACATTTCTTGTTCAACTATTGTTTTAGTTTTCATGTTTTATTTCTCATCACTATAATTTATTCATATTGTAAATATACCTAGGTTCTCCTATTTGCAGATTCAGCAGTATGCTATTTTAAAACTACTAACCTACTATTCATGTTTTATAATCCAAAATCCTGTCTGTCCACTTAACATCGCCACACATCACCATGTATCTGAGGCCAGGTCTACACTAACCCCCTAATTCGAACTAAGGTACGGAACTTCAGCTACGTGAATAACGTAGCTGAAGTTCGAAGTACCTTAGTTCGAACTTACCTTGGTCCACACTCGGCAGGCAGGCTCCCCCGTCGACTCCGCGGTACTCCTCTCGCCGAGCTGGAGTACCGCAGTCGACGGCGAGCACTTCCGGGTTCGACTTATCGCGTCCAGACTAGACGCGATAAGTCGAACCCAGAAGTTCGATCGCTCGCCGCCGAACTACCGGGTAAGTGTAGCCAAGGCCTGAGTACCTTCCATATCAAATCAGTAGCAATAGTGAACTCCCTAATGAACTGCTTGGAGTCTCCAGCTGTTATCCCTTTTTAAAGAAAAAACTGTTATTTTTGTTTGTTTGTTTCCTCGTGTTTTAGGTTGTTTTGATTTGTTTGTTACATATTTTTATTTTTTGTGGAAGGTGCTTGAGTAGATGGGGAGGCAGAGTGTCAATGTTGTTAGTCATTCTCTCCATCAGTGTTTATTAATTTGGCAATATACTAAAAATTATTTCTTTCCAAACTGTAACAGTAGATTTTTATCCTATGTTCTGCTTATAGTAGCAAATATATTTTTTCTGCTATCTCAATATGCACACACCCAACTCCTCAATTTGTTACATATTTAACAAAAAAATACTGTTTGGATGATTAATTACCTCACAATTTAAGCAAATCTTTATAATTACATATTCAACTATGACATTATTAAATTAATGTAGAATTGTTTTGTTTCATCTTGTTTCAATAATTATTTAAAACCATATGTATTCATTTCAGAGAGCAACATTTTAAGTATTGATATTTTTACTATAGATATGTTTTTCTTTCAGATATTTTAATTACTTAATAGAAAGATGATCTTATATTATTTTCATTGTGCTCATTGGTTCTGTGCTAACTTCTTAAAATGTATTTAGATTATTTTCTTTGGTTCTATGTTTAGTGTATTTTTTATCTTTAGGATATGTTCATCTTGCTTTTTTTTAGGCAAGGTTTGTTACATTTGCAGTACTAATATTCTCAGTATATTTTTCCTTTGTTATTATCCTTATATTAAGACCATCAAAAAGATATATATTTTTTTTTTTAATCAAAAGGCTCAACATCAATGCCTCATAGGACAGTGGAAGCTGTGTTTGGGTTTTTGTTTTTTGGGGTTTGTTTTTTTTGGGGGGGGGGAGATTTGCCATTTTCTACTAGAATGAGGTCTTCCATGTCAGCTCCTTTGGCACTGGTTTTCTTACTCAGCAGGAGGAAACTGAAAGACATGCCTTTGAGCAACATGATGTGATGGTGTCACAGAGCAACAAATCAAAGTCCTGTTGTTTAGACCAAAATTCTTATTGAGCTCTGTTAAGTCGGTTAAGTCTTCAAAGTCAGCACTTTCTCTCATTCTCTCATTAGATTACTTTTTACTTTTTATCAGTAGAGCTTGATGAGACTTAACTGAAGATTCACAAGAGTCATATTGCAGTTTGGTCTTTGCCTTTTTCATCCTCCATTCTCCCTGTGAAATTCTACTGAACTGCTTTTAGAGCCCATTATGCTCATAACCTTCCCTTCCACCGTGATACACACACAGGTCACCTTGCAGAGTCTTTTGATAACAAAGATTCACAATCATCCACCTTCTAAAAAGATTTTTAGTAACTTGCTATTGCTTCTCTCATGCTTTCAAGGTCTTTCTCAGCGTTTTTCTGTCACAGCAGTTTAAAGATAATTATTCCTCTTCCTCAATCTGAAAAAAAGCCACAGATTCAATTTTTGGATGTTAGAAATTGTACAGTAGGTAGAAAATATAGAAATATTTTTGTTGGTTTCTTTTAAAAAATTATTCTAGAATAAAAATAAATCTTTTTATGACCAAACCCCTTGAGATACAATTTATAGGAATGCCATAGATTTTTTTCCAAGGGAAGTTTATTTGTTTATGCTTTATATCTAAGTATTTTGAGGGTTGTAACACATACAAACTGGCAAAGACTTGTAAAGTCTAAAATAAAGTAATGATCATTATTTTTCCTCAGAAAAATAAGTTTACAATTGTTTGTTAAATTAACATAATGTAATGTTTTCATATGGGTGCTGCTGACCTACACCAGTTTTACCTAAGAGTAACCACATCAAAATCATTTAACAAAAATGAAGATAGATGTTCCTAGATCCAATATGCGGGGGAGGGAATGAAGCTGATTTATCTGAGAACAGTTTGGATCTCAAACTTGATTGTCCAACAAGTAAAACATCCCAAGGTTTTTCTGTAAACAAAGTTAGTTCTTAAAATTAAGATGTGTATGCACGCACGCACGTTTCTCCCTTTCTAAAGGACAATTTGCTGATCTGATTTGACCTGCAGTTACAAAATATTGGGTAGGTTGACTGATTGGCGTGCCCTATCAGAGTTTCAAGTTAAAAGTTGGTTTCCCTCCTTACCGGAAGGCAGCAGTTCCTTTTACCACATTTTCATGAGAGCATATGCATAGCTATGTGCATTCCTCCCAAAGTGCAACTTGCCAAGCAGAATAATTTAGCGAAGTAACTAACCAAGCAAGCAAATCATCCATTTTTTCTGCTATTCATAAGGTATGCAAGGAAACTGAGGTGGGAGGGCAGTGCCAGTCAGTGCCTTCAGGGTTTTTAAGTTCAGGTTGGCAGTCTGTTTAGTGCACAGTAAGTAACTGAATTTCAGTTGTCTGATCCTCGTGTATACTTGCCCTGGCTGCTGGCCAATACAATTTTTCCAGACATGCTTGGATCACATTACTGTAGTAAAAATTATTTTACTTAAAAGAATTCTAACTATATTATCAAGATTTATTCCAAGAGAGGCAACAGAGAGAGAAATAAAAACACCAGTGTTTTGGATCCTTCTGGGATGTCAGCGTGGGTCACAAAGAGTATAAAATAATAAAAATCTAGGGGGTGGAAGCACGGTATTGATCTTTTCCTTCCTGTGGACTGGCTCCATGCTGCAGTAGTCTTTGATGGACGCTGTGACATCACAGCAAGGTTCATACTAATGGATTGCATTTGAATGGTTTCTGGCCAGCTGCCCTGAATGAAGTAGCACATCATTTGTGCTTAGCAAATAATAAATTAATAATACAAATAAAGTATATTTGTAGGTAATACTGTGTTGGATGCCCGTCCTAACTGAGCTGTTGGGGACTTTCAGCATGTACCAAAATTGGTATGTGACTTTTTGCAGGACACTATGAGTTCCCATAGCTTTCTGCATTAGAAAATAATTAAATGAGTTTCTCTGCTCACACAGAGGAAGTGTGATTTATAAGCCAGATACAGTTGGCCTTCAGCTCCGTTCATCTCTCTAACATAAGGTGACACCAACTTTCGTGATACAGCTTAGTAATGTGGTTCTTGGTTACTCCTTCCCTTTCTGCCTCTGATAGCATACCCACACACACACACTAGTGGCCTCATGTGCAGCAATGTAAAGGATCAATAACTTTCCAAAATAGACAGTCCCAAAGCTTGTTTACATATTCTATGATTTGTTAGTGAGAGGCATGTTTCCTCTGTGGCACTGCCTGTGGACCGAACTATCCTGATTTGGTTCCCAGCTCAGGTCTCCCACATGACATTACTGCTGCCGTGTTACTGGGTTTTATTGGTTTTACAAAGAGAGCCAATGATACAGCCTTGTTCTGAGTTCTTTTCAGGGTTGTTATTGGTATGACACCTTCATCAACAAAAATTGCTTCTAAGCCTTCAGTTTTTTTTCCATTTTATAGTCCACATTTTCTGAAGCTTTGCTACACAAACTGGACCTAATTTGCCTTTTACTTGACACAGAAAAATCTATTAGAGTATATCATGAGTTGTATGGATCATACCACACCAGTATGTGCCAACTTTTCTCCAAAATAACCATACTGTCTATGCATTTCTCATTATTACTTCTTATCAGAATTATTACTTGAAGGTTGAATTAGAGCTCATTGATCCATCAGTGTGGTAGAGAATATGGCCAGCCTTAGGTCATGTTTGCCTTTTTAGATTTGCAAGATAGGCATTTAAGGTTCATAGCATTCTGCTACAAAACCATTTTAGCTTAGTGTTCCCTCATGAAGAGATTCTGCAGTGCATACACTTTGGTTGTCCCCAGCTTGCATGCCTGGCTCTCTAGTGATCTAGGCATTTTTTCTTTCTTGTTTTGTCCTGTATTGTGCTTGATCATATTAATCTCTTTGCTTTTGGTTTGATAACTTTTTTAAATGTTTCCTTAAAGGAATTACAAAGGCATTTTCGCTTTCTTAATCTGTGTTGTATACTTGATGCTTTATGCAACTAGTGTGTACTCCTACAGAGGGAACACTTCAGTCTCTAAGAGGAGCCTTTGGGGATACTTACCTTTGAAGAAAGGAAATTTACTTAGATGTAATTGGAGTTCTCTTAAGGTCATAATTAGTGAGTGGTTTTCTGGTTAAGATTCTGTCTTGTTTAAAAAAAAAATCTTTAGAGACAATGACTCGTATATTTCTCCCTTTGACACATGTGCCTCATAAGAGCAGGAACAAAATCTCATCATCTTTCTAAAAAGCTCCTGAGTCCTGTTTATGAGAACTGGATGATAATCCCTTTAGTTTAGAGTATGCCATCAGGTTAGTGTACTAGACTTATAGGCAAGTGTTCTCTCTCTCTCTCTCTCGTCTTCCCCCATCATAGTTTACCCGTTTGTTACTAATAACTTTGTTTCTTAGGATCAGAGTCTTCCCTCAGATAATTTTTCTCAGTGTCCATTGAAGTGTGCAAATACCTGAGAGCAAATAAGGTGCAGAGTGGGTCTGAGTCTCAAGTCAATTAGGATGCTTCAGCTACTCGCAGGACTGGGTCCTTGATTACTGTATCTTTTTTTACTTTCTAATAACATTAAAAGAAAGCAATCTTTTTGTTGAAAATATTGGTTAAAGTTCTCCTTTCCCCACCCCTTCCATTTGGTATCCTTCTGTCTCACTGCAAGGAAAACTTTATTCAGTTTGGGATTCATAGTGTAATGAGTCCTTCCATAGGAACACTACTGTCTTCACAGGAGACAATATTTAATATGATAAAAGCTGAACTAAAGGGGTAGGGGGAGAGGTAAGGAGCTGGTTGGTGTTTCAGGGCAGGGATAATCTTGGCGCAATGGATCCCAGATCCTTATTGGGGCTTTGGGTACTATTACAGTACAAAGTAATAATAATAGAAACTCAAATAATATACCGTATTTTCCGGCGTATAAGACGACTGGGCGTATAAGACGACCCCCAACTTTTCCAGTTAAAATATAGAGTTTGGGATATACTCGCCGTATAAGACTACCCCTTTTCCAACGCACACCAAAAAAAAATTTAAAAAAATCAGATTTGATTTCAATATGGTAATTTTAATTCAAATGCTTATGACATGCAGGTACTTAGCAGGAAAACTGTCACTTATAAACATAAGGCTGTTTGTCATCAAACATGTAAACATAAAACAGTGCAAGTGGATTAAACTTTTCCTAATTCACTCTAAAGCTGAAAGGAAGGATAAGACAATAAACCCATGGGAGCTGCCATGCTGTTTGTTTTCTAAGCTGTCAACCAAACTGGAACTGATGATGATAGGAGGAAGATAACAAACAAGAGAGAGAGAGCAAGTGCCGGGCAAGTCCCTGGCGAGTTAGCAACGCCCATCATAACTGCAAGCTACGGTATTTTTACAGGTTTTGCTGGCGTGACAGTTTCCCTTTAAAAGCCTTCAAAATCCTCCTGTTCGTCATCTGATATCATAAGTACATCAATGACATCTTGTGATACATTTGTAAGGCAGTCATCGTATGGATCGAATTCCGTATCAGATGGTGTGGTCTCAGCTTCGGCTTCCTCTTCATCTTGCCACAAGTAGTCGTCCTCCATACTATCTAATGAATTTGATATGCCACACTTCTTGAAAGACTTGATTACTGTTTCTGCATCAATATCATTCCAGGCTTTTATGACAAACTTGCACAAAACATCCAACTGTGGAGCACGCATGTTTCCTCCTTTTGTGAATGACTTTTCGCCGCTAACCATCCATTCATTCCACTGTTCTTGAATGCGATCTTTAAATGGCTTGTTTAGGCACACATCCAGTGGCTGTACCAACGATGTCAATCCTGCAGGAATAACTGCCGCATCTGTGTTTAGTCTTGCAAGCATTTGCTTGGTGCTGGGAGTTAAATGAGCTCTGAACATATCCCACACCAGTAGACTACATTTTTGAATAAGTCCACCTGGTCGCCTGCTCCATACATTATCAAGCCATAGCTTTACCCCTTCTTCATCCATCCAGCCTTTTTCATTCACATGTACAAAACAACCAACAGGGAACTTGAATTTCGGCATTGTTTTTCTTTTAAAAATAATCATTGGTCTCAGTTTGGCGCCATCAGCTGTGCATCCTAGTACCACTGTAAAACTGGACTTCTCATGTCCTGTTGTTTTAATTAAAATTGTTTTTTCACCTTTTTGATGGACAGTTTTATTTCCAACCATATCAAAATTCATTGGAGTTTCATCCATATTTCCAATACTACTTAACGCATAGCCATGTTTAGTGCGCTGTTGTATTACGTATCGATGGAAACTATTTACTTTGCTATCAAGATCTGCAGGTAATTTTGGGGCAATTTTCATCTTTTGCCTCAGTACCATATTATGCCTTCCCATGAATCTAGTACACCAGGATACAGTGGCCTTAAATCTGTTGCTGTGATCTGGGTTAGATTTGGCCCACTGAAGTGCAAACAAATGTATTTTATTTCGTGTCACTACATAACCGTTTTGGCGATGCTCATTCACCATGTCTGCTACATGTTTTTCGAGTTCTGGCCAATGTGGAGTGCCTCTTCTTAATGCACACTTACCCCTTGGCATACTCTTTAATGCTTTTTCATTTGCTTTCCAGTCCCGAACCATCTTTTCTGTTACTCCATATTGTCTTGCAGCAGCGCAGTTATTATGTTCCATGGCAAAGTTTACAACTTTAAGTTTGAAACTGGCTTCATATTTCTTTCTTCTTGCTGGTGGAGCCATGATGGGGTTTTGACTGTTGGACATTTGTATACTGTACTGTATGTACTGGTGCTATACTGTATGAACAGGTACAGATACTGGTGCTGTACTGTATGTGGTACCCAGTATACAACAACCAGCCAATCACGGCAAGCGATGTACCTTACCGGCGATTGGCTGGTTGTTGTATACAAAGCCTGCTTGGATTGGTCAGCTCTCCCTGCCTGCCCAGCCCTCCCTGTCTCCAAGACTATCAGAGCGGTAGCGCAAACACGCCTCTTTCACCCGTCTGGCCCGCCCTTGTATCCTATTACCTCCTTCTCTGCCTCTCAGATCTTGCACATGCGCGCCTGCGCCGCTTCACTGCAGTCCTCAGGAGCGAGATCTGAGAGGCAGAGAAGGAGGTACGGTAATAGGATACAAGGGCGGGCCAGACAGGTGAAAGAGGCGTGTTTTTCTGGGCACAGCGCCGCTCTCTCTCTTTTTTCCATACCCCGGGCGTCCCGGACGCCTGCCGCTTGCTCCGCCCTTCACTTACACCTTCCCGGTGAGGCGCCCCCTCACCTCGTCATCGGGCGGGGATGCGGCCGCGGCCGTTTTTGAATTCCCCCTACCATATGCGGCGACCGCAGATTCTCCAGTCCGGCTCGGAAGTTTCAGCACCCGCCCTATAAGACGACACCCGGCGTATAAGACGACCCCCGACTTTTGAGAAGATTTTCCTGGGTTAAAAAGTAGTCTTATACGCCAGAAAATACAGTATTTTACTTCCTTGTTTTTCTTTAATTGCACATCAGATTTCATGTACTTAGGTCACAGTATTCCTCTTGTTAACTTTTTGTCGTTTAATTTGCTATTTTCATTCTCTTACCTAGTTTCTTTTAAGGTATGTTGGTTTTCTGTCTTTATTTTTTTCTTTTCGTCTCTTTTATAGGGGCCCTTCAGATCTGCTTTTTATTTATTTGGAGGAAGCATGAGTGCAGGAGACTGGACTAGATGACCTCTCGAGGTCCCTTCCAGTCTTATGATTCTGTGATTTAATTTGCATTTAATTTGTGTTGCTTTCTTATTTGGTTATCTGTCTTTCTCAATGTGTGTGTCATCTTTGTTTAAAAGGTACCATTAGAAAAGCCATCTTAAATTCTTCCGTACTATTTGTAAATTAGGGATTATTGTATTTCCGTAGCAACTCTATAGTTAAATCGTAGATGAGTTTCCATTCTAAACCCTTATTTTCAGTTGCTAATAAATTCCTCTAATTTCTTTTGGCCTTCTAGACACACAGTATGCTATTATTTTAAGGATGAATTAGTTGCACACTTTTACCATTGTGATTATGCTTGTCTGTATATATTTATATTTCTCTGTCCAAAAATATATGATTCTATAAAGTAGCAAACATTTTACTCATTTAACATTTAGTTATTTAATCAAGGGAAGAAGAGAATTTAGAGATTTTAATTCCTAATCACTTTCTCTAGTGAATATGCCTAGGAAATGTTTTAAGAAATACCCTATAGACCATAGTCAACAATATGCATTGATAACTGTAGCAATCAAATTCAGTAACATTTCATTATGGTTCTAGGTTCCATGGTTCCCTTTTCCATGCGGATTTTACATGCTGAACTTGAACAGTACCTAGGAAATCCCCAGGAGTCACTTGATAGACTGCACAGCATGAAAACAATCTGCACAAAGGTAAAAGCTTCTTTAGACCAGAGATTCCCAAACTTTTTTTGCTGTGCCCCATTCTCCAGGGGAACCACATAGCCCGCCCGCTCTCCCCCTTCCAACTCCTGGTTGTCCAAGGCAGAAAGTGACTCATTGAGGGGAACAGGCGACGCACACTTGGGACGTCGGCAGGGCCTGATGGGTTCCATGGTGGTGTGGTGTGGTGTGGAGCGGAGCAGACTGGGGCTCCTTGTCCTTCTCCCCATGCCAAGAGCTTCTTGCTTCTGCAGGCTCTGGAGGGTTTAAAATACATGGGGCTGCAGCCGACTGGGTGTCTGGGCAGCAGCAGGGCAGTACAGTAACTCCTCGCTTAACATCGTAGTTATGTTCCTGAAAAATGCTACTTTAAGCGAAACGATGTTAAACAAATCCAATTTCCTCATAAGAATTAATGTAAATGAGGGGCTTAGGTTCCAGGGAAATATTTTTCACCAGACAAAAGAATACAGTATACATTTTAAACAAACAATTTAATACTGTACACAGCAATGATGATTGTGAAGCTTGGCTGAGGTGGTGAAGTCAGAGGGTGGAAGAGAGTGGGATATTTCCCATGGAATGCCTTACTGCTAAATGATGAACTAGCACTCGGCTGAGCCCTCAAGGGTTAGCACATTGTTGTTAATGTAGCCTCACACTCTACAAGGCAGCATGAATGGAGGGAGGGGAGACAGCATGGCAGAGAGAGACAGAGACATACACCATGTGTGTGTGAGAGAGAGAGAGAGACACGCATTGCCCCTTTAAGCACACTGACCGCACTCTAAGTACACTGTCTTTTTAAGTAGATTAGCAAGTTGAGACAGCAGCTGCTGCCAGCAAGCTCCCTCCGTCCTGAGCCCTGTGGTGTACCCCCCTGCTCCGTGGATGGGGTACGGGAGGTGGGGGTGGGGAAGGTAGGGGGACACCCTGACATTAGCACCCCTCTTCCCCCCCACCTCTTCACAGCAAGCAGGAGGCTCTCGGGAGCAGCTCCGAGGCAGAGGGTAGGAGCAGCACATGGCAGTATGGGAAGGAACAGCTGAACTGCCCGGCAATTGATAGCCTATTAGGCGGACGCCGGACAGGGAGCTTAGGGGAGCAGGGAGCTGATAGGGGAGCTGCCAGTCCATCCTGGTTCCAAGCCCCCATCAGCTAGCTCCAACAGGCTGCTCTTCCTGCAAGCAGTGGACAAAGCAGGCAGCTGCTAAACAACGTTATAAGGGAGCATTGCGCAACTTCAAATGAGCATGTGCCCTAATTGATCAGCAACGAAACAATATTAATCGGGATGACTTTAAGTGAGGAGTTACTGTACATAGGAGAGGACATAGGGAATCCCCAGCAGTCAGGGAGGTGAGGAGAGGGAGAATAGCAGGCTGCTGTTGGGACAGGACTGGGCAGAACTATGCCCCCTGAAAACCTCCTCATCCCCTCTCCTCCCCCCCCACCCCCCCGGGCAGTGCACCACAGTTTGAAAAACTATGCTCTATACAATAGAATCTCTTAATGTTTATGCAGGTATATTTTCCTGCCTTTACCCAAAGCATCCGGTGTAAGACTAAATTTAGGCTTTAGACTAGCCCTGGCAATGGGGTGGTATTTAAGAGCAGGAATTGCACAAGGAAGGGATTGTGCCACTCTTTCCACAGCTTCTGGGGAGTAATTTACTTTCACTCCTTTTTGGGATGTAGAATTCTTCCCTCTCTCCCCATGCCTGCCAGCTCTGTTGACTGAGGTAAGGGGGGAAATAGCTGGGGAGAAACTTGGCTGCACCTCTCTCTGGCTATCACCCAACAACCTGATAGGGACTGTTCATGCCTGAGTAGAAGGGCGTATCTTCTTGTACAGCTGCATGAAACTAGAGCATAGTATAGCTCTTACTGACCAGGAAGTCTGCTATCCCCCCTCAAAAGATATTAGCACTCTGGATAACTTACAGTGGAAGTGAGAAGGTGGCTGAGGTAGTATCTTCTATTGGACCAACTTCTGTTGGTGAGAGAGACATGCTTTCAAGTTTACACAGAGCTCTTCTTATAATGTAAACTCAGAAGCTCATCTATCTCACCAACCGAAGTTGGTCCAATAAAAGATATTACCTCACCCACCTTGTCTCTCTAATATCCTGGAACCAAGATGGCTACAACAACATTGTATACAATGATGGAAGTGTCCGTTATTTGAAAATTCTAATCAGTTATTTTTAAAGATTGAGATTTAGTGCAGTGTTCTTGTTTTTAACAAGGGCTTTTCAGTGCTGAAGTTACGAGTAGTGCTGTTGTAGGTACTCCTTGTACACAATTGTGACAAAAGCTTCCCTTTACAAAGTTTACAACAAATACCTCTTCTAGTATCTCAGATTAAGAGATACTGTTTTTATTTATTGTAAACACTATTATAAATTCCAGATTCGCTCTTTAAAGAACTAGCATACAGTTGTGATACTGAAAATTTTTGCAACTTTACCAGCGATAAATATGATTACCTCAGTGTTTGTCGTATTGGCTATACTTACTCTCAGAAATTCCTTGAATAATACAAATGCAGAAGTTAGATAATTTCCAACATTATTTCATTATTTAAGACAGTTGGCAAGTTTTACCAATGTATTTAATAAAACAAAACATAGAAGAATGATTAGGATTTTAAACCAAAAACCAGGACTCCATTCTTTCTGCTGTGTACAGGGTTTGGCAGATGAAGGGTTCTGTGGCTCTTGCCATACTGTTAGAAAGAAGAACTGTTTGGAAACACTTATGGGATGTACAGAGTTTGGCAACTGGGAGAAGTTCTTTTTGGGACATTTTTCATCATTTTGCAGAGTGTATCTGCTGTTGTTGGGTTTAGTGTGTGGGTAGTGTTGGTGGCCTCTCATCTGGGGGTCCCTTCTGGCCTTAAACTCTTACTCTCTGTGACTCTGACATTTTGACCCACTGGCCTTATGTCCTGCCTCTTCTCTGACTTTCCTTCACCTGCTCCTGGATAAGCACTCTTCCTCATCTTAAAGAAACTCACCTCCTAACTGCTTCTGAGCTCAGCATTAGCATGGTACCTCCATATTGAATTTTGCATACATTGGCTGTCTGGTATTTGAAGTGCCACACTCTTTGGCATGTGTCAGAGCTTTCAGCTGGCTATATTAAAATGGGCAAATCCCAGTTATGATATAATTAGCCATGATTCCCTGCCAGAACAAAGATGTCTGGTCAACCTTGAGATAAAAGATATGCATTTCCTCTTTTTATTTTCCTTTTTAAAGGAGATATTACTGTTCAGTTATTTTAAAGGCCTAACAACATATGGCTTTAGTTGTCTGCCATCAGATACATATTTTGTCTTCCAGTGCACCTCTAAGACAGGAATGGCAGGAACAGGTGTAAGGGAGAGAGGAGGGAATAAAGAGGAAGATGCGCAAACAGGACAGATGAGAAATTTTACACAGTTGGTAATTTAACCACCTAAAACATTTGAAATTGTTTAGGAAAAAAAAACTAAATCTGACATTTCTGCATATATAATTGGTCGCATAAATCTGCTAATTGGGACCTTGTCTGCAGTGTTCATATGTAGAACACATTCTCCACATTAAAAGAAAGTCATGGCACAACCAAAAAAATAACATTAAAAATAAGAGGGAATTGATGATGGGGGAATCTTTGCAGCCATAAACCAATAGTGTTTTGTTTTATTACTTTAAAAGTGAAGGAGTAATATTTCAAAATCATTAGCCCTCTTTCTCATTTACAGAAGTGTCTATGGATCCCCATTATGTAAATGTGATGATCTTGGAATCATAAAAGCTAGAGGTGGGAAAAGACCTATTAGCTCACCTTCTAGCTCCCTGCCAATGCATGATTGTTTTCTAACGCTTAGTCTAGTTTTTAATGAACCAGTGAGGTTGACACCACTTCCCTTGGGAGACTGTTCCAGTCTAATACTAATACAGTCTCATTGTAAGAAAATTTCCTCATATTCTGTTTTCCTTTACTTAATTTCATCACATTACCCCTAACTTAAACTTCTCTGTATAATCCTAAATATTACCTCTCACTCCTTGGTGTTTACACCATTCAGATATTTGTAGACATCATTTTAGCCAATCTGTGCAGATCACATTTAACTCTTTCATTCTGCTCTTAACTCAGTCTCTCCAGTCCCCTGATCATTTTACTCTTATGTGAACTCCCTCACATTTGCCAGTGTGTTTCTATAATCAGGTACACACAATTGCACTCAATATTCAAGATGAGGTCTGATGATGTTGCACTCAAAACTTCATAGGGCATGAAGTCATCTCTAAGGCTCAGCCAGCTAATCAGTTTTAGTCAGTAAATACTTAGTCATGTTACAGTATAAACCAGGGGTGGGCAAACTATGGCCCGCGGGCCACATTCGGCCCACGGGACCGTCCTGCCCGGCCCCCGAGCTCCTGGCTCGGGAGGCTCGCCCCCGGCCCTCCCCTGCTGTCCCCCCTCCCCCGCAGCCTCAGCTCGCTCGCTCACTCTGCTGCCAGTGCAGTGCTCTGGCCGGCGGGGCTGTGAGCTCCTGGGACAGCACAGCTGCAGAGCCCGGCCTGACCCAGTCTCTGTGCTCCATGGTGGCGGCAGCGTGGCCCAGCTGTAGCACCATCAGCCACCGGTGCTCCAGGCAGCGCGGTAAGGGGGCAGGGAGCAGGGGGTGTTGGATAGAGGGCAAGGGAGTTCGGGGTGGTGGGCAGGGGTGTGGATGGTGGTCGGGGGGGAAACAGGGGGTTGAATGGGGGTAGGGGTCCTGGGGGGCAGTCAGGAAGGAGGGGGGGTTGCATGGGGTGGCAGGGAGCAGTCAGGGGACAGGGAGAAGGGGGGGTTGGATGGGGCAGGGGTCCCGGGGGGGGACCATTAGGAATGAGAGGAGGGGTTGGATGGGGCGGCAGGGGTCCAGGAGCAGTCAAGGGACAGGGAGCAGGGGCGTGTGGATGGGACAAAGGTCCCAGAGGGGCCCTTAGAGAACAGAGGGGGTTGGATGGGGCAGGAGACCTGGGGGGAGGGGGCAGATAGGAGGTGGGGACCGGGTCACGACCCCCTCCCCTAACCGGCCCTCCATACAATTTACGAAACCCGATGCAGCCCTCAAGCCAAAAAGTTTGCCCGCCCCTGGTATAAACTGTAGCCAAATGGGCAGGTCCTATTCAAGAGAGCTCAAGGATTGGCATAACCAAAGCTTTTCAAGTCAATATCAAGGGGCATAATCAAAGTTTCTGTGGTCAGTTAGTACAACTCCTGCTTGCATAATCCTTACTAGGATTATAATATTAGTATTATAGAGTATTATAATTCTCCCATTGTGATAAACACCAAATTCACACAGAAAAATAAAGGTTACCCTAATCAGGGTCATGCATGTATAGCTAGAGTTTTGTTATGCATTCCTTATGCAGATTGTTGAATAGAAACTTTTCCCAGAATCCAGTTTTATTTAATCAAATATACAGCTGTGGATAGGCCTCAAGGAGGAATTTAGATCCTGTACATTTTTCCGCTGAGTTCAAATATAGCCATGAGTATAACCAGTGAAACAATCACAGGAACTGCAGAATTGCATGTCCTACAATTTGTGTCTCATTGCAAATTCTGCCTTTTTCTGCAGAACTTAAGCTTCTTGTTTTAGGGCAGGGAAACGGGGTGGAAATTGCTAGTGCACTGTATGGTGCCACTAGCCTTCCCTGCATAAATCAATATGCTGTTAAGCCAGCATTGCAGAGAACTGTCTCCAGACAAACAGTAGCATCAGCAGCAAAGGTATGAACTGTTTCTTCCATTCATTTCGATGATGTGTTCACTTGAAAATCTAGCTGGGACCACTTAAATGCTAATACCACCGTGAAATAAACTCTAACAAACGCTCACCCGAAGACAAAGCTGCCTTGGACTAAAATCATCCCTGGTGTAACCAGAATGAAATCAGTGTAATTACTTCAGAGTTGCATTTAACCCATGATTATCTTCTGTTGCAAAATAAACTCTTTCCTTTTGCCTGCCTGTTGACTAAAATGGCCATTTTTGTACGCAGTTGAAGAGGCACTAGGCTCCTAGCTGCATCTTTTGGCACCTAAGTGCCTTTAAAAATCTATTCCTTAAGTTCCTAAACTCCATTTTCAAAAGGCTTTTAATGCCTAAGGCACTTTTAAAAATAGAATTTAAGCTCTGGAATCAATTGATCTCTTTTGACAATTTTACCCTATTTCTTTTATTGTTTGGAAAGCACAAAGCACATTTTGAGTGCTACTGCACTGTAAATAATCTCTCTTTAAACTGGCATGAGCTGAAAGCACTACGTACGCAGTGCACTCGGCCCCCAGGAGAGGGAATGCCTCCTATGTTGCTGATAAACTAAACCCACCAGCTAATTAAAGAGTGAGTGGTTTAACAGGCTCTTAAGGGAGTCCCATTCAGTCTACTGTGACCAAAAAGATGAAACTGAAATGCAGTGATTTATGAGGGGATGGGAAGCAGCAAAAATAGAGTAATCTTCAGGAGTCAGAGAGACATTTGGATACACCATAGCGGGACTGGAGAAATGCAATTGGCTTACATTACAAATGAAACTGTAGATATATATATTTTCAAGGTGCAGATATCTTAAGCCAGAAGCTCCAATAGTTATACATACTCATTCTCCAGATAATCCAGCAAACATAATATTTTGCTCACTCCGTAGCTTATATTATTTAAAATCTCTAATAAATAAAAAACAGCAACAAAATCCCAACTTTGGGAAGGAAATGGAGCTGAGAGTTAGAAGGATCGTTATTTAATTAAGAACAAAAAAGACAAATTCGATTTAAAACCAGAGCATCAATGAATTTATGGGATACATAAAATAAAATTTAAAAAAACCTCTTAGTTCTCTTCTGGAATCAGTTTCACATTTTTGCAAGAGATAATAATCATTCTCTTCAGGGGCATATTTGATATTTTGCTTAACAAAATGCATATGTCCCTGGTGTATGCTGTCTTTTAATGCTTTGTGAGTATCATAAACCTGAACTCTAACATCAGCACTACAGTACAAAGGCTGTCTGTTATGATTGATCTAGCTATAGTAATAATCAGTGATTTTGAAATATGTTCATGTGAAACACTCCTGTTTGAATTGTTTTACATACAGACTATGACAACTGTAGATAATTTGCGTATAATACAAAATGCTGCCTAATTCCAGAATGCCTGTTTAAACTCATGTTAGTTTTAAACAATTTTCTACAGATATTAGAAAATTTGGAGCAAGGTTTAGCAGAAGATGGAAGTATGACTAACATTACACAAGAGAACACACAAGGTAGGCATTTTTTTAAATTTTCTTTTTACAGGCAGTGTATTTTTATCATTTGCCCAAGTATGCCAGAAGCTTTCACAAGACTGCCCCAAAGCTATTAAAAGAGTACTGTGATTTTATAGTCTCTTCAGCCTCTGAAATGATACACCTTATATTTTTATTTGCTGGAATTCATTTCACAGTTTCACCTTTTATTTTGATCAAATTGGTGCAGTAAATCAAATCTCCTTTGAAGTTTGAAGAAACAAAGAACATGGCTGCCATTCTGTAGTGTTGGGTGTACAAGAAAATCAATTCATTGCTGAGGCACTGGAGAGAGACCAGAGGGGTATCTGTGTTAAGAGGCTCATTGCCTCCATCAGTCTTCTCCCCTGAAATCTGAGAAACTTCGTTAGATCCAAATTTTCCCTCCTTCCCTGTTGGTCCCAGCAGATTGTATTAATTTGGAGGGTCTTTTGCTATGTATTACCCTATTTTGATTTAACATTTATGGGAGACATTTTCTTTTTTCCTTTTCATTTTAATTAACTTATTTTTTCAAGATGATGGGGCAGGAAGAAAGGAGATTTAGTCAGGAGCTGCTGTTTGAGAAACCTGACAAGAGAAACATTCCTTTTTCCTGATAATTTTTTTGGGGGGGCAGCCCTATACTACCTTTAAACACGTGGGGTGGGAGGGACGGGAAGGAAGGAAAAACACAGGTAAGGATGAGGAATAACATTTTCTAAAGTGTCTTAGGCACTTGAGAGCCTAAGGCTCACTAAAAATCAATGAGACTTGTGGATCTGGGCCTTAGTATCCCAACGAGACTTAGTCGCCTAAACTCCACTACAATCCATAAAACCCTGTTTGGCTGCCTCCTAAACCTAAATTCACTCAGCACCTAAATTTTTGTTTTAAAAGTTTCCAAGAAACCAAAGATTTTGCCTCTGTGCATGTGCACAACACCTCACTCATGGCGTCCAGATGCCTAACCTGCAGCGGGATCCTCAAATCAGGTGAAGATAGGCGGGGAGATGCCTATCTCTCCTGCTGGGCCCAGTCTGGTAAGCGTGCGGAGAGCATGCTTACTGGATGGCGACTCTTCAGAATCCAGCTGGAAGAAGGCGAAGTGGTGGTGGTGCTGCCTCCCTTATAACATTTAGCACAGTAGTTAGAGCACTTGCTTGGAATGTGGGAGACCCAGGTTCAGGGGTCTCACACCTCTCAGGAAGGTGCTCTAACCATTGAGCTATGGGATATTCTGATGTGGAGTACCCTCAATCTCTCCTGCTGAAGTTGGATATATAGTGAAAGAGTGATTGGAGCTGGGGGACTGGATCTTGGGTCTCCCCAGGTGGTGCCCTAACCACCGGCCTATAGTCTCATTTGCACTTTCTCTCTCTGGCCCTATGATTATGTAAGTATTAATATAAAGTGGAACAGCTTCAACAGGAGAGACTGAGGGAGCCCCACATCAGACTATACCTTAACCCCATGGTTAGGACACTCTTCCGAGACGTGAGAGGCCCCTGCTTAAACCTTTTCGCCCATCAAGCAGAGGTGAGATTTGAACCCAGGTTTTCCACATCCTGGGTAAGTGTTCTAATCTCTGGGCTAAAAATTATAAGGGAGGTACCATCACCACCTCCTCCTCTAGCATTTCTTGCAAGGAACCACTTAGGCACCTAAGTCATCTGACACCATGAGAGGATTGCAAGCAGAACATAAGCGCCTCCCTGACTTAAGCATCTAACTTTGTCAGAGGAGCGGGGCTTAGGACACACCCCTCCCTTTCCCAGTCAGCCTTTCCCATTGGCTAGCTTAAACATCCCAGCATCATCTTTTTTATGTGGTAGCTGCCCCAATAAATATGTATGGGTGCTCAGTACACTGCTAGCTTTCAAGTTTTGTGGGCTGACGATCATCCTGGACATGCCAGGTATTTTGTACCTCAGAAGCGGCAACCCTAGTCACTTTTTGAAAAATGGGACTTAGGCACCTAAGTCATTTAAGTGCTCTTGAAAATTTTACCTGACATGAGTTTTTAGGCACTGTAACGGGGCAGATGAACCCCTTACCATGTCTAGCAAGCTAGGGGTTAAAATGTCCTATCACAGGAAGCCAGAAGTCTTTCTGCCACTGCCAACAATCTATGAATTAACCCGGTTAACATTCCTCCAGGACACTGTTCCCCTAGAGGGTCTAGGACGGGGTAGGCAATCTATGGCACGCGTGCCGAAGTCGGCACATGAGCTGATTTTCAGTGGCACTCACACTGCTCAGATCCTGGCCACCGGTCCGGGGAGCTCTGCATTTTAATTTAATGTTAAATGAAGCATCTGAAACATTTTAAAAACCTTATTTACTTTACATACAACAATAGTTTAGTTATATATTATAGACTTCTAGAAAGACCTTCTAAAAATGCTAAAATGTATTACTGGCCTGCAAAACCTTAAATTAGAGTGAATAAATGAAGACTTGGCACACCGCTTCTGAAAGGTTGCCGACCCCTGGTCTAGGAAATCGTTGTCTACCATTAGGGTGGGAAGAGAATAGATCGGTTTGTCTGGGTACAGTTGCCAACCAATGTGAAATTTTGCTTTAAACAAATCTCTACATAAGATAAGTGCTTTTTAGGGGGAAGAGAGGGCATGTGCAAGCACCTAGCAGCCAGATATTTGCATATGTATTCTGGTGAATATTAAATTTACTTTTTTCTGAGGACAAGACCAAAAAGCAGAAAGAAATACTTCACCTTTCACAAAAATTCGTACACAACACTCGCCATTTTCTCAAATTATTTGAAAAAATGAAGCTCCTTCTCTTTCTGTGTGGCTCTGTTTTCACCTTCTGTTCCCTCCCCATACCTGGCTTCCTTGATAGGGTTTCACTCTTTTCCACCCATTGGCTTTCTCCCACATGGATTCCCTCCTCATTTTCCCCAGGCCTTTTTGCCATTCCCCACCCTCCTGCTAAAAGACTGACTGCTTTTTGTCACATACGGGAAGACTTCTCTCCTAGCCGCTTACTAGCTCCATCCCCTGCAGGCTGCCCCTTTCACCTGTGGGTAACTGGCTCCTTGCTCTACACCACTGTGTCTGCAACTGCCTTTAGAGCTGTGCTCAGCTCAGCAGAAGGAAGAGCTAGAAAAGCGGTAGTCACCAGGAACCAGAGGAGGGAGTTGCTGAGCAGCTGGGGGAGATGCTGCTGTGCTTGGAGTACAACTGCCTATCTGCCAAACACTGCCAAAGGGCCCTGGGGATGCTTGCGGGGACTGTTGGCTGCTCTTGCCTGATGGGGTCGGTCGGCTCTGCTCCCCGTTTGCCCCTGGGCTGCACTTTGAGCTGCAGGAAGCTTTATATTTTTGTGGAAAATCTAGCTGAAACAAACCTTATGAACTGTGGCTGAAGACAACCTTAATTCATTATGGGGATTATGTCTGGGGAGTAATTTCCTTATTGCCAGTGTGAGTAGGTGCTACACCAACCAGCCCATTACATGCATCTTCTCTAGTGTGGAGCAGAACGTCTTATTTTCCAATTGTTCAGTAGGAGGAGAGATTTAGCACTGCACCATTTGCCTGGCAGCACGTTTGTTTTCTATAAGGAACCAAGTCTGCAGCTGCACCACGCACAGAACTCCCATTGAAATGAATGGCAGTTCAGAGCATAGCGCCACTGTACAATCAGAGTCTAAATTAATAACCATTAAGAAGGAATGTTCAGATTGATAATGTAGCAGCAAGGGCTTGCAAGGTGAGTTACTGTCATTTCTACTACAGGGTTACAGATAATAATCATCAGGTATTGGGTTTCTATTTTTTGTTTCCCATGTCATTCTTTAGCCCCTTGCTGCCAGCAATAAGAATGCCTCCTGATTGTCCTTTTAGTGCATCTTGCATATTTGTTCAGCCTTCGGACTTACTGGGCCTGAGCTTGTAGCTGCTTAATGTGCAAAACTCCCTTGTCTTCTGTGTATTGAGCAGCTGTAGAAATGCATGCAGCCATCCAGGTGACATTTTCCAGCATATTTGAAAGTTCTCATTCACTGCTGTTTTTACGTTACTCTGTGCCTGTCCTGGCTACCACTTATATATCTTAATAGTGCCAGCAATAACTGAAAATGTTCTTTATAACCAAATGATGTCACAACACAAAACAATAAACTATAATCAAATGCATTCTTTTTTTAAACACATCACAATAAGTTTGAAATATATGGTATGAGCTACATAATAGCTTAATTTCCAATCACCTAACTTGAACTCAGACCAATGTAACCTCAGATTTTTTTAATATTAACATTTAGAGACAACATAAGCACAAAAACATTAGGAAATGCACTTGACAAACCTAAAATTGCTTCAGAAATGGGATGTTAACATAATTAGAGTTATTTAACACTGCCCTGTTTCTGCCATGGGCTCAGAAAGAAACAAAAGGTAGAAAACATGGGCTAGAATGTCCTCTCATGGTACATTCCCATGTTATGGCACTACATGTTTTACATGAACTTGGGGTGGAAAATATCTAAAATATGACTTCATACTGCTGAATGATATAAGAGAGCTATGACTAAGGAAGCTATTATAAATTAAATACCAGGTCCAATCTTGGAGACAAAACTATGCACTCAATTTTTAATGTGTCTAGAACAGAAAGTTATATTTTGTACCTGTCTCGCCAAGCTTTTATTACCTGTAATGAATGGCATTTGTAAATCATTAAAGAAAATTAACTCTCTATAACCAGCCATGGTTTTTATAACCGATCCCTTTATTGCTACACAAGAACAAAGAATTATCACTGTTCTGTTGCAACCCCCTCTTTTTTTTTTTTTTTTTTCCTGTCTCTCCAACCTCAATACAGCGACTTTGAGAGTTGATTGTCAGGGTAAGCCGTAATATTTGTTTTCAAATAATTAATTCAAAATCAATCATGGACCAAATTAATATTCCTAATGTCTATTTTTAAAGAACAAAAGTCTAATTTTATTTCTAGTACTGATCTATAGAGCCCTGCATGGATACAAAATTTGTATCTGCATCTGATCCGTGATCCGCCAACATGGTCTGAAGATATAAAGCGGATATCCTCAGATTTGCACGGCTCTACTGATCTATGGTCCCTGTGACAGTGGATACATAAGGAGAACCATTCTTTTACAACATCATGAGTCTGTCTCAAACCAAGGGAATGAGAAATCTGCTGCTGCAGCCTTTAAAGCCTGCAAGCTCCAGGAGCGCGGAGAAGACAGACAGGCTCGGCAGATTTTTCCACCATATCACTAAGCCAGAGGCAAACACAAATAGTCCCAGACTCAGTGAGCTCTGACCCTGCTATGTTTGGGTTTTTAGTTGATTAAATTTAATCTGATAAATTACACAATTGTATGCTGATGGTAATAATTATTTAGATGTTTCTATGTATTTTTTGTTCTGATATTAGAAAATGTGTGGCTTCTTTTAGTATTTAATATGTTGCCTGAACTAAAAGCTGAAAGGTCCGTTGCTTTTGCATCGTTGCATCATTTATGCAGATATTCTATTCCTAGAACCAATCAAACTAGTCCCTTTGAGAGAGGCAATATTTTCTATCTGACAGTACGGCATGGCAAAGAATTAAAAATTCTATGCTGAAGCCCAGTGATGTTAACAAGGGGGATCTTTTAAATCAGAATTCATAGGACCAATAATTGATGGCTAGAAAGAACCTCTAATTTATTTGTGCACATTCACAAGCTGCTCTTATTTTGTAGCCTCTGTTGAGCTGTGGAGGTCACGTCTGGGCCGGGTGATGTACTCCATGGCAAACTGTCTGCTAATGATGAAGGTACGTGGGTGGCAATAACTGCAGAGTTACCGTATATACTAGAATAGAATGTCAGAGAAAGTGCAAGAGAATTA
Organism: Chrysemys picta bellii; assembly: GCF_011386835.1. Classification (NCBI taxonomy): domain Eukaryota; kingdom Metazoa; phylum Chordata; order Testudines; family Emydidae; genus Chrysemys; species Chrysemys picta. The sequence continues at coordinate 37,851,138 of NC_088793.1, read as the reverse complement.
CTGGTGCATGGATAGGGGAAGACTACCTGACTGTACAAGGTTTAGCTTAGTGAAGAATTAATTAGACTTAGTAATTACTTATTTAATAGATAACCACTTGCAGCAATATTCTTTAGGACCATATCTACACTTATTTCTTTTGAAATCATTTCAGAGCACATGCAATAACGATACAGAATTTGCATTTTTAAATTGAATTTTTCAAACACTTAACTAAATACTGTAATTAAAACCAATTATATGCTCTCTCTGTCTTTCTCAACCTCTGTACTAGGAATGTTACTCTAGTAGCACACAGTAAGGCTTTGTGTGTGACAAAGACTCGAAGCATCCAAATACATCTTCTGCCTTGTCCATATGTCTGTGCAACAAGATTCTGACCCTGGAGTTTTTAGTCTCCTATAGCTGCAATGGAAGGAACAGTCAGAGAGTTGTTGTCTATTTTTTGCCTGTTTTTTCCCCCTCCTGTAAGCCATCCTACTCCATTTTGTGCAGCAGCTTCTTCTTGCATTCAGAAAGAGGGAACAACAAACTGCTTCCAAAGTAGACCTCATTGCCATGGGAATAGGGATGCCCCTGTGCTAAGCTTGTGGCAAGAGCAATGGACTGCCTCAACCCAAATCTTAAAGCTACTTTATGGATTAATTAGCATCAAAACCCAAGGGCAACACTGTCTGCACTATAACCTCTCACAGACCAAGCTCTGAACTTCTCCATATTCCTAGCGTTGAACCCTGTTACAGGGTTGGGGTGTTGAGAAGGCCAAAACTATAACAGGGTTCAAAAAAGAATTAGATAAGTTCATGGAGGATAGGTCCATCTATGGGTATTAGCCAAGATGGTCAGGGATGCAACCCCATGCTCTGGGCTTCCTTAGCCTCTGACTGACTGCCAGAAGTTGGGAGTGGACAACAGGGGGGTGGATACCTTGACAATTACTTGTTCTGTTCATTCCTTCTGAAGCATCTGGCATTGGCCACTGTCGGAAGACAGGATACTGGGCCAGATGGACCATTGGTCTGACCCAGTATGGCCGTTCTTATGATCCTAGTTGCCCAACCTCATTCCTGAACCTGGCTTTCCATAAAGCTGAATAAGCTACTTGTAAGCCTTGTTTTCTTGATGTTTTTAACACTGAAATAATATCTCAAATAATGTATAGGTATGAAAGCGTCAGTTGCCCAGAGACTGCCTTAAAATTCAGCATTTTGCTCTTATGAGGATCCCAGGAGATGGAAATATATATTCAGAATAGTTAGAGTGAGATCAGCAGTATTCCCTCTTATGTAAATACAACAGCACAGCAAATCAGGGTGGTCAGAAGGAAGCCCCATTCTGTCTTTAAAGCAAACAAATCTTTGTTTTGAATCAGAATCCTGAGACACGGTCAGTTTTCAGAAAACTCTCCTTTTTGAAATGCAGGTAGGAAAAAAAATTAAATACTGAGTCTCCATCCCAAACTTAAATCTATAACTGGAGTATAAAAATATCCAGTTAAAGAAATATAGTTAACAAACACTGCAGGCTTCCAACTAGTTATACGGTAACTTTGCTTTTAACTATACTGATTTTTTCGCCTAAGCCCCTTTAGTCACTTCTGCTCTCCTCTTCTTTTCTGCTTCTATATCCCATTTCTGCTTCTGTTCCCCTTTCATCCTTTTTGTGGTATTTTCTTCTCACTTCAGTAGTGGCATGAGCTCCAACTTCTAAGCCAGTCATCAGTGTTTCTGACAAGGTTGCGTCAAGAGAACTGCAACTCATTTTCCTTCCTGCATTTCTCAAAACCAAGTGTATTCTCAATCTAGGAAACTAGAATTCCAAGATTATTTCCAGAATTCAGATTTCCCACATAACAATACATGTTGCTACTGAACCCCCAGCATAGCCATTACCTGTATTAAACTTGTCCTTGAATATGTTGCATGTACCTTCCCATGATGCACATAATTTTCAAGAACTGCCTTATGAGAGTCAGAATCTTTTAAGAGCAATTTTCAAACATAAGTCATATTGCAGTTAAAATAAGGACAAAATGTGAAGATAATCTGTACTGCATATGCCACAAATCCTCTGACAGGTAAATTGGCTTCTTCTTTATTTTTTCCTTTAAATGTTCCCAAATGTTAAAACAGTCTTAATAACAAACAATGCTCAGATATTCATCTCTGCCTTCTGCTTTAATTGATAACAAATTATTTCTTTAAATAATGATTTTTAAACGTGGTCTTTCTTGAGGATAAGCATTTTTTGAGGAAATTAATTACACAAAGCTTCAGATATCTGTAAGAGATATCAGTTGTATGTAATATACTTCTAGAGGAGTATTCATTGTAAAATATATCATTCAGTTTTGAAGCTTTTTGTTTTCCGGTGTAATGAATAAACAAACAAATTCTGGGTTTCTCCTGAACTGAGTCAGTGCAATCTATCGCCATCTAGTGACAATATATTATATTGGGATATAATTCTGTGTTGATTCTGAAGTACTTTTGTTACTTGAATCATTTGTGCTGTTGGGTAGAGTGGTGATGATGATGATAATAATAATAGTTATTTACTGTACTGTAATAATATTCCCTGTAACCTTGGTGTAAAAAACATTGGCTAATTTCCAGCTGTAAATTTTATTAACCTTTGGCCAAAAAAGTTAACTAGTATTTGTTGAAATATAATTATAGATTGTCTTTAAGGCTAGGATTGTCAAAGAAGCCTAAAATAATTAGTTTCCATGGGAGTTGGGTGCCTAACACCTTTGGACTCTTTTAATAAACCCAGCCTTAAAGATTAAACCCAATAAATTCCCCTCAGTGTCATTCTTCTTGACCATCCTGAATGGAAAACTTACGTGACCCATGGAGTTCTGTACTTACATGGCCATATTACCACAGTATATGAGCACCTCACTAATAGCCCTATTAGGTAGAAAAGAATATTATTTTACAGGTGGTGATTTGAGGCACAGAGAAGTGACCCAAGATCCCACAGGAAACTTGTGGTGGAACAGAGAATTGAACCTGGGTCTCCTTTACCAAAAGCTAGTCCTCTAACCCAGTGGTTTTCAAACTTTTCTTCTGGCTACCCAGTTGAAGAGAACTATTGATGCCTGCGACCCAATGAAGCTGGGGATGAGGGGTTTGGGGTGTGGGAGGGGCTCAGGGCTGAGGCAGGTGGTTGGGGTGCAGGAGGGGGTCAGGGCTCTGGGCTGAGGGTGCAGGCTCTGGGGTGGGGCCAGGGATGAGGGGTTTGGGGTGCAGGAAGGGGCTCTGGGTTTGTGGGGAGGCTCAGGGTTGGGGCAGGAGATTGGTGCGCAGTGTTGGGGCACGGGCTTACCTTAGGCATCTCCCAGTCAGCAGCGCAGCTGGGGTGCTAAGGCAGGCTTCCTGCCTGTCCTGGAACCACGGACCGCGCTGCGCCCCAGAAGCGTCCAGCAACAGGTCCGGCTCCTAGGCAGAGGTGCGCAAGCAGCTCCATGTGGCTCTCACCCACAAGCACCGCCCCCCAGCTCCCATTGGCCGGTTCCCAGCCAATGGGAGTGCGGAGCCGATGCTCGGGGGGGGGGGGGCAGCATGTAGAGCTCTGTGGTCCCCCTACCTAGGAGTTGGACCTGCTGCTGGTCACTTCCAGGGTGCAGCGCGGTGTCAGAACAGGTAGGGAATAGCCTGCCTTAGCTGAACAGCACTGACGACAGGTCTTTTAACAGCCCGGTTGGCGGTGCTGACCAGAGCCGGCGCAACCCAGTGCCTTATATTCCACAACCCAGTACTGGCTCGCAACCCACAGTTTGAAAACCACTGCTCTAACCTCTTGACCATTCTTCCTCAGATATGGAATTATCTTTCTCCTTTCTTCATCATATCTAGACTACTGAATGCAGCAGCATGAGGGAGCATTCATTCCAGATCCAACTGCTGCTGTGTATTACCTCCTTTCAGCAATCTGATTGATTGCAAAAAAAAAAAAAAAAAAAAAAACTGCATTGCATTTTTACTAATTCAACCTGAAACATTTTAATTTTTAAAAAGTTCCATCCCAAACTTTTGCAGTCTTACCAAATTTGTTAACTCACTGAAAAATAAACTCTTAAATAACATCCCTGTGTATAATATAGATGCACTCTAATTAAAAGCAAGTGCTATATTTTAAAACATATAAAGAACATAAGAACATATTTATTCAGAATTGTACCCACTTTTGGATAGCTTGCTGCTAGTAGAACCAAAACCAGAAGAGATTTTTTTTTTTGCGGGGGGGGAGGGGTATCTGGGTCTACTGCAATTAAAACGATGTGGAGGAGGAAGGGAAGACAGCAATCTATACTAGTGACGCAAGAGTCTGATGTTTAAGGACTCTCTTCTGATTTGGATTCTGTTCTGATTTAAAAGACAGAGACAGCATAAATTGTCCTCTCTTGCTTTAATTATTCTGCAGCCATTCTCATGATGATGCAAAAATCTTTAGCCTTCATGTGATATTTTTTTTAGGAAGCAATGTGTGAGAGAGAGAACTCCCTACTTAACGTTTTATAGTTTAGTGGAAGGTGCATGAACCTTTTAAGCCCCAAGATTATGAGTTCTAGTCCTAACGCTTCCAGTAACTGCTGTTAACGTTTCTATACCCTTCTCAACCCTTATTATAAGCCAAGATTTCATATCATATGGGAGGGTAACTGTCCTTCACAATTTGCACCGATAACTGGGAGCTTACACAAGCCCACTTCAGGCAGAGCTGACAATGAAACACAGTTCTCTAATATAACAGAGCTAAGTTTATCCATTTTGCAACATAGTCTTCCAGAAGGAACCTGTCAGATCAGATGCTTGTGTAACTAACACTAGTGCAGTGTGGCTCTGTGCCATAGTGTAGTAGGTAAACCACACAGATTAATGAGACTGCTACTGCATTCATGCAAAGAGGTGTGGTTCTTTAGCTGAAATGTTAGCAACTCACCCTTTTACACCCAGAATAACCCTACATATGTCCCAAGCAGGGGCATTGTTTCATTAGGTTATGCTCTCTGTAACCGCTACGCCACAGTCTGCTCCCAGAACCAGGAATACAAACCAGTTACCCTGGTGTCCAGCCTTCCATTTCTGTAACCCACTAACTGTGTGTGTGGTGTCTCCCTATATGGGCTAGTCCTCATACACATAACAGCATGCTTTCCTCCTACCACTTACTCTCTTAGCTGAAGTGGAGGAGGTCTATGCTTTGGATCTGAAGATTGTGGTTTCCAACCCTGCTCGTACCCATGTGGGGTGAAAAACTATATATATGTATAAAAGTTAGAGTAATGACCGCAGAGTACTTATTGGAATTATTTTATGTTGTAAAACATCGCATTTAAAAGTGAATTAGTATAACATCCCATTTGTTTTACTGTTGCGTTTTTATTATGTGTAACTGGTTACGTGTAATTGTCCCTTTAGACATATGAAGTGACAGACTGCTTTGTCTCTTCACTGAAGAGTTAACTCAAGTTAGTTATTCCTCTGAAGTTAGCATAGCTCAAGGTGGAGCATCCACAATGCAAAATAATATTCAAGTGGCTGCATTCACTCATATGGGGCACAAAGACTTCTGGGTACACATCCCATGATTCTTAGCACTGCAATAAGTTGAACTGCTCTATGAACTATTTCCCATTGATTTGTGGGAGAACTTTTCTGCCCTATCTGGATACTGGAGGTGGGGGAAGAATTGTGGAAGGCAGTCTAGCAGCACTTGAATAGTGTTAACCTGTATCCACATGTGCTCACTCGAGTTTTAACATTTGTGAGAGTTCTGAACAGTGTAAATATCACCCACACATTGATGGAAGGGGGAGTTCAAAAGAGGGCAGACCAAATAAAACCACCTGACTTTTTTAGGGTCAGTCTGTTGGATTTTTGAACTTCTGGGGTAGACAATATTGATACAGTAACATTTAGTATGACATGGTGCATCAGAGTGACAACAAGAGCTCTAAATATGTCAGTTATTAAATATTATACATTTATCATTGTTAATTAATTATAGTCACAGTTTGCAAATTGTTTGCAATTGAAGAGCTCTTTGATTTTTGTTACTGCAAAATTGGATTATTACAGGTGGTGATCCAGGTCAGAAATAGGAAGGGCTTAGTCATTTTAAATATAGCCTTAAGAAAACATAACAAATGTCCCTTCAGTTATGGAGCAGAGGAGAAGGCAGAAGAAATGCCTGCGGCATTTTTTCCAAGTAAGTTAGGGGGGAAAGTCGACCCCTGTTGCTTTTCAGCATTAAAACTTGCAGAGTTTAGAGCACCTTCAAGAGACAAAACAAAACAAAATGATAGGCTACTAGACAGAGTGTATGCCAGCTATCTTAAGATGCTTGTACACAGCCTGGAAAGAGCTCTGATATGGTTTTGATTCTGAGCATCGCACTAGAAGTCCTTGTATTACAATTTACACACAGAATTTTCAGAAGTGCCTGAGTCACTTGGGTGCATAATCGCCATTGATTTAGACTAAATGGCACTTGTGCTCTTAACTCACTTAGGTGCTTTTGAAAATGCCACCCTAAAACATTATTGGAAGCTGAAGAGTAAATGGTCAGGTTCTGTTGGTAATTTTGCTGGGGAGAGACGTGATCCAGTTGGGGAAAAAAATGTAAGGAAAAATCTGCCACTTTATCTCTGGCTATAGTGTACATTTCCAATAGAACTGAATAGTCAGAGGGTTAGAATAGCCAGCAGCTAGCACTACCATGTGGCGAGGAAATTCCATTAACATTAAACATTTGCAATGATTTTAATTCTGTACCTGTTCTCATTAATATCTGTTTACTGCTCGCACACTTTTTAAAAACAGCGTACCTAAAACAATGAGTGAATGCTGAGCTTAAAAATCTAGTCATGTGCTTTTTTTCCCCCTTAGGACTATGTGCTTGCTGTAGATGCATATCACACAGTCATCAAATATTACCCAGAACAGGAACCTCAGCTGTTGAGTGGAATTGGAAGGATTTTTCTTCAGGTATATATGTTACTCTGAATATGCTAAGTAATGTTGTTGACAGTAATGTAATGAGTAATTGCTGTTTTTAAAACTCTGTTGTTATTCTCATTAGGCATATTTATGGCAACCCAAATGTAGTAAAGGCTTTAAAATAAGATAAAACAGAGTTTCTACCATGAAACATTTGACTAGATTAGAAAATTTAAAGTATTTACAGTGGTGAATCAAACTTAATTACATTATCTAACAAAGATGACGCTATGGAAATTATACCTAATAATTATATCCGTTCAAAGGGTGAGATCCTGATCCCACTAGAGTCTATAGCAAAACTCCCACAGACTTTAATGGGGCCAGGATTTCACCCCAAATCTAATTTCCCTCTTCTTCAAACACATATAGACTTCTGGTGTTTAATCAAACTGCTCCATAAACAGCTTAATCCAAAAGCCATGTGAGAATTTCCTCACCTTCCTTTTGCCATGGCTTTATTTCCATTGTGGAGAGAAAAGCCAGCAGTGTTTCATGTGTACAAAGAGTATGCATATGGCTGTGTAGATGACATCTATTAAATACTGTTGGAATATTACATTGTTTTTCAAAAAATGATCTCTTATTACTATGCTACATAGTAATCTGATGAAAATTTAAGTCCTATTTTGTATCCCACAAATCCATAAAGAATTCGTTTGTAACATTCCCTAATGTTAAACACTTCAGACTTTCTCTTTTATTAATAAAGAAAATATAAGTGCTTAAATAATATAATTATTTATAAACTTTCTTCTTGTCTGTGGTGCTAAGGCTAGAAAATTAAACTATTCTATTTGGGGTTTCTTTTTACTTGGATGAAAGATAATTACATTATTATTGTTCATTTGAAATCATATAAGTTGTCATTCAAACAAATCCAATTATGGAATTTTCAATATTTCTAGCAAGGATTTTATTTCAACGTAGTTGATCATTCAGTAGAAATGTGGTGGTGGTGGTTGAAGGTTTTATTTTGAATCAGAATTGATCTGAACGTTAAAGTGAAATTCCTATAAAATTGAGAAATATAAAAGTACATTAATTATTACCTAAATAGATAACTTCTACTAATTATGTGTGTTAAAGAAAGGTATAACTATGAATAAAGCTACTCAAAATTCACATAATTGATAATTCTGGGTCATAATAGAAAAATCAGTCAGCCAGCCTGGTTGATTTACTTGGCACTGTCATGTGACAAAGCAGAGATCACTTCCTGCTCCTGGAGTCTTTCTCTCTGATACATCAGTGACTACATTAACACACTCAACCTCGACAGAGTGGGCGTAGACTGCCCCATGTCTCTGAAGAGCAGTCTGTCCATCCAATTTAAAGAGTGGTGTTAACAGGCTCTGAAGGGAATCCTGTCAAGTTGTCATCCTCCTTGGTTGTTGGCTCTGACATGGGATTATTTGAATTAGTGGTTTTACTGCCAGAACTGGACCTTTCCGCATAGCAGAATGGAAAATAAAGCATGAGGTGCCTGTTGGCTTGCTTACATAACCCTGGACAATAGCTAATGAAAACACCCCTTCTAAATGCAAATAGTTCTTTGGCCTGGTGCATCAGGGAAAATGTCTTTATTGCTTGGCAATAACTCCTGTTTTTATTTGGTAGTTTTAAATATAAGAATAAAAGAAGAATTCAAATTGCGTGTTTATGAAAATAAGTATAAAACCTCATTGAGAGAGGGTAGACTGGACTGAAATTTAATAGCAACAAATTCCATCTGGAGAGTGCTAAGCACCTGATACAGGAATTTGATGTCAAAAGAAGTTGTCACTGAGCATTTTAAATTAATGGAGATATCCTATCTCCTAGAACTGGAAGGGACCTTGAAAGGTCATCAAGTCCAGCCCCCTGCCTTCACTAGCAGGACCAAGTACTGATTTTGCCCCAGATCCCTAAGTGGCCTCTTCAAGGATTGAACTCACAACCGTGGGTTTAGCAGGCCAATGCTCAAACCACTGAGCTATCCCTCCCCCCTAAACAAAACTAAGGGCAGGTCTACACTAACCCCCCAATTTGAACTAAGGTACGCCACTGTAGCTGAAGTTCGAAGTACCTTAGTTAGAACTTACCTCGGTCCAGACGCGGCAGTCAGGCTCCCCCGTCGACTTCGCGTACTCCTCTCGCCGAGCTGGAGTACCGCAGTCGACGGCGAGCACTTCCGGGTTCGACTTATCTCGTCCAGACAAGACGCGATAAGTCGAACCCAGAAGTTCGATTTGCTTGCCGCCGAACTATCGGGTAAGTGTAGACCTACCCTAAGAGGGGTGTGAACTCAGAGAGAGAGAGAGAGGTGCAGCAAAGAGGAGTTAGGAGCCAGCATGTGTAGGCGACAGCTGTGTAGCATGTTTGAACTCTAGAACAGGCAAACTCCATGAGAAGAAGACAAAACCTTTTGCAAAAACTGAGGGAAAAGGTAATTATGGAATTTTTTGATCATTCTTTGAAAGCCTCATACTTTCTCAGAAAAATGGTGCCAAGTGATTCCCAAGTACAGGTAGTCTCAAACTGTTCTGCTAGCCATGAATTGCAACCAGAAGAGGCACAATGATCCAGATTTTACCCATTTATGAAAGTACCAAAAGTATTTTGGGAGTAGAATTCAACTCCTAAGTGTGAAGTAACGCAATGGTGAATTACTAGATGTGACTAGTGAAGAAGTGCTATGAATATGAAGTGGAGGGTGGAGTCTTGGGAGACATAACATTGGCATAAGGATAAGCCAAGTTTGTATCCTCTCTTACTTCAAATTTCTCACAAGAGCCAATTCTTCTATAGTGCCTACGAGAATGTATTCTTTCAGGGGCTGTGAGGTATAGTTGAAGGGTTTTTAATTTTCTTTTTAAGTATACAAAATGGTGTGTGTGGTGTTTTCTGTTTGATGTTACCTATATCCTTCACCTTCCAAATGTCACTTATCTTTAATTCGTTATGAGCATCTTAGGGCAGAAATCATGTCTTCCCATTTATTCATAGAGCACAGTGGCACTAGCACAGTGGAGCCCTGATTTTGAATGAGGCCTTCAGTAGCTACCATCATATAAATACTAAATGAGGGGAGAGATTTGGAAAAGCAGAAAAGGCCACAGTCTATCCCTGAGATGCTTTAAGAGGTAATGTGAGTAAAGTTGTCAGCAAGCACTTGAGACACATCAGAGACAAATTCAGACTGATAGGTTAGGAAGAAACAATTAAGATGGTTTGGTCTTCAGTATTTCATTTTGTGCTCCTAAAGTACTCTGAATCTGCTTACTAGCTGACCCTTATTTGCTATTTGAATAACTCCATCAAAGGACTTGAAAAGTGAAATTACTGTCTGATTTACAAACCAGTGCTTTTATGTTGTTCTGTGACTATTTTAACCGCAGTCTCTGCAATAGATTACAGCAAAGGGGACTTAAAAATAGCCCCTAAAATTTTTTTTGAAAAATAATCCTGTTTTTCAAACTAACAGAAACCACAGTTAGTACAGATTACAGTGGAGGAATATTAACCATGGGTTTGATTATTTGAGACTAACAAGAGGGTTTTCATGTTAATTTGGAAGCATTAATAATCCTAATAGTTAAATTAGTTCAGAAAAAGTGACTGCAATTCCTAAATTAATTAAATAAAATCCAGTGGCAGGGAAGTAATTTTAAATGGTTAAAATTCCAGGACTAATTTAAAGTGATTCTTGTATGTCAAATATCCTGGAAAAGCAAAAGCGATAAATACTTCCCATTTGTTTAATGGAGTAAAGGCACTTACGAATTAATAGTTTATCTATAGTAATTGCATATTATTCAGAGACTTGAATGTTGAGATACAGTTAAGAAATAAGAATTTTTCATGATAACAAGTTTTGTAAACTACCATATTTTTGCTAAAAGAGAAGAAAAGCATATTTCCTAAAATAGTCACTCATAACTTAAAAACTATATGACATTTGATTCACTTCAGACCTTGACCACCCTCCCAAAAAAATTCAGTTCTGTTTTCTGACAGTTCCCAAATCCATCACTCCTGCCACCCACGCACCCTCTTTATCATCTAGCCCAATACGTCTGAATCCACCACTTTACCCCTTCCTCAGTACCTCACTGAGACTCTTCTAAGTGGCTTCTCTACCTGGTATTTTTCTCTTGGTAGCAGCAGTGGCGGGGGGTTGTTCTCTGGTCTATGGCTGTGGGCTGATTGCTCGGGAGGGGAATAGGTCTCCTCTGGTCATAGGTGGTGTGGTCATCTGAAGAATGGGTCTTCCACAAGCTACCTGGCTACCATGTTCCATCTCACTTATGATTGGCGACTCCTGGCTTTGAAGAGTGATCCTGTTTCCTCTCTTGTGTAGTAGCTATTGGAGGTAGCTCTGCTGTCTTCTCATTTCCAGCTAGTTTTGCAAACCTCTGGGGTTTTCTTTACAATGGAGACCCTGGACACCTGTCAAAGCAGCTAGAAATGAGGAGACAAAGCCACCACTACATAATATTCTAATGTTCCACTGAGCCCAGTTTAAGAACCAGCGCCTTAGGGAAGAGGACACTGCATGTAGTTTTTGTTGTTCACTTCTGTGAGCTTAATGAGGAATTGTAAAACTCTGACTTGATAATGGCTTTAGTCCATTCACAGTGAATAATGACTAATCAGAGAGGTAGAATTATGAAGTCAGTTACTTTAATACTTCATATGTTTTCACATTTTGGTTCTTTGTGGAAAGATGTCCCATGAAGATATCATTTGAATGGGTCTTTCTCATGCATTGTCCTAATTTTCTTGTGATTTTTGTCATCCAGATTGGAGATATAAAAACAGCAGAAAAATATTTTCAAGATGTTGAGAAAATGAGTCAGAAATGGGATGGACTACAGTACCAAATTATGGTTTTAATGAACAGGTAGATAATTTAAGAGCTAAATGAAACTTAAAAAAATGATTTTTCAAAATGTGCATTGTGAGTTTTAAAGTACCCTTGAGAGTATCTCTTTCTCTTTCTTGCTCTCTTTTATGTAACTACATCTGTCAGAAGTGAGACTGAATGGCATGTTACACCCATGAGATCTGTATTACTTGGTGTAGTCATCTTATCCTGGCTTGAAACTCTTTAGTTACAAGAGTTGATTTTACAAAGTTATTTCTCATTCTTCGAAGCATTGCATATTTTACTCTATTTTTTTTAATTTATACTTTTAGGAACAAAGAAGCTCTTTTGGATTCTGATCCTGCAAATAGATTCGCTAGTGCAGACCCAGCACTTGTTAGCTTCAAACGAATGCCAAGATATGCACTAGTAAATCAGATTGCATGATGGAGTCCTCAGTTTTTGGTGTTTATCATATTGGCTAAATATGTTTTGACAAGTAAAATACTACAACAAGTGTGTTCTGGAAACAGATATAACACTTGTAGTTTCATAGAGAAATTATTTTAGGAAGACTGTCTGCATTTTAATAACAAATATAGAAAAGCATTGCTTTGGTGGCAGAATATCTGAAGTGGCCAGTGATCTGAAGTGTCATTTCATTTGTCTGTAAATTGGTATCTCACAGCTGGCTCACAATTACACTGTGAAGAGCAAATGTCAAAAACTCTCACATCTATAATAGGGAAAATAAAAAGTGGTCTCAGTTCCATTTGAAATGTATTATCACCTTGGGTTTTTCAGGATAACTGACTCACATGTCACTTACTTTCTAGAGCATTTCTCCATCTTGGTCAGAATAACTTTGCAGAAGCTCACAGAGCCTTCACGGAAATTTTAAGGATTGACCCTGCAAATGCTGTGGTAAGACTCCAGATTTGCTACATTGAATTGACACCTGAGTGGTTCTGCCATAGCTTATCCCTTAGATTTAGATAGCACCCAAAAGGTGCTTGGAACTTTATAGAAAAATAAGATATTGTCCATGCTCCAAAGAGCTTTCTCTATACTTAAAGATAAGATACAAATAAAAACAAAGGGATGGGTAGGGGAAGGCAGGACCAGTTTACCTGAAGAGCCTGGTTGTTTACTGCATGCATTGCAATGGGTTACATGTTAAGGGGGCTTTATGAGGGCTTTTATATATTGGCTTTGTTTTGTTAGAGGTACATACCGGAAAACAAAATGGCAATTGCCAACATATGAGGAAATAATTTGTCATCAGATAGTATTAAAGGGACACCATCAGCTTGAAAAATCACACTTTTTTTAACCCATAATAATTACTATTTTTAGAAATAACACTAAAGGCTCCTGATCCTGCAACTGCATCTGTGCATGTACATGGGCCTGCCCATATATAGCCAGCTGTAAATCAGAGCCTGAAATTCTTATCACTGAAAGACATTACAGAAGAATTGTCAATTTTTTAAATCTTGTTTACTTGTATATTTGGCAGCTGTCCGATTATAGGGATGTATCCGTATGCTGATCCTTGGGCATAAGCATGTGTCCCCAGTGCCATGTTCCCAGGCCCCTTTAAGACTGAGGGAACCAAGTTAAGGGAGCACATGCTTGGAGTCATGTGACTTCAGGCTACAAACGCCACCTGCTATAAATAGAGACCGCTTACCCTCATTTGTGGGAGACCTGCGAGAGCTACTTAGGGAAGAGGATCATGTCCCCAGCTTTCAGAAAGTGTGAAAGTCTCCATTGCTAAGCATTTCATATTACTTAATAAATTCTGCTCTGATGAACAGGATATGGAACCTGATGAGCATTTGGGATTTATTTGGACTGCCCTAGCTAGTGAATCTACCCATTGACTTAAGTCAGTTTCAGTAAATCAGTTTCCCCTGTTTGCATCTGTGTTTCATGTAGCTGCAGGGGAGAGAAGGACATTTTTAAAAATAGGAATATGTAAGTGTAAAACTAGGATAATTGGCAGGAGGATTCAAGGACAAGTGTGGTATCTGAAACCACTTTCAGCTCACTTTTAACATTATCTATTGAGTCCCTTTACCAATCTGAATTCCAGCTTGGATTCTTCTATCTTTTAGAACTTCAGATGTTGGAGGTCAGCCAGTTTTGTTATGGGATAGACACTGAAAGTAACCAAGCTCCCAATGCCAAGGATAAAAGAATTGAATTGTAGGATAAATAATACATTTCAACAATTGCAATTATTTGCACATACACAAAAAAAAAGTAAAGATTTAATTAAATTTGGTTTGACTCCAGACTCAATATATATTTATAATCTTTTTCTCTAGGCTAATAACAATGCGGCTGTTTGTTTGCTTTATCTGGGAAAGTTGAAGGATTCCCTCCGGCAGTTAGAAGGAATGGTTCAGCAGGACCCTAAACACTACCTACATGAGAGTGTTCTTTTCAATTTGACAACTATGTATGAATTGGAGTCATCCCGCAGTATGCAGAAGAAGCAAGCGCTGCTTGAGGCTGTAGCTGTCAAAGAGGGTGATAGCTTTAACACTCAGTGTCTCAAGTTAGGATAGTTTGTTTTCATCTACCAATTTTTTTTATGAAAGGCTAAATTTTAAAATTGTACATACTCTTGCTAATATGTAAATGTTCCTCTTATGAATGAAATAAAATCTCTTTAATTATGAACATATGGCAGAATTACTACACTATCTACACGGTCTGGAACAATAATCCTTGCCTGTCACTATTGGGATTTTGTGCTGATCTGTAGCCAGCTTCATCTCTGCAGGTCTGTTACTATTTACGGTTATTCCTAACTGTAGTATCCACAATCACATTTACTTAGATGGATTCCTTTTTTTAGGAGTGATACGTTTGAGCTGACTTGTCTTGATGGTTATTATTGTTGGTTATTATTATAAATTCTTCCGGGGAGATTAGGGGAGAAACATGACATTATCAAGTTTCAACATGGCGAAGGGTTCCAGAGGATGTCTGTACAAGTAGCAGGTTTCAGAGTAGTAGCTGTGTTAGTCTGTATCAGCAAAAACAACGAGGAGTCCTTGTGGCACCTTAGAGACTAACAAATTTATTTGGGCATAAGCTTTCGTGGGCTAAAACCCACTTCATCGGATGCATGAAGTGAAAAATACAGGAGCAGGTATAGATACATGAAAGGATGAGGGTTGCTTTACCAAGGTCAGTCTAACTAGACAAATCAGTTAACAGCAGGATACCAAGGGAGGAAAAATAACTTTTGAATGATAAAAGAGTAGCCCATTACAGACAGTTGACAAGAAGGTGTGAGTAACGGTAGGGAGAAATTAGTATTGGGGAAATGAAGTTTAGGTTCACCTGCACATCTACCAATGTGATATATGCCATCATGTGCCAGCAATGCCCCTCTGCCATGTACATTGGCCAAACCGGACAGAGTCTCTACGCAAAAGAATTAATGGACACAAATCTGACATCAGGAATCATAACATTCAAAAACCAGTAGGAGAACACTTCAGTCTCTCTGGTCACTCAATAACCTATCTAAAAGTGGCAATTCTTCAACAACAAAACTTCAAAAACAGACTCCAACTGAAGCTGCAGAACTGGAATTAATTTGCAAACTGGGTACCATCAGGTTAGGCCTGAATAAAGACTGGGAGTGGTTGGGTCATTACAAAACAAACTTAATTTTCCCAATACTAATTTCTCACTACTGTTACTCACACCTTCTTGTCAACTGTCTGTAATGGGCCACTCTCTTACCACTTCAAAAGTTATTTTTCCTCCCTTGGTGTCCTGCTGTTAATTTGTTTATCTCATTAGACTGACCTCACACTTGGTAAAGCAACCCCCATCCTATCATGTATTTATACCTGCTCCTGTATTTTTCACTTCATGCATCCGATGAAGTGGGTTCTAGCCCACGAAAGCTTATGCCCAAATAAATTTGTTAGTCTCTAAGGTGCCACAAGGACTTCTCGTTGTTTGTAGAAGTGACATTTATCATAAAAGTTAAATCCTGAATGCAGATTCGCTTTCAGCATCTTCTAGTGTGTATGTCCCACCCTCCAAAGCCAATAAACTCAGTTCCTCATATTTGTGCACTCACAGTTGATTTTCATTTTTTAATCCAGTATTTAAAACCCTGTACTTTCAAATGAGATCTCTGGATCAACAGAAGAACCACTACCATCCCTTAATTTATCCCTATTTGATAGAGAATCAATCCAGATACTCTGTTAATCTGTAAAACAGTCTAAGTAGGACAAATAGAGAGAGCTATACATTGTGCTCAAGCACAGTAATGGTCAGGAGTAAGATTCAGTAAGATTCTCTTGCAGCAGTTGGAGTAGCCTATCATCATGAATTACTGCACTGGGACAATGTGCAGTCTTGAGCTACCAGTGTTCAACACCATGTCTTCTAGTCAGGTTTTTATACTACACCTACCACTGTGATATTTCAGTGCTTGTAAACAGTACAGGTCTACATTTTTAAAAGTAGTTAGTAAGATGGGTTTTTTTGTTTTTTGAGATGTCCACCTTGAGGCGCACCCTAAAGAGACCTGATTTTCAGAAAGTTCTAAGTGTTCACCTCTAAAAATCAGACCTCTTTGAGGTGTCCAAGTTGGGCAGCCAAATAATGAGGTATCTATAATCACTGATCACTTTTGAAAACTTTGTCAGCACAATAACAGCTGTATGGCTAAGTGTTTTGGCCCATTATTCTAGAATGCAGTTATTTCTCCCGTAAGGTATTGGTATGTTGATACAATGAATAGCCATGCTTCCAAAAGTTTAAAAAAAGTAAATCTATATAGGACTTCCATGGTTTAAGGTCAGTGTTCCACAGCTGAATCTGAACCCAACTAGTCCAAGAAGGACATGCATTCAGTTAAACTAGTTATAAGAAATCATTGCTAACACTTATTTAAGAGCCACCTAGGGGTTTTTTGGCAAGTATTTTAGCACAGTGAGATAAAACTATTGGTAGTTTAGTATCAGAGGGGTAGCCGTGTTAGTCTGGATCTGTAAAAAGCAACAGAGAGTCCTGTGGCACCTTATAGACTAACAGATGTATGGGAGCATAAGTTTTTGTGGGTGACATGCGTCTGATGAACTGGGTATTCACCCACGAAAACCTACGCTCCCATACATCTGTTAGTCTATAAGGTGCGACAGGACTCTTTATTGGTAGTTTATATCTCTTTTTGATATTGCTATAATTTTAGATGTAATATAAAGACTATGGGGCAGATCTTCAACTTGAGTATATTGTCATTACTCAATTGAAGTCAGTGTAGTTTACAGCAGTTGAGGATCTGGCCCAAGATGATGTTGAGTGAAACCCATGAGAATACTGTTTTCAGTATAATTTATTATATGCACAGTCTTCCCTACCTGATCCCCTTTTCCCATGTTTAATATTTCTTCTGGACAGTTGTGTTACCATATATTTCTACCACACATTTTCCTTGTAGACATGAAGATAGCAGAAAGCAATTCCAATTAAATAGCTCAATTTACAATGCAGTGTAAATAACATTATTGTGGGACACAGCTTCTCTTGACATTTTGCTTAAGATCAAGTGCAGCATCAGTTTAGTATCTGATATGGTCTCTTGTGCAACTATTAACTGCACTTTTCGGAGGCCTGAATAGGTCTTTGCTATCTCCAACTACTATGGACCAGATTCACCATCGCCCTGCACTTTGTTGTAGTAATTTGTACCAGTGCAAAGTAGGAGTAAATGGCTAACATTCTGATTTTGTAGCATCTTACACTCACTTGGCACTAATGTAAAGGACTACAACAAGGTGCAGGGGGGCAACAGAGAATCCGAGTGTGTCCTACTTGGGGAATCAAACTTTAAAAAAACAAAACACTAAAGATCTTCTGAAGCGTATGATAAATTGCCTGCAAAATGTTTTTTTTTCATTACCCAGCTTTTCTTTTTCCTATTATGTAACCAGAGACCCCCGACACAAATCACTTTAAACACAGATTCACTGCCTATTGCACAAATGCCATTTCAGCATGTTTTCTATGTTTTTTATTACCAGAAGTCTTTATTCCGATAACAGTATTATTGAGGAAACTTGGACTGTAAGACCTCTAAACTCAATGAGCCATTAAACAAATGATATCGTTGGTAAACTTACAGAATATTTAATTACATTTTAAAAGTTAGAAAGTGGATTTGATTATTACTGCAGAATCTATTTAAATTAACTGGTTACAAAATGCAAGAAATTGTCAGTGTTGCAATATGGTTGAGATTTTACATGCATACAGCTTAGTAGCTTCAGAGTTCCCTATATCTCAGCCATACAGCACACATCTAGGATATTTAATAGCTAGATATGGTGTTAACTTTAATGCGTTAGGGCTAAATTTTGCCCTGAGTGATACCCAGGCAATCCTGAGGTTTCCTGAGTGTAAATGAAGGCAGAATTCCACCTTCCCTCCAGCATGATTGTGTCTCTGGCCAAGTTTTGGGAGGATGTAGAAAAGCAAAGCTTGGAATAAATTGACTTTTATATTGTTAAAATCTCAAGCATAACGTTGCCTTAACAACAGTTTTTAAATATGCTTTGATTTATTTCACACATTCAAGTAGATACATTATGCATGGAATGTCCATCCTGAACAGATCTGTAAGTTTCTATCCTTTCCTCCTTCAAATCTCTCTTCAACATCCACTTCTTCCATGAGGCCTACAGCCAATTGGCCATCCAAAAATGGACAGGTTGAAGGGCAATCAAGTATATTTGTATTACAGTAGCTCATAGGGACCCCTGAATTGAGGCCCCATTTTTATGTTCTGAACAAACATAAAAAGATGATCCTTGATCTAAACTGTTTACAATCTAAGTCCCCAAAATAAGGCAAAAGCTGTGTATGGGCTCTCGGCATAGGGGTAAACTTAACCCATAGGCTATCTCTGCACTTGAATTTTTAGTGTGATTTTATACATGCTAACGAACGTGATTGTGAGTAATACTGTATACACGACATAAAGATTTGTTCCTGGACCCACAGTTTTTCCGTCATGTTTAACCTTAGCTGCAGCCATAAACGTGTGTCCTGACTCTACTAGAACTTAAAATCATGTTGATCAGCATGTTAAAAATGACTAAAAATTCAACATGTAGACATACCATACAGAATGCAGGTAGCAACGTATCAGTCGTGTGCCTATATATCTCAAGCTACTACCTACTCAGCTGCTATTATCCAGGCTGTAACAAGGAGCCCCCAGAATGACTGACTAGAAAGGTTTCTGAGACAGGATGTGAGCTAATGGATGAAAGAACAATCTACTATAACAGAGTGCCAGAAGATACCACTCTTCACCCTTGCATAGAAATCAGTGGTAGGGAGTGATGTACTGTAAGTAGCAGGACACTTGCTCATTTACATAGTAGTAGTGGCACAAGTATTAAAATAGGTACACCTCTACCCCTCTATAACGCTGTCCTTGGGAGCTGAAAAACCTTATTGCGTTATAAGTGAAATCGCGTTATATCGAACTTGCTTTGATCCGCCGGAGTGCGCAGCCCCGCCCCCCCCCGCCCTCCCAGAGCGCTGCTTTACCTCGTTCTACCCAAATTCACGTTATATCGGGTCGTGTTAGATCGGGGTAGAGGTGTATAGCAGTTCAACAACACAATGCAAACAAGATCCAGGGTTCGCTAACTTTCAGGTAATTATAGTAGAAAGCTGCTTCCCTACTCAGCTCTTCAAGTCAGTTTGAGGATTACAAGATTAGAGATTCTTATCTCCATGGAATGGGTGAAATGGTCACAATCACAGTGTCAGAGAAGGATTAAAAGGAAAAAAAGGAGGGGGTCTGATTGCTGCATTATCCAGGATATTCTGGATCAACATCTGATCCAGCTAGGGCTCTGTGCAATCATTTGCAGATGTTCCAACATTAAAATGAAGTCACTGTCAATGACCGGAGTCCAGTCTAAAACCATCAAATGTGGATTGTAAATTACCCATAACAATAGGTGACGGGCAACGTGAAAACTAGTTCGCGGGAGCGGGGGGAGTCCTCTGGCCTAAAAGGAAAAAAAAAAAAACCTGTCAATCTTAAAATGAACAAGTAAAGTTAAAAGCTGCACAATGTAATTTCCAAAGCATTTTTTAAATCCATTGTTCGAAGGGCAGGGTCTGAGCACACACTTCAAAAGCCGGTGCACACTCTAGTGGCAAACTTCAGAACTTACTCCCTCCTCCAATACAAACCAGGGCTGCTCAACCTCATATTTGTAATTTAGCCACTTTCTTTATAATTAGCAAATCCATCAGATAACTTCCCTTCACTCCATTTAATAATATGGTCAGTTTGTAACTGCCAGCATCATTTGAGATAGTGGGAAGGATGTCCATGAAATGGGGCCTAAATTAAAATTCTCTGTGTCCCATCATCTGTGATCCTTGAGGAAAATCTGAATCCAGAGCCAAACTTTACTATTTGGGGACATTTCTGCTAAATGAGAGAGTGTCCAGGGTCCCACATTACCACCAAGGTGAGCAAAATGTAGAATATTTATTAATTTGAAATATCTACTTGCAGTAAGTGCTGGTCAGGTACATCAGTTATTGTCATCTAGGATAAGAACATACAAAACAAAAGCTGGTGTTTCTGAACAGTATGGGTATTCCACAGAGACTTGCTGCAGGGGACGCAAGCATTAAGGAACAGAACAAAAAAACCTCCACCTACTGAATCGTCTCCCCCAGTTCTTTTTCAAGGAGTCATCTAATAATTACATTAACTCCAAAAACAAGGGTGATGAGTCAGTGGTAACATTATAAAAAATAGTGTTCCACAAAAACAGTGGTTTGCAAAGTACAGTCAATGCATCACTAGAGACCTTCCTACTGACGCCCAGATTAAGTCATTTTAGGAACCAAACAATAAAGGAATGGCTCAGAGTAGCAGCAGCAGCATGGTCTGGTCAACTGGGCACAGAACTTTGAACCAGGAACTCCCCCATTGTAAGCCAGATCCTTGACACACTGACTTGATGTGTATTGGGTTTTTTTAAGAAGACACACAAAAACCAACCACCCTGGGCACAGACTTTTTTCTTTTTTTGCCTAATAAATAAATGCATTATTTCTGTTAGCATTCAAAGAGCCCAACAAGGGTTAACATCCCATTGTACAAGGTCCTGTACAAACAAACAACATACTCTGCCCCTGAGAGTTCACAGTGTAGGATTTAGACAGACAATGTGCAACAGGTGAATAAACAGACCCTTGTAGGGGTTGAAGAAGGTAAATAGTTACAGGTGGCTGTCAGCCCACCCATCCAAGTATTTGCCTTTGTAGAAAAGATGGCCGTGCAGTTCTAATCCTTTTTATTTTCCTGCATTTTATCTTATTTTTCAGACAAGAGTCCCCTGCCCCGACAACTTGAGTTTGGGTGGTTTTGAGTTCTCTCATGCCATGTTTATTGTTCTGGATTTACATCTAATAATCAACTAACCCTGTGTTATCAATCTAATTTGAAATGTCCCTCATAGCCTCTAGAAATTGTTTGGCTGATTCTCTTACTGAGCTATAGTATAATTCAGAGTAAGAAAACAGTTATTCAGAATTAACAAATTACTGCCAAAGCTGTACAAAATGAAAATTATTAGTATTACAGTAAGGTCCTATAGTCCTCAACCAACTGAGTGGGCTAGGCACTGTATATACACATACTGAGAGACTGCCTGCTCTGCATATCTAAATAGACCAGGCAGACAAAAGGTGAGAGGGAAAACTGAATATGTTACTTCATATCTCTCTGCTTCTGAGTCACACAGCAGAGCAGTGGCAGGGTGAAATTAGAACCCAGGTGTTTTACCTGTTAGTCTACTACCCTATCCATGAAGCCAATAGACATGTAAAATGTCATACTCTGTCCCCTGTCTGAATGACTCCTCTTCTGAGCCTGATTTTTGTAAATAAAGAATATCTAAATCTTTATACAAAAACAGATGAAGGTTGCTCTACTATAGTAGCTGAACCCCAAACAGTGTTCAGCAATTTAAATCCTCAAGCAGGAAGCCTTTTGAATTTATTATTTTCCTAAAGAAAGGTTCATTCTCATTGGTTGCTAACCATTAAAACAAGTTGATTTGCAACTCGATAGAGTCTTTCTACTAAACCTGGTGCTTTTTTTGCTAATTAGGAGAATATGTACTACATCTAAGGCTAAGATTTTGTCACGCATGTTTTTAGTAGGTGAAGTACCACAAGAAATGAGAGACGCCAACACAATCACTCTCTATAAAAACAATGGTGACAGGAGCGACTGTAACAGCTATCATGGCATTTCCCGTCTTAGTATTATGGGAAAAGCCTTTGCCCGAGTTGTCCTGAACAGACTTCAGACCCTTGCAGACAGAATCTATCCTGAATCACAGTGCAGCTTCAGAGCTGAAAGGTCTACTATCAACATGATCTTCTCACTGAGACAACTACAAGAGAAATGCAGAGAACAAAAAAGCCCCTCTATATAGCCTTTATCGATCTTACAAAGGCTTTTGACTTTGTCAGTAGAAGTGGACTATTCGCACTTCTAGAAAAGACTGGATGTCCCCCCAAGCTCTTACGCATGATTCACTCATTCTATGGGGGGAGGGCTAGCTGAGGAGTTTGAGCATTGGTCTGCTAAGCCCAGGGTTGTGAGTTCAATCCTTGAAGGGGACATTTAGGGTAGTGGGGTAAATATCTGTCTGGGGATTGGTCCTGCTTTGAGCAGGGGGTTGGACTAGATGACCTCCTGAGGTCCCTTCCAACCCTGATACTCTATGATTCTATGAAAACATGTATGTCACAATGCAATATGACAGCTCAGTCTCTGAGGATTTTCAGATTCATAGTGGAGTTAAGTAAGGTTGTGTACTTGCCTCAGCTCTGTTTGGGATCTTCCCTGCTATTGAAACAAGCTTTTAGTGCCTCAACTGAGGGAATCTACTTGCACACAAAATCTGATGGAAAGCTGTTCAATCTTGCAAGACTCAGATCTAAAACCAAGGCTCGGGAGGCCCTTATCCAACACCTCCTCTTTGCTGATGATGCAGCAGTGACAACCCACATAGAAGCTCATCTTCAAAGCCTAATGGATAGTTTTTCCAAAGCCTGCCAAAATTTCGGGCTAAAAGACTTACATACTGTGCCAAGGAGTTGAGGAAGCACCCTCCATCAAGACCAACAACTATGAACTTGAAGTGGTCAACGAGTTTACATACCTGGGGTCCACTATCACCATCAATCTTTCACTTGAAACAGAACTCAGCATCCTCATTGGAAAAGCCACCACAACAATGTCTAGACTGAACAAGAGGGCATGGCAAAACAACAAACGAACAAAGATCTGTGTGTATTGTGCATGTGTTATCAGCACACTTTTGTATGGGAGTGAGACGTGGACCTTATACTCTCATCAGGAAAAGAGGCTCAACAGCTTTCATAAGCATTGCCTTTGTCAAATCTTTGGAATCTCCTGAAGGGACAAAGTCACCAAAACTGAGGTGCTCAAATGGACCAGCCTACCCAGCATGCCAACACTCCTCAACCAGAGACGTCTCCACTGGCTTGGGCATGTGTGCCGAATGAATGATGGGCTCATCCCAAAGGACAACCTCTACGGCGAATTGGCATCTGGAAAAAGACCCAAAGGGCGCCCAAAATTGTGTTTCAAGAATGTGTGATGGCGAGACCTCGAAGAAATGGACATGGATGTGGACAAATGGGAAGATCACACTCAAGACCGAACCCTTTGGAAACAAGAACTTAACAAATGTCTCTGGAGTTACAAGAGGAAGCAGTCCAGCTTAGCAGAGGAGAAAAGAGCTCGCAGAAGGCAGAACCCAAAGGGTCGAAACATCACCTTTAAATGTGACAGATGCGGCAGAGATTGTCTCTCGAGTGTCCGTGGCTGCCTAAAACCAACTGAGTAAATACTTTACCTCTCAGGGGTGCATACCCACAGTCTCTTGAGACTGAAGGATGCCTACACAATTTTTTAGTAAAAGTCACGAACAGGTCATGGGCAATAAAGAAAAATTCACAGAAGCCCATGACCTATCGTGATCTTTGCTAAAAATATGCATGACAAAATGGGGAACTCCAGGTCCCCACACCACCCCCAGGGGGCCCTGGCGCAGAGCTGAGGGATCCTCCCACCGTCCGTGGCTCACAGCTGCGGGGTGCTCTGCTGCCTATAGCTCAGAGCTCTCGGGTTACCCCTGCTGCCCATGGGAGCTGGGAGCTCCGGGGTACCCCCCACCACCCATGGGGGCTGGGAGCTGTGGGGCACCCCCACTGCCTGTGGGGGCTGGGAGCTCCCAGGGCCCCACTACCCATGGCAACTGGGAACTATGGGGTCTCTGCCAGCCACCTGCAGCGGCTCGGAGCTCCCAGGGCCCCACAGGCTGTGGCAGCTAGGAGCTCCCAGGGCCCCACTGCGCACGGCAGCTGGGAGCTGTGGGGTCCCCCCCCCCACCTGCAAGGACTCGGAGCGCCAAGGCGCCCCCACCAGCCATGTCCCGCAGTTCCCAGCTGCCATGGGCAGCGAGAGGAACCTGCAGAACCCATGGCTTCCGCAACCCCTGTGAGAAAATCATAGCCTTAGCTATATCTATATACATTTATTTAAGTAATTATATAGCTTAACATACATTTATTCAGATTCTTCATTTCTACATTTGTATTATGTGGTGAATGATGTATTTTTCACTTACTAGATAATTCTTTTACTCATGATTTGTACCAAGCTACGTTTGGATGGATATTGGAATTCAATTAAAAATACACAAAACCAGCGTTGTAAAATTGTTAGTTAAATAAAACTTACACAAAATCTCCTGGATGCATAAGAAACAAAGTAAGGTTATCAAAACATATTTGCATTTAAAACCGATCACTAAACAAAGAGAAGACTGAGGGGAGAAATAACAGTTTTCAAGTATATAAAGGTTGTTATAAGGAGGAAGAGGGGGAAATTGTTCTTGTTAATCTCTGAGGATAGGACAAGCCTCTGCTGCAAAAGCAGAGAAATAAAATGTATGTCCATTAGTACCCAAATCCAGTTAGATGTCCTTAAGGTTGGGTACAGAGAGTTAAAACAGCACTCTCAAATCTTACAGCAGCAGTAACATAAGAAGAAGGAACATTTAAGACCCCAGAAGGGGCAGATTTCCGGGACCCCTCTGGAGATTGGGAAGGGAGATATTTGGGTAAATTCCTCCTCCCAGGGCCAGAATGCCCTTGCAACAGTAACAACAGTGCCTGCTTCTGTCTCAGACCTCCAGGCCATGGCAAAGTGGCTGGGGGTTTTAAAATGAAAAAAAAAATTTAACTCACAAAGAAATGCACCACTTAATTAGCATTTGTGCAGCCCCAAGTACCGAACACACTGTGGCAGAGACTAAGCAGGTTCTGCCATGGTGGGAGCACTGTGCTAATTTGTTTCCAAGATTCTATCTTTCAGGTTCTGAACCAGAACATCAGGAGAGCTGGTACCAGCTGAAGAGTTATAAAATACCATGGTTACAGTGTCGCGACAAAGTCTGTGTTTAGTGTTCTGTGTTGCATGTTCTGTGTGTGTCTCTAGTGGTGTCCTGTGCTAGCATTGGGTCCAGAGAAAGAGGGGATACTACACTATACAGAACAAATGTCTTTTCTTCTCTCTACTTCCCCCATATCCATCCAACTTATCAATCACCACTTGTGTCCAAAAGACTTTGGTCCCCAGTGCATCAGGTTTATTTTTTGTTAGGTTCTCTAATAGTCATTTTGTTGTTAATTTTTGTTATTGATACATTTGTATTGTTAGTTACATTTGCTTGTACTGTTAATTCCACACTTTCCTCTATGCACTCTGTATTCTACTTCCCCAAGCCCTGAAGGGTAGTTCTTGGGCCCCCATAACCTGTAAAACCTTAGCCCATGATTGCAGGGACCCATCTTTCAGGTCCCCAGAAACCTCTTAAGAACAACTGTTAGAAATAGGGGATTCTGCATTAAAAAGGTCCTAACCTCAGTAACTTTTATTGTTTGATGACTATTGCAGCATCAAACTTGGGCCTCATTTTATTTGTCAATGTACCTAATTACTGTAATGGTTTTAGGTTTTATTGTATTCCCAATTATTATAATTAAGTGTTTGCATTTCTGTTTATATTATATCTGCTGTTTAGTCAATTGTAATGATTTTAGTTATCTCACCTGCTTATAATTGTTTGGTTTGTTTACAACAGATCACCTGTGCCCTACAATGACAACTACTGTACCGTAATAATCATAGATCAAGGGGCGGAGTGTTGTAGGAGCAACAGTGATCGGTATGCAAACGGCTATAGCTATGGGATGCACTGAAATGCAGATACTTGCCCTATCTACTTTGGAACACGAAATGTTTTGGGCAATTTTGGGTAATATTAAGGTTTTAATGCATTTGTTAAAACAAAGGAAATAATCTCTGTTTGATACTTACCAATATGACTGGATGCAGTATGTTTCCAGCACTGTGAAATCAGACTTGTTAATTGGGGAAATAATTGTAAAAATAGCACACCAACAGTCTCTGGAGGCAAAGGTATGGAAGGTTAGCCCACTCCCCATATTACACATGGGATCATTCTGGCTGCCTTGGACCTCAAGCCAGTGGGTTGGGGAGGGAGGAAAATTTTGGACACTAGAGGTTGTACCGAATGGACCCCTCAAAAGTGGGTATGCCTCACCTTACCTGTTGCCCCAGAGCCTTGTAGTAAAGATGTTTCATTGGGATCATGTATGTGGGATGAATTAAACAATAACACCAAAGTATTGTACAATGGACAATGTGTATGTATCCACTCGTGGAAGGAAGTATTTTGGGAGGATGGGAGTGATAGCAACCGTCCAGTAGATGAATGTAAATGCAATGTTAGTACTGTTTTTACTAGAAATCACACTTACTATTTACTGTGGCCAAAAAAGTCCCAGCTAACACCAACAGCTGAGCTGGCCGACTTCTCAATTAACCTTGGAATTAAATGGCAAGACCTTACTGATAACCTCATTAAAAGCAAAAAAGTGACCAAATTTTAAAACAGACAGATGACCAAGTAGGAAATCAGACTATTCATATTATACATTCCAATGGGAACATGTTACAAATTGCCAATGCAGAAAAACAAATTACAACTTACCACTGGTATGATATATTCTCTGGATGGTCCCCGACTACCACTGGCATCCTATCAGTAATGCTACACCCCTTGATAGTAGTCTTGATATTAAATTGTATTTGTATAATTGGTATGTGTGGCATGTGTTTTCAGATAAAAAGAATGTACGCTAAATTGGAATCACAAACACATGTTGCCTCACAGTACCTTCTCTTAAACAGGTTAAAAAGAAAGTGACACTAACGATTATATAAATATCGTAGTGTCAAAAAGGGGATTATGTAGGGATATAAAAGAAGGTACTAACAGTGATTCCCCCAAGTGACAGTAACCCCCTCATAATTTGTCCCCCACACTTTAAAATCCAACAGTTTCACCAAGTACAAAAATCTCTTGGGTCTTCTGTTAAAACTTGTAAGCTACTGTCTGTAGAAACCACTGATTATATCTATCCTGTGAAAGATACTTTATTACTATGTAAAACTTACAAACAAGTTAATTGACTTTGTTCTTGAAGTAATTGATACAATGTAAACAAACACTATAAGCTGTTAAGTGACTTTCACTTCATTCAACGGCTCCTAGGACAGACCCCCACCCTCTGTGATTAAAGTGCCGGGAGTCTCAAATGAGTTAGCACACACCCCGAAAATGGTGGAGACAGTAAATTAAAATATGGTTAAGATATGGAATGTATGTTGATGAATGCTTGATGTACATAAATGGTTAGGAAGGTGCCAGCCTAAAAAGGGAGTATCCATCGGCCGAAGAATGTGTCAAGTAGGACCACCAGACAACCCCCTGAGGGTAAACTGGGATCCACCCCATCACCTGGAAGGATGAGAAACACAAACTTTGGACAGTGTGGAGCCATCAGGAATGTGCCACTTTGAACAGGAATGTGCCATCTGCTGATTGAGTCAGCAACAGCAGGATGAAACAGTTCCCATAGACTAACATAGGAATTAATTCCTATAAGAATGGACTCTAAAGACTGATGACTTTGAGTCTCTGGTTCTGCTGCCAGCCTCCAGGAGCATCAGGTGCACCTGACACAGACTCGGCTCCATCCTTATGACCAAGATACCTGGCCAGTAACTTGGCATGAGCAACTTCTAGGCTGGTAACTATAACACCTATACAGAACTTGAATGAATGATTGTGTGAATCTCTCTCTCTCTCTCTCTCTCTCTCTCTCTCTCTCTCTCTATATATATATATATATATATATATATGTGTGTGTGTGTGTGTCTGTGTGTGTGTGTGTGTGTATAAGGAATAAGTAGTGATAGGAATAAGTAGTCAAACAATGTTGTTTACTTTTATCTTTTGCTTTATCATTATATTTACAATAAATGTGGCATCTTTGCCTTATCCCTCTTAATAAGATCCTGCTGGTTTTTATTCTATTGGTATAACTAGGGTTACCATACGTCCTCTTTTTCCCGGATATGTCCGGCTTTTCGGCACTCAAACCCCCGTCCGGGGGGAATTGCCAAAAAGCCGAACATGTCCGGGAAAATTGCGGCTCTGCTCCTCCCCGACTCTTCGGCTCTGCTTAAGAGCCGAGCTGCCCGAGTGCTATGGGCTTCAGGCAGCCCCCTTGCCTCCAGACCCCAGCCGCCGGCCGGGCACTTCCCCTCCCGGGCTCCAGCGGCGCAGGGTCCGGAGGCATGGAGGCTGCCCAAAGCTGGTAGCACTCGGGCAGCCCGGCTCTTAAACAGAGCCAAAGAGTCAGCGGAGGAGCAGAACCTCCGCGGCTCTGCTCCTCCCCTGACTCTTCGGCTCTGTTTAAGAGCTGGGCATGGGGGCTGCCTGAAGCCAGTAGCGCTCGGGCAGCCCGGCTCTTAAACAGAGCTGGGCTGCCCGAGCGCTACCGGCTTCGGGCAGCCCCCGTGCCTCCAGACCCTGAGCCGCCGGAGCCCGGGAGGGGAAGTGCCCGGCTGGGGGCGCAGGGTCCGGAGGCAAGGGGGCTGCCCGAAGCCCAAGCGCTACCGGCTTCACGGTTTGCCAGGCAGCCTCCAGACCCTGTGCCCCCGGCTGGGCGCTTCCCCTCCCGGGCTCCAGCTGCGCTGGGCAAGCGCCGGCCGGGGGCGCAGGGTCTGGGGGCTGCCCGGCAAACCGTGAAGCCGGTAGCGCTCGGGCAGCCCTTTCCCCATGGCTGGGAGTGGGAGGGAGGAGGGGGCGGAGTTGGGTGGGGCTGGGGGTGGGGAAATGGGCCCGTGGAG
Organism: Chrysemys picta bellii; assembly: GCF_011386835.1. Taxonomy (NCBI): domain Eukaryota; kingdom Metazoa; phylum Chordata; order Testudines; family Emydidae; genus Chrysemys; species Chrysemys picta. Next base: position 37,821,869 of record NC_088793.1, on the reverse strand, counting down.
GGTCCTCTTTTTTTATTTAATAGATATGGTAACCCTAGTATAACACAAACAGCAATGGGCTTAAATTGCAGAAAGGGTGCTTTAGGTTGACATTAGGAAAAACTTCCTGTCAGGGTAGTTAAGCATTGGAATAAATTACCTAGGGAGGTTGTGTAATCACTGTAATTGGAGGTTTTTAAGCACAGGTTAGACAAACTCCTGTCAGGGATGATCCAGTTATTACTTAGTCTTGCCTTGAGTGCAGGGGACTGGAGTAGATGACCTACTGAGGTCCCACCCAGTCCTACACTTGGATGATTCTGTGAGGTATTAAGTGGAGTTAATGAATTGACAGATTGTTTCTAGTCACCATGGGCCATATTTTCCAAGGTATTTCAGTGCCAAAAGATACAGATAGGTGCCTAGTGGTCTGTTCTAAAGTGCCTAAGCAGTTAGGTGCCGAACTCCCATTGAAATTAATGTGATTTGGGGCTAGGTTCACAAACGTACTTAGACACCTAAGGCAAACATTTATGCACCACCAGCACTCTCAGAACTGTTGCTCAGCTGCTTCCTGTAAGCACCTAGGTTACCACTGTAGGGATGTGCAAAGCTGCCTAAGGCCTGATGTCACCCCACAACTAAAAAGTTGCCTGGAGCCCTCATTCACATCTAAACTGAGCAGGATTCTCAAACTAGATGTTCCCTGGCCTCTCTTGCCTGTGGGGTCCAATCTAGTAGGTGTCTTCAGAGCAGGGCCGGCTCCAGGCACCAGCTTAACAAGCAGGTGCTTGGGGTGGCCAAGGGAGAGGGGCAGCACCTGCGGCAATTCGGGGAGGGCAGGTCCCTCACTCCCTCTAGGAGCGAAGGACTTTTTTTTTTTTCCAATTGCCGCCGCCGATCACAATCACAGCTTTTTTTTTTTTTTTTTGCTTGGGGCGGCAGAAATGCTGGAGCCAGCCCTGCTTCAGAGCATGCCTAACTGCATAAAGCAGTGAGTGGGTGGGTGGGGTACAATGCCCAATAGTCCAATGGTTTGGGCACTGAGTTGGGATATAGGAGACTTAGAGTATGTCTACACTACGAAATTAGTTCGAATTTATAGAAGCCGGTTTTATAGAAATCGGTTGTATACAGCCGATTGTGTGTGTCCCCACATAAAATGCTCTAAGTGCTCTAGTCGGCGGACCGCGTCCACAGTACGAGGCTAGCGTCGACTTCCGGAGCATTGCACTATGGGTAGCTATCCCACAGCTATCCCACAGTTCCCGCAGTCTCCGCCGCCCCTTGGAATTCTGGGTTGAGATCCCAATGCCCGGATGATGCAAAACAGTGTCGCGGGAGGTTCTGGGTACATGTCGTCAGGCCCCTCCCCCCCGTCACAGCAACGGCAGACAATAGATTCGCGCCTTTTTACCTGGGTTACCTGTGCAGACAACATACCACGGCAAGCATGGAGCCCGCTCAGCTCAGCTGAGCTCACCGTCACCATATGTCCTCTGGGTGCCGGCAGACGTGGGACTGCATTGCTACACAGCAGCAGCTGCTAACTGCCTTTTGGCGGTAGACGGTGTAGCATGAGTAATAGCCGTGGGGCTGGCAGCCGTAGGGCTGCATTGCACCAGCCCCTTGCCCTTTGGTAGACGATGGTATATTACGACTGGTATCCGTCGTCATCGTACTGCAGAGGCTATCACTCATGCTGCACCGTCGGCTGCCAGCTTAAGATGTAAAAAATAGATTTGTTCTGTATTCATTTGCTTCCCCTTCCTCCGTGAAATCAACGGCCTGCTAAGCCCAGGGTTTTCAGTTTAATCTTTGGGGGGACCATTCTGTGTGACAGTTGTTTGTGTTTCTCCCTGATGCACAGCCACCTTTCTTGATTTTAATTCCCTGTTCCTGTACCTGTACGCCATGTCGTCACTCGGCCCTCCCTCCCTCCCGCCCTCCCTCCTTCTCCTGGTCCATCAGATACTAGTTTCGCGCCTTTTTTCTGACCAGGCGCCATAGCTAGCACTGGGATCATGGAGCCCGCTCAGATCACCGCGGCAATTATGAGCACTATGAACACCACGCGCATTGTCCTGGAGTATATGCAGAGCCAGGACATGCCAAGGCGAAACCCGGACCAGCCGAGGAGGCGATTGCAGCGCGGCGAAGAGAGTGATGAGGAAATTGACATGGACATAGACCTCTCACAAGGCACAGGCCCCAGCAATGTGGAAATCATGGTGTCACTGGGGCAGGTTCATGCCGTGGAACGCCGATTCTGGGCCTGGGAAACAAGCACAGACTGGTGGGACCGCATCGTGCTGCAGGTATGGGACGATTCCCAGTGGCTGCGAAACTTTCGCATGCGTAAGGCCACTTTCATGGAACTTTGTGACTTGCTTTCCCCTGCCCTGAAACGCCAGGATACCAAGATGAGAGCAGCCCTCACAGTTGAGAAGCGAGTGGCGATAGCCCTGTGGAAGCTTGCAACGCCAGACAGCTACCGGTCAGTCGGGAATCAATTTGGAGTGGGCAAATCTACGGTGGGGGCTGCTGTGATCCAATTTGCCAGGGCAATGAAAGACCTGGTGATATCAAGGGTAGTGACTCTGGGCAACGTGCAGTCAATAGTGGATGGTTTTGCTGAAATGGGATTCCCAAACTGTGGTGGGGCCATAGACGGAACCCATATCCCTATCTTGTCACCGGAGCACCAAGCCACCGACTACGTAAACCGCAAGGGGTACTTTTCAATGCTGCTGCAAGCCCTGGTGGATCACAAGGGACGTTTCACCAACATCAACGTGGGATGGCCGGGAAAGGTACATGATGCTCGCGTCTTCAGGAACTCTGGTCTGTTTCGAAAGCTGGAGGAAGGGACTTTCTTCCCGGACCAGAAAGTAACCGTTGGGGATGTTGAAATGCCTATCGTGATCCTTGGGGACCCAGCCTACCCCTTAATGCCATGGCTCATGAAGCCGTACACAGGCAGCCTGGACAGGAGTCAGGACCTGTTCAACTACAGGCTGAGCAAGTGCCGAATGGTGGTGGAATGTGCATTTGGACGTTTAAAAGGTCGCTGGCGCAGCTTACTGACTCGCTCAGACCTCAGCGAAAAGAATATCCCCATTGTTATTGCTGCTTGCTGTGCGCTCCACAATATCTGTGAGAGTAAGGGGGAGACCTTTATGGCGGGGTGGGAGGTTGAGGCAACTCGCCTGGCCGCTGATTACGTGCAGCCAGACACCAGGGCGGTTAGAGGAGCACAGCAGGGCGCAGGGCGCATCAGAGAAGCTTTGAAAACGAGTTTTGTGACTGGCCAGGCTACTGTGTGAAACTTCTGTTTGTTTCTCCTTGATGAACCCTCCAAACCCCCCCCCCCGACCCGGTTCACTCTACTTCCCTGTAAACCAACCACCCCACCCCACCCTCCCCTCCCCAATTCGAGCACCGCTTGCAGAGGCAATAAAGTCATTGTTTTTTCACATTCATGCATTCTTTATTAGTTCCTCACAGAAGTAGGGGGATAATTGCCAAGGTAGCCTGGGATGGGTGGGGGAGGAGGGATGGAAAAGGACACACTGCATTTTAAAACTTTAAGTCTTATTGAAGGCCAGCCTTCTGATGCTTGGGCGATCATCTGGGGTGGAGTGACTGGGTGGACGGAGGCCCCCCCACCGTGTTCTTGGGCGTCTGGGTGAGGAGGCTATGGAACTTGGGGAGGAGGGCTGTTGGTTAAACAGGGGCTGTAGCGGCGGTCTCTGCCTTTCCTGCAGCTCAACCATACACTCGAGTATATCAGTTTGATGCTCCAGCAGACGGAGCATTGACTCTTGCCATCTGTCTGCAAGCTGACGCCACCTATCGTCTTCAGCCCGCCACTTGCTCTTTTCATCCCGCCATTTAGCCCGCCACCTCTCCTCTCGTTCATATTGTGCTTTTCTCATGTCCGACATTGACTGCCTCCACGCATTCTGCTGTGCTCTATCAGCGTGGGAGGACATCTGCAGCTCCGTGAACATATCGTCCCACGTCCTACGTTTTCTCTTTCTAATGTTCACTAGCCTCTGCGAAGGAGAAACATTTGCAGCTGGTGGAGGAGAAGGGAGAGGTGGTTAAAAAAGACACATTTTAGAGAACAATGGGTACACTCTACAAGGTCGCATATTTCGGCTTGCAGGCAGCCATGGTAGGCCACAGTGTTTTGGCTTTTTTAACCTTCTTAACATGCGGGAAAGGTTTCAAATAGCAGCGCATTTCCCATATCAAGGATGAATTGGGTTGTCCATTTAAAATGGGTTTTCAATGTAAAAGGAGGGGCTGCGGTTTCCCGGTTAACATGCGGCACAAACCCAAGTAAACCACCCCCCCACACACACACACACACGATTCTCTGGGATGATCACTTCACCCCTCCCCCCACCGCGTGGTTAACAGCGGGGAACATTTCTGTTCAGAAGAGCAGGAACGGGCGCCTCTGCATGTCCCCTTAATAAAATCACCCCCATTTCAACCAGGTGACCGTGAATGATATCACTCTCCTGAGGATAACAAAGAGAGATAAGGAATGGATATTGTCTGCATGCCAGCAAACACCGGGACCATACGCTGCCATGCTTTGTTATGCAATGATTCCAGACTACGTGCTACTGGCCTGGAGTACATGAAGGAGAGCTTTCTGGAGATGTCCCTGGAGGATTTCCGCTCCATCCCCATACACGTTAACAGACTTTTCCAGTAGATGTACTGGCCACGATTGCCAGGGAAAATTAATCATTAAACACGCTTGCTTTTAAACCATGTGTAATGTTTACAAATATTTACAAAGGTACACTCACCAGAGGTCTCCTGTGTGCCCTGAGGGTCTTGGGTGAGTTCGGGGGTTACTGGTTCCAGGTCCAGGGTCACAAACATATCCTGGCTGTTGGGGAAACCGGTTTCTCCGCTTTCTTGCTGCTTTGAGCTACCTACAGTACCTCCATCCTCATCTTCCTCGTTCCCCGAACCGTCATCCCTGTGTGTTTCTCCATTGACGGAGTCATAGCACATGGTTGGGGTAGTGGTGGCTGCACCCCCTAGAATGGCATGCAGCTCCGCGTAGAAGCGGCAAGTTTGCGGCTCTGCCCCGGACCTTCCGTTTGCTTCTCTGGCTTTGTGGTAAGCTTGCCGTAGCTCCTTAATTTTCACGCGGCACTGCTGTGTGTCCCTGTTATGGCCTCGGTCCTTCATGGCCTTGGAGACCTTTTCTAATACTTTGCCATTTCTTTTACTGCTACGGAGTTCAGCTAGCACTGATTCATCTCCCCATATGGCGAGCAGATCCCGTACCTCCCGTTCGGTCCATGCTGGAGCTCTTTTGCGATCCTGGGACTCCATCACGGTTACCTGTGCTGATGAGCTCTGCGTGGTCACCTGTGCTCTCCACGCTGAGCAAACAGGAAATGAAATTTAAACGTTCGCAGGTCTTTTCCTGTCTACCTGGTCAGTGCATCTGAGTTGAGAGTGCTGTCCAGAGCGGTCACAATGAAGCACTGTGGGATAGCTCCCGGAGGCCAATAACGTCGAATTCCGTCCACACTACCCCAATTCCAACCCGCAAAGGCCGGTTTTATCGCTAATCCCCTCGTCGGAGGTGGTGTAAAGAAACCGGTTTAAAGGACCCTTTACGTCGAAAGAAAGGGCTTCGTCGTGTGGACGTGTCCAGGCTTAATTCGATTTAACACTGCTAAAGTCGACCTAAACCCGTAGTGTAGACCAGGCCTTAGTTTAAATCCCCACTCCGCCTGCAGGACTTGAAACCAGGTCTCCTATCCCAGGTGAGTACCCTAATTCCAAAGGTATCAGGTATTCTGGGGAGGGGCTCTCACTATTTGAAACTGTTCCACACTTTGTATAAAATAATTAAATATTTTTGAGCACAAGATTGACTCTACAACCCAGTGGTTAGGGCACATACCTAGGTTGTAGGAGCATTAGGTTCAACTTCCTGCTCTAATAATTATTTACACAAAGGACTCAAACCTGGGTAACCAACATCCCAGGTGAGCACCCGAACCCCTGAGCTATTGGGTATTCTGGGACCCAATGCATCACCCAAGTGACTTTTTTGCAGGTTACGCACACTACCAGATCAGGTCCCACCAGCAAGACAGGCAGGGGAACAGCTAGTCTGAGAATTTCACTGGGGCTCTAAGCAGCCCATTAGCTGTGAGGCAGCATCAGAATTTAATCAGCTTTGCACATGCCCATTGGTGGAAACTTTGGTACCCCAGGGGACTTAGGCACTTACAGGGTTAGGCAATAGCTGAAAGGAGGTTTTGATGAATGTCAGTAGCACTTAAATGTTGGATTTAGGCATCTAAAGAGACAGTTAGGTGCCTAAGTCCCTTTGTGACTCTAACTCTATGTGACTAACCTGCTTAGGTGCTTTGGAAAACTCCCACTATCTGCACCTTTAGGTCCCCATGTCCTTCCAGCTTTTAAAATGACTAGAGCTCATCCCCTCCCACCTGGATTTTATTCACAGATTGGAAGAGGAAAACAAGCATTCCTGCTTTCTTAACTCCCAATCAGATTCTCAGCATTGACTAAAGTAGTCCAAATGAAGAAAATATTCGCTTTCCTCCTGCTAGCGAAACTGAAACCAAAAGTAATTAAGGCAAATCATTTTTCTGCACAACAGAAAAGAAAGTTCTAACACGTAGAAAGCTGTAAATATAGGGTTACCATACGTCCGTTTTTTCCTGGACATGTCCGGCTTTTTGGTAATCAAACCCCCGTCCGGGGGGAATTGCCAAAAAGCCAAACATTTCCGGGAAAAATACCAGCCGAGCACTTCCCCTCCCGGGCTCCAGCTGCTCTGCTCCGGCGGCGCAGGGTCTGGAGGCATGGGGGCTGCCCGAAGCCAGTAGCGCTCGGGCAGCTTGGCTCTTAAACAGAGCCGAAGAGTCAGGAGAGGAGCAGAGCAGCCGGACCGGGAGGGGAAGTGCCCGGCCGGGGGCACAAGGTCCAGAGGCATGGGGGCTGCCCGAAGCCCGAGCGCTACCAGCTTCATGGTTTGTCGGGCAGCCTCCAGACCCTGCGCCCCTGGCTGGGCGCTTCCCCTCCTGGGCTCCAGCTGCGCTGGGGAAGCGCCGGCCGGGGGCACAGGGTCTGGAGGCTGCCCGGCAAACCGTGAAGCCGGTAGCGCTCGGGCAGTCCTTTTCACGTGGCTGGGAGGGAGGAGGGGGAGTTAGGGTGGGGACTTTGGGGAAGGGGCGGGGAATGGGCGGAGTTGGGGTGGGGAATGGGTGGAGTTGGGGCGGGGCCGGGGTGGGAAAGGTGCGAGGCCAGGGCCCGTGGAGTGTCCTCTTTTTTTATTTTTTAAATATGGTAACCCTAGTAAATACCAGCATTCACTCCATGGTAAAGAGTGAAAATATAGCTACTTACTGCAGTACGTGACACTGTGCCATATTTATAAAGCTTGAGTTGACAGTTAAAGATAAAGATTTTTTTCATCCCTGTTCCTTTGTGTAATTATAAAAAAGCAGCACTCTTTAACTCACTCAAATTTGAGAAGGGCTCATTGATACAGATTTTTTTATTATTATTTCAATTAGTTCAAATTTAGAATAAATTTAGGCCTTAACATAATTTCATAAGAACATAAGAATGGCTGTACTGGGTCAGACCAAAGATCCATCCAGCCCAGTATCCTGTCTATTGACAGTGGCCAATGCCAGGTGCCCCAGAGTGAGTGAACCTAACAGGTAATGATCAAGTGATCTCTCTCCTGCCATCCATCTCCTCCCTCTGACAAACAGAGGCTAGGGACATCATTCCTTACCCATCTTGGCTAATAGCCATTAATTGACTTAACCTCCATGAATTTATCTAGTTCTCTTTTAAACCCTGTTATAGTCCTAGCCTTCACAACCTCCTCAGGCAAGGAGTTCCACAGGTTGACTGTGTGCATTCAAATTTAATGTTATACAGGTTTATTTTAAAAAATATATATTTAAGTTAAATAACCTTGATTTAAATAACACTATCCAGTTTTTATGTATTTTAACCATTGATTTTTATCCACGCTATCTCCAGCAGTGACCAATGCAACATATTTCAAGAAAACACAAACTAATGCAGCTGTCTATGCAATACTGAACCAGGAGCAGGGAAAGGGTGAGGGGGCAGAGGTCATCTTATATTCTAAAGCATAAAGCTTTATAGCCCTTAATATTTTTCATCTCAGTTCCTGTAACTGAAGAGGCTCATTTAAATAATATTATATTAAAATATACATCAAAAGAATGTTAAGGTTGCAAAGTCAAGCATTCAGAAGTTACTAAATGCCAGAATTAATGTTGCCACTGCCCCTTAACTATAAGCACCTGTTGCACTAGCATAGTAACACCATCTCCCCAAGTGACGTAGAGCCATGGTGGATGTACTTAGGCCGATCCAGTGTGAGTGTAGACACTGTGTTGGTTATATCAACACTAACTGTCCTCCAGCAGATTTCCAACAATACTTCACCTGACTGCTCTAGTCTCCATTGTGAACCCCCTACCCAGGGGTCATGGAAACTGGAAGCCCTGCCCCGCATTTAAAACTATGCTATTTTTTGACATTCCTACTTGCTCAGCTTGGTGAGCACACCTAGCAGCTCTCCATTGTAGAGTGCAACTGCCCAGCTGACCATGCTGGATACATGCTCCAGACATGCTCCTGCCTGGAGTAGACAGCAGATATTGGATCTCCTGGGCCTGTGGGGAGAAGAGGCTGTGCAGGCACTTTTCCAAACCAACTGTAGAAATGACAACATCTACAAGCAGACTGCGTGGGGGATGCAGGAGAAGGGCTTTGATAGGAACCCACAGCTGTGCTGTGTGCAGGGCTGGCTCCAGACACCAGCCCACCAAGCATGTGCTTGGGGTGGCGCCTGGAGGGGGGCAGCGCGGCGGGGCCGTCCGGCCCGAGAGCGGGGCCGCGACTGGGCTCGCCGCCCTCCCCGCGGCGCTCTGGCTGCCGGGGAGAGCGGAGAGACCTGGCCGGGCTTGCCGCCCTCCCCCCAGCGCTCCACCCTCCTCCCGGCACTCTAGCCGCCGGGGGCTCTCCGCCCTCCTCCCAGCGCTCTCCGCCCTCCCCTCAGCGCTCTGGCCGCTGGGGAGAGCGGAGAGCCCCAGTCAGGCTCTCCACCCTGCTCCCGGCGCTCCGGCCGCCGGGGGCTCTCCGGCCTTCCCCCCGCGCTCTGGCCGCCAGGGAGAGCGGAGAGCCCCGGCTGGACTCTCCGTCCTGCTCCCAGTGCTCCTGCCGCTCGGGGATTGCGGGCCCGCGGCAGGGCTCGGCGCCCTCCCCTGCCGCACTGGGAGGGGGGGGCGCGCGGCAGGTGGCTCTTTTGCCTAGGGCGGCAAAAAAGCCAGAGCCGGCCCTGGCTGTGTGAAAGCCAAGGAGCTGCAGCACGCGTCCCAGAAGGCCAGGGAGGCCAACAATTGACCTGATGCGAAGCCACAGCCCTGCCGGTGTTATAAAGATCCATGGCATACTCAGTGGAGATCTCACCATCATCCCCCACAGCACCCTGGCTACCTCCAAGGAGCCCAAGTCACAGGACCCTGCCAGGAAGAGCAAGGAGAAGGAGGTAGTGGAGGAGGAAGAGTAGCGGGGGACAGGTGAGCGGGAGATCCAGCTGTGCAATGAGCCAGGACCTGTTTTTGACTCTACTACAGTCCAGTCAGCCCCACCAGTCAAGCACAGTGAGCCCAATGCAGGTGAAAGAGCCTCAGGAAAGTGTAAATATATTTTCAATTACAGGGATGGCACCCCCCAAGCAGCAGGACACATCTTTTGGCTTTTCATTAATTTACTCATGCTAGAAGAGGTAATGGTGAAACCAAGAAAGGTAGAGTTGCTATCTGCTTTTCATTCCCCTTTAGAGTTCGGCGGTGTGGGGAGGAGGAGGGCATACAAAATAATTTGTTTATGTACACAGGAATGTCCCTTGAATCCTCCATAGAGATCTCAATGAAACTTTCATGGAGGTACTCTGCAATCCTCTGCCAAAGGGTTTTTGGCATGGCTGCCTTATTTCTTCCTCCACAGTAGGACACTCTCCCAACTCTTCAAACAACCACTCAGCGCTAACTTCAGCAGGCCCCATTGCTGTACACAAGCTAGCAGCATGTGGGCCAGGCAGCTTTGGGATGCCAGCTGCAGCTGTGGTGTGCTCTCTCTCTGCCTTTGTTACCCTCAGGAGTGAGATATCAGCTAAAATCACCAGTGCCTATGGAAAATGATGCCAGTATTCAGTGCCATTGCCCTATACTACCAGAATCATGCAACCAAGCTATTCCCTCCTCATTTCCCCAACTCCCCAAGTATACAGGGCCGGCTCCAGCATTTAAGAACATAAGAACATAAGAAAGGCCGTACCGGGTGTGATGAAGTGGGGGGTTTTCTTGTTTTCTGTGGCGTTTCAATGGGTTGCATGCGGAGGGGGTGGGACTCAGTTTCCCTGGGTGTTACTGGTTTAACGAGGTGAGGGGAGAGGGAGTGTGTTTTGCAGAGGACTGGAGAGAGGACTTGGGGACCCAGCCGATGGCCGGGAGGGTGGATACCCCAGTGACCTGGCGACCTGGTGACCCGGAGGCCCAGCTGAGGAGATGCAGCCGGTTCTGGCCAGTGGGCGGACAATGAGCTGCAGAGTGAGGACCCAGTGACCTAACCAGCCGGTTCCAGCCAGAGGACAGAAGCGAGGAGAGGAGGCCCCGGTTTACAACCCTGTTTACCTGGAGAGAAGACAATGGACAGAGGCGGGGCCTGGGGCCGGTGATCTCAGATGCCCAGCTGGGAGCAGGGGGGCTCTGGGCTGGAGAGGGGGAGCAGGCAGAGCCCACCTGGAGGCAGAGAGACTGGGATGTGCTGGGCTGAGGGAGACCAGGCCTGAGGCCTTGAGAGTTTCCTGTGCTGTGTTCAACTCTCAATAAACCCTCCTGTTTCATGCTGGCTGAGAGTCACTCTGGTCTAGAGAACAGGGTGGCATCAACCCCTTTGGGGGTGGAGGCCCCGGGGGTCCAGAGCGAGAGGACTCCCTGAGGGGGCCCACAGCAGAGACAGACGTGCTAAGGCTCAGAGAGGTGCGGCTCCAGGAGGTGGAGGGGCCTGACCCCGAGAGAGAGTGGACCCCCGAGAAGGGCTGTCTCACTGGAAGGGGCACCCCCCACGGACGCACGGGGCCAAGAGTGGGCACGATCTGTGAGTCCGTGACAACGGGTCAGACCAAAGGTCCTTCGCTCTTAGAGGGAGTGAGGGACCTGCCGCCCCCGAATTGCCGCAGGTGCCGCCCCCTCCCTTGGCCGCCCCAAGCACCTGCTTGTTAAGCTGGTGCCTGGAGCCAACCCTACCAGTATGTCATACTAACCATGCCTGGTACCATGAACAAGCAATCCCAAGCAGAAGGGAGAATGTAGTACTTACAACTTTAGCGGAGCAAGGGGAGTGAGTTCAGCACCTGAAGTTTTGCTTTCTATAGTGAATATGCTGACAGTGGTACCTCTGTGTGTTTTATCTTCATCTGCTGACATTGCCACCTTCAGAGTCTCTCCCTCCACAGCCGTGGAACGCCTGAGCCAGATAAGCAGAAGAAAGAAGAGGACTTGGGACGACATGATCAATGAGATCCTGTAAGCCAACGCTGCATCCGACCGTGAGCACAGGGCCTGGAAGATTAACATTGCAGACAGCCTGGAGAAGGAAAGAGTGGAGAGGAGTAAGGCCTACGAGTCCCAGCAGGAAAAGGAGAGGAAGATGCACCAGGACATAACGGGGCTTCTCAGGCAGCAAACACGGATGCGGCAGACTCTGGTGGACCTGCAGGTTCAACAATCCCAGGCTCACCTTTCTCTGCAGCCCATTGAGAACTCAATATAGGGGCATCCCTGTGTCCCTGTCCCCCCCGCCAACATTCCACATGACACTGGGGTCACTGCACTACCCCTACCACTCCACCTGGGGGACATTAAAGACATTCACCGTTTCCCATACACTGACCTGTGAAAGCCATTCTATTATCTGAACATATTTAATCTTTATTAGTTCACAACATTTGCTGCAGAATGCTCAGCAGTTCTGAATGCGACCAATTACCTGTTACTGTTAGTGTCACACAACTCATAGAATCATTCACAAACAAAATTAATAGGTGTATTGACAATGTTATATTCCTACATGTACAACAATCACCACACAATTCCTCCTAGGCCACAAAAGAGCAAGGCCGGGGAGAGCACACTACACCACCACACCCTACTTTGGCTCTCCGTTAAAATGGTCTTTCAAAGCCTCCCTGAGCCACATAGCTCCATGTTGAGCCCTTTTAGTAGCCCTTGTATCTGGCTGATCAAATTCAGCAGACAGCCACTCCACCTTCACCCTCCAGCCCACTGGAAACTTCTCCCCTTTGCTTCATAGATATTATCCAGGACACAGCAGGCAGCTATAACCATTGGGATATTTTTCTCACTGAGGTCCAATCTTGTGAATAAACAATGCCAGCAACCCTTCAAACAACCAAAAGCACATTCAACTGTCATTCTGCACTTGCTGAGCTGGTAGTTGAATCATTCCTTGGTGCTGTTGAGGTGTATGGCTTCATGAGCCAGGGGAGCAAGGGATAGGCTAGGTCACCCAGGATAACCATTGGCATTTCAACATTCCCAGTGGTAATCTGCTGGTCGGGAAAGAAAATCCCTGCTTGTAGCTTTCTGAACAGCACTGTATTTTTAAAGATGTAAGCGTCATGCACCTTCTCTGACCAGCCCACAGTGATGTCGGTGAAATGTCCCCAGTGATCCACTAATGCTTGCATAAACATATTAGCCTCTTCTGAGGGCTGGCAACGTGGTCTGGTGCCAGAATAGGGATATGCATGCTGTTTATCACTCCACCCCAATTTGGGAACCTCATTGCCGCAATTCCATCCACAATGTCCTGCACATTGCTGAGAATCACATTCCTGTATAGCAGGAGGCGATTAATGACTTTGCACACTTGCATCACAATGGTCCCCACAGTGGATTTCCCAACTCCAGATTGCTACCGGTCAGACAGGACTCCCTCTGGTATTGGAAGTTTCCATATTGCAAGCGCCACTTGCTTCTCCAATGTGAGTGCAGCTCTTATTTTGGTGTCTCTGCACTGGACAGCTGGGGCATGCTTGGTGCACAGATCCAGGAATGTGGCCTTGTGCATCCAAAAGTTCTGCTGCCATTGCTCATCATCTCAAATCTACATTATGATGTGATCCCACCAGTCAGTGCTTATTTCTCAGGGCCAGAAGTGGTGCTCTACCATCTGTTGCTGCACCAGGAAGAACCTTGAATTGTTCCTTGCAATGTCTCACAGCAATCTGTCCTCCAAGGAATTGTCATGCTTCCGACTCATTCAGTTCTTCTTGGGACTCTGCAAATACTCCAGGATCATGCACCTTGTGTTTGCAATACTCATGACAATAGTGCAGTGCTATGGAGGACCCATGTTTCTGTCAGAGATGGTGGACAGTGAGGAGGGCCATGCATGTTGTGGGATTTGAAAAAAGGCAGGAAAATTATGGGATGGAGACAGTTGCAAACTGGGAAGTTGACCCCATGCTCCCAGTCATCCCTGCATGACTTGTTTTGGCCCCATCATGCATTGCCAAAACTTCCCGAAAGACAGTGCACTGGACGGTGGCGAGTTCCACAGTGGGATACCTATCCATGGTGCATTGCACTCCGTATCAGTACAAACACTCCTGGTTAGTATGCACACCATTTACAAGGAGCCAAGTAGGCATGTGCACAAGTGATGTAATAACTGCAGCAGCTGTATGCCAACATAACTTGAGTCAACATAAGTTTGTAGTGTAGACGTGGCCTCAGGCATGGCTGTAGGCACTTAAGGAATTTAATCATCTCCAGGTTAGGTGGTGGCTGAATGGGAGTTTTGAGGATCTCACTGACACTTAAACGTTGGACTTTGATGCCTAACTGCCCATTTGGCATCTAAATACTGCAACAGGAATCTGAACCGCATCCAATTGCCCTGCATAATATTCAGCTGCTTTACTCATGAGACCATCCTTACTCCTTTCTGCAATCCCCTGCCTCAAAAGTTAACCATAGGGACAATGTTCACTTAGCCAAACAATTCAGTGTAACAGAATTATGAAATGCCCTTCGATTTGCATAAAAATGCCAGAGACTCATGGAGAACAGAAGTACAGGGACTTTTTAAATATTATGAAATATTTATTAACAATGAACAGAACAGCTGACAGCTTTAATGGGGTTATAGGTACCCTCAACTGTATTGGATACTTCACTATAATAGAAGATTTATTTACTGTGAAGAACACACCTGTGACGCTGTGACGAGGCTGGGCTTTCCCTTGCTGCTGGAAGAGGAGGCTGGGGCTGCTGCCACCACTGATAAACGTCTGCTTTGCTGTTGATGAGGGAAGTGGCCTGGAGCCCTCCCCCTGCTGCATCCGGCCTTCCCCCCCCCCCCCCCAACCTGTTCCTGCTGGCCAGTCCAGTAGGATCAGCTGTGGGCATAATGCTAGTTGTTACTTTCTCAGGGGGGGCTGGGAAGGAATTTTTTTCCCTCTCCACCAGATTGGCCAAAGCAAGGTGGGTTTTTTTAACCTTCCTTACAGCAGCTTGTGGTTATGGGCAGAGGGGGCAGAATGAAAGGGGGTTAGGCTATGATGTTGCAACTCATTATGTAAGGTTGGTGCAGATGTCCAGTGCAGGAATTCCATAGGGAATGGTTACAGTGATCAGCTAAAATGGATTGGGAAAGGATTTAAAGGGATGGGGAGGGGAATTCAGGGCTGCTATGACTGGTACAGCAGAGACTCAACCCACCTCCTTTGTAGCCCTCCCTTAACCCTCATTTGAGGAAGTGGGGTAGTAAGATCCCAAAAGTAGGTTGGCTGGGGACCATGGGCCAAGGGGAGGGCTGCCAGCAGCCTTTTTCCCCCACCCCAATCCTAGGACTACTGCAGCAGTGACTGTTGAGTCGCTTCACAAGTGCGTACGGGTGCCCCTGGACTTCACCCTTCCTTCACTCAGTTTGCATTGGGCTGTTGGGCCTCCGTCTCCTACCCCTGCTTTGCCCCTCTTCCCCCCGCTGTTTGCTGCTCCCCCTCCCCCGCATCTCACCTGGTCACCTCAGCCTTGCAGTTTTCTGCACTCCTTGTCTCCTGTGATGAAAGTTTGTTCCCTGCCTCCCCTGCCTTAGCTGATTGTTACCTGCATCCCCTTTGCCTCTCCGCTCTTCATTTGCCTGCCCCCCCAGGCTCCCCCTCACTATTTGTTTTCCTGACTGCCCTGCCCCACCTGGAGTGGGGGACCCCCTAGCTGTTTGGTACCTACCACCCAGGCCCCACCCTTTGCTGTTTGTTCCCTGCCCCGTCCCACCAGCATGCCCTGTGCACTCCCTGCCATTGCGATTCCCCCCACCATTTTTGTTTGATCCCCCATTCATAGGCCCCCCCCCACACACATACATCTACAGCTGCCCCTCACTCACACTGCAGCCAGAGGAGCTGGCTTTCCCCAACTTGCTGGTGTGAGCCCCACCTTCTTATTATTTGTTTCATTAATTCCCCACCACCACCACCCACAGGGTTTTGTTTGCACCCTCCACCCTCAGCAGCAAATCCAGCAGGGAGGAGCAGACAGCCTCTGTTCTCTTTATCCCCACCCCTTCATCATTTCTATCCCCCCTCCAGCGGCTGGTCACATCACCTGCCTTTGATGGTGGACTCCGACCTGGCCACACATGAGGCTTCTACTCTGGCAACTTCATCCACGGAGGGAGGCAGGAGGAGACTGAGAGAGGGGAATCCTGGCCACCTTCATTGCCCCAGCTTGGCTTTCTCCCCATCCACCTCCCCATGGCAACCACCACCACCATTGCTGCCTGTACCCTCAGCCACCCTTCCGGGCGGCAGCAGGAGGCAGAAGCGGGGTCTGCTGCCAAAACTCCTACCCACCAAGGGAACTCCCTCAGGTGGCAGAAAGGGCCAGTGTAGGAAAAACAGTAAGAGCCCTGCCCACAAAACTCCTTCCATGTCAGCGGCTGCGGCCCTCCGTCAACTGTGGCACCCTCCCCACCCTCCCCACCACTTCTGGGAGCACTCACTCTTCAGCCCCACAGTATATGCCCAGGTGACTGTGGCCCTGTCCGCTGTCCCATCGCCATCTGCTGTGGCCCCTCCATGCACTACTGCTGTCGTTGCCTCTTCTTTTCACATCAATGGCAGCCAGAATCTCTTCCCCACCATGACCAGTAGCCACGACATCCATCGCCTTCTGGAGGCTGACTCGCGCCACATTGAAACCTATGCATGGGCGTTGACAAGCTATAGTGGTGGTGTCCAAGATGAATTGGAATGCCATTTTCTTCCTGGCACATGCACACGCCCCTGCCTGAAGGCCGTGGGAATGCTGATGGAGCTCAGCTGGAGGACGACCGGGCTTCTGTGAGCTTAGTTGATGCTACGGAGCTCTTGTCCCCCGCCATCCTGAGGTCACCTGCTGTGATTCTGCACTTCGACCTACCAAGTTTATATAATCTTAGGAGTTGAAGTGTTCGAAGGCAAAGGCGCTCCAGTGGATTCTCCTGCCTCCCTGTAGCTAAATCCTAATACTGTTCTCACTTCCAAAAATTCTCCTTTTGTTACAGTGATACGGGCCCGTGGGTTTGGAGCAGAAAGTTTTTATTTCTATTCTCACTTAATTTTAGAGCTGTGAAAATGGCGCATGATCCTAAATCTGTAGTTCTTGACAGCAGAGAGATGGGTACCATACTGTGCTGTACCACCAGGATGTATATATCCATCTGTGGAGGCAACACAGCAAGGAGGCACTTCAGTTTTGTTTCCAGTATTGTATTCTGTATCATGAGACTGAGATTTCCACAGAAATTGCTGTGGACATGACTGCTGGGAGGAAAGGGGAGGGAATAGATGGCAAAGGTAAAGACACTGGTTAGTAGCATTAGCCTGCTGGTTACATTAGCCTATGATACCTCAGTGAGAGCTCCCCAAGATAGGGTGACTAGATAGCAAATATGAAAAATCAGGACATTTTTATTTGGGGGGAGGGGAGCCAGAGATAGTTGCCTGTATAAGACAAAGCCCCTAATATCTGGACGGTCCCCCATACAAGTACTTAAGTGCAATCTCTTTATTGTGAAAATGCAACACACAAATGTAGAATTATTATTATTTTTACATAACTATACTCAAAAATAAAACAATGTAAAATTTTAGCACCTATAAGTCAAAGCATGAAGGGGCATACAAATGTTTAGCATGTCTGACACATAAATACCTTGCAACGCCAGCTACAACAGTGCCATGTGAATGCCTGTTCTCACTTTCAGGTGAAATTGTAAATAAGAAGCGGGCAGCAGCATCTCCCAGAAATGTAAACAAACTTGTTTGTCTTAGCAAGTGGCTGAACAAGAAGTAGGACTGAGTGGACTTGTATGAGGTGTATTGAAAAATACTATTTATCTTTTTTACAGAGCAAATATTTGTAATAAAAATAACAAAGTGAGCACTGTACACTTTGTATTCTGTGTTGTAACTGAAATCAATGTATTTGAAAATGTAGAAAAACATCCAAAAATATTTATAATAAATTTAAATTGGTATTTATTAACAGTGCAATTAAAATTGTGATTTATCACCACTATTTTTTTAAATCTAGTTAATTTGTTTTGCATCAATCGCATGCATTAACTGCAATTAATTGACCATCTTAATTTTAAGTAACTTTTTTTAAATCTGCAAGTACTTTTTCAAAGTATTTTTTGGGAACACTCATATGCCTCCCACTTGTCCCAGATACTGGCTGGCCTCCAAAACCTATTCTCCCAGCTTGTCCAGATCCTGAGTTCCGACTGCCAGGGCTTTTTTCTGTTGGCCCTGCTGTTGCAGGCTCTGCCCCCTTCACTTCTGATTGGTCACTGCAACCAGCAGTGGGGAGATTCACATCCCAGTCCAGCAGCAGCAGGGAGACTGTCAGAAAGGAACCACCTTCGGGATGATATGGTTGCTGTTACTGAAGTATCCATTTTATGGAATGATGCTATCTGTATATAATATCAATACATATATAAAATGGAAAGGAAATTTATAAACATACTTACAATTGAGAGATTTTTTTTCATTGTTATTCCTAATTTATTTGTGCATATGAATAAAATTTCATTGTTGCTTTTTCTCTCTCTTCCACTATGTGCTTACATAATTTAGTTAGTTGTCCACACATTGACTAGACAATTGCAGGGACTACGGGAGTTGAAAGAACTTACACTTAGACCTATACTTTAACTTGTAAATACATATACTATTTCCACAGCATACTTGGTCTTAAGTCTGTAATGGTGTACTTGGCACTTATACTTACCTCTTTTTTATCAGTGCTTACAACACCATTCAGACCACTCCCACACTTGCCGAGCTTGAAATTTCAGTCTCTCTTCCTATTCCTTACATGGCTGCTCCCCTCATTTCTTGCCTCTTCATAGGGCTCACCATAGGAGGTAATGCTCTCCTGCCGCTTTTCTGAATCCCGTTATCCCTGGTTCTTGTCAGTCCTTTCCTCTTGGTCCAGAGTCTTCTCTGTTTGATTGCCCTGTGCTCCTTGCTTTAATTTCCCATCAGCCTACCACCCACTTTCCAGGTGTGCCGGGTGAAGTTAATGGCATTAACTAGAGTACGAAAGCTCTAATTAACCTCTTCATGGCCTGTGTGTGGTTTATATACCCCATCATACTAGCTAGGATGATAAGTGACATACAAAAGGTTGGGGCCATTTCTATATACATTTGTGATTTTGAAGATTCTAAATAGTACATCTTTTCTTCAAAACCACTACTTCATTTTCAAAAAACATTTAAGGGATTAAAAATAACTGCATGTCTTTATAAATCCAGACTCTGCAATACTGTATAATGAAAATGTTGTCACTACAAAGGGAACTTAGGATCTTGGCAACTGGAAGAATCTTTTTAATGAGGTGGGCAGAATCAACCTAATCCAATGACTACATTATAAAGACTCACAGGGTACGTCTACATGGAGATAAAAAACCCACAACTGGCTCAGCTGACTTGGGCTCGTGAGGCTCAAAAATTGTATAGACCTTCGAGCTCGGGCTGGAGCCAGAGGTCTGGGAATCTATGAGGATGGAGAGGCCCAGAGCTGGGCTCCAGTCTGAGCATCTACACAGCAATTTTTAACCCTACAATCTGAACTCCACCAGCCTGGGTCAGCTGACCCGGACCAGCCACAGCTGTGCCGCAGGGCTTTTATCCCCATATAGATGTACCCATATATGCCCCAGACCTCCATTTCCACTATCTTGTAGAGTCATTTGCACATGTGCAAACCGGGTTTAAAATGTTACTAATTTGGAATGGTATCGGTTCACATCCACTGTGCACAGCTGTAAACAACTGCACACAGGGCCCAGCAGTGAAGAATTTGCATGCCTCGATCTACACTCCAATTACAACCTCATCAGGAGACTGAGCAGGCACAACATTCTGTGCTGTAGGCAAACTTTCCTTTTAAAGCAAACATTTAGACAAAAAGCATTGTCATTTTTGACATTGTTGAGGAGGCTTATTTCAATAATACTCCTGAAATTTCACAGTGTCTGAAGATCTCAAAACACTGGACTAAGGTGGGTAACTCTACTTATCTCTATTTTACAAATGGCAAAATTAAGGCAGAGTTAATGATTTGTCCAATGTCAAAAAGCAAGTCAGTGAGAGAGCTAGGACCGGAATCCAGTTAACACAGTCACAGAAACACTATTGTCCAATGGGTTCTTAGTGTCAGGACATGAAAATAGCTAACAGACACTTAAAGATAGAAAATCATTTTATTAAAATGCTACAAAAGTAAATCACTGCAATTCATTATAACAGAGTCACAGACATTTGTACTAGGGCAGAGCTAGGTAAATTGCATATGAAGGTCCTGATTATGTGAATTCATCTTGTGCAGATTCTTTGAGAGAATGCCGCAGATTTTTAATTAAATACAATCATCTTAAGTAGTTTGATAGCATCATTTCAGACTAAGATGAACATTAAGTATTGTCCATACTCCCCATTCAACCCTCCCAAAATTAGAGCTAGAGAAGCACATTTGGACAGGGGAAACAGAACACATCCTACAGTGAGTGGTGTTGAAGTACAAGATTCCCAATTTCCATTCTGCTCAAGCTTGAGGACATTCCACACATTAGACTTCAGAGAGTATTACTGTGCTGCTTGTGCCAAAAACTGGATGTACTGTCCTCGAGCAGGAAAGTGATCAGCTGGCCGGTTGTATGCTGTCCAGACTGGTTCTCCAACAAACAGCCTCATTGCCTTCACGTAGTTCTGCAGAAGGAAAAGGAAATTGCAAATAGCATAACAGCTCCTTTTGGAGGCATCTGAATTACAGAGTTAACAACTCCTGTTGCGGTTTATGATACTTTCCACTTCTGTAGCATCTTTCAAAGCATCTCAAGATGCTTTAGGAGCTTCACCCTACCCTGGGAGTTCCATCACTATTTTGCTTCAGTGTTCCTAGCAACCTGACAATTGTAGTAGTAGCTGTACTTAGCACTGTTGTACTGTTTTACAAACTTCAGAGGATTCTCAATACCCCTGTAAGGCAGATAATGTATTAACCCATTTCACAGATGGAGAAAGTCCATGACCTTCTCCATGAGCAAGTTTCTCAGGCTTTGCCTATACTGGGACACAGGCATTGGTGTAGCTGCACCAGCACAGACCCCTAAATGTAGACATGCAATGCTGGGGTTTGCACCAAGTGAGCACATCCTTGTCCACACTTGGGAGTCAGCACCAGTGCAGCTACACTGATTGCTCATTCAAGGCTATTCCCACAGACAGATAAGGCCGTAGGGCTGTATTAAACATATAACCCCTCTCAGCAGGTCAAAGAGCAAGTCAATGGTAGAGCCAAGAATTCATTTAGGATTTCTGACTGCCAGCTGTGGCTCTAGCCACTAGACTACACTCCCTCTCTACAGGCAAGTTTAGTACTCATGAAAGATGCCAAGACAAGTATGCTCAGTTTATCTACAGAAGAGGTACAGAGCAGAGGCAATTCAAGCTTCCCTATGTGGCTCTGCCTTCAGCCTGGCTGAATCAATCTCCACGCCTCAGCCAACTGTGGTGGATAACTGTAGACTCCCTGGACTCAGGCCATACGCCGATTTCACACAAGTTACAGAACGTGTCTAAGATGGCAGTGACTTGAAGTCACTACTAATAAGCTGCATAGGAACTGGCAACTAAGAGGTGAAAGCTCAGATTCTATAAATCATTTTGTATCCCTCACGTTCTGGGTTTAATGAACTACAGATCTGAAATAGCATATTTAGTCACCACTATGCAATATGCCTTTGTACACTTGTCTGTCAGTGCATATATCTAGGAGTGTAATAGATAAAGCCATATACAAACATTTTCATCCAGTGTAAATCGGTGATATATGCCAGCAGGAAGAGTGATCATGTCTCCCTTTTCCATGAAAATCCGGATCCACTTGTCATCTTTGTCTCGAACATCAAAGTAGCCACTTCCTTCAAGTATGTAGCGAATTTCATCATCCAAATGCAAATGTTCTTCATAAAATATTTTTATCTAGGGTAGGAAGAAGAGGATATTACATTTCTTTCAAAGTTTGTTGAACAAAGAAATAAATCTAAATACAACGGCATATAGAGATTGTCTCCCAATGTTTGGGAGACACTTTACAAAGAGTCCAGAAAGATATAAAACTCTGACCAATGCACTACTAGACTATGTTAACGGCACATGAAGTCAGGTCTATGCTTGGTAGGATAATATTCATCTATAGTTGTACAATTATCTGGGATGCACAAATATGATAGAGCTGAAGTCCCCTGTCACTTTACATGGAATAAGTCAAATGTAACATCACTGCCTACTGTAGCTAATCATCTACATGAGAACAATACAAGTAATTATTGCCAACTAGGTGGACCGCTGCATAGTGATTCATACTGTCAACAAGAGACAGACCCTGGGTCAGAGTCCCAGATTCAAGGCCTCGCTCCCTAACCAGCAGAGACAATGTTCTCCCAGATCTTTGGGAGGCGAAGGATACTTTGTCCTTGGGACAATTTAGGAGCAATAATGCCAGGTTCTGAAGAAGTCCCATGAGGACTTGTCAGGAGAGGCAGGGGGAACTACTGCAATGCCATCGGTAGGGAAGGAAGTGATGAAGCCTTGAGGAACAACTCCATTTAAGATGGATATGGAGAAACCTCACCATCAGCACCGAATTCCTGAGTTACCATATCATTCACATTCAGTTGGAATGGCACATCTTTATGTTTAACTGGTGAGGAAGGAGTTTCATTATAAAATGCATAACTGAGAACTTGACATTGTTTCTACTGATCTGTTCTGAAGCAACCAGGACATTAGTTCCCCAAATTAAAACGTTTCTCAGCTGGGGAACTGCACAAATCCCTCATACCCCTCAAGTGTTTAGCACATTTCAGACTTTAAAAAAATTAACTGGAGACAAAAGAACTAATTACCAACTAATACATTTTGCAGGCTGATAATCCCCAAAGTGCATGTAGCTGTAGGCGTGTTTCAACTTTGAAAACTGCCAAGTGAGCATGCTCACAAGTTATTTCAAATGTATGGGAGGTCACAAATTCCCATCAAAATGAATTTGGCAGAAGTTCCAATTCCCTCCAATGGTGAGTATGTTAAAATATTCTTAGCACTAAAATCAATCACCTTGACAACCAGGCCAAGAGAGAGAAGAGTGGCCTCCTTTTTCTGAGAACACTGAGAAATTATTTATGACAGTACTGAGGGATTTGTTATTGTTGATTAAAATTACCACCATGTGCTAGGGAAGCAGTGACCAAGCTCAGGGCTTGCTGCTCTGAAGTTCAGAAAGGGGAAAGATTTTGCCAAAGCCCCAAACTGGCAATGGCCTGACCTTAGTTTGGATGATAATCTAATAGTGTTTGCAGGGCTCCATTTGCAAATGTGCAGTTTCAACATGACAAATGAGAGCCACAAATGGGAACCATTCTAAAAGGCATCATATGTAAGCTACTAAAGGGAAAGCGATTACAGAAAACACAAAACACTCTCTCGTTTTAAAAATGGAATCCAAGCAGCCATTTGAAAATCTAAAAACTAAATAATGTGATTTTTAAAAATGGGGAAAAATCCATCGTTCAAAGAGCAGGTTCTGAATGTGCATTTCAAAAGCTGGTGCATACTCTAGTGGTAGACTTCAGAACTTACTCCCTTCCCAGATCCAAACCAGGGCTGCTTTACCTTGTCTTGATAATTTGGCAGCTTATCTTTATGTATCGTTATTATATCCATCCAAGAATAGTTTTTCTCTTTCCGAATCCTTGCTAGGTCTGGGTCAGTCTCATAGTTGTCAGCATCCAACTGTGTGATTTTTTGGAGGGAGGGAGGGAGGAATTAAAAACAAACATCCATCAGAGACAGCCAGGATACCCAAACAACTACTTCCAAAACCAAAAAGCGCAGCCAGTTAGTGTATAAATAACATTTCAAGTTACATACTAGTTACTAACAAGTCCAGCAAGGTTATTTATTTGTTATTGTGTAGTCTAAAGAGAAAAAACGGGATTATAGAAAAGCTAGCCTTTCAGAGTCAGTGTGGGTGTCTCAGCGGGACGTACTGGGGAAGCAAGCTCAATCTGCCATCAGACACTGCTCCCACAGTCTGCTTCTCGTTCCAGAGCCAGAATCCCAGAGTTAGAGTGAATCGTGTCTTGTCCTCCCTCACAAAGAAAACAACTGGGAGTCCCTCGTGACTAATCAGCAGGATTGCCAATGTCCCTGCACAGTTGCTGAAGTTTGGAGTTACCAGGAGGAACATTCTCGTTGTTCGTAGTCACTTCACTACCGCTTTCCCACCAGGCAGCCTGCCAACCCTGGCAAGGCACGCTTCCAAAACAAATTAGCCTTGGTGGGGAAGCAGCAGCAGCAGCGTGACAGCAAAATAAATAAATAAATAACATTCAGTTGAAAGTTGGCAACAACAATGGGGGGAGGGAGGGTGTCTTCATTGATTATTTTAAAAACTTCATTAAACTGCTCTGGTTACAGACTTTCTTTGCTCAGTATCTATTATTGTTCCACCTTCCCGGATGTGAGAACATGTTAATAGCCTCTTTCATTTGGGTTATCTGAGGTTAGGGTGACCAGATGTCTCGATTTTATAGGGACAATCCTGATTTTTGGGTCTTTTTCTTCCTTTTACCCCCCACCCCGTCCCGATTTTTCACACTTGCTGTCTGGTCACCCTATCTGAGGTTCCACATTCTCAGCTCTAAATGTTTTGTTTTGGGTTTTTTGGTAGGAATTAACAATAGGCTCAGTGACTTGTTACTGATAAGCCTACACTTTATGCAATAAATACCAGGCTATAAAAACCTTTATAAGGCTCACCACAGGTACATATCATAGCCCTAAAAGAGTTTCTCATATCAGGCTTAGAAGAGTCTCTTATAAAGGTTACTTGCTCTAGTGAACCCAGCATGTGACTGGGATACAGGAATTATTGAATTCTATCTTGTGTATCCATAAGGGATACATTTTACAGTACAAGACTGTCTGGCCTGTAGCCTAGGTGCCAGAATTGCTCAATTATTCAGTTCTTCTGTCTGACCCACCCATTATAGAGCACCACCAATGTACATGTGCTTCACTTTAGGAACCCTGTGAATTAGCCTGTGAGAAGGAGAGATCGTGGTTAGCTGCCCAAACATCTAAAGGTAGAACTTTCATAATATATTTGTTTATTTGTCTTTACTAACCTCGCCCATCATCACTAATCTAAAAATCACTTTTCTACAGCAGGGCTGTAACATGTTTTGCACTTACATAAAATCTGTTACCTGCTCCCCACTGTTTCACTGTCTGACAATCTAAAAAACAGACTAAGAACATTTATACCAATATAACTTCACCCACATTGGGGAGGAGGGTTGCTGTTTTAGCTATACAGTAGAACCTCAGAGTTACGAACACCAGAGTTACAGTTTTACGAACTGACCTCAACCACACACCTCATTTGGAACCAGAAGTATGCAATCAGGCAACAGCAGAAACAAAACAAACAAACAAAAAAGTACACAGTACAGTACTGTGTTTAATGTAAACTACTAAAAAATAAAGGAAAAGTAAAAATAAAAATAATAATAAAAAAAAGATGTGACAAGGTATGGAAACTGTTCCTGTGCTTGTTTCTTTTAAATTAAGATGGGTAAAAGCAGCATTTTTCTTCTGCACAGTAAAGTTTCAAAGTTGTATTAAGTCAACGTTCAGTTGTAAACTTTTGAAAGAACAGCCATAATGTTTTGTTCAGAGTTACGAACCTCCATTCCCGAGGTGTTTGTAACTCTGAGGTTCTAATGTACTGGGCTAGGTAAAGCTGAACAATTCTTGAGTTTAGACAAGGCCTCAGTCTTAATCTAAATTAATTTTGAAAAGTGGGCACTAAATAGGCTAAGCCATTTATGCACTTTTTGGCTCATGTACATTAAACCTCAAACTAGGATCGCAAGCATATGACACCACCTTTACATTTAAGCAGGCTCGCATGCTTCCAATTCCAGCAGGGATCTTAGGTTTTCACTTCTATTAAAAAAAACAAATCATGATTTTTAAACTACAAGGGCAGGATACCTGACACTCCTTGGGCCCTACCTGCACTGAGATTCGATCCCTTATTAGCATCTCTCTCTCAAGAACCATGTCTGGGCCCAGACAGGCCTTTTAGACTACCCGATACATTTGGATTTCCTTTGGCACAGGTTCTGGCCCACTGGACCATGAAGATGGGTTTCCATTATTTCCAATATTAAGAGGCAAAGCCAGGCCATGTGGATGTGCAAGTACGTGTTATGGAAGTGAATGGTATTTCAAGAACAAGCAGGAGGAGCATCAGACAAACAGCTGGCGTTGCTAGTGCTGCGGCACAGACTCTTAGCAAAGGCAGGGGCTGAAGTGCAGTTAATTTAAAAGACAAATGGTAAGTGACTCGGGCAGAGGAGAGGGCCCATCAACAGCCCACCCTGGGCGGGGGATCTGGTAACAGCAAAGCAGTACCCCCCCTTCCCCGATCAAAGGCCAGCGGGGGTTTTCAACCCCCCACTCCACCCTGGCCGTTACAGCACGGTTTAGGAGCAGGGATCGGGGTGTTATAAGCCACGCTGGCGCTCGCACGCTGTAAACACGTCTATGGGCGGAGGCAAAGACCAGAGATGTCTGGGACCCGGGGCCCGCACTGCGCAAGCAGCTGGAGCGAGACCCTGCGGCAGCCGGGCGGCTGGAGGCTGCGGGCCAGGAGCTCCCGTCCCGGGGACCCGGGCTGAGTGGCTGCACTACAGGCGCCGCTTAGGGTTAGGCCATGCTCGCTGCCTACTTTCCAATGGAAGACTCCGAGCCGGCGCAGCTGCTCCAGGCTGACGGGCCGGTGCGGCTCCTGCCGGTGCGGGGCCCTCTGGTCCTCTCCGGACTCGTCCATGTACCACGCTTCCACCATCCTGACCCGCGGCTGCTGGGCGAGCTCTGCTCCGCAGCGCGCCGGCCCGGCTCTCAGCCAGCCAATCGGGCCGGCCCAGGGCCGCGGCAGGCTCCCCCCGCGCAGCCGGGCTGGCTGCAGCCCGCCCGCGGGCACCGGCGGAGCGCGTGATCCGCAGAGCGCCTGCTGCCAAAGCGCCCGGGCAGCAAAGGGGCCGCGGCTTCCATCCCCCACCCGGGTCGGGGCTCGCGCTCCACAAGCTCTGTGTGACTGTGCAGAAACAGTCTGCATCCTTCATAGGAATAAGGCTTAGACTCCTACGTGGAAACGTGTTACCTTGCAAGAGGAAATCCAGCAGCTGCATTGAAACACTTGGCAGTAACATTGCAATATTCCAGTAACCCCAGAGTTAGTTTACCCATGCCGAGGGTGACCATCTGGCTGGTATTTGACCAACCTGGCTGTTTTTTTTTTTTATAGAATTGCCAATTGCCAGAAAAATCAAGTAATCTGCTGGGCTTTTTTACCTGAGCCTAAAGATTTGCATTATTGTCACAATACTTATGTTAAAAGTTTCTCTGTCCAGCTAAAGATGCTGCAGTTGTCCCATTTCTGCAGTTTAAGTAAGAAAATGGTGTTATAAATCTTATCTATGAACTATGTGTTATATCTAGATCAGTGCTCCCAAACCAGTGGTGGACAACCTGCTGTCCATCAGGGTAATCTGTTGGCGGGCTGCAAGACAGTGTTTATATTGACTGCCCACAGGCACGGCTGCCCACAGTTCCCAGTGGCTGCGGTTCGCTGTTCCCAGCCAATGGGAGCTGCTGGTAGCGGCACGGGCCGCAGGGACGTGCTGGCCGACGCTTCCCGCAGCTCCCATTGGCTGGGAAAGGCGAACTGCAGCTACTGGGAGCTGCCGGTGGCCATGCAAATGTAAACAAACTGTCTGGTGGCCCACCAGAGGATTACCCTGACAGGCTGTGTGTGGCCTGCAGCCCGCAGGTTGCCCACCACTGCCCCAGACTGTGGGTTGTGGCCCCCCCAGGGGGGTGCAGAGGACCGTTCGGGGGCACAGCAGGGCCCCGGGTGAGCCCCCACAGGGGGTGGGGAGGGAATGTCACCCAGCCCCACTTTACCCCAAGCCATGGCCCTGGCTCCCAGCCAGGGAGCCCTCAGCCCCAGTTGGCCCCAGCCTTGGCCCCTTTACCCCGTCCACCCTAGCTCCTGGGGGTGGGTTGTGGACACGGTAAGGGGGTGCACAACCATGAAAAGTTTGGGGACCACTGCTCTAGATACTATAAATGGCTGTTGGGAGGTTGAGGAGTTCCCTTGGGGTTTGGATTGCGGAGAGCTTGTCTTGCGGGGGATGGGAATGTGGGGGGGGGGGCTTTTTTTGCATTGCAAAAGTGGTAGCCATGCCCATGCTGCAAGATAACACATTTAATGCTCTGTTTTGGAGGCTGAACTAGGCTTAGGCTTGGAACAATTCGATTTTTATGGCTAAACATCAGTTTCACTGTACACACACACAGGGGAAAAAACATTTTAGAAGGTAATTATCAAAATTTACAGATAGGCAGAGTAAGGAAAATGCTGCTTCAGAATTTAGAGTTTGATGTAAGGATTTTCCCAGTGTGTTTTGATATATAATGGTGACGATTTGTGTTTTAATGGTTATAAAGCTTAACTTTTTGAATCTCAGCATTGACTGTCATTCCCTCCACCCATAATTTCTCACAACTGTGAAAATTTAAATCAATAAAAATCTTTTCAAAAATGCTTAAAAAGACACATGATATCTGTCAGAATTATAAAAAATAAAAATCAAATTCTGCTAAGCATCATTATGCTGCAGCATAGCTGTCTGGCATGGGAAGGAATATCAGCGTTCTAACATGTAGTTTTCTTGCTAGCGTGGACAGGACATACTGTTCTATAATAATGTTAAGGGACTGTGTTACAGGCTAGGTCAAGATCTGGCAACTTAAAAAGGGTTAGAATGCAGATTCCTTTAACTGAGGTACAGAACAGTTAACCTTGGAGAGAGGACAGGACTGAATGTTACACAAATATAACCATGTTTAAACACAAATGTGAAACATGGTTGTGGCCCAGCTACATTAAATAACAATTTCTTTTTTTGCTTCTGTGGGCAGAAAAGAAAAATATGCTGTGGATCCCTGATTTAACCCTGAACTATAGCTGTCTAAATAGTAATGACATAGTTTGTTACCTGCGCTGTCAGACAAAACATTATAAACATGGATGGGCCACATCCTTATTTCACAAGTTTGCTGAAACCTGGTAATTTAAGGGCTTGGACGGCTGGTCTCCTGGTACCTGTGTACAAGTTTAGCTATGTCTGTTTTTATGTCTCCTTATACTTTGTAGAGGTGCTCACCCACTACAACTTTTACATTTTATAAGTGTCCTTTGACCCAGATAACATTCAAAGTCAGATTTTAAAACTTTTAATAATTCCATTTAACTGTCTAAAGTATGTATTTTTGTACCTTCAAAATAACATTACTTTGGTATTATTTCAAAAGTATTATTATTATTATATTGTACAGAGTGCTAGCAGTGATCCGTGTTCTGCAAAACATGGAAGAAAACAAAATCCCTGACCCAAAGAAATGTACTGAATTGTGTGTGCAGACACTGGTTTTTCAGTGTTCTTACAGCCCCTAGCACAGTGGTTCCTGGTCCAGGATTGGGGCTCTTAGGCTCTACCACAATACAGATAAATAAATAATATAATAATCAACAGAGGGTCCTGTGGCACCTTTGAGACTAACAGAAGTACTGGGAGCATAAGCTTTCGTGGGTAAGAACCTCACTTCTTCAGATGCAAGTAAGTGCATCTGAAGAAGTGAGGTTCTTACCCACGAAAGCTTATGCTCCCAGTACTTCTGTTAGTCTCAAAGGTGCCACAGGACCCTCTGTTGCTTTTTACAGATTCAGACTAACACGGCTACCCCTCTGATAATATAATAATGTAACCAGTTAAATATAAATATATGGACCAGATAAGATACATACGTACCAGGATGACCCATCCTGTTGGTTTCCCTTTCTTCTGTTTTTTAATATATTTTACACACACAAAAAATGACATTAAAGGAACATTACGCATGCAAACTCAAGCACTCAAAGTTAGGAAATACCACTATTAAGATTGCTCATGCATTAATTGATTTATTTTCATAACACTTCTGTGAGGTGAGAAGATGGCATCATCCACATTTTACAGATGGAGAAGTGAGGCAAGAGATTAAGGGCAAAAGTGTCCACCAGCTTTTGGTACCAAATTTGAAGCACATATGATCTGATTTTTCAGAGAATTTAGGGCATGTCTACACTACAAAATTAAGTCAACCTAATTTATGTTAGTGTACAACTGCCACAGTAACTAAATCATTTGTGCGTGTCTAAACTTTGCACCTTGTGTTGATGGTGTGTGTCCTCACGCTTGCACGATTGAACTGTCAGTGTAAGGCATTGTGGAACGGCTTCTGAAAGCCAGCAACAGTCGATGTAAGCAACAGTGTCTGCGTCGACGCTGCGTTGATCTAAATACATTGACACTGACTCTACGCCTCTCGTGGAGGTGGAGTTATTAAGTTGGTGGAGTGGATGAGTCACGTCAGCAGGAACGAAAATTTTAATGTAGACACTTACATAATTAGGTTTCAGAGTAGCAGCCGTGTTAGTCTGTATCCGCAAAAAGAAGAACAGGAGTACTTGTGGCACCTTAGAGACTAACAAATTTATTAGAGCATAAGCTTTCGTGGACTACAGCCCACTTCTTCGGATGCATATGTAGTTAGGTTGACATAAGCTGCCTTGCATCAACCTAACTCTGCAGTGTAGACCAGGGCTTAGTGTGATACTGAGGCCCATTGATGTTCACTACTGTGTCAGCAACTCTTGTCCGGCCTCACATACTCAGTACATGTCATAATGTGTATCTAAAAGTTGTCATGTAAGATATCATATACAAACTGGTAACACACTTGTCCTGAAAATCATTGTGTTGTGTATGTACAATGTTATAAATATGTGCTAGAATTATGTCCTTAAAATGTGTTTGGCAAGCAATGCATAAGCCCAGTCTGCCATAGACAAAGGAACCTGTATTTGCCTGGTCATCAGGCAGAGATGATGAAGGTACACTTACATGCATGGTAAACAAAGCCATCAGAAGAGCAAGTGGGGAAAGATGCACCAGGATCAATGAACTTTAGAAAGATATAAGGAGAGAGAAAAAGCCATATTGGCATCCTTCACCTGAAGAGATAAAGGAACTGAGCACTTGGAGCTCTGTGAAGGCTCTGGCTCGAGAGTCTGGTCAACCCTGCTGGAAAAGAGACTCGATTAGAAACACTTTGAACAAGAGAGTCTAGTTGGTTAAATCAGATCTTAGTCTTAGAAGAATATAGTTACTTTTGTTTGCTTGTAACTCTTTCTATCTGGGGTGGGGGGTGTTGGGGTCACCTTGCAAGGAATAACCGAGGCTGGTGGAAGCCAGGGTGAGGTTATTGTGCTATGAGCATGCTGCTGGGGTCAGGGCTTTCAGCCAGGGCTGCACAGTACAGATAAGCCCAGGGCTACAGGACAGGCAATGACACAACCTCTTACTGATCTGAGTTGAACCCCAAAGTGTTACACTTAGCATTACATAGAACTTTATGTGTCCAAAGCACGGCTGACTTCTGTTTTAGGCTCAGATCAAGCCCCAGGGTCTTAAGTTGGACACCCAGAAAATGAGGAACATAATTAGTGACCACCTCTGAAAAATTTGGTTTAAGTGACTTGCTCACCATCATATAGGAATTCTGTGGCAGAGGCAGAGAGAGAATACAATTCTCCAGATCAGCATTCAACTGCCTTAATCACAAGGTCAACCTTTCCATGTCTGCAATCCGCTACTTCAGTTGTTACACACCTTCCAAGTTCTGCAACACATGAAGCAGAGGTAATACAGACATTTTTTTCCTTCACTACACAACCCTGATTCATCCCCAGAGTATGGTGAATCCAGTGCATTGAATAAGGCAGAGGTTCTGTGGAAAAAATATTTTATGATCATGTAACTAGAGACTGTATCATAAATAATGCATATTCACATAGGTAGGGCCCTACCAAATTCACTGTCCATTTTGGTCAATTTCATGGTCATAGGAATTTCAAAATTGTAAATTTCATGATTGCAGCTATTTAAATCTGAAATTTCATGGTGGTGTAATTGTAGGAGTCCTGACCCAAAAAGGAGTTGTGGGAGGCAGTGAGTCGCAAGATTATTGTAGGGGGGTTTGCAGTATTGCTACCCTTACTTCTGCCCTGCTGCTGGTGGTGGCACTGCCTTCAGAGCTGAGCAGGCGGAGAGTGGTGGCTGCTGGCCAGGAACCCAGCTCTGAAGGCAGAGCTGCTGCCAGCAGCAGAGCAGAATTAAGGATGGTATGGTATGGTATTACCACCTTTACTTCTGCGCTGCTGCCTGCAGAGTTGGGCCCTTATTCAGCAGCCGTCACTCTCCACCACCCAGCTCTGAAGGCAGCAACACAGAAGTAAGGGTTGCAATACTATGATCCCCCCTAAAATAAACTTTTGACCCCCCCCAAATAATTCCTTTTGGATCAGGACCCCTAATTTGAGACGTGCTGGTCCCCCCTGTGAAATGTGTATAGTATATGGTAAAAGTACACAAAAGACCAGATTTCACAGGGGGGGACCAGATTTCATGGTCCTTGACTGTGAATTTGGTAGGGCCCTACACAAAGGGAGCCAAATTAATCCTGATTTTGTCCTTTCCTAACTTTTGAATGCTTGACTTTGCAACTTCATTGTTCAGTTAGTGTCATTTCCTAGGGTTTTGAAAAAGCAAATTGAAAACTCAAAAAATTCCTTTATGTGGCATCATATTGACACACATGATTCATCAGCATTTCTGTTCACGTAAGCTTCTAACTGTGTTTAGCTCCAGCTTTGAGCAAGGCATCCTTGGTGTTCCTCCAACCACACTGTCCAAACATATCACCCAGGGCTAGCTTACAATTTACAAAGCCACAAAGCTGCTAGAAAGCAAGCTGTGAGACACTTGCCTCTCCATTCTCACTGCCAGAGCACAAAGATCAGGTGTTCCAGGCTCATTACCACAGTAGGGCTAGGCTTATTCTTTTGTTCTTCTGCCAGAGGGGAAAATCAAGTGGAAGGTTGCCACAAATTTGGAGCTGCTTTTGGAGGGGGAAGTCAGGAGGTATTATCTCCTTTTGACCACGGGGGAGTTTGGGGGGGATTGCAAGTCTGTGTAGGACCTGAAGCAATTTCTCATGCTTAAGTCTGGACCAACATACACAAATATGCTTAAATCTTAAATTTTTTCCCAAGTAGGTAGACTGGCAAAAGCCAGAGGAAATGCACGTTGTTGTGATTCTTGTTTTCTTCCATTATTTTAAACCCATTTTCTCTCTTTTGTTCCTGCTCTCATCGCATATGCTGAGAATAGCACGAGTATCAAATTATTTTTATTTTGTTGATGTATCTAAAACTGACAAAGGGAAAGATCAAAAGTGATCAGCAGGATTTCTCTAAAGTACATGCTCTCACTGATGCCTGGAGACTGCGTCTCCTCCAGGTCCCTGTGCTGCTGGAAATTCAGTTTATGAAATGCTTGAGCAAATCAATTCTGAGTCAGATGCTCCTCACAGTATCCTTTGGTCCCTCAAGGCAAAACTGAGGGAATTTCTTTTACGCTAAGCAAGCTGGAGGGGCTGTCTGGAAAAGACAGATAGGCATAGAGAAGAAGTGCTCTAAGGTACAAGGAATGGAAGATTATTTTAAATCTTTCAGCTCAGGTTTCCTGGGAGAAGATCACCAGTTGGCATCAGGCCATCTGGTTTTTAGGTTTTATGTTTTGTTACATTCAGTTTAAGAAATTAAAGGAAATAAAACAACAGTTTGGGGTATTTTGGGGAGGCTGGGGTTCCAGATTAAAAATCTTATTTTTGGAATTCAGTTTTTCTCTGTATTTTATGTAAAAAGTTGATCATTTCTCCAATGATATTTTTTAAAGCAAACACATTCACTCCTAACTGGAACAACTTGACATGCTTCATCAGTTACATTTTCAGTGCATATTCTGGAATGGTGCTTCATTCAGTGACGGCACTAATTTTTCACCTGTAATACAGATGCTGAGAGCAAATGTGGGCTAGAAAACAGTGATATATAGTTAGTTGTATGTGGCAGAGCACTAACCAGAGGGAAGATATGTTTTTAAATTCTACTATGCAAATAACTAAAGGAGATAATGGAACTAAGTGTGTGCTTTGACATTAACAGAAAATATCATCTTAATGTGACTATTTGTATTAGGAAACAAAGTAGCATGGACAATTGTATATGGTAAGTATGTCTACACTATGAAATTAGGTCGATTTTATAGAAGTCCATCTTTAGAAATCGATTTTATACAGTCGATTGTGTATGTCCCCATTAAGTGCATTAAGTCGGTGGAGTGCATCCTCAGTACCGTGGCTAGCTTCGACTCACGGAGCGGTGCACTGTGGGCAGCTAGTCCACAGTTCCCGCAGTCTCTGCTGCCCATTGGAATTCTGGGTTAAGCTCCCAATGCCTGATGGGGCAAAAACATTGTTGCAGATGGTTTTGGGTACATGTCGTCAGTCTCCCCTCCCTTCTTCCCTCCCTCCGTGAAAGCAACTGCAGACAATCATTTGGCGCCTTTTTTCCTGGGTTACCCATGCAGATGCCATAGCATGGCAAGCATGGAGCTCGCTCAGCTCACCGCTGCTGTTGTGAGCATTGTAAACACCTCGTGCATTATACTGCAGTATGTACAGAACCAGCTAAGAGACGGCAGCATGAGGATGACTGTGAGGAGGACATGGAAACAGACGTTCCTGAAAGCACGGGATGTGGCAAGTGGGACATCATGGCGACAGTGGGGCTGGTTGATACCGTGGAATGCCGATTCTGGGCCAGGCAAACAAGCACAGACGGTGAGACTGCATAGTGTTGCTGGTATGTTACAGTCCCAGTGGCTGCGAAACTTTCACCTGTGTGAGGCCACTTTCCTGGAACTCTGTGAGTTGCTTTCCCCTGTCCTGAAGTGCAGGAATACCAAGATGAGAGCTGCCCTGACAGTTGAGAAGCGAGTGGCTATGGCCCTGTGGAAGCTTGCAACTCCTGACTGCTGGTCAGTCGGGAATCAATTTGGAGTGGGCAAATCTACTGTGGGGACTGCTGTGATTCAAGTTGCCAATGCAATCACTGACGTTCTGCTATCAAGGGTAGTGACTCTGGGAAATGTGCAGGTCATTGTGGATAGCTTTGCTGCAACGGGGTTCTCTAACTGTGGTAGGGTGATAGACAGAACACATATCCCTATCTTGGCACCGTACCACCTTGCCAACCAGTACATAAACTGCAAGGGGTACTTCTCAATGGTGCTGCAAGCACTGGTGAGTCACAAGGGACGTTTCACTGACATCAATGTGGGATGGCCAGGAAAGGTGCGTGACACTCACATCTTTAGGAACTCCAGGCTGTTTGGACAGCTGCAAGAAGGGACTTACTTCCCAGACCAGAAAATTACTGTGGGGGATGTTGAAATGCCAATAGTTATACTTGGAGACCCAGCCCACCCCTTGCTCCCATGGCTTATGAAGCCATACACAGGCAGCCTGGACAGTAGTAAGTAGCAGTTCAACTAGAGGCTGAGCAAGTGGAGAATGGTGGTAGAATGTGCCTTTGGACGTTTAAAAGCTCGCTGGCGCTGTTTGCTGACTAGGTTAGACCTCAGCGCAACCAATATTCCCATTGTTGTTGCTGCTTGCTGTGTGCTCCATAATATCTGTGAGAGTAAGGGGGAGATGTTTATGGCGGGGTGGGAGGTTGAGGCAAATCGCCTGGTGGCCAATTTTGAGCAGCCAGACACCAGGGCGATTAGAATAGCACAGCTAAGTGTGCTGCGCATCAGAGAGGCTTTGAAAACCAGTTTCATAACTGGCCAACCTACCGTGTGAGAGTTGTGTGTTTCTCCTTGATGCAAACCCTCCCCCTTTGTTGATTTTAATTCCTTGTAAGCCAACCATCCTCCCCACTTCAATCACAGCTGGCAAAGGAAATAAAGTAACTATTGTTCTGAAACCATGCATTCTTTATTAATTTTTTAAAAAGTGAGATAACTGACAAGGTAGCCTGGGTGGGATGGGGTGGGGAAGGAGGGAAACACAAGGCCACATTGCGTATTGTAGCCACACTACAAATCAAAACTGTTTGAATGACAGCCTTCTGTTGCTTTGGCCATCCTCTGGAGTGGATTGGCTGGGTGCCCGGAGCCTCGCCCCTGTATTCTTGGGGGCCTGGGTGAGGAGGATATGGAACTTGGGGAGGAGGGCATGGAACTTGGGGAGGAGGGCAGGCTAGGTTACAGAAGCTCATGTTAAAACTGTCTGAGACTGGTTAGAACTAGGTTAGGAAGGGTGCAAGAACATAGTAAGCAAGAAATAGAAGGTTCCAGAGAATATAGGAAAAGTGCACAAACAGTGTGGTTGCTAAGACAACACAGCAGAGTATAAAAGACAGTCTGTGAGGAGAAGTTTGGCACTCTGTGGGACGTCTGAGACTCTCACAGGCCAACATCAAGATCCATTGACGCAGATCCCGAGGACTCATTCCGGTGCTTGGCCAGCTCCGTTTGTTGGACTTTGCTGCTGGACTGCATAAGCTAGAGTGCTGTTAATGGTTAATAATTGCTTAATTAGGCATTCAATAAACTTTACTTAGAGTGGAATGCTCTTGTCCAATTACTGGTGTGCTCCAATTCATCCACAAAATTCAGTCAGCATTTGTGGAATCCCTGCCATTGGAGGTTTTAAAGAACAGGTTGGCCAGGGATCGTCTGTGTTTACTTGGTCCTGCCTCAATGCAAGGAAATGGACTAGATGACCTCTCAAGGTCCCTTCCAATTCTACATTTCTATGTACAGTTCTACAATCCTGGCCTTATCTCAGATTCACCTTGTACATTCTCTCCCCGTCTCCCCTCCCCCCAATCAGGTTACTTAACATCACTCTTATTCAGTTTTCCCATCTGTGTACTAAGGAAGATAATGCTTGCAGTGATGGGGTGAGAATTGATGTCTGCAGAGTGCTTTGAAATCTTGGATGAAAGCTGCTGTAGAACTATAAGTGTACTACTGCCATCTGCTCAATGAAATCAAGAGCCTCCTGTGTCTCCTTGGCCATTCAATGATACCAGAGATTCTCTTTTAGCTCCAGTGGCAGGGGCCTGTGGGGCTGGAGTAGAATGAGAGGTTTATTTATACTGTTGTTGTGAAATTCCAAATGGCTATGATGTACAAAATTGGAGCCTGCATATACTACAGGTGTAATACACAAAATCCCCTCTAGCAACTCTCCAACATCACAAACTAATCACTGGGGAGGCAAGGTCGATGAGGTATTGGACCAACTTATCATGGTGAGAGAGGCAAGCTTTTGAGCCACAGAGCTCTTCTTCAGGTCTGGGAAAGGTATTCCATAGGTCAGCTAAATGCAAGGTGGAACAGATTGGTTAGCATAATCAGTTAATGTATATCCTAAGGGGCCACTCAATGTAGAGTGGCCTCTTAACACCTCTGCAGTCCCACTATAGATTGGTGTTTGATGGATGGATGAAGAAAAAAAGAAAGGCAGCAATACTACTGTAGAAGAGATGCTTGGAAGCATTTGTGCTTGTTGTACACAGCATATATGTAGAGTGCTACTGATTCCTCAGAAAGGCCTTCTCCCCTTCCATATAATTACATAAACCTATGCTAAAGTAGCATCAGGAATGCAAAGTCAAGTTAAGAAATCCCACAATTAAGGTTGTTCCATCTTTATTTCATCCCCTTTTTTGTCCCTATTATGACAGTGACTTCACTTACATGATCACATTGTTTTTGCCACAGGATCCCTGCCACATTCAGTGCACAGGATGGACAGACAGTGGTCACTCTATAGGTGGCTATTCCAATATTTCCATTAATTCTATTAATTTCTCAGGGTGCAGCTTTGGCTTTATTTACAGCCCACCATCTAAATCCTAGGCCTACTACAAACATTATTTATTTTTTTCCATGGATTTAGGGACTTGTCCAGCCTTATACAAAAATTTTGAAGCAGAGAGGCAGGGAAAGAATCCAACCAAATTTCCAGGGTGACATTCAATTGGGTAGAATGTCCTGGATGGGGGGGCATATAGAAAATTTAGGAACTGGTCATTTAATTAAAAACAGCCAATGCCTACATACAAGGGGACCAAAGTAAGATTACAATGGCAACCTTAATTCTGGGATTTCCCAATTTTTGACTGCTTAATTTGCAAGCATAACATTCTTTTAACTTGGAACTGAGGAAGCACAAAAAGTTCATTAATCCAGTAAAATTAAGGGTTGGATGTAATTAGAGGCTTTTATAAATGCTCCTTAACAAACTTAAACTGGAATTAAACTTTCAATACACATGGCTGCATTTTTACCCGAGAAGTGACATATTAGAATAGGGTTCTTAAACCTACTGTCACATCAATTTAAATGGACTCTTTTTTTTTTGAGCTGGCAACCATGATAAGGCCTGTGTTTCAACAGCTAAACTGGCCGATGAACCATGAACACCAGCAGAAGTTCTGCAGGCCACATACAACCCTGCAATACACCTCTGAAGCCTCCATTACCTCAAGTGACCCCAATGTAAATCCATTTAAAGGTACTCCAGCTGCACAGGTATGAAGCTATAATTGGGCCTGCTGAACCTCAGCTAGTGAGAGTGATTTGTGATGCAGGAAAAGTCCAGTTTATCCATCAAAGCCTACAGTGAGGTAAGAAATATGCTCAGTTTGAAAGTAAATGTTTAATGCATCAGCAAGACACCGCATAGGGAACCCTACAGCGGAGTTTAATAAATGCCTTGACTAGACTAGAGATTTACCCCTTTATACCATTTCAACTACATGGATGGCTATAATCTCCAAGGTCAAAATGAGTACCTTTGCCCACCTACACTAGAAGCGACTGGTTCATCTTATATCAATGATTGGAATTGGGGCAAAACGCCAATCTAGCCCCAGGCCACGTCATATGAAGACAGAATTGTATACAATATGAAAAATTAAGAACGTAGGATTTTAAAGAAATAATTGATATTTTAAAGAACAGCATTTTAGTAAGTATAGAAATGCTAGCATAGAGGAGGTAGAATTCAGGTGGGGGAAAGGATCAAAGCGACAGTAATACAACAGAGGCAGTAGCTGTAGAGGACACCCTGCTGCTATTGAGAGGGAAAAAGACAAAAATGTGAATAAAGCTGCATGTCTCAAGGTTGAGGGGGAATGACTGATGCCCAGGAAAAGTGGCAATGGTCAAAACACTTCAAGTGAATGACTGAGTTGGTGGCTAAGCATCAGTACACTACTGAATGTCAGGAAGAGGAAAGGAGGGGAAAAGCTTTAGCGTCAGAACATCAAACTGAAACCTAAATAGCATCATATAATATAGGGGAAACGGGGGAGAGTCAGGAAGTGAAGGTAGGCTGGGATGGAGGATTCCACCAAGGGAGGTGAAGAGTCAGACTGCACTTAAAGGGGGGAGGGGGAGGGAGAAAAGGTGTGGGAAGCTGGCACAGGAAGGGGCTAGAAACAAGAGCATCTTAAGAGGGTAAGATATATGGGCAAAAAAAAGGAGGCCGGTATGGAAGAATGGCCATGAAAACTGAGCTGAAGGTAGAGAGCAATATATAAAGAGATTGTGAGCAGTAAAGCATGTTTGGAACGGGACTGAAAGAAAGGAAATCAACTGGAATGACGGCAGCGGAATCAGATCATAGGTAAAGAGAGAAAAGAATAGAAATAAGGCTGGAATGGGGTTAACATATGTCAATGCCGCAAGAGAGGGGGTGAGCATGTCGGGACAAGGACCAGAGTATAATGTGTTAAATTCTTCTTCATAGGGAAAGAAGAATGGGACAGGTATAGGGGAGAGGGAAACAGAACAAAAATTACAAAGGATTAAGAAGGAAAAAGAAAGCAGCAAAATAACTTGAAAAGCATGGTGGTGCTAGAGGAGCAGGGGCAGAAAAAACAGTGGGAACTCAAATAAACGTGGCACAGGAAGTTCGCAAAAGCAGGCAAAAAAAGCAGGAATTAAGTAGTATGTCAGACCATACGGTTATAGGTAGGGAAGACTCTGACCAGCATGAAAGTCACCAGAATGCAAATGGATTTGAGTGTGAAACCGTCACTCTCAGTGAACAGGTGTAAGACAATGCAACAGTCAACATGGCCGTTTTTCAGTAAAGTCACTCAGGAGCCCATCTTGTGATGGCAGTAGCTGATAAGGGGCCAGTCAGAAGTTGCTTCAGGAAGAAGCTGGAAGCAAAGTCTACAGAGGACTTGAAATTCAAGTGGCTGGAAAAGGAAGCATGTCTAGTGCTTCCCTGCAGCCTGGCTTGTGATTGTTACCTCTGCAAGTCTGGACGAACAAACACTTTACAGAAGCTTATACGGATACTCTTTAGGATGTAAAAGGTTAACCGGTAAGCATTAGACTTACCGTTAACCAGACCATAACTGTTTATTATGGCAGCTGGCTGGCCATGCTGGGTCGGCCACATAGATCCATGTTGGGCTGGAGGGACCCCAGCTCTTGTCGTAGTGGACGGCCTCGGCAGCCTGGAGGGGGGCCCAGGCCCGCAGCCCCACCAGGACCCCAGCCCCTGCCCGCCTGAGCGACCTGGGTTAATGGTTAACCAGTCAAATGATATAATTTCAATCATTTAACCGGTTAACTTTTTTAAACAGATATTTACATCCATAATACTCTTACAAGCAAACATACAAATAAATACTTATCATTTGAGGAGGTGCAGTTGGGGAAGTTGTTTTATATAGGATTATGCAGTTCAAATAATTACCATTGCACTTTGGTATTTTCTACACTATGTGCGTATAAACATAACAACATCAAACATCTCAAGTTTAAATTTATTTCAATACTCTTGGTAAAGGGAAAACATCTGTCTAGCATTCAGATTGCAACATATTTTCCTTCATAAACTTTTTGAAACTATTATACTTTGTAAAACCCAAAGTTTTATCTCAGTTATGGAATGTCTAAAAAAATTTCTTAACAGGCACTGTGGAAACTGGGACTAAAAACACTGGACACCTTTCTTTTACCAATATTTGAATGTTCAGTTAATTGTTAAACAAGCCTCTACCAACAAAGCAGTGATTAACCAAGTAACCTGAACACCCTAAAAAAGTAGGTGTGTTTATACAGGACAGCATATATTTAAAACTTTTAAACCAGAAATAGTTATAACAAAGTTTAAATTAATTTATTTTGTACAATTCCAACAGGAAGTTTTCATACTGAAAAGAGAGTCTGTCTTATGGATTAAACAGTCTTTAGTTAGCAAGAATGAAGTTTTCTAGTCACGATAGCATGCTAGGAGTTTTGTTTTCCAGCTCCTTCTCTTGCAAGTCTATCAGCTGCTTCATTTCCTGTAAAGCCAGCATGACCAGGAACATGCATCTGTTGAGAGATAAGTCTAAAGTTATTTGAGTCAACACACTACCAAGATTCAAATAGTCAAGAGACCACACCAAATACACGAGATCTGATCACCTGGTCAGTCTTTATTAATCCCAAGTATAACATCACCTCTCTAGAGCAGTGGTCCCCAACACGGTGTCCACAGACGCCATGGCGCCCACCGGGGCATTTATGTGCACCCGCCTAGTGCCCAGCAGGGGAGAGAAGCCGCGGCCCCGCGGCTGCGGGGACAGAGAACTCCGGGGCTGCAGGCGCTGGTGTTTTCTATCCCTGGCAGGCGCGGGGCTAGCCCGCCTAGTGCCCAGCAGGGGAGAGAAGCCAGGGCCCCGTACCTGCTGGGGACAGAGTATTCCGGGGCTGCAAGCTGCAGGCGCCAGTGTTCTGTCCTCGCAGCTTCTCTCAGCACTGCCCAGAACTGCCGCCCTCCCGCTCCCTTCCCCCCCCCAAAAAACAACGTTCTGCCTCTGCAGAATGGACCGAATGCCACCCCGTAGCATGTGCTGCCCCAGGCACATGCTTGCTCCACTGGTGCCTGGAGCCGGCCCTGTATGTGAGTATTCTTCCTGCACTGATACGGCTATTTTCTTGTGCTTTGCAGTTTATTTATTTTTAACATTTTGCCCCAAAACGAGTGGTTCAAATAAAAGACAACATACGTATTATTTCAATGCAGAGTGGGAAGAATCCTATTGTTTTATTGAAAATAAAGGGAAATGTGTTTGCTTATTGTGTGGGGGTGCTGTTGCAGTGCCGAAAAAACAATGTTGAACGCCATTTCCAAACTAATCACAGCTCTTTTGACATTAGCCATCCACTTAAATCTGAGTTGAGAAAGAAGGAAATTAATCAAATCAAACCTATCTGCCCAGCAATCTGTTTTCACTAGACAAGTGGTAAAGTCTAAAAGTGCTACTATTGCTTCCTCTAAAATTGCTCATCTGCTCGCAAAGAAGAAAAAACCTTTTCAAGATGGTGAATTGTTGAAGGAAGCATTTTTGACTGGCGCTGATTGCCTGTTTCAAGGATTTCCTAACAAGGGTGAGATTTTGTTGGCAATACAAGACTTGCAGTTATCAGACAACACAATTACGAGGAGGATACATGCAAACTCAGCTAAAGGATGACTTGGAAATACGTGACTGGTTTTCACTGCAATTCGATGAGTCGACAGATATATCGGATAAAGTGCAGTTGGCAGTTATGGTGAGGATGGTATTTAGTGACTTCACCGTAGAAGAAGAGTTACTAAAAGTAGTGCCTATAAAAGGGCGAACAAAGGGTGAGGACATCTATAATTTATTCAAATCATACGCAACATCAATTAGTATGCCACTACACAAGCTGTCTGCAATCACCACTGATGGGGCACCTGCTATGATGGGCAGCGCCAATGGATTCATTGCACTCTGTAAGAAGAATGAATCCTTTCCAAACTTTATGTCTGATCATTGCATTATCCACCAAGAAGCTTTGTAAGTCAAAGTTCTCTTTTCAGCAAGTCGTGAATGTAGTTATTAAAATAATTAAATCTATTCGAGCAAAACCTTTGGAACACCGACTTTAAGGCCTTGGTGGAAGATGTTGATAAACAATCTGATTTATCTTGCACACAGAAGTACGATGGCTGAGCAAAGGTAAAGTTCTGGCACGTTTTTTAAGCCTAATTGAAGAGATCAAAGAATTTCTGAAGTCCACAAATCAGAACTTCGAGCAACTAGAAGACTCCAGCTGATTAATGGACTTGGCTTTTCTTGCCAACATCACTGACAAATTGAACATTTTAAATCTTGAGCTCCAAGGAAAAGACAAACATGTGGCTCAAATGATAGGTGCCGTAAAATCATTCAAAGCAAAACTGATCTTGTGGATGTCACATATGAAGACGAAGTCTCTTGAACATTTCCCAAGTATGAAGGAAAATGGTATGTGACAGTGATTTTAACCCATCACCATTTGTTATCCACATTCAAACACTTCTGGAACAATTTGAAAAGAGATTTCAACAGTTCACCATCATTGAGC
Organism: Chrysemys picta bellii; assembly: GCF_011386835.1. Lineage (NCBI taxonomy): Eukaryota > Metazoa > Chordata > Testudines > Emydidae > Chrysemys > Chrysemys picta. The sequence goes on along the minus strand of NC_088793.1, from coordinate 37,778,634 downwards.
CTGTAGTTGCCTTCCTTGTGAATCCTTTTACTTGCCAAATAGAGGTAATAAATAGCTACATCAATTGGAAGTCTCATTCAAGTAAGAACAGAAGACATGGAACTGGAGATTTTGGACCTTCAAAAATGATATTGTTCTAAAATCCTGCGCAACAGATGAAAACTTTTGGAATCTGGTTGACTGAAAAAAGTTTCCTGCCTTAAAAAATGTAGCATACAAAATAAAATCTTATTTTGGTTCCACTTATCTATATGAAGTTCTGTTTTCAACAATGAACATCATAAAATCAAAATACAGATCTCAGCTTACAGATACCCATCTTGACAATTGCTTACAAACGGGAATATCATCCTACTCTCCCAACTACGAAAAATTGGCTGAAGAAATGCAGTGCCAAAAGTCACACTGACTTTATTAGTAAAACCATGTGAATTAATGATACCGATTTTCCATTAAGTGCTGATGAGCGCGTATAATTAACTTGTGTTTAACTTTTTTTCATACTTTGTATCCGTATTGCAATAAACAAAAACAACAACAACACAAAGAATATTTTTAATTACCCATAACTGGCTATGTTAAAGTAAGAATAAATATATTTGGACCAGCAGTTCAACGTTTTACTTTTTTTAAAATAAATAAGATGAAAACTGTTTGATATTTATTTTGTAAAAACTCCTTAATTTTTCTTACAGGTAGATAAAGAGCAAATTCACATGGTAAGGTGAAAGAGTAATTGCCGAATAATTTAATTAATACCTTTTACATGTAAAATTACCTTTTTTATCTTATGGATTCATATATTATGTAATATTAAATATGATGTTTTTCATATTATTTAATGTACAAATACAAAATAAGCCTTGAAAAATTTTTGGCGCCCGCCACACTCTTCTGAAAACATGAATGTCCTACTGCCCACAAAAAGGTTGGGGACCACTGTTCTAGAGCATTAAGTGATTGCTTCTGCCCATAGTAGGGCTTCTCACAGCTAGATTCTTTTAACTGGGTCCTATCTCAGAGTTAGAGCCTCATTTTATTTATTATAATGTAGGTAAGCCTCGATAAGCAGATATCCAATGCTGAGTGCCAACTCCATACATTACTAATGCAAAAAACCCCAAAACCCACATTTAATATGTATTAGCAATTATAAACCCAAATCTTTCCAACTCTTAGCCATTTCCCTCCCCGGAGGTTTGAAGGTGCGGGGAAAGATGGGCTCTGCATTATGTCCAGAAGGTTACACAGAGGTTCTGGCAGTAGAAGCAAGAGGAGTAAAAAGTTCTAAAATCAAGGACTCATCATGATGAATATAAATAGGTGGAGGCTTCTAACAGGAGTACAACTACAGCACTATAATACCAGTAGAGAGAAAGGGCTTTCCTGGCTAAAATCAACACCCTGACCACCATCTTTAAATCCTGGAGCACTGGCTACACATGCTGCTGACATGAAACCCTTCTTAAACAAGTTAAGAGCAGTATACAGTACTAGCTTCATTTTTCACGTGGTCTCAAAATGTAGAGCATGTGCAGCAACATGTGGCGCTCTCACCCTGAGGCGACAAAGGCATATACACCTTGATATCTTGTAGGTGTTGGTCTTTGTCTGAAGGATTTGAGCAAATTTGGTTATATCTTAGGACTTGGCTGTAGACAATGGATCATGTGATGTGTCCTGGATGGAAGCTGGAGGCATGTAGGTCCTCTCTTGGTATTGACACTTCCTCATCAATTATTGGGAGTGGACCACATCCACCCTGACTGTATTGGCCTTGTCACCACTGGTTCTCCACTTGTAAGATAACTCCCTTCTCTTCATGTGCCAGTATATTTATGCTTGTATCTGTAATTTTCACTCCGGCATCTGAAGAAGTGGTTTTTTACCCATGAATGCTTATGCCCAAATAAATCTGTTAGTCTTTAAAGTGCCACCGGACTCCTCGTAACTCTAAGTCATTTACCTCTTTTACATATGGCAGTCTCACTCAAAGGCCATAATATAAGCTCTGCCACCATTTCTGAAACCCAACAACATTCTCAGCTCTCACTTAAGTGACAAGTTCATGAAATGCAGCAAGTTAAAGGCTACAGACTCAATTTAAAATAATATAACTAGTTACTCAGCAAAAAGTTACTGTATCCTACTTCTACATTTGAGATAGAGTTCTTACCAAATTGAGACCTAACATGGGTTTCTAAGGACTGCCAAATTCATGCTTCTAATATTCTTGGAAAAGTCTTGAATATGCCACAGAAAATCTGAGTTAGAGAGTTTGTTTTGCACCCTGCTGGCTTCTGACACATTTCAGTTCTGCTAAAGTAAAAAGTTTTACTGTATCAAGTTACACACCCTGAAAACTGATTAATATAAGAATTTACCTTAAATTTTTGACCTTCAGCTCTAACCATCCTCTGTTAGTTTCTCAGTATTTTAGGTTAGATCTGAGCTTTGCTCCCTTTTCCTGGAAATATCTTAGAGATTTAACCGTGGTGCTTTTCTTGGTGGGCAATATACGAGCAAATGTTTAATTATATTGTTTGATAGGATCTAGTAGATCCTTTTGTGTGTATTTCTTAAAATTATTACTTGGTAACAATCTTGCTGATTATTTTGGATGGAGCTAATAATTTTCTTGGTACTTATGTGGATTCATGGTAGTTTTACGTTTATTAAAATTCCTTATGATGCTCTTATTTGTGAAAATGTATAAAATATTTTTAGAGGCAAAAGTACTTAAGTTAGTAGAGCTTATTCAGTCACAATTAATTACACCAAGTTACTCACCCACTGAATTTCCATTCCCTCTGAAAGCTTATCAAGTCTTTCAAAGTCTTCTTTATTTATTACATCTTTTCCTGTGCTTGTTCTCCAGCCATTATTTTTCCAGTTGTCTACCCAACTTGTTATACCTATGGAAAAACAAATTAACATTTTATTGGAAGATAGTTACAGTTTCTAAATAAAAGTACAAACTAGATATATTTTTAAAATTCTGTAAGAATGTAAATAACTTGTGGCTACTGCATAGGAAGACTGTCCATGACCATGCCTTTAAAAGGAAGTTATTTAGGAAGTTTTAACTGTTTTACAAATCCTTGCCATGTAAATATAAGGACCAAACACTAATCACTTCAACAACAGGGTATTTTTTTTTTTTTTTTAAAAGTAAAAGTCAGGGACAGGTCTCAGGCTTCCATGAATTTTTGTTTATTGCACGCGACCTGTCCCATGACTTTTTCTAAAAAAATACCCATGACAAAAATCTTAGTCTTAGTCATTATCCTCGTAACATGCTTTATATTTACTCTAAAGCTACTGTTCTTCCTGTTATCTCTACAGACTATGGGCATGGTCCCACTCCCAATGACTGATGCTACAAGACCATACTGCTATCAGTTACTAACTTTCTCCACAACTGCATTAAAGACACAGGTGGCAATCTGTGAAATATGCTGATTTCATTCTCTAATACAGTCATTCTGAAAGACTGTTTCTTTCCAGCATCTGTCCTTACACCTATGCTTCCCCATTGACTGGTACTGATGCTCACCGTTTGTGAGCAGAATACCTGAGTTTAGATTCACTTAAGTGCAAGTTTACCAGGCGAACTGCAATAAATTGAAGTTGAGGGTCTGTTTGCCAATAGAGTTAACAGTGTGCAGCTCTAACTAGAGCTTTACTAACTTATTTTATTTGAAGGTCAAAAGAGGAGCACATATGGGGGGGAATGCATAAAAAAGAAGGCATATAGCAGAACACATTCAGAACAACATGAAGGGTAACAAACCTTGAAGTCACTGAGAGAAAGTAACAAAATTTAATTAAGAGTTAGAAAGTCATCTACTACTGGTCAAAGAATTTATTAATTATCAGTCAATTTGTCCAAGACAGGGAGTGCCCTTCATTAAACAAGTCTACTAATGAAACAGTTACCAGAATAGAGTTGGCCACTTTATGCCTGGCAGTATGAACAAACTGAGCTGTTAATTCTCATTCCGCTAAGGACTCTTTCCAGGAAGCCAGACCAAAAGCTCCCATAACCAGTCCCATCCCCATATTTGTATGGGCTGGGAAAAACTGCTTAGGGATGGTTGCCCCCTGGTGGGGCAACTGAAGGGAAGGAAACAGATTACTTAAATGGATCTATTATTCCTCTTTCCCACCCACTCTGCTCTTCCCCATCTCTTCTGCCTCCTTGCTGGTTTTAATTTCCTGGTCCACTGAGCCCTTGCTTAGCAACTCCTCCACTTTCTGGGGCCAATGCTATTAGGAACCTCCCCTCCACTTTCTCCCACATAGAAGCGAGAGCTACCAGAGTTTAAGACAGTGGGAAAACAGGACAGCTCCTGCTCTACTTCCACCCAAGCATCCCCCTTTCCCTGTCCAGTAGCTCCTTGGCCTCTCCAGGGTGAGGGCATCGCCTCCTAGAGGAGGCATCAAATTACTTCCAGCTCATTTGCCCTCTGAGCTACTGGCTCATGCTTTGGGGGGGAAAACAGAAAGATGAAAGTTCTCCTCACCTGCAATGCAAAAATCATATAAAGTCATTGTTCTGCCCAAGAGCCTCCCTAATTTTGGAAAAGTATAGATAAAAACCAATTACACAAAATCTCACTCAATTATCTGATCAACAAGGAAGCCAGACGTGATATTGCGCCCAAATCATTAAGCACATACAAACTTTGTCTTGAAAGCACTTAAATAGATCAACTCATCCCAAAAGCCAGCAGTCAGCATTCACATTTTACAATGGGAGAAACTGAGGCAGACAAATTGACTTGCCAAACACAAAGTGATTGTTAGTTTATTAGATCTCAGAAGTTCCCATCAAGAGCTTGTGCTCAGATTACAACAAAAATTAAAAGGATTCTGGGATCCAGTCTGTTAGAAGTTACCTGCAAAGAACAAGATGCAATTGTGCCTTTTGCTTCTTTATGATACATAAAAGACCTAAATGTTTTTCTCCATCTGCTTTCATATTAGAAATTCAGGATACGCCTATACTCCAAAATTATAAACCACAAGGGACTGCAAGCTGAGAAACTAAGAGGGGAAAAAGGGGTTTAGTCTATTAGGGAACACATTAACTTCACTGCCTACTACTTATAGGAGGTCTTGTAAAAATTCAACATTAACACCTAAGGTGAAATCTCACAATATACATTGGGAGACACCACCCTCCAGCAGTCTTCCATTTAAACCAGGGAAGAATAGACTTGAATAACATTTCTAGAGGTAAAAACAAGCAGAACAATCTTGAAGCGTTTCAAGTTCTGTTTTTGTATCAAAGCAAAAAAAAAAAGGGGGGGGGGGCGGGAGAGAAGAGAACAGGCATTTTCCTAACACTACTTTGCTGGCCACTTTTCAGATATACAGCCTACATTTATAGGGTTTGGTATGAAAATTCATACACCATTTTGTATACTGCACCCTGCGCTTCTGCCAGAAAATCCTTTATTATAGAGGTTCCGTATCTGATATTTTAAAATATTTCCTACATCAGTTGCTAAGCTAGGTATCTTGTCTATTCCAGAGTTTGACACAAACAGTGGATGTGATTTTGGCAAGCTATGCAGGGTGTTCTTGGAGTCCTTTTCCCTGCTATTACTGGGAACTGAAATGAGTTATGCATAATCCCTTCCCTACACACTCATCTTAAAAAAAAAAAAAAAAACTATTTTACAGAAACAGATTTGTAGGGCTTATACAATGAAGGTACGTGTTCTACATTCAATGCATAGCAGAGCTGAAATCGTTAACTTACCATTTATAGTGAACTTGCTATCAGTGTAAAGAACCAGTTTCTTGATGTTTTGACTCTTTGCTTGCTCTATTGCTCTGCAGGCTGCCTAAAGGAAGTGTTTCAATAATTGTAATTTAGAAGATTGTGAATAAAAAAATACATACAGAATACATACAACTAGAGAATTTAGTGTGAAGACAGACACAAAAATTGCAGTTATGTATCAGACGTCCCACAGTTGAGAAGTCTGTCAGAGACAGGATACAATATGCATCAGCGGAAGGCGGAAGACAGAGTAGCCAATTATGGAATAACTAGTCCATAAAAGAAACTTCTTCTTAATCCTGCCAGCTAATGATTGGCTCATCCCTTCAACCATCGGTTAATATCCTGGCTATTTTCCTCTAATAGAACTGTGGATGTTCTGATTATCCACATAAATGTCTAATGCTGTTTTGAATCCTAAGCTCTTGACATCAATGATATTTTGTTACTTCAAAGGTTAGTCATGTATTGTGTTATTGTGTTAAAAAGTACTTCCTTGTATCAGTTCTGAATGTCACCTTTCAATTTCATTGGATTATCCTTATCTTTTGAATAGGAGCACCATTTTATCTTCATTACACCAGATATTGTTCTGTAGACCTCCATCATGAAATGAATAAAAGCAGGCATATCTAAACTGAACAGTCCTAATGTTCTCTTTCCTATGAAAGTCTTGCCATCATTTGTCTTTGAACTCCTTTCTACTTCTGAGCGATCTTCCTTGAGACATAAATACAAGAACTATTTGAGGTAGAAACCCCAGAAACAGAACAAGCCAACGTGAGTTCCAGAAAGCAACGCTGCCAACTCCTATGCAGAAATACTGTTAGCAGAATCAGCAGCTTCTTTCTTGACTTGTATCATTGCTAAATCCTTCACAGCAGAGTCATACTAAAAATAAACTGAATGTCTGAAAATATCTAGGAGCTTTAGCAGCTGATTAAGTTGTGTGGAGTCATAATGCTCAATTCTTTCCCACAAGTATAAAACAATTTTAAAACGCCACAACTTACATGTATTTCAGCTCTTTGGTTGGTCTGCCGTCCAGAAAGCCTATCACTAGTATTTCTGTTTAAAAGCAACGCAAAATACATTAGTGGTTCACACTACTGCATAAGTGTATAGCCATAGATTAGGTAGAATTGGGGCATAACTAAAATTTCCCCTTCAGGGGAAATTAAGTTTTTAAGTGGTAACTAATCTGAAATTTAGGCATGCTTGGCCCTGTTCCTACGGCAGGTCAAACCTCCAGGTTGAGAACAGTCATTTTAATATAATTATATGTAAACTTGTGAAACCACTTAACGGGAGCCTAAATTAAACCTTCCCAAAGATATTACCTTGCATTTGTCCAGGCTGAGTCTTGTTATATTTTGCCTACATTTCTAACCCCTACAGGCACCTTTATTTCTGCCTTCAGTGATGGCTGTGATTCAATATTCCAATTTAATAACTGAGTTTACTCTTTCTAGCTCATTATTTATCTAAATTTGGTGATGTTATTAAAGAAAGTCTCAGTCAACTAACTGGGTTTTGCATTCTGAAGTCGCTGAATTTAAAGGCCATACAAATTAAGTGATGAATTACACAAGACCAATATTAGTAAGTTTTTGTACAAAAAGTGATTTAACTATGATCTCTCAACATTACTTACAAAGGGTGGTCTGGTCCCCAATAGACTCCTACTCCAGCACGTGCCTTACGACGCCCATTACTTGAGCAGCAGCCATCTGTATAAACAACTACAGAGTCACCTGCAAGAGATGGATACATGCAACCTATTTAAAATGTCACAAAACAATTTTTAATTGTTCGAAGGCATAAGCCTCTTTCAAATACAGAAAACTGTTTCTTAACAGATTTATATTTCCTCCAATAATGCTCTAGCAACTTCTACACACAGAAGTTGTATATATCGTTTTGCACTGCTGCAGAATCCATAAAATAATTTTAGCCCCAACTTTTTTTCACAAGAACTTCAATTTTTGCCAAGCCTCAAGAAAATTCTTGTGTGGAAGAGCTTCATGCCCCCAACTCCAGGTCCCATCTTATTTTTCTAAGATGGCCATCAGCCTCAATGAAAAGTTAAAATACATGTTTAAATGTGTTCACTCAAGTGTATTTACTCAGGGCTCTGACATGATTCCGTATCAGTTAAAACATGATTTCATCCTGTCGACAGTGGCCAGATCAAGCCATGTAAGAATGACTAATGTTATATACTCAAAATACGCTTTATGATAAGATTACTTAAATTTATTATTGCTCCGAAGGCACTCTAAACATTACTATTAGAAAGCCAGAACTGTAATGCTTGCATTCAGATATCCAGTTCTTCCACACACAAAAATAAAAGTTTCTTTAATTCCCTACCTCGATCACCCATTAGGTAGGACTAGGGGCTAAATGTCAGCAAGAAGAGAACCTTCCAGGCATACCATAAAGGTTAGATTTACACTGTTAAACCAAGCAGCAATAGTTGAGGGCCTCTTACAGAAAAAGACATGCCAAAGCTTCTTCACTGTAGAGAATTTCAACTTGAACCAGGTTTTGGCTGTTAGTGAGAGCAGCAACTTTAGGGACTTGTTAAATACTGTTTAAAATACTTCATATTCATTAAATATACTTCAATAAATTGTAGTCCCCACCAAAGAGGCTTACCCATATATGAGAATTTATCTTTGCTCACTGAAGGTGCTGAGTAGGTCTCGTATTTTACATGTTTTCTGTTTGATTCTTCCTCCAAAGACTGCTCATATGGTCTCTTGCATATACTGTAACTTGGGCTTGCTGTCTCCAGTTCATTCCAGTAGCTGTCACTCTTTTGTGTTAAACTAGATATGCCATTAGTACCTTAAGGGAAAAACAAACAAAAAACAAACAAAAACAGTATTACACACAAATATAAAAGTTAAGTTATAATATGCATGCCTAATTGTAGTTGTATTAGAAGACATTCTGGCAGAAGTACCAAGTTAAATTTCACAGCATTCCTTTAATCCCCAACAATTTTTTTTTAAAAAGAACAAAAATAAATGTACAAGTCATTGTGGGGGCGAAGGACCTGTCTGGTTTTAAGATTAAGCTAGATAAGTTTATGGAGGGAATGGTTTAATGGGATAACATGATTTAGTCAAATGAACAGCGTGCCATCGCTGGTAAATAGCATCAGTGGCCAATGAGGGTCTGGCTGGAGAATCTTGCCTACATGCTCGGGGTTCTACTGATCGCCATATTTGGGGTCGGAAAGGAATTTTCCCTCCAGGGTAGATTGGCAGAAGCGCTGGAGGTTTTTCGCCTTCCTCCGCAGCATGGGGCGGGGTTCGCTAGCTGGAGGACTCTCTGCTACTTGAAGTCTCTAAGCCACAGGATTTGGGGACTTCAACAGCAGAGTCAAGGAAAAGGGGTTGGGACGGCTTTGTGGCCTGCATCATGCGGGAGGTCAGACTAGATGATCATAATGGTCCCTTCTGACCTTAAAGTCTATGAGTCTATCACTAATGCTATGTTAAATTTTAGCGATCAGGACATGCAGCCATTAAGGTTCATAAATTAACAACCACATTGCACACATGTAGTATTTTCTCTAGATTGTGTATAACTGAGCATAGCTTCATGTTTTAATATTACAATTTGGCTTTTGTGTTTCCTAGATTTTTTTTTCCATCTGTGGCAATATTTTTAGCAGGAGTAAATAGTAAAATAGATTTTTCATTTCAATTACCAATTTTAGCAGCAGCATAATTAAATTAAACTTTAGAAGAGGAGTTCAATACTCAGACTGAGCCTTAAAGTTGCATAGTAAATAACGATGCCTCACATAACTAATCCAAAGCCATCTTTGATTTTTCCTTATCTTGTATGTTTTACTAACTACTGAGGATACATGAGCTCAGAGCAGATTTTCAGAAGCACTCAGCATTGCCTTAACTCTGCTACCATTAAAAAGTGCTGGGCCCTTTTGAAAATGCCACCCAGTGACAGAGTGCTGGGCAACAGCAGCTGAACTACCACTCTGGTCACTGTATCTCCAGTCAGTTGCCTGGAAATAAAACTGACTAGGACAGTTGTGACTAATGGATAGATTGGGGATGGGCTGCAGAGAGCTATAAGGGTAATTAACTCATTAGCTCAAAAGGTAGTTAAGGCACTGGCAAGAAGTGCTAGTGGGAGAGAACCAGTCTCTCAGAATTAGTCCCAAGAGAGATTTCCCACCTTTCCTGTCCTTGACCTAGGGAGTTAAAGATGATATGCTGTTGTAAATAAGATGCTGCTGGTGAGGGGGAACACCGTAAATAAACCACACATTGTGTTTACAATCAGTGTCTCCAAGTGCTCTCTGTGTGCAGTGGAAGAAGAGCAGAGGGTATGCCTTGTTAGACACCCCTTCAACTATAACATTAGTGAAAATTTTATGGAAATATTTTAGTTAACTTCATGATAAAAGAAGCTTGTCTGACACTAATTCATCAGTCCCTCTATGCAACAGCAACTGATCTACATTCAGTTATAACAGCTGTCCCCGAACTTTGTGTTACACCCCTCCCTTACCAGTAATAGAATCTATCTGTGCTCCCTGAGAGCTGCAGTTGGAGGCCAGGCCAACACTGGGATTAGGTGGCACTCATTCCCTGTCCCCCCTAGAGGGCAAGCCTGGGCTCCACTATGCCCCCCTTGAACTTTCCTCCATGCCCCCTAGGGAGGCACGCCAAACAGTTTGAGGACCTCTGAGTTATGCAAAATAATATATGCCACACAACATGGTATGGTTTCAGAGATGCTGAGCAGGGAGGGAGTTGTAGGGGTGCCTGTATCTCAGAAAAATCAGACTATTATACTCTAATTTTACCTGCTGTTGCTTTGGAAGTAACACCAGTTCCAGAACAGGCTTCCAATAGTGGTGAGGACAAGAAACCTAGCTGGTTTTTAAAATGAAGCTTTAGTGTGCTGATACCACTGCTTCTCATGGTGACCTATATAGTCTCATTGTTTACGTGTACTCCCCCATCTACTGGTATCCAACTGTCTTTTGTCAGATACTAAAAGTATGTCCACACCACTGCCGCTCAGCTATAGAGCTGCAGCTGTGTCACTGTAGTGCTATAGCATAGGTGCTTCCTACACCGAGAGAAGAGTTTTCCCATCAACGTAGCTAATCCACCTCTCAGAGATGGTACCTAGGGCAATGGAAGAATTCTGCATCTGACCTAGATCTACACAGAAGGTTAGATCAATTTAAGTATATCACTCCAGGTGTGAAATTTTTCACAGACCTCAGGAATGTAGCTAGGTCAACCCAATTTTTAAGTGTAGACCAGGCCTTAGGCTTTGTCTACACTAGCACTTTTGTTGATTAGGAGTGTGAAAAACACCACCACACCCCTAACAGACACAAATTTCACCCACAAAAGTGCTAGTGTGGACAGCTCCTGACAACATACCTAATGCTGCTTGTTGGAGGCGGTTTAATTATGCTGGCAAGAGAGCGTTTACACAGGAGATCTTAGAGCAGCACAGTTGCCAACTTTCACACTGTAAATAAGCACCCTGACTGTCACAACAAGCCAAAAATCAAGCTAATCCCATTTCAAAACAAGGCCAAAACGAGCCAATCCCTAAGAACCCAACACTCTATGTGACTAAATCCCCCCAGCCTGCAGTCTGGACTATGGTGGGCCCACTGTGCACCCCAACTCTCTTCCCCCGCATTGTTTGGCAGGAGCCGATTAAAAAAAAAAAAAAAAAAAGCAACAAGCTACAACAAGCCAAACAAGCAACAAGCTAAAAAAGTAGCCAACAAGCAACAAGTGAAAAACAAGCCCAACGTCTGTGCTTTCTCCGTGGGTTTGGCATGTCTGAAGTACAGTTGTATCGCTGTAAGGTCCGGGAGACACTGCTTTATAGCACAAGTTGTTTGGGACAGGAGCTGTCACCATTGCAATACACATAATTCTACCAGTAAGTACACATGGAGATAAGTGATAGGATTGCCGGCAGGGCACCAGACTCGATACCCCTAGCGGTCCTGCCAAACGTACGTTCCTGTACAGACACTGCCCCACGCAGGGAAGGGTGGAAGGGGCTTACTGGGGTACTACCTGCTGAATGGGATGAGGACTGCAGTGCCTCGCTGCCCACGAAGGACCAAGCATCTGCCTCGCTGGCAAATTTCTTGAAGCTGGCGGCCGGGTACCTGTTCACCTGCTCTCGGCACTCCTCCCTACAACACAGCAGCGACAGGCAGGCCGTCAGCACGGAGCCGGGCGGCCCCAAAGGCGGGACAGGACCCCGCGGTCTCCTCCTACCCCGGGCCGACGGGGAAGCCTGGGCTCCCTGGCCGCGCAGGAGACACGGCGCCCCGACGTGAGGGGTTGAAGGAGCCAGCCTGGGTAGGCCTAGTAGGGGAGGGGGATCCACGCCGGGCCGGAATGGGAGTGGGGACCACCCGGAAGCAGCCACCCTTACCAGGTCTGATAGACTCCGATCCTCCTGCCTCTGCGCACCGCGTAGAACATGCTGCTCCCGCTGCTGCTGGGGACAAAATAAGGGTGAATGAGCGCCGCGAACAGGCGCCGCAACATGGCGCCACCGCCCGGCTCGCCCCCAGCCTCGAACCCGCTGCTGCCCACCAACCTTCCGCCCACACAGACGCTCTACGGCGGCCCCGCTTGCCCCCGCCTACTGCGCAAGCACAAGACACAGAGAGATCCCCCCCCTGCGCAGGCGCAAAGGAGCGCCCGAACGCCACCAGCGCAGGCGCAATGTAGAGGCCCCACAGCTAGCTAGGTCTACCTATTGCGCAGGCGCACTATGCAGCTACCGCCCCGTTCCTTCGGCGAGCGCCTTCTACAGCGCAAGAACCCCGACTGCGCAGGCGCATTGCCCAGCCTTCCCCGGAGTTCCTTCACGGACTCGCTGGAAGAGCGAGGGCTGGTAGACAAGGGCAGGCGGCTCGTTACAGGGCCCGCACGGGACCAAACCGACAGAACATGCGTTTTATTAAAGCTGTTCAGGTGGAAGCGGGTCGCCCCACATGCAGGCTGGAGCCGATACGTCGCTATGCATCAGACCCCTCCCGCCTGAGCACAGGCCGCGTGGCAGAGCCCCAAGATCCCACCCAGCTTTCCAAACCAGCACGTTTCGGCTCGCGCACGCCCTGTGCTGGCTGAACTCCCCGGCCCCGCCCCAGCGTGTGTGTCAGGCCGCGCTCCCGGAGCCAGGGCCAGGTGTGGCGGCCCCGCCCTCACCTGCCCAGCAATTCAATCTGGTCCCCCCGCCTAACCTCTCCTTGGCCTGGCCTGGCGGATGGGCCTCCTGCCTCGTCGCCCACAGGAGTGCAGGGGGGAGCAGAGCTGCTGGGCGCTCTGCGGCTCTTTCGGTTTCGGCCCCCAGACCGGCTGCGTATTGCGGTGCTGGTGGGGGGTAGAGCAAGGGAGAGCGTTTTGCAGCAGCTCGGCTCAGGAGGGGGCAAATGGGGCTGGCGTCGCGACCAATCAGAGCCACGGAGGGGGCTTCCCCCGGGCGGGCTCGCATTGGATTGGAGCGCTGGGGCCTAGGCGGGAGCGACTCGTGGCGCCGAGTGGCTTTGGCGCGGCATGGGCAGAAGCTCTTGAAAAAGTGGTTTGCTCGTGTGTCGGCCAACTCTGTACCTAAGGGGCTTCCATTTGAATAGAGCACGCTCAAGGTTAAATGTTTCTCCATCGTTAGCCCTGCGTGGCCACTCATCGTCACCCCTTCGAATTTCATCCCAAGTGGGAGGTAAAAAGACAGTCAGAGGACAAAGACCATCCTTACGGCCAAAATGGAGTTTGCAGCTTAATAACGATACATACAGAGAGTTCAAAATCTCAAACAACATCCATAAATGGTACATATACTGATTCCTTAAATTGTCACAATGGGGGTTCCACATTTATTACAAACCATGACTCTTGCCTTTTACTTCCCTAGCTGCTAGCTGCTGCCCTTGAAACCTCTTTGTACGTGGGAGGAAATGCAAATATCCAGACAGAGATGAAAGTAGGTGTTCCTGGCCCCAGTCTGGTAATCCAGGGGCATCAATAAGTCGAGTAAAATACAAAGAATTTGGATCACTTTGACATAAATTTTACCTTCAACTGAGAGGGAGTGATTTTAGATTTCACCCGATCCTTAATATACTTGCCAATCAACATTACCATTTTCTTACCCAAATTAAGATCTTTATATCCTCCTTGACAGGCATTGAGTGAAAGGATAATTGATTTGGTCTGACTCCCATGAAAATATAACCATGTCATTCTTCTTACTTCTGACAATTTATTGGTGAAACACTGCATTATACCCATTCAGAATGGCTGCTTTTGATATTTTCACCCAAGGCTTATTTACGTTTGTTTTCATTAAAATATTAACGTTCTCAAGGTTTTTACTGAGATTCTCAGCATTTTTTACTCTTTGGATTTGCAGCATATTGTGCGTGACTGTCCTTGGTTAGCTTTTCCTTTAATTAAAGGCCTGCTATAGCAGAAGGTTTTCTCATTCATTATAGGTTTACCCATTCATTTTATTTATATTCTCTTTTGGCCAATAGATAATAAAAGAGCGACCAGCAATAAATGAAGGGGAGAGAAAAGACCTGTTAAATTCATCTCATTAATTCTTGGGTTGAACAGACAGGTCCATAAATTCAATTTACATGCAAGGACTGATCAGTAACTCTTCTACTGTCACAACCAACATACTGAGCTCAAATTCAAAGACAGAGAAAAATGACTTTGAGGTCCATTGAATGCCATCCACATTCACCTTTGTTCCTTTCTGTCAGTCACCTAATTACATCACTTTTGCTTCATCTACATGGATTTTTTTTTCTGAAATATTCCTACCATTGCTGTAGCGCTGCAGTGACAGAAACAATGGGAGTACTGATATAGACTGACAACTGGCATTTTTACAACTTTGTCATCTAGCACTGCTGCGTAGGAGGTAAAAATGCCAGTGGCTGGTTTACACCAGCTTTCCCATGGTTGTCATACCACTGGTGGATTTGGGGAGATTTTCAGAAGAAGCTCAGTGTAGATGAGGCAATCCAGGGAAAGCATCCCAGGCGACATAACTCACACTATTTGCATTAAGTGGCAGGACTCACAGAGAAGTATAATAGGAATCATTTAGTCCCCATCTACACCAGAACATATGACAAAGTCAGGGGAGATATGGCTGTGTCAGTCCCAGGATATTAGAGAAAGTGGGTGAGGTAATATCTTTCATTGGACCAACTTCTGTTGGCAGTGGTTCTCAAACTTCATTGCACCACAACCCCCTTCTGACAACAATAATTACTACATGACCCCAGTAGGATGGGACCGAAACCTGAGCCAGAATGCCACCTTCAGCCCCGGGTTGGGGGGCTCAGGTTTTGGGTTTAGCCCCAGGGCCCAGCAAGTCTAATGCCAGCACCTGGAGACCCCATTAAAATGGGGTCATGACACACTTTGGGATCCCGAGCCACAGTTTGAGAACTGCTGGATAAGAGAGACAAGCTTTTGAGCCACTCTACCTTGAATGATCCCTTAGAACAGGGGTTCTCAACCTTTTTCTTTCTGAGTCCCCCCAAACATGCTAGAAAAACTCCAGGGCCCTGTGCGGGGGGAGGGGACCAGTGGTGCTGCAACACTTTTACTAATGGGGGTGCTGAAAGCAAACCCCTTACCCCTGTCCATGCCCTCTCCCACCCAAAGCTGAGGTTGGGAGCAGGGCCGTGTCTATGGGAGAGGGGACCCGGATAGGGGTAAGGGGGTCGAGGCTGGGAGTGGGCCTGGGCCAGCAGCTGGAACCCCGCATGTGGGGCTGGGAGCAGAGCCCTGGGCACAGGGCCGGGAGCAGAGCAGCAGCTGGAACCCTGCATGAGGGGCTGGGAGTTGAGCCCCAGGCGCAGGGCTGGGACCACATGTGTGGGGCTGGGAGCAGAGCCCCGGGCATGGGGCTGGGACCCTGCATGGGGGGCCGGGAGCAAAGCCCCGCGTAAAACCTGGGAGTGCTGCACCACCCTCACACCCTTAGTTCTCACGTTTATGGAGGAAGCTGGAGGGCTTGGGACTTTAGCCCTGTGGGCGTCAGACATGGGGGTGCCCTCCATAGGTGTAGTTTGACTTCTATTTTGGGAGGCCAGCTCTGCACAATGGGGCCCAGGCAGAGATCACCACCTCCACCCCTGACTCACCTCAGCAGGCCATCCAGCCTATCTGGGTTGGGGGCGGGGGGTACAACCAAAAATTATAAAGGGAGGAGCTCAGCTCAAAAAGTTAAAAATCACTCAGAATACAGGCAGGAGATAGCTAGGGGCTGTGAGTAGGTGGGGAGGGGTAGCTCAGGGTGCAGGGAGAGGGGTAGTTAGAGGCTATGTGCATGTAGCTCAGGATGCAGGGAGGAGGTAGCTAGGGACTATGTGCAGTTGTGGTGGTAGCTCAGGGTGCAAGGAGAGGGGTAGCTAAGGGCTGTGTGCAGGTAGCTAAGGGTGCAGGGAGGGAGTAGCTAGGGGCTGTGTGTGGGTAGTTCAGGTGCAGGAAGGGATAGCTAGGGCAGTGGTTCTCAACCCTGGGGGCCCCTGAACAGGTTTCAGGGGGTCCATCAAGCAGGGCCAGCATTAGACTCGCTGGGGCCCAGAGCAGAAAGCCGAAGCCACACCGTGACTGTACAGGGCTGGCTGAAGCCCTGAGCCCTATCACCTGGGGCTGAAGTCGAAGCCTGAGCAACATAGTTTTGTGGGGGCCTCTGTGTCATGGGGCCCCAGGCAATTGCCATGCTTGGTACCCCTTAATGCCAGCCCTGTCTTTTATATACAGAAAACGAGTTGTTGTGGCACAGGTGGGCCATAGAGTTTTTATAACATGTTGTGGGGGCCTCAGAAAGAAAAAGGTTGAGAACCTCTGAGCTAGAGGGTGTGTGCAGGCAGGAGGGTAGCTAGGGGCTGTGATGCAGGGAGAAGGAGGGGCTGTGTGTGGGTAGCTCAGGATGCAGGGAGAGGGTAGCTAGGGGCTGTGTGCAGGTAGCTCAGGATGCAGGGAGGGGATAGCTAGGGGCTGTGTGCCAGGGAAGCCCCCTCCTGTGGTCACTGCTCCCCAACGGCACTGCGGGCCCTGGAGCCGGGTCTCCCCACCAGGCAGCTATTAGCTGCACAAGCAGTCAAAGGGGCCTGGGAGCTGAGGAGCTGCTGCAACCCTGGAGCCCAGAGCACCAGCAGCAGACAGGGGAGGTGGCTGACCGCTCCATGGACCAGTGAGAGCAGCAGCCGCCCCGAAATGCCTGGCTCCGGCTTCTGGCCTCTGACCTGGCTGGGAGATGGGGCCCTGGGGAAGTGGGGGAGAGGAGGCAATGGGGAGGTGTGGAGCTGCCCCTGGGACTGCCCGCTCTGGTTAGGGCACTGCAGTTTGGGGGGGCAATGCCCCCCATGCCCTCCTACAACTCTGCCCATGAGCTCAGGGATTCTGCCCCACAGGGCACCGGGGCTTGCGGACCCCCTGAAACTGGGTCACAGCTCCCCAGGGAGCTGCAGACCCATGGTTGAGAACCACGGCCTTAGAGTATGTGCTAACTACTTATGCTAAACAGAGGTGGATTAGGGGTTTGTGGGACTTTGGGCCAGAGCAAGTGCCCCCCGCCCCATGCTCCTGGCAGGGAAATGGGGTCAGGGCATGGGGGCTTGCTCCGCTTCGCCTGGTGCTCCTGCCGGGGAGCAGAGTTGGGGCACAGGAGCACTGGGTGGAGAGGGTTGGGGCATCCATTTTTCCAGTGGCCCACAATTGGCCGTGGCCCCTGGGCACGGTTGGTCCAGTGGCTAGTCTGCCACTAATGCTAAAAATCTGTTCCATCTTACATTGAGCTGTGGTGCTAGGGTGACCAGATGTCCCTATTTTATAGGGACAGTCCAGATTGTGGGGTCTTTTCCTTATATAGGCTCCTATTACCCCCCCCCACCCCCTGTCCCGATTTTTCACATTTGCTGTCTGGTCACCCTATATGGTGCTTATGTTATGCTCATACAAAGCACACGGGATCTTTATAGAGGAAGGTAAATACACAGCATTTATTGACAGGTTTCAGAGTAGCAGCTGTGTTAGTCTGTATCCGCAAAAAGAACAGGAGTACTTGTGGCACCTTAGAGACTAACAAATTTATTAGAGCATAAGCTTTCGTGGACCGAAGAAGTGGGCTGTAGTCCACGAAAGCTTATGCTCTAATAAATTTGTTAGTCTCTAAGGTGCCACAAGTACTCCTGTTCTTATAGGTTTTTTTCTCTGTTGAAGCCTATGGATTTTGCTGTGTCAGTTTGTGACCGGTTACTTCTTAATTGGTGTAAACATTCCAATACACCTCGGAGAGGGTCATCCTGTCCTTTGTTCCATTTTAATCAATTGTCCTTAGGGGTGCCAGCCTTCACCTCAGGGTCGTTAATCTGCCCTTCATTATGGATGCGAATTGATGATTCTTTGATGTCCTTTAAGTCTCTTTACTTCTTCTTCCTTGACTTTGGCTATAACAATGGCCTCTACACCTTATTTTTTCCTGATGCATATATTCCTCATTCACACAAACAGATTGAGAATACAAACAGTAGTATTTTATGTCGAGCAAAAAGGCATTGAACCTTGCTAAGTTTTACAATCAATAACCAAGACAATTTATATTGAGACCCAGGCCTTCAATGTTCCTCTAATCTACTTAACATAGACACAATAGAGAATCCTGACTCTTACTTACTAAAACCTTAAAACAAACAAACAAACAAACAAACAAAAAGTATATTTAACTAGAGTGCCTAATTTGTAATACATATAGGAAACCATAGTAGACATTATAACTTATCCTAAAACAAAAGGGTGACCATAATCAGTCATAAGGATTGTTCTGGTCTGTCATTCCTTTCTGCTATTCAAAAAGGGTGGCTGACAGGATGAAATCAAATCATACATTAATTCCCATAGTATATTATAAAATCCAGCTCCTACACTTGGAGTACTTTTCCAGAACCTGAAGAAGAGTTCAAAAACTTGTCTCAAAAGTTTGTCTCTCTCACCAACAGAAGTTGGTTCAATAAAAGATACTACCTCACCTACCTTGCCTCTCTAAAGTCAGGTGAGCTAATTACCAGAGTTCTTCCCTCCCCTGCACACTTACAGCACAGTTTTAATATGTAATATAGATGAGAGACCTTAACTATGTAGGCTAAAGTTTGAAAGCTTATAAGTGAGGCCCCTGATGCAGCTACAATTGCAATGTAGCTGCAGTCTTAATCTCATGGTGATCCATTGTTTTTGCCAGAAATGTTATAAGTGGTTCCCCAGAATAAGGTATTTAACAAAGTGTGGAAAACAGTGCTTCCAGCATTTTTTCTTACCACTGTTTTGTCTAACCCTGGTCTTCATATCAGTGTGGCAGGCAGTCTACTCTTGTGCCTTCCATAGTTGATACACCCATGTTAATGCAACTTTCCCAAAATTGTCAATGCTTGACAGGTTATACTGAGATGAATTGAGGCATGGGAGGTAGAGGTTACACCTTTTCTACTGCTATAATTTGTATGGGAACAGTTTTCTACAAAGCACAGGTATTAGTTTACATTGTTTTAGAGTGGAAAAGGTCAAATATTACACAAGGCTCTAAAACAGAGAAATCTGCAATTTTTTTCACTCAAATGATCTTCTACTTATCCTAGGCATAACCCTCTCCAGCTGTGAAGGCCCTAAGATATCATTAGACTTTCAGATAAATGTCAAAGATGCCAAATGTGGGACACAGGGAAAACAAAAACTAGAGAATAAATCAGAGTTTTTCAGGGAACTTCCCTGCTTTCTCCTTCTATCACAAGCTTGTAACAGGAAAAGTTCTTCAGACACTGAAACAACTATATCAATCAAATAAGATACATACATAGGGAGTGGGGACTAGAATCCCCTGAAACACAGGCTGCTATTATTTGATCCAAAAGAGAATTTCTTTATCTGGTGGTAGTAGAAGCAGATTATTTATCCTCTCTGTTGGCCAATCAGTAGATTGCAACATTACATGCTCTCTCATTCACACAAAGGTATAATCTCTACTGACTCCAGTGGGGCTCCAGATATCTACAGCAGTCCACTGCACAAATTTAATTTCAGGATCAAGGCCAAAGCCTGTCCTTGGTTAGATAAAACCTGAGCTTCTGTGATTCACAAGAGTTCAGCGGTTGGGCACCAATCTATAATTAATCCATATCCATAAAACAGACACAATTACTATATATATCACACATGTCCCCTGCAGAGTAAGTACTAAACCTCTGATGCTTAAGCCCCCTACACTCAGGCTTCTATTACTTGAACTAAAAGAGAACTTTTTTATGGAGTAGCAGTAACTGCTAATGTATTTGCTCAGTAGGCCATCCACTAGTGGTAGAGCTGGTCAGAAAAGTTTTAATCTAAAAGTTATTTTAATATAAAAACAGGGAAAATGTAAACTAAAACTTGCACACAGACACATAAAAATTTCTGTTTCTCCAAAAGCTGCTTTACTAACAGGTACAATATTCTCTCACTCTTACCCACAAGGACCTGACTCTGCAAAGATTTAAGCACGTGCTTAACTTTACACATTGTGAGTAGTCCCAGTGAAGCTAATGAGAATAGTCACAGGGCTAAAGTCAAGCCAAGCACATGTGTATGTCTTTGGAGGATCAGGGCCAAAGTCAGTATATTAAAAGTGGTAATGTGAGAAAACCAGCACATTAAAGAGTTAAGTTTCCTGTGGGGGCACTGTGACTGCAGAACTCTGCTATAAATTCAGCCATGTTTTACCACCCCTTTCATTCAAACTCTCTTCAAACTACATTTCTGGGTTTAGTTGGGCCTTGATTTTAAACTAGGTAAGTTTTCAAAATATTTTTTTAAATATTTTCCTTTCTTAAACTCAAACATATAGGCTATCCCTTCAGTTCTATCTATTTAATTTTAATTAAATTGTATTTATGTTTTTCTTTTACTTGAAGTCTGGAGAAAGAATAAGGTTTTCATATAGCTGAGGGAATGATGCAAATAAAAAGAGGGAGAAATGGGCAGAAAAAAATAGCGAGTGGCTAGTTTTGAGGTTCTGTCATTTAGGAGGCCTTCTTCCCCTTGTAATACAGATACATACTTAAATAGATTATAAGTTCTGTTTAGCTAAAATTATTACTGACAACATTTGGTTGGTCATAGTTGATGGGGGCGGGGAGGAGGCAGGGAGGATAATCTGTGTTAGATCATGCATTAGCTTGAAGCATATTTAAACTAAATTTAAAAATTATTCCCTAGGATGGGTAAAAATATCCCCTTAACAAAGTCTTCAAGAAACTAAATGCATCTTATTTTAAGTCATTCAGGAATTAAATAGTCTCTTACCACCTCAGGACTGTCACTTGGTGTCTTGCAGAGTAACTATACAGGTATACATTTAGTTACTATCATGGCAAGGGTTATATCATTACTGAAATAGTCAAAAACTGAGGAAAAGAAGTCATCATATTTACCTGCTCCTGGGGATACCCTTCTCTGAGATCTTCCAAAAGAAAAGGCTTACTGGTTTTGAATTTTCAATTTGACAACTAATACACATCATGTAGGCACATGGGTGCAATTGCTACCACCATAACACTTAAAATATGTATATACCTTCATATTAGTGGGCTCTGACTCTTGCATGGAAAATTGTACCACTACATGATCATGGAGAGCTATTCTAGGCGCTCTTAATACCAAAGAGACATTAATTTGCTTAGTGGAATAATCATAGGACTGGGGAACTAGAAATAGCGGAGTTAAACTCAAGTTTGTATAACTGACTTATTGTGACTTTGAGAAGTCACTTGACTTCCTTGTTCCTTCTCTGTTTTCCTCCTGTCAAATATGGTATTCAAATCCCATTTCTGTTGTGAGGACTAAGGGCCCGATTCGCAAAAGGACTTAGGTGCCTAACTGCCACTTTAGGCACTTAAGTCCTAAAACCAGGCCCCACTGGGATTCACAAAGCCCCCACTCAGCTGCCATCAAACCCTGTAGGTGCCTAAACTCGCTCGGCACCTGAACTTTTGCAGTACAAGTTCCCTAGGTGCCTGTGTTTCTTCTTCTGGGTATGCATACTGCAGCACCACAACAGGGATCTAGATGTCTAAGCCTCAGAGCGCTACATGAACCATGGGAAGATAGGCAGTCCTCTACCTAACTCACAGCCGGGCCCCCAAGCTCACTTATAGATGAATGTACACAGAATGGGGAGACCTTTCCTCTTAACTTTCAGCTCAATGGCTACTTTCAGCTTGGCTGGGATGTAGAAGACCCCTGGTTCAAGTCCCCATAGGGAGGGAGAGGGTTTGAACAGGGGACCTCTTGGTGTCAATTGGCAGAGGACACAGGGGTGCATAAGGGTTACAGGGATCATCTACATCAGGGTGGCCAGCCTGAGGAGGAGCCAGAATTTATCAATGTACATTTCCAAAGAGCCACAATAATACATCAGCAGCCCCCACATCAGCTCCTCTCTCCCTGCTCCCAGCACCTGCCACTCACTGGCGGCTCCACCAATCAGCTGTTTTGTGGCATGCAGGAGGCTCGGGGTCTGTGTGTGAGAGAGAGAGAGAGCGCAAGGACATGGCAGGCTCAGGGGTGGAGTGGGGGCAGGGCCTGTGGCAGAGCCAGGGGTTGAGCAGTGAGCACCCCCAGCACATTGGAAAGTTGGTGCCTGTAGCTCCAGCTCCGGAGTCAGTGCCTATACAAGGAGCCACATATTAACTTCTGAAAAGCTGCATGTAGCTCCAGAGTCACAGGTTGGCCACCCCTGATCTATATAGTTAGCCAAAGAACTTCATGTAAGTTGTCTACTGAAAGCCTATATCTTACTGATCATCATAGTATTTGCAAAATGGATGAATGGATGGATAAATATGTAAGGAGTTATGTGAAATGTTATTAAGGTCTGTGATGGGACTGGTCACCAAAAGATGAGAAACAGCCTTCTTTCAGACAAGAGATGTTTATCTATTTCTTTGGCTACATGGAAATTGAATTGTATGGTTCACAACAGACACCCATTTACAGTCTGAGCCTAATGCTAATGAAGGTATTGTAAGAACTTCCAGAAAGGGAATTTACAGAAGAATTAAACCAGGAGGAAAGAGCCCTCTTTACAAGATAAGACTATGGCTTTTTGGACTATAACTGTAGGTACAGAGCTACACTCTGCATCCTTTACTGAGGGGACAGGCTGAGAGAATGTCTTGTTTCATGACCAAAAAGGGATCACAGCCAACTGGCTGAAAAGCGCTGGTGAGCAATACTAAGTTCTAGAATGCATATTATAATTTTATTTTATATGTAGCTAGTTTCCAATACTTCCATCAACATGTTGCTTCTTGAATCTATTAGATACGTTTATAATAAAAACAAGAAGTATATTTAAGCGCTGTGTGTGGAGAAGAGTGATGATCTTGAGGTGTAACTGGCAAACTGAGGTGTACTGCAGGTGACGGGGTTCCAGATCCAGGGTGAGCCCGTCATCCCCCTGGCAGAGGGGCAGGCATACCAGCACCTCGGCATGCTGATGGGTTTCCGTGTCCAGCAGACACCCAAGGACACCATCCAGGAGATCTTGCGGGATGCCGCCAGATCGACACCTCCCTGCTGTCACTGTGGCTGAAGATAAACGCCTTGAACACCTTCCTGATCCCCCCCCCTCTGCATCTCATTCGTCCTAAGGGGATCCGCGGTGGCGAAGGTGTCCCTCAACAAGGCAGACAAGATTGTCCGGCAGCTGGTGAAGAAGTGGCTGTTCCTTCCCCAGAGAGTCTACATAACCCACAGGCACGGCGGCACCAACATCCCTGCATGGGCGACGTGTGTGACGTTGCCGTGATCACCCATGCCTTCCGCTTGCTGACATGTCCTGACGCCACAGTAAGGAACATCGCGGCGAACGCCCTGTGTGATGTGACAAAGAAGCGGATGAGCAGAGCCCCCTCCAACCAAGACATCACCACCTTCCTGTGCAGCTCCCTGGATGGCGAATTCTGATGGGATGGGCGCGATATCGCTTCACTGTGGTCCCGTGCTCGCAACGCCATGCGTCGCTTGGGGAAGTGCATCGGCTGCCGCTGGGAGTGGTGCGAGGAGTGCCAGGAGCTGGGAGTCCTGGTGCCACAGATCAAGTCCGACGACAACACCATTGTCACCCTGAGCACCCGGGGCATGTTGGAGAGGACCCTGAAGGCCGCCGTCCACTCGCTGTCCATGGAAACCCCGAAGCATAAACCGGACCAGGGTAAAGCCTTCGAGTTGACCAGCAAGTGGGATGCCAGCAACCACTTCCTCACCGGGAGCAGCTTCATCCTTTTCGCCGACTGGCGGTTCATCCACCATGCCTGGCTCAACTGCATCCCACTCAACGGCGTCGTCCTCCATGGGAACTGAGACAAGCGTTGCAGGAAGTGCGGCTACTCCAACGAGATCCTGCCCCATGTCCTGTGCAGCTGCAAGACCCACTCCAGGGCCTGGCAGGTGCACCACGACGCCATCCAGAACTGCCTGGTTAAAGCCATCGCACCAGGCCTGGGGGAGGTCGCCGTGAACTGCGCCATCCCCGGTACCGACAGCCAGCTGCGACTTGACGTTGTCACTGATGAGGCCCAGAAAAAGATCATCCTCGTTGATGTCACGGTCTCCTTTGAAAACAGGACCCCGGCCTTTTGTGAAGCCCATGCTCATAAGATGGAAAAGTACGTTCTCCTGGCTGACACCCTGAAAGCAAAGGGCTACGAGGTGCAGATGAACGCCCCGATCATCAGAGCCCTGGGCACCTGGGACCCCTGCAATGAGCATGTGCTGCAGACCTGTGGGATTGGTCGACGCTATGCACGGCTCATGTGGCGCCTCATGTTCTCAGACACCATCCGATGGTCCAGGGACATCTACACCTAGGGTGACCAGATGTCCCGATTTTATAGGGACAGTCCCGATTTTTGGGTCTTTTTCTTATATAGGCTCCTATTACCCTCCACCCCCGTCCCGATTTTTCACATTTGCTGTCTGGTCACCCTATCTACACCGAACACATCACCGGCCACCAACGGTAGCAGGAGGCGTGAGCCAGAGCAACATCGTGCATTGACTACAGGAAAGGGACCGAGAGACTTTTCCATTGTTCCATATGAACTGGAACTATAAACTCACTGAACGTTCAATCTCACCAAATGAGGGTCAATCCATTCTCATCATTGTATCGACTCATTATACTCCACACATGAACATAGCCATTATATGAACAACATACCCTCATATCTCAATGCCTGTACTTTGACCCCTTAATCTTTTACCCCCAATCGGGGATATTGCAGATTATGTATTCCTTAGGTCATCCGATCTTAAACCAAACTTTGCAACCCTAGATAATCTGTAAATTATTCCCCCATAACCAGAAACTTCTCCGCTTAAACTCTGTACCATTCACTTTTTTTCTAAACATCATCTTAATGACATTTTTAATTCATTTGGGAGTAGCGGATTTGTGAATTCTTTAGTGTCTAGTGGAACTGGTTTTGGATAGTTTAGATGGATGCTCAGGGTAGGGGTGCTGGAACAATTTTTATAATGGGGGTGCTGAGAGCCATTGAACCAAACTGTAAACCCTGTATATGATGGAAACCACTTCAAGCTAGGGAGTGTGACATCATCCTCCACACCCTTAGTTTTAGCATTTATGGCTCAGGGGTTGGTGTGCACCTATTGTTAATCTGTAAAGAGAGATAGGGCTGGCTTCTGGAGGCTTGGAAGGCAGTGGCTTGTGTTGCTAGAAGCTGGTGGTGTTGGGGGAACTGACCCACAGCAGGCACAGACAAGGCTGAGAGCAGGTACTAGGGAAGTGCCACACAACCATGGGTACCATCACATTTCCCACCTCTCAGTGCTCTAACCACTGAGCTATGGGTTATTTTATTGGGGTGGGGGTCCTTTAGTCTCTCCCCTTGAAGCTGTTCCACTGTGGATTAAATGAAGTCATTGGAGGAAAGCGCAACTCTGTAGCTTCATGGTTAGAGCACTTACCTGGGAAGTGGGAGACCCAGGATTCAGTTTCCCTGCTCCAATAACTTTATATACAATTTATTCACAGTGGAACAGCTGTAACAGAGCTCCCTGTAGACTAGGAGCATGAAAGGGGCTTGAATTAACATAAAATTATAGAAGACACTTAAATCTGCTGAAGGGCCAGAAAAAGAACATAGCACAAGCGTGGCAGGGCCCTGGCAGCCCCACATGGCCACCTGCATACAGAAAAGAGGAGCCTTCTCCCCATCTTCCACACCCCTTAACTTGGTAACAGTGAGAGGTGCTATTCTGAACTGCACACACGCGCCCTGCGCCAACATCGTTCCATGGCATGGCGACTGCGCATGCGCCCTCCTGCAGCCTCTGTTCCATAGCTTCATCCTGGAGCCACGGTCTCCTCAGCCGGCTATGACAACACTAATCCGCGCCCATGCCAATAGCTGAATTCCCCTGTTCGGCTTCACTCTGGCGGAAGTGGCTCTGGATGCTATAGGTTGGACTGCCCCTCTTCCGCGTTTGGCTTCAGGTCTGTGTGGGCGGGGCGAGTCCTTCCCGGGCCGGGACTTGAGCAGTTCTCGCGAGAGCTCTCCCTCTTCCTAGGCCGGCGCTGAGAGAGGTAGGTGCTTGAGGCCGCCGCCGCAGCATCGCGTTTTACCCGCTGTCCTCGCAATACCGCGCCGAGCGGGCACCAGCCCCTCCGGCCGGAGGAGTCGGTTGGGGATGCGTCCGATTAGCGGCCTCCCGCGGCCCGATGGCCGCCCGGGGACCCGACACACCCCGCCTGGAGCCGGGGGTACCCGGCCCCGCGGAGCCTGTCTCCTCCGGGCAGAGCTAGGGCCTCCGTCCGGGCTCGAGTGGGGGGCCGCGGCTGTGGGGCTTCTGAGCCGGGGGCCTCCGTCCAGGCCCGGGGTCTGTACGGCTCCACTAAATTATGGGCTCAGCGTGTGGGCTTCTGCCGGGCTCGGGCAGCGGGGGAAGGGAGCAGCCCCCCGACCCGTCCCCCTCGAAGAGGCGGTGGCCCCTGCAGCGCGGCGTGGCCAGGACGCTGCTGGCCCTGGTGCGGACCTGAGGAGAGGCTGCTTCTGTCAGGAGCCTGTTCCCAGAGAAATCTGACCTGTGTGACTCCACTGCTCGCTTTTCCCCCATGTGACCGCTTTGAACTGTACGCGGCTTGTGAAGCTTCTCACCTCTTCTCTCAGATCTGACACAGGGATGAAGGGCCTAAATCTCTGCCGTGTCCAACTAACAGAAAGCCCTTGGCTCTGCATTGTGGCTAGTAGTCATGTGTCTGCTGACAATTGAGATGTTTCTGTTCTTTGGGTTGTAGAAAGGCCATGTTCAGTTCTAGCGCGAAGATTGTGAAGCCCAATGGTGAGAAGCCAGATGAATTCGAGTCTGGTATATCCCAGGTATGTCGGTTTGCCTCCACTGTCACCTAATAACTTGAACTAAAAAAAAACTAGTAGAAGCACAGGTATAGTCGTAGCTTAATTCAAAACTGACCTTTCGATTCAAAACTGAAGTTGAACTTCCCGAATAAGTCTCAGTTTCCTAAGGAATATAGGAATTGCAGATTTTTTGCTTCATATTCATATAACAGATTCCTTATGCTTCAGAGGGAAGTGTAAGAACTAGCCAATCATGCAGTGAATGATGTATCCATTTTGGGTGGTGAGGGTTAGGGTGTTCGTTCGTGACCCCATGGATCAGTTTTTTTTTGTCTGGAAACAAATATATACAGACCGTTTATAGCAGATGATTGCTAAGTGTTTAGCAAACTAGTGCATGTACACAAATGCACCAGAAAGTAAAATGTTGTAAGAGAAAAGGCAACTTAAAATTGTCAGTAATCAATATTGTTCTCGCTAATTGTTCTCTGTAGGCTCTCCTGGAGTTGGAGATGAATTCTGACTTAAAAGCTCAGCTGAGAGAGTTGAACATCACAGCAGCTAAGGTAGGTTTAATATCCATTTCAGATAGATCCCAACATACTGAATTGTCAGTTGGCAACAAAGTCAGTCACCTTTTTTTGGATGGGGTGCAAGTTTTTTTTTTTTTTTTTAAATGTGCCATGTGACGAGTGGTCAAAAAGTTTGAACTGAAGATTAATGCAAGATTTCATGGGATTGTCTTGCTGAATACTGTTGTGACTTAATGGGAGGAGGCAGACTTCAAGCTTTGTAACCCTGTTTACTGGAGCTGACTGCTGTAGCTTTTTGTTTAAAATACAGTTCTAGTCTGAAAAGTGACTCTAAAAAATGTCATTAGAGCTTCCACAATTCTGACTCCAGATAAACTGACCAAATTTAATAAGTATAAAACCCATTTCTAAGTTTGCAGGACTGGATCTGAAAATCCAAATGGCTTCTTGCTTGCTTTACTAACACTGAAGTTGCAATTTCAGAATCTTCATCAATGAAATGCAGACTAGAATTGTCCTCGTTTTATAGAACAGCTCTGGGGTGTCTAACATATGTCATATAATATTCATGTCATTATAAAAAAATAAACCACCAACTTGGACTATATAAAACGGGAGTAGATCAAGATACCAGTCTCTCATAGTCAGAGTAAGTGTCAGCTCTTCAAAGTTTAGTTTTAGTCTAGGATGTGATTGTAACAATGGCATGAGGCCGGTATTTTAAAAAAAAAAAAAAAAACTTCAGAACAAAATTTATTCAAATTACAAATTCTTTTACCAGCACTGCACAGCAAACCTGAGATTCAAAGGTGATCTTCATACGTAAGCAGTAATAAAGCTTATGCAGATTCTTGTCTCCCTAATGGTACCTGTGCAGATTTGTTGGGGTCTATACAGGTATTGACTGGAATTCAGTAAACAAATCTGAAGTTGCAAACTGAATTGTGGACTTTAGGCAAGAGGCTGGGGTGTGCACACTGACTTCTAATGGGGTCTGAATCTGTCTCAAGAAGCTTGCTCTTGAGAAGTTCAGTACTTGTGCCAAGAGGGCTGTTCCTAATGAGATAAAAGGGTCTGTTGTTGAACAGATTTTGAAACCGTGAGGACACAATGCATTTTAGTAAATGCAACATGGGCATCCAGTGAGGTGGGTCTCCTAGGGCTCTACCCAAGTAGCTTTTGGGAGCATAACTCTAAGACAGAGGTGGGGAACCTTTTTTCTATTAGGGGCCATTTACCCACAGAAAAAAAATAATGCGGGCCAGACAGTGAGGGGAGTGGGGGGGGGGAGGGAATAGACTTGGGGCTTAGGCTCCAGGGTGGGGCCAGAAATGAGGGGTTCAGGGTGGAAGGGGGTGTGGGCTCTGGGGTGGGGATGAGGGATTTGTGGTGCAGGAGGGGGCTCCAGGCTGGGGCCAAGGGGTTTGGAGTGCAGGAGTGGGCTCAGGACTGGAGCAGGGGGTTGGGGTGTGTGTGGGAGGAAATACAGGGTGCAGGCTCTGGGAGGAGGCTGAGGGCTTTGGCAGGAATGCTGGGGTGCAGGCTCAGGCCAGGCAGCACTTACCTACCTCAGGAGGCTCCCGGTTGGGGGCTAAGGCAGGCTCCCTGGCTCCGCGTTCCCGAAAGCTGCCGGCATGTCCTAGGCTGAGACACAGCCAGGCAGCTCTATGCAGTGGCGCTTCCCATGCCTGCAGCTCCCATTGGCTGCAGTTCCTAGCCAATGGGAGCTGTGGAGGTGGAGCTCAGGACAGGGGCAGTGTGCAGAGCTTCCCTGAATGCACCTGTGCCTAGGGGCTGCAGGGACATACCAGTCACTTCCAGGAGCTGCACCGAGCCAACGAGTCTCTTTCCCCCCCTCCCCCTCCCCAAGCCCCTCCGAAGCAGGCTGAGCCAGTGCTTGCGGCTCTAGCCCCACGGGGGGTGAAGGGGTGGTGGAGGGTGTTGCTGAGGCTTGGGGCTTGTGGCACAGAGATTTGCTGTAGGCCGGATGAAATTAGGCAGTGGGCTCAATCCGGCCCACAGGTTCCCCACCCCTGCTCTAAGGAGTAATGACCTAGAGTCCCATTCCATGATGTTGGAGGATAAGCTTGTGTCCAGCAGTAAGGCTGGTGAGGGAAGCATCAACTTGATCGCATACTGGGGAGATAAACCATTCAGGACACAATCATGTTACCATGTTTATAAAAGTATTGGGGGAGACAAAGTACTATTGAAATAGCAGTGCGGATCTTGGCAAATCAGTAGATGTGACTGACTGAGCTACCTTTTAATATTTGTATGAAGATGTTGTGTGGAAGATAGTTAATGGAGGGTGTTTAGGCAATCAACCTGTTTGTGTTGAATTTTACCCTTCATGTACGCTGGAGGTTACATTACTTTTATTTGAAACTTGATCTCAGTACCAGCCCCATGCAATTCTGTTGCACTGGAGACCAATTCAGTCTACATATTGATGTCTACTTGTGTGAGATTTTTTTGTTTGAAAGGGTAGGTGAATTTGAATTGTAATTAGCGATAGTCCCATGACATGTAGGGATACTAGCCTAATGGGTTAAAAGGTTGTTCGTTTTATGCAGCAATTCACAATAGCAACAAAATACATAGCAGCAAAGCTTGCATGAGAAAACCGCCATTATTATTATTTTTAATGGATTTCATCTTAAGTGTATATTTTTGTCTTCTGTCTTAGGAAATTGAAGTAGGGGGTGGTAGAAAAGCAATCATAATCTTTGTACCAGTTCCTCAGCTGAAATCTTTCCAGAAGATCCAGGTCCGACTAGTTCGTGAGCTGGAGAAAAAATTCAGCGGCAAGCATGTGGTGTTCATTGCTCAGGTAAATAGTTGATTATTTTGTGGTTTATCACTCTGTATGTGGCATATTGATGCTCTGAACCTGTTGGGGCTGGGGAGGTAAACGTATCAAATGTGTGTTGTTGTTTTTTCTAGCTGTAGATCAAATACCTTTCCTAGACACTGTCAGTCTGTGGCTGCACATAAGTCCCAACAGCTTGCATAAGTTTACTTTAAGCAGTAGAGAAACTGTATAGGATGGTTGAACAATACTCTGAAAAGGAGAAATAACATCTAGCTGGAGTAGAGTCGTAGAAGTAATAAAACTTAAGCAGGAAAAATGTAAGCATGGTATTTTTGCAGACTCTACATGAAAGTAGAATAAAAGTAAGCTTTAATACAAGTGGCAGGGAGAGGGGGAGTTTTATTTGCTGTCTTTAAAGTGAAAAGGAAGAACCTAAATCTTTCTCTGGCTGGAATACAATAATTTCAGATGGGGCGATGCTAGTGAGAGCTGACTTCCTTTAATCTTAAAAACCCACCCCCAAATTTAAGCCAAGAAAAGCTTTTTGAGATGGGACTAGATGTATGGGAAGCTAGCTTTAGGAAGAGAGCAAGCTCCTGGAGTTCTTATTACCATGAGGATAACTTTAAATGGATGCATGTGGTTTTCTTAATAGTTATGAAGGCTACCCTTCATCTGTGAAGGGAAGAAATCCATTTTTTGTATTGTGGTTTAAAAGGATCAAAATACCTGAATTGAATTTGTGTGACTGGGTATATTCTGCACAATAAAATGCCTCTGCTAATCCTCCACTTTAAACTTTAGGCTTTCATGCTCATAAGACAAAGCTGTGTGTGAGCTATAGCATAACACAATAACAAATGTATAACACTGTTAATTATTGAAATCTTTAATGGTATAAAAAGGGTGACATGTTTTAAAGGAATATAACAAATCATACCACTGTTTGTGGAGTACTTTAGAACATTTGTCTTCAGTGGTAGTGGCTTGGCGATAGCAAGCATGAGAGTTCTGGATACTGCCAAGGTTCAGAGGGCTTGTCTTCACTATGGGGGTAAGTCAACCTAAGTTATGTTACTCCAGTGACGTGAACATGCTACTCCAGCGACGTAGCTTAGGTCGACTTACCCCATTGTCTTCACTGCCTTGCATCGATGGGAGACACTCTCCGGTCAACTTCCCTTACTCTTCTTGGAGAGCTGGAGTACTGGGCTCGACCAGAGAGTGCTCTGCTGTCGATTTAGCGGGTCTTCCTTCACTAGACCCACTAAATCAATCCCTGCTGAATTGATTACAGCAGCAGTGATCTCCCCATAGTGAAGATGAGCCCTAGAACTCCTACCTTCCTAGTTAAACAATGAAAATTCTCACAACATAAGATAAGGCTCCCTATGAGGAGTTGCACTGGCTTAACTAAAGGGATATATATATTTTTTTTAACTGGTGTAGACTTCTGTGTGGACAGTCTAACTTAAGAATCCATTTAAGGTAAATGAAAATCCATTACAACTATTAGCTAAACCAAAGTAACATACGTGTCCACATGGACAGTCTGCACAAGTTTAACAAAAGCGGTGTAAATATCCCTTTAGTCAAACTTCTACAACTTCCTCATATAGACATAGAATAGGTGTCCAAAGATCTGACACCAGAAGCAGATGAATAACAATCTCCAGAATAATCTAGTGGGAAATCACAATGTGCAAAACTCTCTGCAGTGTTTTTTAGCAACTATTTCTAGAAAAGGTTCTCTCTCCCTTCCCCCTCCATCCGCCGCGCCCCCCTCCCCCATGTGAGTGAACAGATTATCTTGGCTACTAGCTTTGTTAAATACAAACTATTCTCCCCAAACCTCTCCTTCTTCCCACTGAACATACTGGGCATGAGAATTTAAGTTTGTAGTGCATTGCTGAAACCTCAGAAACTGACTTTGATAAAGCTCAACTTCTATAATTGGAATGTGCTTTTGGGTATTTCTTGAGCATTCCTTGATGCTGTGTGGAAACAGTTGTGGGATTTCTGCAAGAGAATGGTAACCCTTGAAAGAAAGTCATATTTATGACTTCAAATCTGAACATCTCTGATTCTGAGGATCTTGACTAAATGTTTCATGAGGCTTGGTATCCCTTTCCTTCACAGAGAAGGATTTTGCCCAAACCAACAAGGAAAAGCCGTACAAAAAACAAACAAAAGCGTCCCAGGAGGTAAGTAAATCTTACGCTGCTGAAATGTGTGCCATTTCTCTTTTATATGACTTGCCTGACTGCCATTTTGATCATATGTAAAGGATCTGAGAAAGATCACAAAACAAATACGCTGGGACATTGGATCTGCAAAGATTCTTCCTTTTGGCATGTAAGGTTAAGGTACGAATAGTGCCCGTTATCATCCCATATTTCTATGTTCTACCACATTGGCTTAGTTGTCAATTCTGAGATTTTTGGTGTATTTCTTTTTAAATACTTGATTTGCCTGGTTTCTGGCCTTACGTGGAAACTGACAGTGCATTCCGAATATGTTGTACACATTTTCCAAATCTTTCCATCTACATCCAGCACTCTTCTTTTTCCGGTAGTTGCTAGCAAAATATTTGCCAAAAGCAAATTACAAATAACTAACTTCTGTTTTTTGGTCTGCCCAGCCACGGTTTTAAGATTGCCTCATTGTGGGCATCTTGGAAAACAGTGTATGTAAACTGAGTAACTTAAGTGGGTTGGATTGGGTTCCCCACCCAATAACTTGTTCATCTGTTGTAATGCTAGCCTTGGAACAGATGAACATCCAGGGAATGGACATTAACTCTTCATCTGTACTGCAGAGAATTCAGTCCAGGAATTACATGCTAGCTAAATTCCCTCTAACCTGTGCAGCAGGCTATCAAGGGCCACGCAAGTGGGAAGAGGCGCCTTTGCCCCGGGCTGCTGCCATGAGAGAGGGCTTGGGGGAGTGCCCTCCCCTGGGGCAGCCTGCTCCCCAAACCTCTCATCCCTGGCCCCACCCCAGAGCCCGTACCCCCAGCTGGAGCCCTCACCCCCACCCGAAACCCAAACCCTCTGTCCCAGTCCTGAGCCCCCTCCAGAGCCCTCACTCCCCATTCCCCAGCCCTGAGCCCCCTCCCACACTCTGAACCCTTTGGCCTCACCTCCATATTGGTGCACATAACCATTCATTCTGCACATGGATGTTAAAAATTAGAGAACACTGCGTGCTAGCGATAATTAGGCAAGGTAAAATTTGAATGGTGATCACAGTGTGCGTGACGAGGGATGTAGATACATCATACCCTTATGTTTTGCCCCAAGAGATTTGATTGTTGTTTGTGCAATTTTTGGATATATTCACTTTTGTAGGTGTGTTGTTGTTGCTACCTGAGTGCGTGGGGAAGGAGGCTGGGCTTGCATGGGAAGCTGTGATCCAGGAGGGAAACTTTTTTTTTAATTCTGACTTGGGGTAGAGAAAAAGTCATCACTCAAAAATAGTGTCATTGGCACTCTGTTCAAATCTAACAGTTTGCTTCTGTTAAACATTTTCTCTAGCCAGTTGGTCTGACTGAAATTGTGGACTGTCTACGTTCACTGAGTAATTTGCACTTGGTGTTGGTTTCATTCTGGGATACAATCAGTTTCACTTCAATTTTAATCTCAAGGATAATATTTTATACACTGATTTTGGAACATATGTAAATAGGTATTCAAAGAACTTCATAGGGCACTTAAAAGGAATTTGTGATCGAAGATGTAGAAAACTCTCAGACACTGCACCAATAGGGCTGTATAGAGGGAAACTTGCATTATAGTTCCCTTGAAACTGCAGACGCTGTTCTACAGAACCTGCTAGATATCTGTCTGTGGTCCATTACAGAATCATCTCGCACACTGCAAGAAGTGGGGCATTGGAGGGGAAAAACCCAATATTTTTGCTAAAATGACCGCTTCACACATTCTAACTTAATGCAGTAAATACACTCTTAAAAGTAGTATCCCTTAAATTCTTCATTTGAGGAAGTATTGGTCACACTTACAGGTGGCACTGTATATAAACTTAAACTTGTATAAATACAACTTGCTTACACTGAATAGTGAAGCATCGATAGAAATAGTGCAGTCTCAAATATCACTTTCACTACAAACTGCTGAGTTATATTTTGTACTGCCATGTCCCTGGCTCCTGGAATAGCTTCTGAGATGAGTTGTGACCATGCCACAATTCAACTTGTTGATATGGTGTAGTACGGAATTCATTTTAACAGTTTATTTACTAGCCCATACATTCCTTTATCCCAGGAATTGTGGTATAATCTCTTTGGTAGATTATAGGGGAAGTATATTTTATAGTTGTCAGACTAAACTTGCCAACCCCTTGAAGGTTTAAATCAGGAGTTCTCAAACTTGGGGTCGGAACCCCTCAGGGGCTTGCGAGGTTATTACATGGGGGGGGGGGGGTATCACAAGCTGTCAGCCTCCACCCCAACCCTGCTCTGCATCCAGCATTTATAATGGTGTTCAATATTAAAGTGTTTTTAATTTATAAGGGGGGATTGCACTCGGGGGCTTGCTGTGTGAAAAGGGTCACCAGTGCAAAAGTTTGAGAATCACTGGTTTAATTAATTTAAAATACTGCATTTCAGCCGTACACTTACTGCAGTGCATGATGCCATTCTCGAAGATCTGGTCTTCCCTAGTGAAATTGTGGGCAAGAGAATCCGCGTGAAACTAGACGGCAGCAGACTCATAAAGGTCCATTTGGACAAAGCACAACAGAATAATGTTGAACACAAGGTAAGGAACAAACTTTATACTCTTCTCTGTAACACAAGGGTTGTGATGAGTCATAGCTGAGTGTAAAACTCAAAACTGCTGCAGTGGCAAGGGTGTGAGAACTATGCCCTGATTTTTTAATTACATTTTGGACTAAGGAGACGCTAATAGAAGGTTTAAAATCAAACTTTAGTTTGACTGCACTTGACTGCTTTACACTCTGCTTTTTGGTTAGCTGATTTGTGGTGACCTTTTTCCTACTTGCTCCCTCTTAGTATGAGTGATAGGAGATGGGCTTTTTATTTAGAATAAAACACTTGATCTTCAAAGCCAAGGCACATCATGGGGTGGGGAGGCAACATATCTGTGTGGCTCATTTTCAGCTGCCTTGTGGATTGAACAGCTCTGAAAGTCTGAGTCTGTTCTGCTGGCAAATCTATATGATTGATTAATGGGTTGAGTCTTAATGTTCTGCAGAACATTATCATCTCCCACATAAAGAATTCTGGGAAGTAATCTCTGTATGGAAGAATTTTCCTCATACCACCTTATCTTAAACCAAACTTTGCACCCTCGATAATCTGTATGTTATTCCCTGATAATCAGAAACTTCTGCGCTCAAACTCTGTTCACTAATTTTTTTTTTTTAACATCTTAATAAAATTTCACTTAGTCTAATTTTTCAGGAAATGTGGCTTGGTTAGTGCTGGTACATAACTTAAAGAAAACGTGTTTAAAATGAGTGGGAAGCCTGTCCTTTCCTGTTGATATAGGATTTCTTAGCAGTAACTTAAACTATCCAAATCAAACTTGTAATAACATCAATTTTGAATGCTAGACTAAATTAGTTCCTGAATGCATTTGTCATCTTCACCAATATGGTCATCCATTGAGGTTACTTGTGGCTCTGTCCAAGTGGTATATGGGAGCATAGCCCTAAGTGCAGTGATATACAATCCCCTTCCACAGTGTTGAAGAGCAAGCCTGTCTCTGGTTCTAGAGCTGATGAGGACAGCATCCTATATATTTTTATAACTTCTCCGTCTCTAGACAATTACTGAGGAGAAACTATGCAGGTTGCAACTTGAAACATACTATAGTATGTGAAAACATTATCTACTATTTGAACTGTACAGCAGAACATGCAGCTTTTATAAAACCTATTGAAAGTAAACTAATGCTGTTAAACTTGACTTTCTTTCCAGGTGGAAACATTTTCTGGTGTCTACAAGAAGCTCACTGGCAAAGATGTTATTTTTGAGTTCCCAGAATTCCAGCTGTAAAGTAAAAGAATGACTGAATAAACAGTTTAATTGTTCATATTTTAAGCAATTTCATTAAACTAAACACTTTTATAAAAGCACACTACAGAAGGAGGAAGTAGCTGACATAGGTGACTGGTAATAGCTTGGCTATGGAACTTTCTAGTTTAACTGAGTTGCATCTATTAAAGTAGGTAAGAACTCATGTCACAAGTACCTAATGGTAACTAGGTAAGAGACTTCAGTTTCTAGGGGACATGTCCATATCCTAAATCACACAGAAAGCCTTGGTAGGGAAGTAAACTAAACAGGCCTAAATAATAATCCCTTTTCTGAGGATGAATTGGTCTGGCAAGGTTGTGCACGAAACCTTTAAACTCATGAGTTTTTTGCATTTATTTAAGAAACTCAGGTAGAACGGAAACCTACAATTCCTGAGGTTGGTGGGAACATTAACCTACATAATAAATACTTGACTTTAGATATGACAACCTTGTATGGGGCGGAGGCAGACAAAACTCCACGTGCTTATGGAACACAATTCTTAAACACCTATTTCAAAGGTCACAGGGATGAAATTTAAGCAGTGTTCTTCCCTGCAGATTAAGCTGTCTTGCTTTGCTGTAAATTGCAAAACTACTACTAATGGGAGAACATCGAACTACAATGCAGGTTTTGTCAGTCCACAGGTTCTAGATCTACTCTTGCAAGTCTGTAGGACATCAAAATAGATAAATATGGGTTTCTAGTTGCTTCACAGCTGGAGGGTTGTGCTAGACCCTGGGAGGTTGGTCAGTGGGATTTGTTTGAAGTGGTGTGGGGAAGCCTACATTGTTTACCTCAACAGCTTGAGGCATTGCTAATACTTCTGAAAGACAGATGGGCCACCTCTGAAATGGGTGACTTTTAAAAGTGTACAAGCAAGTCTAAGGCATAGGGTGACACTCCCAGTATGTAAACAATAACTGTCTTCCTGTGGGGTGGGGACTGACAGTTGAAGTCACTGGGAATCTGAGTTCCTAGCTAAGCAAGACTTCACTAAATATTAGGGCTGTCAATCACGATTAATTTTTTTAATCGCTTAATTGTGTGATTATACAATAATAGAATACCATTTATTTAAATATTTTTGGATGTTTTCTACATTTTAAAATACATTGATTTCAGTTACAACACCAAATAGAGTGTACAGTGCTTAGTTTATATTTATTTACAAATATTTGCACTGTAAAAAACAAGAATATTTTTCAGTTGCAAGTACTGTAGTGCAATCTCTTTATTATGAAAGTTGAATTTACAGATGTAGGTGTGTGTGTGGTTTTTTTTACACAATGTAAAACTGTAGAGCCTACAGGTCCGCTCAGTCCTACTTCTTGTTCTACCAGTTGCTCAGACAAACAAGTTTGTTTACATTTGCAGGAGATAATACTGCCCGCGTCTTTACAATGTCACCTGAAAGTGAGAACAGGCATTGGTTCACATGGGACTGTTGTAGTCCGCGTCACAAGATATTTACGTGCCAAATACCCTAAAGATTCATATGTCCCTTCATGCTTCAACCACCATTCCAGAGGACATGCATCCATGCTGATGACGGGTTCTGCTCGATAATGATCCAAAGCAGTGTGGACCAACGCATGTTCATTTTCATCATCTTGAGTCAGATGCCACCAACAGAAGGTTGACTTTCTTTTTTGGTGGTTAGGGTTCTGTAGTTTCCGCATCAGATTGTTGCTCTTTTAAGACTCCTGAAAGCATGCTCCACCTAGTCCCTCTCTGATTTTGGAAGGCACTTCTGAAACCTTGGGTCGAGTGCCGTAGCTATCTTTAGAAATCTCACATTGGTACCTACTCTGCGTTTGGTCAAATCTGCAGTGAAAGTGTTTTTAAAACTAACAGCGTGCTGGGTCATCATCCAAAACTGCTATAACATGAAATACATGGCAGAATGTGGGTAAAACAGCAGGAGACATACAGTTCTCCCCCCAAGGAGTTCAGTCACACATTTAATTAACTTGCTATTTTTTAACGAGTGTCATGAGCATGGCCTCTGGAGTGGTGGCTGAAGCATGAAGGGTTATATGAATGTTTAGCATATCTGGCATGTAAATACCTTGCAATGCCGACTACAAAAGTGCAAATGCCTGTTCTCACTTTTCAGGTGATATAAATAATAAGCAGGCGCATTATCTCCAGTAAATGTAACCAAACTTGTTCGTCTTCATGAATGGCTCAACAAGAAGTAGAACTGAGTGGACTTAAAGGCTCTAAAGTTTTACATTGTTTTGTTTTTTTTGAGTGCAGTTTTGCAACAAAAAAACCCTACATTTGTAAGTTGCACTTTCACAATACAGAGATTGCACTGCAGTACTTGCATGAGGTGAATTGAAAAATACTAATTTTGTTTTTAGAATGCAAATAATAAATATAGTGAGCACTGTACACTTTGTATTCTGTTGTAAGTGAAATCAATATATTTGAAAATGTAGAAAGACATCCAAAAATATTTAATAAATTTCACTTGGTATTCTATTGCTTAACAGTGCTATTAATCAGTTTTAATCAATTATTTTTTTTCAGTTAATCACATGAGTTAAGTGTAGTTAATAGACAGCCTTACTAAATATCCATGCTACTTTAAACAGTTGACTGTCATCTCCACTGAATGTGGAGTAAGGCATCACATTTGCCCAGAGCAATATCTGATTTCTACTTTTGCAAGTGTCCTTCCTGTTGTTGCAATCGGCATTCAATTAGAAGGAAGAATTAACATTTACCTCCCTGTCTTCTAATCTATCTTAAGAGCTTTGGTGTTTAAAAAACAGGGCCCATGGGGAAAGCTTACTAGCAAACATCTTTTCCTAGCTATTGAGTGGCTCCAAGTGGATCCTTTCCTTGGCCATTCTACAGTTTGATTTTACTGCCACCTTTTTTTCCCCTTGCTCCCATTTTCCACTGTCTTAGCAATCTGTTCCTTTCCTGAAGCTGTGCAGGAGAAGGACTTTGTTGCTTGCAGCTTGGGTTCACCCAGCATGCCCTCTCTTAGTAGGACAGAAGCAGCCTTGTATTCTATTAAGAGGCACCAGCTGCTCACTGTTATCAATACTGCTGAAGGAATGGAACAATTCTGCAGCAGCAAGGGAACTCCTCAGCATTTTTGTGGGTGTTAGTGTTTTTTCCCCTTTCATCATCCCCCCCACCCCCTGGTGCCTGGAGTGTATAGGGCACTATCTTACCTTCAGTGGAGAGGGCCAAACTCTACTTCTAATTGTGGTGGTAGTTTATGGGGTATAAATTTGACTATATGCTACCATCTAAGCGCATGATGCTCACTGATTATATGAGGGAAATGTACAGGAATCAAGGGTGGAATTGGCTTGAATAAGTGCCAGTTAATACAGTGTCAATTGAGGAAAATATACCCACCATCACTACTTCCCTCTTTCATGTCTGTCTCCTGTTCTTCCCTGCAGTAACTTAAAATTCTTATCTCCTTGGTTTTAATCCAATCCCTTTTTCATTTCATTCACTAAGACTATTAGTGATGTCTAATGAAGTGTTTTGGATTTCAAATTTTATGCTCCAATTAAGTTAATAGAAGACAGGAGCCCTAACATTGTCTGAAGCTGCCTGTAGACTCACAACAGCATCACTGCATTAGTTCATATTTGGAAGGCTTTTAGCAGCCTAGAAACTTCAGAATGTAGCATCCATTATTAATAAAAACAAATGTCCCAAAGGCCACAAATACAAGCAGGTTGAATTTGGTTTCTGAGCCATCTGTTGGACAGTCTTGCTACAAGGATCAAGAGTAGCACCTCTCTTCTTAAAACATCTTTAGAGCAGTGGTTTGCAACCTTTTTTTTTTTGTGGGCAGGCCCTAAATGGAGGTGTGGACCCCTTTGGAAATCTTAGACATAGCTTGCCCACTGTGATAGAGTGTGGGCAGACACTTGCCTGACAATTGAGGTTGATATTTGGGAAGGCAGCGTGTTCACAGGCAGGCTAGTAATGGGGTTCTCCTCCTCTGTGATCAAAATTGCTGGTTTTGAGTCAGTAACCCTTTGCAGTCTCATCAGCTGGTAGCTTGCCTACTCGTTAAGGTGGAGTGGGTCGAGTGTGTGTGTGTGTGGGGAGACCTTGTCTCTTACAGAAAACTTCTGACAGAGCAACATGTTCAAAGATTAGTACATCTATGTATTGCAGTTCAGATGTGCAGGCCTCACTCTCAGCATTCTAGTTGCCCACTAGTACTGTAATGTCTGAGCATCTCACAATTTATAAACTCTTTATTCCCACCCTGTTCCCCTGTGAGATAGGGAAGTGCTATTATCCCTTGTGCTTTAAGTGACTTGCCCAAGGATACATGGGAGACCTTGCTCTTACTAAATCCTATGCTAGTGCCCTAACTACATCCTCTTCATTTTAGAAAGCTTGCAGAACCTTGGAGCTGAATTAGAATTTTATAAATGGTTTACAAATAATTTATATTAGGTTTAAAAACTGGCACAATCCCACTCTAATGAAATCCCAGTAGACTAGATTGTCATTAGCTGTAACATGGCTGAGTAGGTAAGGACTCTGCCCCCTTCCTGGCCACACTGCCTCAATTGCACCTTTGGCCACAAGTTGGGTAAACAGGATCCATGGAAGTGGTTCTCATGCTGAGGAAGTGGGTAGAGCTGTAGCTTTGGCATGTCTCCCCTTGTCCCTCTTGCACTGATTACTAGAATTGGACAGAGGAATAAGTAGCACCCTGAAAAGTGCTGCAGTAACTTACATTACACTGTCCCAGAGTAAGAGGGGGGGAGCAGGGGAAGAATTGACACTCAATGTCTCCTGGTAAGCTGTTCCCTACACAAAGTTGAGCCTAACTGCTTCCTCTAGCCATTGTTTGGGTTTGTGGACTCTCTTGTGCCCTAGAAGAGGAAAGTTTCTTACTGGAAGATTTCTTTCCTCACAGCACGCAAATGCACAGATCCACACTGCCCCATTAATTACTGCAATCAAGTTTCTCTCTTTTATGGGCTTTGCAACAAGTTGCTATAGTCACAATTAAATGATAAATTTACTGTTTAGCCAGCAAGCGCTCTCAACTGTGGACAGTATTGCACTGGCAAGCTCTTCAGGAGGAAGCACGTCCCTCTGTGTCTCTGACTCAGATTTGATTTGTCTCCAGAGCAGCAAGGGAGAGACTGGGTATGTCTGCACAGCAGTTGTGCAGGTGCTTCCCATCATGGGTAGACAGACACATATTAGCTCTGCTAGAGCTAGTGCGCTAAAAATAGCAATGTGCTGGTGGTGGCTTGGACTAGCCATCTCAATATGCACTTGGGGTCACATGGGATCGCACTTGGGTGACTGGGCTGAGCTGCCCCTGTGGCCACACTGCTATTTTTAGTGAGATCTGCTTGAGCTATCGTGTCTGTATAATCATGCTGGGAATTTGCTGTGCTGACATACCGTGAGGGCAAGATTTATAAAGGTATTGAGGTGCCTAAAATTGAAGATAGGTGGATATTCAATCTGCAACTGTAGGCATCTCAATACCTTTATAAATCTGGCCTTAAAATTCAGTGGTTGTTATATTAACCTTTTCCTTCTGATATTTTCCATGTTTGTAGATCCGTGTTGGTAGCAATGGTGGGAATACTAATGTAAGATCAGCTTTGTTTGTTTCCCATCGTAAAATGGGGATGATAATACTTATCTCACAGGTGTATTAATGCTTATGAAATGTTCTAAGATCCTCAGAGGGTAGGGTCCCAGATTTATCCCCAGATTTTTCTTGGCTCTGAATAGCCCTCTATCTCAGTGGTTCTCAAACTTTTCTACTGGTGACCCCTTTCACATAGAACACCTCTGAGTGTGACTCCCTCTTATACATTAAAAACACTTTTTATATATTTAACACCATTATAAATGCTGGAGGCAAAGCGGGGTTTCAGGTGGAGGCTGACAGCTCGTGACCCCCAGCTTGAGAACCCCTGCTCTACCTGCTATTATCTATTTCCTGTATTGCCATTCTTATCTATTACAGTGCTTTCCTATCTGCTTCATGCAGGGCCAAAGTGTGTTTAGATACTGGCCCAAATGAAGAGTAGCATAGATTTGCACTGCCACAGGGTGAGCACAAGACGGTACATTCCTTTTCTGAATGGCCCAAAGGGCAGGGGTTCTGCACTGGCTGCACCACAAGCGAGCTGCTGCACAGGAGGGCAGGATCACAGAGCTGCTGCCTCCCTCCCTGCCCCTTTGTGTGGTGCTGAGTGCCCACAGAAGAATAGAGGGAACAGTTACTACTCTCTGAAGTACTGGAATTGTATTTGTGACGCTCTCACCAGGGGCAGCGTGGTTAAAACTGTTTGATTTATTATTTTAAATAGTTGAAAGTGGTTGATGGGTTTTGTTCCCTAGGCAGAACTTTCTCCATAGGGTGTGATCCTGCACTCCATTGACTTCAGTGGGAGTCGTTTCAACTGGGTTAAGATCACCCTCAGTCTTTTCTATTTATTTATTTATTTATTTTAAGAAGTGGGTTTAGGGGCCAATCCTTTATTCCATGTGCAGGGTGAACTCCCGGTGATTTTTGGGAAAAGCACCTTCCAGCTTTCAAGTGGTTTTGTTTGATTATTTTTTCTTCTTCTCGTTTCCTGCTAGGAAATCTGCCCTTACCTCTCCGTTAGAGAAACCATTTCTATCTCCTTAAATGAACCAAAGTCATTAATGGTTTCTCTTTCTTTTTTCCCCCTTTTCTTGGGAAAAAAGCACTCAGGAATGCATTCTCATTACAGTGCCTGGTCTTCCCCTTAGCACTCTTTGATTTTAAAAAAAATTTTTTTGCTTCTTTTATTCAACCTTTCTATATTCTTATTTACTTGTAAATCCCTTAATGTTTAATATCTCCTTTGCTGCTAACTTTCTTCAAAGATTTTTGATTCTCTTTATACTTCCCTTCTTGTCTCTCAAAGTTGTCTTTATGTAGAGAGATTTAAATATGTATGTAAATATATGTTGCATTTCTTCTTCAAACACGATCTTCAAAGACTTGAACTGAATTCATTTTGCTGCATTCTCTATGTCAAACAGTTTCCTTAGCATTCTATTGGGAGCATTGCTATTTGGACCCAATTCTGTGTAATGCTAATTGCCTCTTTATTGTCATTGAAGTCAGTGGCACTTCTTACGTAAGTAAAGGTAAATAGGATTAGACCCTTAATTTGACATTGTGGCCTTTCTACATTTACATTTGTATGTCCCCTCTCTTTGAGCTTTTGCACTGACATAATTTTACCATCATCTAGTCAATTATTGAATAATAATAAAAAAAAGTGGGTTGTTTGCCAGGTTCCAGCCTAATGTGGAAATTAAATAGCCAAGAGATTAAACCCCAAGGATCTACATTTATAATGGAAAAAGCTGTTCAGACTTTTAACTCTAGCTGTGCAGTTGATCTTTCTGTAAGAAACTTTACATTGCAAGTTACCAACAAATGTACGAGCCCTTTGTTAGAGACTAGTTAATTGTTCGTATAATGTGGGCCACAGTTGTTGGTTGTGGTGACAAAAAGGGGGGAGTAGGTTTTTTTTAATGAATCTGCCTTTGCACATCCAAATGGCTCCCTAAGGGCTTTGTTAGTGATACTGACTGTACAAAAATGCACATGAGGCTTAATCCTGAGCTGTGCAAAGCATGAGCTTGACAAAGCTTGTGCAGGTGTAGTGGGAAGGGAGACAAAGGTGTCTAAGTCACCTTTTATGTCCTCCTTGATCATCTGTCCAACAATGGCCAAGATCAGTCAGAATGCAATGGACTTATCTCTGATCGTCCCTGATGTGCCGCCTGTGCTGAGGGTAGGAGAGCCAGCGACAATGACTTCAGAACACCTGAGGATTCCCATTGGCAAGGTGACTTTTTGGGTGTTCCTTTAGGACCATGGGGGGCAAATCTGATGCTTAAAGTATGTATGAATTACTTCTCTCGGCACTGAAGTGCCATTATATACCGAAGGGTTAAAGTGTGATAACTGTTTAAGAGTGAACAGCAACAACATAATAGACCAATTCAGGAGTTATACTGTAGAATTTCTGAATGTTCTACTCCCTCAACAGGCATGGAACTTCCCTTTGTCAATGGGTAGTTCCATATGGGTAAAGAAAACAGA
Organism: Chrysemys picta bellii; assembly: GCF_011386835.1. Classification (NCBI taxonomy): domain Eukaryota; kingdom Metazoa; phylum Chordata; order Testudines; family Emydidae; genus Chrysemys; species Chrysemys picta. The sequence goes on along the minus strand of NC_088793.1, from coordinate 37,733,834 downwards.
AAGGCTTGGAAGAGACCAGCCATGTGGAGAATTGAGTATTTACATTATTGTGCAGTGTGTGGAGCTTTTGCTCTTTAAACAGTGGCATGCTTTACTCCAGAAGTGAAAAATACTGTAGCCAGTTGCAAAAATAGGTGAAATTGGGGTAGGCAAAGAATGTATTAATTACATACATTGGAATTTTAGTAGGACCCTTGACTCACCATCTTTTGAATATCAGCTGCTGAAATTAAAGCAATGCAGGAAAAGTTGTGCTCTGGTGCAAATGTGTATGTGGTTAGTTGGATCTAAATGGTTACAAAGGGGTTCTCTGTTAGTGAGGGGGAGGGGACAGTGAGAATGCATTCCCAAAAAAGTACATTCCCAAAATAAGCAGCTTACATCATAGACCTCTTCAGTTTTCCCACACTTCTTTCCTAATTATTGTGCTGCAGGACAGCTGATCTATTTCAAACAGGAAGTTGTTTACAGATAACACTTGCAACTGTTCTGTCTGATTTGTTGAACTGTCCAAAAGCAAAAGACAACATCTTTTCAAATTAAAAACTGTCAGATTTCTGTAAACAGCAGCATGAGGGTCATCTGTGCAATTTCCCTGCAGGCAGAGTGTGCTCTGCAGTCCCCATTTTCTCAGCAATCATAAGGTAGGAGAGACTTTTGTGGTTTTACTGATTAGAAGCATGTAAGGAGGAAAAAGTCTGGATGTAAGATAGATACTGGACATGTGAGTGGCAACATTCGAAGTATGTCTGACAACTGGTGTGGGTTAGGTGCAGGTTAAGAAACAAAGTTTGATGTACTGTATTCTGAGAGAGAATGTGGACCTTACTGCTTGCAAAAGCCTGATTTAGCTAAAAAAAATCGCTGTTTAACTTTGGGTTTGTAAGAGTGTCAAAGATACTTCTGAGCAAGAGAAAGCGAATTAAAATAAGATTTTTTAAAATTTTTGTTTTGTTTTTAACAACTGAAATTGAAATGTATTAACTTTTCATAGCCACTGGTTCTGATTTTAGTAATTTTAGCATAGCATGTTTGTCTGGTTAGAACACACATGATTTAATTGCCAGAGTGGCAGGAGAGAACTGGCTGTGATTCTTCATAACATAATCAATATAGCCACGTAAGACTAGAAATGCTAAACACATTTCTCAGTCTCTCTGTCTGTTCTGGGGCACCAGGATGTCTTCATCTATTACGAAAGATGAGTTTATAATATAGCCCCCAAAGCAAATGATAGAAGACATGTGGCAGTGGTGTCATACTGAAGTAGACTGTAGAGGATCCAATAATGACAGAATACACCAATGGCTAGTAAAGGGGTAACTCAGTAGAGATTGAGTCAAGGATAATTAGGACTGGGATTAGTGGTATATTGGATAAAGGGAAACTTTATTAAAATGAAAGGTTCATATATATGCAGCTTATAGATGTGGATATTGGCTGTGAGGTTTGGGAGGAGAAACGTTTCTTATAAAATTGAGTATCTAATTAGAGAAGTGAAATGCACCACTTTATTTTTCACTTCTCATACAAAGAAATAAAAGAAACTCCTGAGATTAAATGATTACAAATTACTAGTCACTAGTTACTCTGAAAATGTAACTGAAAGATAATAGCAATTTTTCTATTCTCAGCAGCTGGTTTTTGGAGTATTTTGGTGTTAGATATTTCATATTTACGAGCATGCTCATTTAAAGCAGTAAAGATATTGGAGGATGTAAACCAACCATTGATTTAAAGAAAAGATAATTGATGTCATTTTTATTAATCAAATGCCCAATCTTTCTATGATATCACTTATTAAAAATGTCTGTAAAATTTTGATTAAGATGCCTAAATGTATATTCTTAAAAAGGTATTGCATTTTAATTTTAATGCTTTGAAATCCAACTGATTTTGATTAGAACTGAAACAGATACCAGGCAAAAAGATGATATTGTGGCTCTGATCCTGTAGTTGATTCTGTGAATATTTTCTTCCATAATCTTTTCATTAATAGTAACCTGAAGGATTACTTGTAAGCTTCTGGGGCAGAGACTGACTTTTACTGTGTTTATTCAGTGTGTGACATAATGCAGTGCCGATGTTGGTTAGGGTCTCTAGACACTGCTGTAATACAAATAAGAGATTAAAAAAAATGTTTCTGACAAGAAGTGGGTGGCTTTTGTTTGTGGGTTTTTTACGTTGACTATGTCCCTTTAAGAATGTTTGATTGTCTTTAGAAAATTCACCCTAGATGTGAACATCTGCCAACATAGTCACCTAAAAATAGCGTGTTCTGTATCACTAACACTTTTAATAGGAGTATGCAAGTCATAATCCAGATTCATAGCCAAACCTGTGACTTTGCCTGATGACCAGTACAAAACTGCATTGTGGAAGCAGCAGAGTCCTATCACATAACTTGTAGTGGGGCTACCATGTTGAAATCTCTCTGAGTGAATTCATGTAGCTTTAAAAACTTCATTTTTACTCTACATAGGGATTGCTCAAAAGTTTTCAGTTTAAACTTTTTTTGGACAGGGGGTTTTGACACAACTTTTTTTGTAAAGTGTCTTTTCTGTGGAAAATTTCATTAGTTTTCTTTTTAACCAAAATATTTAAGCCAAAACTTAAAAGTATTTTGGCTAAAAATGGAAGTTGTAGTTTGCTGCAAATCCCCATTCTTCTCTATGGTCTGGGATCCCTAGCTGCACTACATCTCCTATACTACATCACCCTTTTGCAGAGGTAAACCTGTGCATTATGGGAGATGTAGTCCAGCTGGTGACCTTGGCCCATAGAAGAGAATGGGGACACGAGGAGCATACTACAACTCCCCAGAGGCATTACATCTCTTGATTTTGCCCCAAAACTTTCAGTTTTGCCAAAAACCCAACACTTCGTAAGGAAATCGTCCACAAAAATATTTTTTTTCCATTTTTTGGTCAAATTTCTGTGGGGGGAAAAATACTCTGTTCTACTCTCCCACCCACCCTTTACCAGCCCCCAAATAACTCAGAAAATTAGCCCAACTCTAGTCATCAGCCACCTGCAAACTAGCCAGCCTCTGAAATGTTAGCAGTTGAAAACTTCATCTGTGTTTGGAAAACCATGTTTGCTCATAGGCAGTGTCAAATCCCAATGCTTATCATGGATTCACTTCTATCGAACTAAGGTACTTCTGTGGCCTCCAGATCCTATAGTGATGAGCACCTCACCATCTTTAATGTGATCTTCACAATCACCTTGTGAGCACGGGCGGCTCTAGCTTTTTTGCCGCCCCAAGCACGGCAGGCAGGCTGCCTTCGGCGGCCTGCCTGCAGGAGGTCCCTGGTCCCGCGGATTTGGTGACTTGCCTGCAGGAGGTCTGCCGGTCCCGCGGCTTCGGCATACCTGCCGCCGAATTGCCACCGAATTTGTGGGCCCGGCGGACCTCCCACAGGCAAGCCGCCAAAGGCACCCTGCCTGCCGCCCTCGCAGGGACCGGCAGGCCGCCCCCTGCGGCTTGCCGCCCCAGGCACACGCTTGTAGCGCTGGTGCCTGGAGCCGCCGCTGCCTGTGAGGTAGGGAAGTGTTATCCCCATTTTACAGAAGGGGAACTGAAGGACAGAGAGACTGAGGGACAGATTTTTAAAGGTATTTAGGATTCTAAAGTTGTAATTAGGTGTATAGTGGGATTTTCAAAAGCACCTAGGAGCCTAACTCCCAATTGTGCTTTTCAAAATGCCATGAAGGGTGAGATCCTAAAGGGACTTAGGGGTACCAATGCTGAGCATCCCAGAGCCTAGAAAATGAAGGAACAACACTGATCCACAAAGCCTGAGTTGGACATCTAGGTTTCCTATACAACACATAGGGGGGGGAACAGAGATATCTACCAATACCATCTCAAAAAGCCAGCACACTAGGTGAGGGGGAGCTGCCTAAATTAGCCATGGGGAAATGTTGAGGGGGGAGAGAGGCACCTAAGTCCAGACTGCAGAGAGATGCCTAGCTTTGCTTAGCATTACACGAACGGGAATGTGCCTCCTGACTCCAGGTGGCTTAGGCACCTAAGCTATTTTTTGTGGGATTGAGTTAGGCTCTCCACACAAAACAGGGGGAAGAGGAGGTGGTGGTCCCCACCTCTAGAACTCTTAGCCTAGCAGTTAAAGCACTCATCTGGGATGTGGGGACCCAGGTTTAATTTTGCCCCCCCTTTACCAGAAGAGGAGAGAGGATTTGAACAAGGGGTCTCTTAAGAGTGCTGTAACCATTGGACTTTGGAATATTCTGATGTGGGGGCTCCCTCATTCTCTCCTGTTGAAACCATTCCATTGTGGATAAATAATGAAAGAGCGATTGGAGTAGGGGTCCCCAGGGTCCTCTACCTCCCAGGGAGGGTGCCCTAACCAGCAGGCAACAGCATCATTCTCTCTCTGGTGTTTGACACTCCTGTCATTAATGGGGTTACTGCAAGTAACCTTCTAGACCGAATCACAGAAGAGCAGGATCTCATAAAATGCATACAAGAAGTTGGTAGGAGCATGGCAGAAATCATAGAATACCAGGGTTGGAAGGGACCTCAGGAGGTCATCTAGTCCAACCCCCCTGCTCAAAGCAGGACCAATCCCCAACTAAATCATCCCAGCCAGAGCTTTTTCAAGCCGGGCCTTAAAAACCTCTAAGGAAGGAGATTCCACCACCCCCCCTAGGTAACCCAGAAAGGACCAGCTGAGAGAAGAGCCAGTACAGATATTAAAAAGGGACAGCACCCTATATAACCTGCACTGACTGTGAGTAGAGCTCAAGGTGTTGGTTTTAACCTCTAAAGCCTTAAATAATTTAGGAGTGGGTTATCTGCTAGCTCACCTCTCTGTGGTGCCATATTACTGCGCTTGAGCCCAGAACTTGAGCTAGAACTCTCTGCATGTAGAAAGGAGGAAGCTGCTGGTAGCTGTGGATCACGTTTCCCTGTGCAGCCATTTGGGGAGGATTCCAGAGTAGAAGGGCTTAGTTTATTAATATCCTGGCGTTTAAGCCATTACAGCGATATGGAAAGGTTGCCAATTTTCATGATTTTATTGTGAGAATTGGAATATTTGATATTTTTTGAAAGCCCTGGCTCCTAGAGAATCTCAGCTTTCATTTGTTTTTTAAAGTATAAGTTTATAGTGCTTGGGGTTGTAGAGAAGCTTGTAAATATGACCTGCATGCACCCTAAAGGCTCAGAAATCAAGGACAAACTAAAATAAATTGGCTTAAAAATCATGAGATTTTTTTAAAATCATGATTCTTTGCAGCTTGACTCATGATTTTTGAATACTTGGGGTTGGTAACAATGTAGATCCCATCCACCTGAAAGTGAATTTCACACCACTCTCCCCTGATCTTGCTACACAATAAAGAAACAACCTTTATGCCAATTTATGGCCAATATTTTCAAAAGCGTCCACTAAATTAGGGTGTCTCACTCTCTTGGTTCCTACAAATAAGTGCAACTGGCTGCCCTACCGAGGTCACATGCAGTCATTTTTACAGGGTTAGGGCATACCTGAGACAATGAGGGGACCTGGTTTTCAGAAGCATTGAGCACTTATAATTGAACCCTTGGGGAAGTTTGGGTGCTCAGCATAATTGAAAATTAGATCCAATGTGTCTCAAGGTGGGCACCCAAAATCATGGACAACGTTTGAAAATCTTGCTGCATGTGAACAAGTATCAGGGATCTTGTCATCTGACTGAGACCATGAGTATGATATTCTGAGAGAAATATTATGTAACATATATAGCAATCAATAACCAATAATTAATGAGAAATGAAATAAAATTATATACTTGTTTCTTTATATCATGTAAAATCTTTACATCTTCAGCTCACATTTAGTAGAATAAACTTATCCTAATACCCCTCTACCCAGATATAACGCTGTCCTCAGGAGCCAAAAAATCTTAGTGTTATAGGTGAAACCGCGTTATATCAAACTTGCTTTGATCTGCCAGAGTGCACAGCCCCGCCCCCCCAGAGTGCTGCTTTACCGTGTTATATCCGAATTCGTGTTATATCGGGTCGCATTATATCGGGGTAGAGGTGTATAATTCCATTGACTTCAGTTGGAGCACACCAGGAATAAATTTGGTCCATTGTTTTAAAAACATTATTTTTCCTGAGAAACTAGTCAACCTCTCCAAGTTTTGGCAAGGGGAGCCATATATATACCCAGGTCTGAACCTCACAAGCTCTGTGTTGGCAGAATAGCTCTGTTGAGGCAGAGTTAAATGTATCTATGGAGTAACCCATGACTTCCTATGAGGCAATTAGCCTTCCCAAACTTCACATCAGCTTAGATTTACTCTTTTGCCTTCTTCCACAAACCTTATGGTTCTTCAGCAGCAGAGTCCAAAGTGTATTATATTTTTGACAAAACCTTTTCCCTGCTTCTTGTGTTGTAGAGTTTACAGTTAATTAATGGAGTTTACAGTTGGTTAATGACACCAACACTTATGTTCCCATTTACAGAAATATGTAGCATTGACATTTAGATATTTCTTCATGTCTCTAGTTTTTTGTCTTTGCAGCCCATCACACAAACCTTTTAAGTCAACCGTTAGCATTTAATTTCCAAGCATAACAATGTATGAAAATGATCCACTCACCATCATTTAAACAATTTTACTAGTTAATCTTTGTCAATACATTAACATTAGTTGCTCTTATTCCCCTTTTAAAAATAATTACAATAAGAGACAGGTGGGAATCAAAACCCTGCATCAGAACACGTCAAATGTTAAAGCTGAATCTAAACTTTGTGTTTGGCCCCTATCTCTGCAGAATGCACCAACAAATCACTATATCTGAAATGCCTCAAAATCCTGGGAAAATTGAAATCCAGATCTGTATTTGAACTTTCCAGCTTGGGCTCGCCTCTAGTTTCATAATCAGAATGGTTGTACGCTGCGTTCCCTCTACACTGCACGGTTGTGTGGCCGCCCAGGAGTGAATCAAGGGCTGTGCACTTTGTTAACAGAGCTGTGCACAGCGGCAACATGTTCAAGTGCCCCTCCCCCTGCTGCTCTGCAGCCGCGTTGCTCCTCTGGCTTGGAGCTCCTGGCCAGCTGCTCCCGGGATCCTCCTGCTTGCTGTGCAGAGTAGGGGATGATGTCAGGGTGTCCCCCTCTCCCCGCTTTCCTCCTGCCCATGTACCCCATCTCCACAGAGCGGGGGACAGGGCTCAGGAGCAGGAGAGCTCAGCTGCTGCAGTCTGAGACTTCTGGTGTGAGTGCCTTAAAGAGACAGTGCATGGTCTCCCATAGACTTCCCCAGCAGCCAGCACTCACACAATCTGTCCTTCTCTGTGTGCATGCGTGTGTGTGTGTCTCTCTCTCTCACGCATATGCACACACACTGTCTCTGATACACTGTCTCTGACACACTCACCTCCCAACACATACTTGTGTTGTTGTTTTGTTGTTGTTACTTCTTGGAACTTCCTGCAATGCACATATATTCTCTGTAATTTTATTCTTTGACTAGTCTATGCATTTCATAATTTTATTTCTCTCATGCTTAAATTTAATTAGTTGAGTAGTGAGTTCTAAAATGTCTAACCTGTCCTGGCTGGAGTAATTATCCCTATGGTAACTTTTAAAAAATATATATTATATCTAGGGTTTTTGCTTCTACTTGCACACCTGCACATTACCTCAAAATTGGTGCCTATAACAAAATTCATTCCACACATGGATGGAAAAATTTAGAGGGAACATTGGACTTGTACATGCTTTGGAGAAATGGATCAATGAGCCAGCAGCAATGACTAAAATGGCAAATTTGTTCACAGTTCTCAGTTCTTGAAAGGCAGAGGACATTCATTGTAATAGGAATTTCTGTAGGTTTATGCAAACCCTAACTTCAAGAATATACAGGAACAGACAATCTTTTACTTGCCCTATTGTCCAGGCAGTGGCTCCAGTCAGCACAGATTTTATTCTAAGATTCTTAATTCTATGGCTGTCATTGGGCAGACTCATTGTTGTCAGTTCCAAGGACAATTTAAGGCAAATTGGGACCACAGGCCCATCCTTACGTGGATTCCCCAAGGACCAACCCCCATACTGTGGCCCTGTCCCCATGCTGTGGCCTCATCTCACTGTGGGATGCTAGTTGCAGGGGCCAGCTACATGAGCGGTGTGACATGCTGGTACAGGGGCCCACCATCACTTTTATTTGGGTTGGTTGAGGCCTCCTCCCCTCATCCTGAACCACAACTCCCTCTCTTCAGGTGGGCATCATCCGTTCCAGAGGCAGGAAAACTCAGCTCCCACTCACTGAGGGGTGTGTGTGTGTGTGTGTGTGAGAGAGAGAGAGAGAGAGAATGGAGGCATCACTTGACACCACCCAAGTAAAACCATAATGAGATGACAGGAACAGTCGCCCTTTGTTCCACCAGATTCCCCTGTTGGGATGGTGACAGACCAAATAGCAGCAGATTTCAGCACCAACAACCCATTTAAGATGGGTGAGAGCAGTTCACACCTCTTACATGATTTTAGGCTATCTGCGGAGTCAGGTAGATGTCACTGCCTCAGTTATACTCAGGTCACATTTCCAAGCCTTCCCTCTCAGTCATGAAGGATAGAATGAAACTTAGATGCTGATATCATCACTTGACTTCAAGAATATGCAGGAACAGACAACCTTTTAGCTATCTTATTGTATCGGTTGGTTCAGGTGTTGACTCCACTCACCAAAGATCTGGAGTACAAAGTGCTTGTTGGGCCTTGCCTTAATCTAGCTTCTGGTCAGTTCAACAATGTTTTTGCAGGCGGCTCTCCTAATGAGGGTCTCTGCCTCCGTGGTTCTCTGATGGTCTCTCGATGATCTGTTATTTGGAAACTTGAATGAGTAAAAATGTTCTCAGTGGCTGAGATAGTTTCCCTAAAATTCCACAAGTCACAAAAGTTTTTCTAAAGTTGTGTTTGCGTTCCCTGATTGTATTGCTTGGTTTTTTCCTAACTCCTCTTGTCCTATGATGCTCCAGCCAGTATTTTATTCCACATCACCCTGCTTAAATCTTTCATGTATGAAAAGTTTTTCTAGTCTACTGCCTTCTTTTTGGGGGGTGGAGGATGGTAGTGAGGAGAGGATGGGATTATTTTTGAAATAATTAAAAATAAGAGGTTTAGGAAACATTACCAATGAGAAAAGGTTGAAAGAACTGGGCATGTTTAGAGAAGAGAAGGCTGAGGGGAGACATGATAGAAGTCTTCAAATACATAAAAGATGGTTATAGAACACAAAAATGTCCAAACTGGGTCAGACAAATGGTCCATTGAACCCAGTAAACTGTCTTCTGACAGTGGCCGTTGCCAGATGCTTCAGAGAGAATGAATGGAACAGGGTAATTATCGAGTGATCTATCCCCTGTTGTCCAGTCCTATCTTCTGGGAGTCAGAGCTTTAGGGATACCCAGAGCATGAGGTTGTGTACCTGACCATCCTGGCTAATAGCCATTGATGGACTTATCCTCCATGAATTTATCTAATTCTTTTTTGAACCCAGTTATACATGTGGCCATCACAACATCCCTGGCAATGTGTTCCACAGGTTGACTGTGTTGTCTGAAGGAGTACTTCCTTATGTTTGCCTTAAACATGCTGCCTATTAATTTCATTGGGTGACACCCTGGTTCTTTTGTTATGTGAAGGGGTAAATAACACTTACTTTCTGTACACCATTCATGATTTTATAGATCTCTATTATATCCCCCCTTAGTCACCTCTTTTCTAAATGGAATTGTCCCAGTCTTTTTAATCTCACCTCATATGGAAGTTGTACCATACCCATAATCATTTTTGTTGCCCTTCTCTGTACCTTGTCCAATTCTAATATATATATATTTTGAGTTGGGGCAACTAGAACTGATGCAGTGGTCAAGGTCTGGGTGCATCATGGATTTATACAGTGACATTATGATATTTTCTGCCTTATCTGTCTCTTTCCTAATGGTTCCTAACATTGTTAGTTTTTTGACTGCTGCTGCTCATTGAATGCATGTTTTCAGAGAACTATCCATGATGACTCCAAGATCTCTTTCTTGAGTGGTAACAGCTAATTTAGTCCCCATCATATTGTATGTATAGCTGGCATTATGTTTTCCAATGTGCAGGACTTTGCACATCAACATTGAATTTCATCTGCCATTTTGTTGCCTAATCGACTAGTTTTGAGATATCTCTTTGCAGTCAGCTTTGGCCTTAACTATCTTGAGTAATTTTGTCTCATCTGCAAACTTTGACACCTCACTGTTTACCCCTTTTTGCAGATAATTTTTGAATATGTTGAACAGCTCTGGTCCCAGTACAGATCCTTGGGGGACCCTGCTATTTACCTCTCTCAACTGTGAAAACTGACCATTTATTCTTACCCTTTGTTTACTATCTTTTAACCAGTTACTGATCCATGAGTGGACTTTCCCCGGATCCCATGACTGCCTACTTTGCTTAAGAGCCTTTGGTGAGGGACCTTGTCAAAGGCTTTCTGAAAGTCCAAGTACACTATGTCCACTGGATCACCCTTCTCCATATGTTGTTGACCCCTCAAAGAATTCTAATAGAGCGGTGAGGCATGATTTCCCTTTACAAAAGCTGTGTTGACTCTTCCCCAACATACTGTGTTCATTTATGTGTCTGATAATTCTGTTTTTTATTATAGTTTCAACCAGTTTGCCTGGTACTGAAATTAGGTTTACCAGCCTGTTATTGTCAGGATTACCTCTGGATCCTTTTTAAAAAATCAGCATTACAAGCTATCCTTCAGTCATCTCTGGTACTGAGGCTAATTTAAGCAATAGGTTACATACCACAGTTAGTAGTTCTGCAATTTCATATTTGAGATCCTTCAGAACTCCTGTGTGAATCCCACCTGGTCCTGGTCACTTATTACTGTTTAATTTATCAATTTGTTCCAAAACCTCCTGTGCTGACACCTCAGTCTGGGACAGTTCCTCAGATTTGTCACCTAAAATGAATGGTTCAGGGGTGGAATCTCTCTCACATCCTCTGTAGTGAAGACCGATGCATAGAATTCATTTAGCTTTTCTTCAATGGCCTTGTCTTCCTTGAGTGTTCCCTGACTTCTCACCTCTCCCAGGATATGGTAGCCCATGCGGGAGAATAAAGGGACCCTTTTGTGCTCTTATTCCTCTGTGTGGAAGTGTAACCAGGGTCAAATCTTAGCCATTAGCATTGTGAGGGTGATTCAGACTGTATGCTCATTCAGTATTTAGCCTTGCTGCCGAGATTCCCACCAAATGTGCCAATTCTGATGGTGAATTGCATCTGTAACTGGATTGACACCACCTGCTCTTTTCACACTGGCTACTGAATACAGCAATCAAATGGCAGGGACTTTCAATTACAATCACATTAGGCTAGAATTAAATTGATGGCATGGGGTGAAAGACTTCATGTCCCATTACTGATCTTTTGAGCTACCCCCATGATAGCCTGATATCAATTTGTTCAGTCTAGCCATAAACCTGCACACAGTGTGCAGTGGCTACACAGAAGAACCTGTATTAGTGACAGACATCTTCTCCATATCTTGACACTTTGATCTGGTTTTCATTTTCTCCCTACTCCTGCTATTACAAAGTGTTAGTCAAAGGAAGAAATAAGGAGGACTGTGATAATTCTTTTCTTTCCTGAAAGAGCATTTTTGCAGTCCTCTCATAGATCAGCTTTTGGTGACTAGTCAATCAAACTGTATTTCTGGGCAGTTTCTTTTCCCAAAAGGTCTATCTACAGCATAACAGTATGAAGCCTGTTTCACTGACAGATTTGTAAGAGGCTGTGATTTCAATGAGCTAAGGGCTTGTACACACTACAACTTATGTTGGTGTAACTTATGTCACTCAGGGGTGTGAATAAGCCACCTCCTGAGAGATGTAAGTTACACCGAACTAACTGCAGGTGTGGACAGTGTTATGTTGGTGGAGTGCTTCTCCCACGACATAGCTATCACCTCTCGGGGAGGTGGTTTTATTATGCTGCCGGGAGAGCTCTCTCCTGTCAGCATAGAGCATCTACACCACACATGCTACAGCGGCGCGGCTGCACTGATGAAGCTGTGCTACTGTAGCACTTCAAGTATAGACTAGTCTTAAGTCTCTTTCCAAAGTTGTTACTCACCTTGCTCAGATGTAGAGGACCTCCTGGATTTATTAAAGACTCTGGTGTATTTATACTCCACGATGAAATTGAAGATTTATTTCTAAATAAGGGCTCTTGCATCAACTACTGTAAAGATACCAGTGGCAGCTATCAAAGCTGTGAAAGGTAAAATTTATGCATTCTCCTACCTTGGGATGTCAACTCAGATATTTGTATCTTTCCATGTAAATCCCTGGTACATTTCTTCATTCAACATTGATGGTAACCCCACCTTTACTGGGCATCTTTTCCATTGACAGATATGGAAAATAGAAAATAAGTCGTACCTATCAGTGGTCTTCTTCCCTTTTTTTTTTTTTTGGTTAAGAGAGGGGAATTTTACTCAGAATCCCATCTTTTTTACCTAATTTGTCTTCTGAATTTTACCTCAACCAGTGTAGTCTTAAAAGGAACTGCCTAATGACCATAAAACCCTATCGTACTGTACAACATATGTTTATTAGGCATACAACCTGTATACATTCTTTTCATGCTATTTAGGCTATAGTATGCACAAAAATACTCCATTTGTGGTGCCACACTGCATGCTCTTAGAAACTATTAGAAGCCTTTGGAATTCCCATGACTGTTTATTCATTCTTTTGTTTAGGAGTCAGTGACCTGCAAGCGCTCATTATGAAGAGAGATCTGTTTTTTCTGGTGACTCTAATGAGCCTTGCCTTCCTGTCACTGTTAAGATCTGGATATCCTCAACATATTGCAGAAGAGTCCTGCTCTGTTCAGATTCTTGTTCCAGGCCTCAAAGGTAATGTTTGAGTCTCTCCCTCTGCCTAAATATTAATCCCTTTTTTCTTACAGGTTTATTTGAACCAATTTCAAGTCATATGCAATTTCTAGCAGGGACTAACATCTCTACAAGGTGCCTTACAATTGCCCTTTCCATAGTAGGATTTGAAATAATTTTCCAAACATGGCCAAGCACAGTTTGTAACATGATGTGTGTCCATTAAAACAACATGGTTACAAACTGCAGGCCTGACTCTGCAAAGCCCACTCATGAAGAGTAGCCCTGGTTACTCAGATGGGTTTTCCTGATGACTTCAGTGGGTTTATGCTCATGAGTAGTACTCAACGTACATAAAGGTTGCAAAATCTGGCTCTGTGTTCTGACTGTCTAGAAAACGTTTTGTAAGCCTTTATTGCCCCTTTGAGAGGGACTACTTGGAAGTAATCAATAACTATATTTGCTAAACTGAAGTACACCTTTCTTTGTGGCAAACTCTGAGATTGCTGAGCACCTTCAACTTCCATTGACTTAAATGCTCCGTGCCTCTCAGAGTTTGGCCAGGTATGAGTATGAAAATAAAGCTGCTTACTATTTGCTCTACATTTTGGCCAAGAATATTGCCTGATACAGATGGTAAGACAAAATATTGGTCTCTTCATGTAAAGGAATACCTTGGCATCCGTAATTTAAATAGCACAGCACATCTAAATTAATTATTGTTCTGAAACAATAGCATGGGTTGCCAATATTATACATAATGATCTGAATTAAGGGTGTGTGCAAAATCTTGGCCCTATTGAAGTCAATAGCAAAACTCCCATTGACTTCAATAGGGCCAGGATTTTGCCTGAGATGTATATAAGGATGTTATATGTGCCATTTCCAATAAGTGTGTATGGCAAGAGACTCAGTGAGCTACAGACTAGGAACAATTAACATATCATCAGCTGACAAACTTGCATTGTTTAAAAACTATACAATTTATCTACATATGAAACCTTACAGTTTTTCTTGTGGTTGTGCCTCTATTGTCAGATCATGTCACTCATTTAAGATAGGTGCCACCAGTGTTAAGCCCAGTAATAAAACTCTTATTTTTACTGCACAACTGAGAAATGCTTTACCTCATGAGTTTTTAGATCACTGACCTGAGAAAAAAGGTAGAGTTTTCTTTTCATAGGCTGGTCCCTGAACTCTTAACCATGTTAACACCTGAGGTGGGGATGAAAAGTAGAGCAGTGTTAGTTTGATGCATTCAGACAATCCATGGTTTGACTGAGCCTTAATTATTTCCATTCATCTGCTGTCTTTAGTATGGATGTCACACAAATAACAGCATTATCAAATTTATTATTGCATAACCTAGTGCAGGGGTCGGCAACCTTTCAGAAGTGGTGGGCCGAGTCTTCATTTATTCACTCTAATTTAAGGTTTCGCGTGCCAGTAATACATTTTAACGTTTTTAGAGGGTCTCGTTCTATACGTCTATAATATATAACTAAACTATTGTTGTATGTAAAGTAAATAAGGTTTTAAAAATGTTTAAGAAGCTTCATTTAAAATTAAATTAAAATGCAGAGGCCCCTGGAGCTGTGGCCAGGACCTGGGCAGTGGGAGTGCCACTGAAAATCAGCTCGCGTGCCGCCTTTGGCACGTGTGCCATAGGTTGCCTACCCCTGACCTAGTGATAGAGACGAATGATCAAGTGGTCAGAACGCAGCATGGGGAATGAGGAACTTTAATCCTGGTTCTGTTGTTGACTTTCTCTGTGTCCGTGGGCCAGTCCCTTAGCCTTTCTCCTTTCATTTCCCCATTTGTATAATCAGGATAATTCTATATACACACATTCATCACCTCACAGTAATTTTGGGAGGATTAGTTAGTTAATGCTTATAAAGCACTTAGTGCCATCTAAATGCTAAAATTGCTATTATTACAATGTAGAACTTTCCCAGCAATAATTCTGGCCTCTTTTTTTTAGTAAGGTAATCAGGAATCGAGCCATAAAACAGTGAGGAAGCCTGAAAACCAGAATGCTTTAGTGCTTTCACTCCACCTAATTAGAAACAGCCATTGACATGGTGAGGGTGATTGATGTACAATTTCAGTGAGGCACATAATGGCCTGCTAAGCTTAATGTAAAATCACTAAAAAGCCACCAATGCCTAAACTAAACTGTCGAGGGACTGACTGTCAAAGAGGAGTGGTAGTGATATACAGAGCCTTTCATCTGTTGGCTCAAATCCAGCCCATGTCAGGAATGACCAAGATTTCCGCTAAACTGAGTATATGTATGGCCATATGCCCAAAACTCAGCTCCTGTGCAGAGCTGAATGCTTCTCACAAGCAACACTTAAATATGCAATAGCTCCTCCGCTGCTGAGTTGCCACTGATATCTGTGGCCACAGTGGAGCAAAGCATCTCATAATGGAGCCCAACACAGCCAGCTGGGCTCTGACTACCTTAGAAGGATGTCCCAGAAGATCTCCCATCCCTGTTCCTTACTGGGAGCTTATACTTGGAACGTGTCTGTAGTAGGCGTTGGGGAGAATGGGGGAAGAAGAGAGGTTATGGGGAACAGAGGAAAGAGATGTTGGGGACCCTGGGAAGTGTGGGAATTGGGATACCCTGGAAAGGGAAAGAGATTTCTCGGAGGGGTAGAAGAAAAAGATAATAAGGGAGACTTAGGAATGGACAGAGATAAGGAAAGAGAGAGGACCCAAAGAAAAGAACAATGGAGAGAAAATGGGAAGAAGAAAATGGAATATAGAGAAGGAAGGAAACTTGGAATGGAAATAAGACTGGAAAAAGAAAAAGAAGGGAATAAGAAATAAAAAATAAAAAAGCCACACACCGATTTACGCATTCATGTCCTTACATCTTAGGTGTTTTTTAAAAAAATATAAACCTAATGAAATAGACGAGATGATTTATCCTTTGACCTAGATGGGATTGGGAAGAGGAAGGGTACTGTGGTTCTGGGAGTCCACATGGCACAATGATGCATGCTTTAGAAATTCAGAAGTATAAGATTAATAATTAGAAAAGCATGATGGTACATGAGAGAAGAGATGGAGGATTAAGACCAACTACATTGCTCATTCAAACCTCTCATAAAACACTAGTACTTCTGCCAGGCCCATAAGAAGTGAGTTTATTATTGTTATGGAGAAGAAATTATATATATATATATATATATATATAAACCTTCCGAGCTATTCTAAGCTCTGGATTTTCCAATTTGTCCTGTCTTCTGTCTTTGAAACTGTAAACTCTTCAGAGCAGGGACTGTCTTAATATTCTCAATGATATGTCACGCACAAAAACAGTTGACATGAAATACATAAAAATAATTATAATAATCTTTCTTCCTGTGTATTCACTCCTGTGTTAATAGTTCTGTTCACATATAGGGAACGTTGGTAATGACAGAAAATTATCACCAGCTAATGGGTTCTCAGTAGCCTATGTGTTTATTATGACTATTATTATTTGTATTATGGTAGAGCCTAGAGACCCCAACTGAAATCAGGGGATCTCATTGTACTAGATACTGTACAAACATATAGTGAGACACAGCCGCTGCCCGAAATTACTTACAAGGCAAGGAAAAGATACAAGAAAGTAGGGAAAAAGGCAATATTATTATTGTTGCCCCCTTACAGATGGTCAAACAAATAGAGGCAGAAACGGAACTCAGATATTCTAAATCCTAGTCTAGTGTCTTAACCAGTAAGACCAGCCTTTCTCTCTTTGGTGGTCTTAGTCCGCATCAGAAAACCCACAATAGTCTTAGGTGCTGACTGGCACATCAGGCAGTCTGAGCAGAAAGGCAATGACTTAATGGGCCTAGAAACTGATGTATTCTTTCATCCTTTGAAATGGTCCCTCCAGGTCAAGGTCACTGCGAGGAAACATGCTATTGCTGCCCTCAAACTAGGAAAAAAATGCAGGCAAGCACAATTCCTGAAGCAGGTGTGATCTATGTTAGTGACCCCGATGTGTGGCTTTCACTCTGGAATGACTCATGAAGTAATAGGCTCTAGTATCCTGCTCTGCGTCTCCACAGAAAAAAAGACTAGAGGGAAAATACTACAAAGATTTATGTTTGGCAAGTAAGGTACCTATAATCAGCTCACAGGGGGGAAGATAGTAACATGGAGTCTGTTGGCCACTCAATGATAAAAAAAACAAAAATTCTTTAATGTGCCAAAGACTAGTAAAAGTCATACTAATTATATCATTTACTGTGAGTTGTCAGCAGTATTTTTGCATGGAGAGCAGGGGCCTCCCCCTAGCTTTGACTATCTGAAGGTGGCATTGGTAGATGGTCAGAAGCCTGAAGACATTAGTTGGAGCTGCTATCCTCTGGAGGCACAGGCAGCCTTAGAATTCTGACTGCAGCCCTCGAATAAGGAGCAGAGGCCTGTGGAGATTGCTGCTTTCAAGTATGTGAGACTCCATTTTGTTCTCAGCAATATTTCTTCTCTGTGCACTTCCCTTCCTTATGGTGACTGTGGTTTGTGTTAGAGAACTCCATGACTACACGTGGACCATAAGCTTCATGTTGGCTACCCTGCTTTACATACAAGATACAGCGTTATTGGAAAACTTATCAATATTCACATTCCTGGGTCCACAGAGTATGATGGCGTCAGCTTTGCCTTTAGTTTCAAGATGTCAGTTCATCTCATTGTAGTCATTGGCATTGTTTTCTTTTATGTTTGTGGTTTTCTTCTTTTTCACAGAAGCTTTTGTTTTCTTAGCTGGGACTTTGTTAAATTGCTTATCGAGATTCTTATTTATTTAATTAGTACAGATATTTGAATTGTATTTTAAGTAACGAAATATAGTAGCAGGGGTACAGAGCAAACCACTCAACCACAAATACACAGTTAATGAAAACAAGACAGTTTACATTTATGAAGGCTGCTATTTAAATATGAAGAGTCTATATTTTATGCCCTGAGCTACTTGAGCATGAATAGAATACAGAGGGGTTCAGACTAAAGAAATTAAGAGATGCAGCAAATTAGCAGGAATGAAGATGAAGGCATTTCCTCCTATCGGTCCCAATCTATCATTACTCAGCAAAACACTTAAGCGTGCTTAATGAGACTTAATATGTGCATCACGTTAAGCATATGCTTACGTGGTTTGCTGAAGAGGGATGGATTTAAACATGTGCTTACGTGCTTTGCTGAATTGGGATGTAATACAGTTATGCAGTCAAGATGATATAAGTTTGATGGTGCTGATGTACTACTGGATGTGTCTGCCGTGTCTACTCGTGGGAATAATCTTATTGGCTTTAGATGAATAAGGGCTGCAGAATCAGGCCTTTTGTTTAGGCTATATCTAACTACAAATTACTTCAGTATAACTTATGTTGCTTAAGCATGTGAATAATTCATGCCCCTGAGCGATGTAAGTTATACTGACCTAAGCCCTGGTGTAGACAGTGCTATGTCAGTGGAAGAGATTCTCCCGCTGATAAAGCTAATGCGTTTTGTGGAGGTAGGAGTTATTAAGCCGACAGGGGAGCTTTCTCCCATTGACTTAGAGTGTCTTCACCAGAAGTGCTAGAGCAGCGCAGATGCACCTAGCCTTAAGAGTCAGTTATGTATTCTCTGCCCTTACTGTAGGTATCCATGTGACTGGTTAATAGGCTGTGCCATATTCTTCATGCAACACAGGAAGGCTACCAAAGTCAAAATCCTCAGCTTTTTTCCTTAGTGTACATGTGGCTTTTTTCCAAAGGCAAAACAAAATGAAGTTCCTCCAGTCATTTATTACTGATAGCAATTCAGACTGAGATATCTACAGGAAGTGATGAATCAATATGTTTTATTCTTTCTTCTTCTTTCCTTTTATATTAATAGGGGAGGCTGGAGAAAAAGGGGAGAAAGGTGCTCCAGGGCGGCCGGGGAGAGTTGGACCTTCAGGAGAAAAAGGTAACTTGGTTAAAGAAGACGGGTTAAGAGAGTTATTCTTGATCAAAAGTTTTCCTGGTTGATGATGAGAATCCTTTCTGTCTTTGCTAAGACTAAGGCTTCCCTGGCCATTTCCTTGTGCCCTACACACTCCATTTGGAGACTGTGGCTACCACTCTTCTGATCAAAGAGACTAATTTTGGAACCCATGAATGCTGTTTCTTGATTTGCCAGAGGAATCCCTGTTGAGAAAGACATTACGTTATGTGGCCTCCATGTTATTCTTAGCTTTTGCTGCCTGGGCGATACTGCTGCATATCAGTGTGAGACATTAGCACTAGATCACTAGAAAAACAAGTTCAAAATCTGATTTTCAGACCCTGTTCTCTACTTCTGTTTGCACACAAACGTGCATGCCCTTTTGCCGCATTAATACCTGCAAATACAGGTGTTAGAATTTGCACAGGCAAAAAACGTTTTGACATTTGTTGTGTGACCTTGGGTGACTTGCACACTTCTTGTGTCACAGTGTAGCCCTCCATAAAATGAGTACACTAATACTTGTGGTGAATACATTTAATTAAAACTTACGAAGGACTTTGTGATCTTCAGATGAATGGCATTTTATAAATACATAATTATCAGAGCTGAGTGAAATTCAGAATTTCCAATCTATGGGAAATTCTGACATTTCAGCATTTGATTTTCTCCTGAAATGGCATTTTTGATTGAAATTAAACATTTTGACATTCCTGAAATAAAAATGTTTCATTTCAGTTTATTGAACTGACCTGAAATTCTTCTTTTTAAATAATATCATTATTAAGCTGCATTTCCATATGGTGATGTATCATGGCAGTCACATGACTCATTATGGCTATTGTAGTCAGGAAGCCTGATGCACCCATTCTCTACTCTGGGTCTGGCTCCCTGACTGGACGACATCTCCCATAATGCACCAAAAGTCATGTGACTGCCATGATGCACCATGAAGCTCAGCCTGCATGAAATCAGCTCATTGCCTTATGGGAGATACTGTTAGACCCTGCAGGGCTGGAACTTGGAAGGTTCAGGGCCGCTGATCAGGGCCCTGCAACCCATTAGGCAAACTAGGCGGTCGCCTAGGCTGCTACAATTTGGGGGGCGGCGACCGCGGCGGTATTTCAGTGGCGGGACCTTCCGCTGCCTCTGTGGGGGGCGGCATTTTGGGGCGGGACCTTCCGCCGCCTAGGGCGGCAGAAAAGCTGGTGGCTCTCCTGCCGCTGATGCCTCTGCATTGCCATGGGAGGCTTAGGCTTAGGCTAGGCTCCAATGGGAGGACCCTGTGAGGCTGGGTTTGGCAGGAAGTAATGCTTAACAGGACTGGAGTGGTGGCCCCTTACAGCCCCCTGATTGGCTGATGCCAGTATATAAATCAGGAAGCCATGAAGGGGAACTGTCTGAGCAACAACGCAGACTACCTTGCCCATTTCTGCTCCAGACCCTGATTGTGATAGGCCCTAGACTATGGCTTCTGACCCCGGTTTGTCCTCGACTTTACTATTCAATTGCTGTCTGTAATCTGGTGCCCGACCCCAATTTCCTGGTAACCTGACCCTGCCTGCCACCTGTTGCCTGAGCTCTCAGTTCACCCTCTGGCCTGTCTTGGACTCTGACCTCCCAGTACCTGATTCAGCCAGACTAATGACTCCTGGCTCCAACCACTCAATCTGACTGCCTTCGTCCTGATTGTGACAGATATAATCCTTCAGGGATCCTGGCCCATAGGAGAGAATGGGGCCTGGAATTATAACTCCCATAAAACAATTTGTCATGATAGGAATATGCAGTTAAATGTTGTATTGAAGTGATATGAAATGAAAAATAGAAAGGCAGGACTGGAAGGGACATCCTGGGTCATTGAGTCCAGTCCCTTGCTGTCTCAAGCAACCATGTTATATAATCGGTTCATAAATTTATCAAGCTCCAGCTTAAAACTAGTTAGGTTGCTTGCCCTCACCACCCCATTCAAAGGCTGTTCCAGAACCTCACTCCTTTGATGGTTAGGAAACCATCTCCTAATTTCCAGCCTAGATTTCTTCTAATTTCCAGCATCAACATTTTGGATCAGTTCCGAAATCAATGTATTCAGATTTGGGTCATTTAGATTTTCCTGACTAAAAATACTAATAAAAAAACCTGTCTCAATTTTTTGGAGAAACTACATTTTCTGTTGGAAAAGTTGTTACAATAGAAAATTTCTGCCTCACTTTAATAATTATAATGCTTTCTCATTTCTGTGTGCCTCTGCAATTCTGATTTCCTGCCAGGCCTGGAGGAGGAAGTGCTGAAATAAAAATACCTTGCAGAAAAAACACCAAAACCATCAAGAGACAAAGGAAAATAAGAGTTTCATGGCCTATGTATTGGTATACAGATGATGCTTCCAGAATGACTGAATAGAGGCAAAACCTTTTATACCAGTCAAAAAAATTAAAGAGCAAGACATTTTTTTCAGCTTTCCTTTATCCAGCCAGGTTCAGAATAGATTGTATTGGACATATTCTCAGAACACCTGAAGATGCAAATAATTTGTTTTAGCAAAGTGTGAAGAGTTTATAAAACAAACTCCTGTATGAAATGGACTCTAATTAGCTAGTCTTTTCATTAGTATTTTATAGTTTTAAAAAATTTGTCTACATTAATTGCTCTCTACAAATGCTTTTTTTCCACACGAATACCGGTTGTTATTTAAAAAATAATGTGGAATACATTATACTAAAATTATTCAAGGCGATTAAAAACTCTATTTTTTGCACCTTTCTTCCTCATTAGGGACCCTCCCCACCCCCAATATGGTATATTCAGTTCACCAGGCTTTAAGAAGTGCCTCACTAGCAAGGAAGCAATCCCGATTGCAGACAAGCACTCCCATTGCATCTGCTGCCTTGGGGAAGGCCACATCCAGCAAAAGTGTGGTCTCTGCCATCACATCCAGCCACGATCTCGTAAGGACAGATAGCTCTGACAGAACATTATCTTCATAATGAGGCGGCTCTTAGGCCCTCACAGGATCCACACCATGAGTCACCTGGCAGACGTCAGTCTTCCCCAGAGCCCTCTACAGCTAAAGGCTGTGGGTCGAGGAAACAGATTGCTGACACCTCTCGCATGTCATCTAAGAAGAGAGCGGGAAGTCCTCATAGTGAGCCCTGAGATAGCTGTAAGCGGTCCCCATCTTGCTCAGTATCTTTGACACCATCGGTACTGAGACCATCTCAGTCCAGTACCCATGGCTCATGGAAACCAACAGTAGCCGGTACTGCTGACATGCTCATGGATCCTATGGGCCTGGGCACCGGGACCTGGGCACCAAAGGACAGGAGTAAGCACTCTGCTAAAAAAGAGCTCCCTGTATGTGAGTCTACATCGGTAACATTATCATCGCCTCATCCAGAGAGAGCGGTACAGACAAGATCCCCGTCTCTCCCAGCACTGCCACCAACGCCGGGATGGTCAGTGCTGGCGAACCAGAGGAGGTGGTGTCACAATACTCCTCTCAGGCTCCATATGGTGCTCAATACCAGCAAGGCCCATGTCTGCAGATGGCCCCATCACCACCACCCTGGTATGGCCACGTATGAGCACCACCACCGGGCTGTATGCCACCATCATCCCAGTGGTCTTATTGGGACCCATGGGCAGCATATCACCAACATGCCTCTCAAGAACATGCCATATCACCAACATGCCTCTTGCCCAAGAACCTTCCAGGCACACCACCTCGGCCGCAGCATCCAGCGCTTTGGAGCCTCCACAAAATATCATAGAGGAACGGGAAGGTGGGGGCAAAGAAGCAATGACACCGAAGAGCATATCCTCCTTTTCCCTGGATGAAGCTGTCATGCCTTCCCCACCATCTCTGGCGGACAACTTTTGTCTCTTCCAAAGATTGGCAAAGAGAGTTGCAGACACTCTCCAAATACTTCTGAAAGAAATCAAGGATATTCATCATCGGCTCCTTGACATCTTCCATGCTTCCTCCTCATCAAAAATTGCCCTCCCTATTAATGAGGCCATCTTAGACCCAGCAAGACCTACCTGGCAAACCCCAGCATGAGTAGCACCAACATCCAAGCGGGTAGACAAAAAATACGATGTCCCCGCCAATGAAACTAAATTCCTCTTCTCCCACCCACCACCCAACTCCATTGTGGTGGACGCCATCAATTCCTGCGGCTGGCAACACCAGTCAAGGGCCACTCCCTAAGATAGAGACTGGAAGTGCCTAGACCTTTTTGGTAGGAAAGCATACTTCTCAGCCATGCTTCAAATCCATATCACCAATTACCAGGCCCTCACAGCGAAATATGATTATATAAACTATTCAAAACTGAATGACTTTATTGAGCAGATACCGGAGTTACATTGTGACCAATTTAAGGCTTTTATCCAGGAGGGCCAGTTAGTGTCAAAAACATTTCTGCAATCTGCCCTTTACGTGGCTGACACAGCAGCTAGTGGTGATACGTGGGCGTCATGGTTCCATCTGTTGGCCTTCCCGAAGGAAGTACAGTCTCCTGTTGAGGACCTCCCTCCCTTTTGAGGGCACAAAGCTCTTTGCAGAGAAGACTGATGCTCCCTTCACACCCTGAAGGACTCTATGGCCACTCTCCAGTCACTGGGTATCTACACACCAGGATAAAAAAGACTATTTAGTCCCCAATCGCTGCATAGACACACATACATCTCAATATTAACCTCAATGCCACCATGAGCCACAAAAAAAGAAAGGAAAATTTTCCAAGTGCAAACCAGCTGGATCACAATCTTCTTCATTCCAGCCTTCTATGTCCAAACACCAGTTCTGATGGGTGGGTCGACGTGCTGTTAGACCACTTCCCCCAATTGATACAGCCGATCAATGCTTTACACCCATTGGCAACATTCTGCAGTGCCTAGGAATTCAGAACATCAGGCCAGTGGTTCCCAGAGATCATTCAAACTGGGTACGCCATCCATTTTACTTTCATACCCCCTCCACAACACCACTATTTTTTTTCCTGTGGGTGCTTGAGCCCCTCAGCATCCATGGAGTCAGCACATATGCTGCTCAGGAGTCACCTACAGTGGAGCACCCATAGGGATACTACTCAAAGAAGAAGTTACTAACCTTGTGCAGTAACAATGGTTCTTCGAGATGTGTGTCCCTATGGGTGCTCCATAACTCACCCTCCTCCCCTCTACTTTGGAGTTCTTGTCTATGGCTCGGCGGTAGAGAAGGAACTGAGGGGGGTTAGCCCGCATGCCTTGAGGCAGGGCACGAGTAGGGACAACGCATGTGTGGGCCTAACGGACACAACTACTGAAGTTCTTCGATCAACAGCACAGGGACACAAGCACACCTACGGTGGAACACCAATAGGGACACACATTTCGAAAACCATCGTTACCGCACAAGGTGAGTAACTTCTTCATCTTCTGCCATCTGGAAAAGACTTGAGGTCATTCTGGACTTGATCCAGAAAAGTCCTTAAGCACATGCTTAAAGTTAAGCATGTGAGTAGTCCCATTGGCTTCAATGCAACTACTCCTGCATGTAAAGTTAAGCACATGCTTAAGTGCTTTTCCTGCCTCTCAGAGAGGAAGTGTGAATGGAACATTAGGACCAGCAATAGTAGGTGAGCTGCCTGTGGATTTTCTCCCTGTGAAAAACAGATGAGGTTTGTTTAATGAACTCTTGTGCCTGCTGTCATTTTTCCAGGGATTGTGTCTATTTATTATCTAGGAACAGGGACTTTAAGAAAAACACCAAATATTGCAAGACTCGTGGTAAAATCATGAGACTTGGTAACACTGAAATAGCCAACACATGGTTGTTTTTTCCAGTATTCTCCAAGCTAACTTTTTATCTAGTGCTATGAGCTGGTTATCACCTGAAGGATATTTATTTATTTCATATTATAGAAGTGCTAAAAGAGTGTGTCCATCCACATACTCTGAGCTGTTAAGTGCTCCACTATCTACAGAGCTCAACCTGTTACTGGGGCAGTAAACTTTTCAGCTCAGTCTTTAACCTCTTTGTGGGCCTGATCTCGCACCATCGGGGACCATGGATGTGTTAGATGACCATGTTCTTTAAGTACTAAGTTATAGTATAATTTTTAAGCACATTTGTACTGAGGTTTATATTTAGTTATTCTTTTGTGACGAACAGACATTAAGTAAAAGAGGAGCTTTCAATAGGGAAGACTGTCAGTCAAAATCTTTATAGCAGTTAACACTGTTAATGTTTATTATATTCTGGTTCTATTTGAGTAAATGGTGGCTCACTTGAGAAAGTGTGTGTAATTCCTTTGTAGTTTTTTCAGTATTTTCTATTTATAGTATCACTTTGTGATCTCGAACATTTCTGTAATTCCTTTTGTGCCGTTTATCTGTTTTATTTGTTGGGCAGGTTAATTCTAAGATAGTGCAACTACTATCTTTGGTTTTATAAGTGTTCAAAAATCAATGAATAAATAAATGAAATATATAAGAAATGCAGTCCTCCTATTTCTGGCCTGATCAGAAGTAGGAAGTACTGGGAACCTTGTGAGAAAATCTCTGCTCTAGTGATATTTGCAGCCCAATTTTGCAGAGCCAAAAGATTTGGATAATTCAAATGAACAATCAGATGTTTGGTATGTATCTAAAATGAACCCAAATGCTAAGCTGTTTGATGTTTCCGTGTCACTAGACATTGGTTAAGAATAAATTCTTGTTACTTTCCTCATTGCTTTCGATTATTCTGCAAGTAGATTACCACCTGTATAATATCAGCATTTTATAAAGCATTGGGTAAGATTTAGATTAAACACAGCTACTAGAACAATTATAATCAGTCATCCAAAGTAATTTAGACCACTGTATTACACTATATGGTATAAGCAAGAGGAAAATATTCTGTATAAGAAATTCTATGACTGACGATTAAATGTCATGAGCCAACTTCTGTCTTTGAATGAATATTGACCTCTACTGAAGTTATGAAAACATTGCATGCATATCTGAAGGAGAATTTAGCCTTAGATTATGGTCCAAGAGTGAATAATGTAGTACAAAGGATTAGCCTTCCACTTGAGTTTAAATCGTGATGACGGTTACAAATGGAAATGAGTTAGGTGACCTCATCCAAGTCTCCGTTTGTGCCCATTATGAAATTACTGTCTACCTCAACACAACTGACATTCTCTCCTCAGAAGATGGATTACTGGTCAGGAGTGATCTGAATGATTTCATAGAGCCATGAGCCTCTGTGTTAGGCCCAAACTTCCAGGAGCATGAACTCCTCAAAACAATTTTAAATAAAAAAGTATAGCAAAGCAAACATCCCCAGATCAGTAGAAATGCCCTCTCAATGCAACCCAAGGTAGACATTCTAAAGCATTTAAAATAAGAAAGGGGTGGGGGAGAGGTGGGCAGGAGATAGGGAAGTAATGTTGAAAAGCACTGTCAAGGTAACTGGACTCTTAAAAATAAAAGTAGCCCTACAGGGTATTTTAATTTACCTACAGTCTTAAATATATGGAGATATACCTATCTCATAGAACTGGAAGGGACCCTGAAAGGTCATTGACTCCAGCCCCCCCAGTCCTTTACTAGCAGGACCAAGAACTGATTTTGCCCCAGATCCCTAAGTGGCCCGCTCAAGGATTGAGTTCACAACCCTAGGTTTAGCAGACCAATGCTCAAACCACTGAGCTATCCCTCCCCCCTGAAAATATGCAGAATAAACACCTGAAAATATACAGAATGTATCTGAACTTTCTGTTATTACACTGCATAGATCTATAAATTAGGTTTCCTCAAAATGTTGTGGAATAACTTGAATCTATGAGCTGCTGAGCATTCTGGCCCTGATCTGGTGAAGCATGTTACCACATGCTAATCATTAAGTGTGTGAATAATCTCATTAACTTCACTGGATTGGGGTCCAAGTGCTCAGCAGTTTGCAGGATCAAGGTCTAAGAGAGAGGTAATAATATCTCAAGAGATATTTTAATATTACCTCCTGCTCATTAATATGCAATCTTCTTCATGTCTGATTCAATATTCACATGACTTTACTGCTCCCTTAGGGGTGTTGCTGGCAGAATTCTGTACAAAAGCCCTGGTGAAAGAGGTCTTGTGTAGACAATTACATATACACAAAGTTGCCATCTGATTCAAAAATATCTTCCAGTTCTACTTTAAAATACATATACAGTATATTTTCACAAAAGTGAGGTTGATGTTTATCATGTTAGATAAAAGTTTAGTTACATAGCTTCGTTGGTACATTAGCACAGTAATTCAGTCTAAATTGTAAACCCCATTGAGAAGCTGCTTTGCTTTCATTATTGTGTTGGTAGTTTAAAGTGCAAAAATTATCACTAAAAGCCACATTTTTAAAAATGTGTGCATAAGTTGTGCCCACAAAAGGTACATGTGTGTATGGCACAGACAGATAATTGATCCTGCAGTTTTATGTGTTTTGCATATGCAACTGCATATTTGACATGCCTTTGTACCTCACAGACGTAGCTTGCTGGCACAATTCAAGCATGTCATATATATATATTTGCCCCAAAGGCTGTTGTGTAGAATTGTATTTTAGAGACCATGATCAGTTTTAAGAGCTGCTTTTTGACTTCCTATTATATCTTGCCATTTGCCACTTGCATGATTTATTATTATTTATTTATTTGTATTGCCATACAATAATAATGGGTGATTTCAACTATCCTCATATTGACTGGGTAAATGTCACCTCAGGGTGTGATGCAGAGGTAAAATTTCTAGACCCCATAAATGACTGCTTCTTGGAATAGCTAGTTCTGGAACCCACAGGAGGAGAAGCAATTCCTGATTTAGTTGTAAGTGGAGCACAGGCTCTGGTCCAAGAGGTAACTATAGCTGAACTGCTTGATAATAGTGACCATAATGTAATTACATTTAACATCCTTATGGAGGGAATAGTACCCAAAAAATCCACCACTGTAATATTGAACTTTAAACAGGGGAACTCCATAAAAATGAGGACGCTTGTTAGATGGAAATTAAAAGGAGCTGTCAAAAGGGTTAATTGTCTGCAAGCAGCAAGGGGACTATTTAAAAACGTGTTGATAGAGGCTCAGACTAAATGCATACCCCAAATCAGAAGAGACAATAAGAGGACTAAAAGACTAACATCATGGCTAAACAGCAGTATAATGGAGACCATTAGAGGCAAAAAGGCATCTTTTAAAATGTGGAAGTCAAATCCTAGTGAGGATAATAATAAGGTGCACAAAGTCTAGCAGGTTAAGTGTAAAGGCATACAAGGCAGGCCAAGAAAGAATTTGAGACGCAACTTGCTAAAGACTAAAGATAGTAAGAATTTTTTAAAGTACATCAGAATCATGAAGCCTGACAAACAGGCACTAAAGGCCACTATGTGACCAAGGTGTCAGTCACTGCTTTCCAGGATACAGTCCTCCTTTCTGTTGTTATGGCCTGCATTCCTTGTTCCTTTGCATTTGGCTGTATTAAAACGCATTTTTTTTGAAGTGGCTCAATAGTTCACCTTTAGTATTTTCTGCCTTCTCTTGCTCATGGGAAGGATCTCCAAGAAGATCAGTTGGATTTGCCTCTTTTTTAGCTCCCTTCCAAGATCCTGAAGTCTTTTATCATCTGTGGAGTTCCATGTGATGCTGAGACATTGGTTTCAAAGTGTATAATCACCAGTAGAGACTTGCAGATGACTGTTTGTACTGTTTGTCCAAATTTGTAGTTACATCTCTTTTGGTCACTCCAGGGAGTGTGGACTGCATTCCCTCCGAGCTTCTATCCTCCCCAACTTTCTCGTGCCGCTTTTGGACTGCTCTTTTGGCAGTTCTGTATTCTGCTAGAACGGACTTCACAGGTGGTCCCCAAATCATAGTTTGAGAGCCAATGATGTAGAGGAATCTCTCTTTAAATTGGTTACTCCATAGGAAGAAATAATTACATGGAGAGAGGCTTTCCCATGGGTAAATTAAATGGTTATCCCATGGGGAGATTAAATCACAGGGAAAAAGGGGTGTAACGCAAGTCCGATGAAGCCCTTGAATGACACTACAGTTTGCTACCAGCCAGTAAGTGTTTCTGTGAGGATGGAACAAGCAAACTCCTGTAGGGGGAGAGAGACTGTAGAAAAAAATCAAATCCAAACAGTTCTTTTAATGAGCACAGAATAATTAATATATGTGTTTCCTGGGTTTGAGATAAACAAACTCTTATTTCTGAGTAGAACACATAGGCTTCATTTTACTGGTTATTATTGATAAGTAGTCTGTTCTGTTTACATAAAAGGATGTGAAGTCACAAAAAGCAAATTAGTTGTGTTTATATATCATGCTATATTTATGGGCTGAATACATGTCTGTTTCATTTCAGATACAGCTGTTTGAAATGAATTATTAAGGACCCCTAGAACTGGGTGTTCAAACCTCTGATATAATCCTTTTATTATAACCCCCAGTCTTCCTATAACCAATTCATATCAGAGTGAGCAAGGCCACTTTTTGATAAGCTTAATAAGGTCATAATAGTCTAACACTTTTTGACACATTTGGAGTTCCTGGGAAATACATCCCCAACATTCATCACATTCCAGCAAAAATAACTCTCTGCAGTTAATACAGTATCACAGACTGAATCCTTAAAGTGTTCACGGAATCTTGAATCCACCATGTGAGCTAAGGCTATCTCCCAGACAGTACTTTCTCAACTGATTGTACAGATTGCTTCTGTTTTTCTACTGGGATCACATGCATTAGGAGGAAAATACCTGTGGTTTCATGTACAGTTTCCTAATTCCACAATGATTGTGTACACATCATTCCTTTTAGAACTTTTGGTCCTTTTCCATAATCATTTGGTGCATAGATAAGTTAAAGATGCCTAGGAAATACCATAGTACAAGACAGTTAGCCAGTAGCCCATCAATTCAGATGTCCTTTCTGACAGCAACCAACACCAGATGCATCTGAGGAAGGTGGAATCTGAGCTTCCTACCTCAGCATAATGCATCTACCGGTAGCTAGTTGTGTGAAACTTTCACCCAGGATAATTAGGAGATTTCTTCCTGACCCTATGGAGACTAGATTTTGCCTAGAAGCATGATATTTGATTGTCCTTATCTTAAAATTATATTTTTAGTTATAAAATTATCTAGGCTTTAAAAAAAATCCAGCCAAAGTACGTGATTACGATCTGCAGCAAAGAATTCCACAGATCCTCAGCTGGCATAAATTGTCATAGCTCTAGTGACTTCAACTAAACTATGACAATTTATAAGCTGAAGATCTGGCCTACTGTGTATAGTAATTTTTCCTTGAATTCATCTCATTGAATGAATGGTTCTTTCATTGTGAGACAATGCATAAAATATGTTGCACGGTTTAAATTAAGATTGGATTTCCTTTGAGAAGAAGACCACATAGGATTTTTAGTGGAAACAGTTGTAGACCAAGCTGCCTCAGGAAATTCTGGGCCAGATTGTCTCCCCTGCTCTAGTCCACTTATGCAGACTCATCGGGCAAATGGGACTTAAAGCTCATGGAGCTCCTTAGCTGGTGAATAGCTGGCATAGCCAGTTGCTACACCATCCCCTGTGCAGTCCCTAGTATAGAGGGCTTACTGGTACGAGGAGGGTGTCTGACCAGAATGTGTTGTGCTCTGGCATGTCTGGCTGGGATGTACATGGGGGCATAGCCAGCGGGCATACTCTTTTGACCCCCGCCATGCCTGGTGGTGGGATGTGCAGCAAAAAACCAAGGCTACTCCCTTTTATTGCTGTTTACAAGTCAGGACAGGGACATTTCCTGGAAAGCCTACTTGAAACAAGTCAGCTGACATACCAGGTATTTACCAGGTATTTACCAGGTCCAGATTATTCCCCCTCCTCATCCCGACGATTAATGATCTTGCTGGCTTCAGAGTTACTACACTACAGGGAAAGAGCAACTTCCAGCTCAGACAAACTTAAGTATATATAGCACCTGTATATCTATTTGGGTTTGCTTAGAAGAGTTGTGGCCTACTAACCACGGGTGGCCTGGTTTAAGCCAAGGCTTCAGTAATGTGCAGGAGTGCCCTGCCTATGCTATTAAAACAACCAGTGTTCAGCAACGGTTGTCAGACACTGGTCCCGCTAGCATTGAAAATGTTTTGGCTGCTAGTGTAGACAGGGCCAAACCATTTTCAGTATTCATTACAGAAAGCATTCTAGATACTGGGTAGCAGGAGATATGTCCCATGCTTTCGAATAGTGGGTTTTGAAGTCTGTTGACACTATCTATGCCAACAGGATAATGATTTCCCATATTGGTTGAAGGGTGTGACGGGGAACAGCCACATTTGTGATTCTTGGCTTGCTTTCCTAGCTTAGACACATATGGTGGTCAAAAGTGGAATTTGGTCTAGTGATCGTAGAATGTGGCCATTGATTCCAACCAGTGGATCGGAACATCACTAATTGATTAAAACTACTTTAGTGATAAATGACATGACAGATACTTTCTGGGGAAGAGTTCAGATAAATGATACCAAGACCCACTCTACAGTGATTCATTGGCCAGATAACAGTGGTTTCTCTTCTTCAGCTTACTTTGTGTGCTATATGATGATAAAGCACGGCACGTACCTCCTACAATGCACTTGTTTTCCATGAGCTATCTGAATATTCTGTTATACGGTACAACCAGGAAAAAAGGGGTCAAAGTCAGATGAAGAAAGTGAATCAAACCTTTTTCTATTAGATTTTTGTGTATACATAATGGAAAGCCAGGACGAACACTGAAAGGAGAAGAGGGTAAATTATGGCAACTCTGTTGACAATTTATGTCAGCTTTTGTAATGTGCATATTTATCCTTTATTCATTAAAAATTGCTGAGGAAGATGATTTCAAGTGGCTCATTTACCACAACTCTACTTTAAAGAACTGCATGGTATCTTCATTAAAATTAATAACACTTTACATTCCTGCTGTGAATTACTTAGACTGTGTGTGTGTGTGGTGTGTGTGTGTGTATCTAGAGGGCAAACGAAAGGCTTTCACTACTTCTCGTTATGATACTGTAACCCTTCTGCCCATCTGAGTTGGCAGCAACAAGGGCCGGGTTCAGTATCTAGGGGTTCTGTTTCAATAACGCAATGCAAAACCGGCTCGAGCCCCCACCCAGTGACCTGGGACAATTACATACCACCACCACCCCCCGGGCACCTCTAAGAGGCAGTACTTCCCCTCTCACAAGCACGGAGTCTGAGTGTAGCAAAATCCTTTTAATAAAGGAGGGAAACAATGCGGCATTATGTTGGGGAAACAGGATTCATAACAAACCATGAGCAAAAGACCCACCCCCAAGTAAGTTTGGCAGTATCCTTTTCCCCTCAGGGTCTTAATTCCAACAACCCAAAAGATCACCCCAAAGTCCCAAAAGTCCAACACCCCAAAAGAATAAGTATGCAACTGTCTCCACTGAATTTACAGAACACAAAGACTAAATTCTGCTCTCAGTTACTTTGTTGCTACTTCATTAGATCAGGGGTTCTCAACCTTTCCAGACACTGTACCCCTTTTGGGAGTCTGATTTGTCTTGCGTACCCCAAGTTTCACCTCACTTAAAAACTACTTGCTTACAAAATCAGACATAAAAATACAAAAGTGTCACAGCACACTATTACTGAAAAATTGCATACATTCTCATTTTTATCATATAATTATAATATAAATCAATTGGAATATAAATCTTGTACTTACATTTCAGTATACAGTATATAGAGCAGCATAAACAAGTCATTGTATGAAATTTTAGTTTGTACTGACTTTGCTAGTGCTTTTTATGTAGCCTGTTGTAAAACTAGGCAAATATCTAGCTGAGTTTCTGTACCTCCTGGAAGACCTTTGCGTACCTCCAGAGGTACGTGTACCCATGGTTGAGAACCACAGCACTAGATGAATTGACTCATTATGCTTGAAGACTTTTAAATCTCTTAAATTCCATAATAGATTCAGTCTTTTGATCCACAAGTTTTTCTGGAATCTCCCCTTATTTTCAACAATACATTGGCATGACAAACTATCTGAGTGGATTTCAGAGTAGCAGCCGTGTTAGTCTAAATTTGTTAGTCTCTAAGGTGCCACAAGTACTCCTGTTCTTCTATCTGAGTGGAGTCATACAAAAACTTTCTTTTTATGGCTTTCAGTCAAATTCTATTTTAATTTATACCTGTGCAGTCCCGTGAAGTCAACTGCACTGAGAAGATTAAATATGCTTCTGTGTTATTTATGTAGCAGGCCATGGATGAGGAAAGAGCTGGACTCCTGGAATTTGACAAACCTTGGTGATTACTCATTGTAATTGCAAAGAAAATTTGCTACAACATTTTCTGCTGCCTGCCATAGAAAATGATACTGAAGTGCTGCTGGACATCTGAATAAAGCAGACAATGTTTTTAACTTGTGTCTTTGATCTTTTTGTTATGTTTAGGAGAAATGGGGGACAAAGGACAGAAGGGCAGTGTGGGTCGACATGGAAAAATTGGTCCCATCGGTTCAAAAGGTATATTTGATTCAATCTTTTTTTCTCCGGTGGTGTCTCAACTGAATAATCAATGGCCAATTATCTTTGAGATGAGTCCCATTCTTATTTAAAATTACTCAGATTGTCTCAGAACTTACCAAAATATACAGCAAGTCCTATAATTTAATCACATTCTAGTCAATCAAAGGATGGAGATCTCTGGACTAGTTGTCTTACACCCTGACACATAGCAGGATCAAGAAGTCTTAGAAACCTGACTTGTGGGTAGATGAAAGAGTCTTTAAATTACATCGACCTCCAAGTATAGGTATTTAAAGGAGAGTGGGTGGGAAGTAGGATTGTACTTTGGCAGAGGCACAGATTCAGAAGCCATGAGGTCTGAATTCCTTGGCCTTCCCACTTCTTATGTGACATTGGTCAAATCATTTTGAACAGCATTTTCAATGGAGCTGTCTAATTTTAGGTTTCTAAATCAAAATTTAGACACCTAAATAAAAGTGGCCTGATTTTCAGATGTGCTACTTCCTTACAGGTTCCACGGAAGTCATTGCTCTGTAAAGTGCCTAAGCAAGTGCTGGGACAAATAACAAGAGATGGAACAGAATGAAACTAGTTATGATGTTTGTTTCTGAATCCAGACTACACAGTTTGGGCCTGTCTTGATGATGAACTAACTGGGACAACAAATCCAAATTCTCCATCATTTGGGGCCCATCTTTACATTATGCATTTTTTTTGCCGTAAATCTTAGTCATTAACAAAAAAAACCTGTTTAGAAACTTTCTGTTAATGAAACTGGTGACGCAATCCATTTGCTGAGCAGCAAAATTGATGATATTTTTCATTTTTTAGGTGAAAAGGGAGATAATGGGGATATAGGGCCACCTGGTCCTAATGGAGACCCAGGTAAACCATGATAGATCTTCAAAGTGTATAGTTTTTTTAAAAAATGTATAAATCATGTATAGTACACATTCCTTTTAAAAATGCTGAAGAATGATGTTGGAACTTAAATTTTTGAATAACCTCTTCTGATTTATGCATTGTAATTTGGATTATACTGCACATCTACAAGGGTACTTTTACAAAACGTTTGTTGAGGATGCAATGACTGCTGAGAGTTGTACTATAATTCCTTCTGGGGGTGGACAACTGCTTGAAAGAATGCGCAATAGCTCCCCACTAACTCAACATGGATTTAAGTATCAGAGGGGTAGCCGTGTTAGTCTGAATCTGTAAAAAGCAACAGAGGGTCCTGTGGCACCTTTGAGACTAACCGAAGTACTGGGAGCATAAGCTTTCGTGGGTAAGAACCTCACTTCTTCAGATGCAATCGAAAGCTTATGCTCCCAGTACTTCTGTTAGTCTCAAAGGTGCCACGGGACCCTCTGTTGCTTTTAACATGGATTTAGTTATTCCAGAAAGCTAATGGGAGCAGGAATGCAACTTGTTCCCAGTCATTCCCACTGTGCAAAAAGACGTCTCTGGACATCCTACTTAGGCTCTAATTCTGCACTAAGAACCCTGTGGGGGACCCGTGCACCTTCATCAACTTCAGTGGGACATCTCATGGGCACAAAGCTGTGCTGTGCATGTGGTTCTCAGTGCAGGAACAAGGCCTAAGGGACTTAGGGACTTCAGGCCACTGTCTACAAGGCCAACAGGCTCAGGCTTTGTAGAATTTATTGGCAGGGTAGGAGGGCATATCTTCATCTACAGCAGAAGTTCTCAAACTGCAGGGGCAGGTGCCCATGTGAGGGGGGGCAGAATGTATTCTGGGGGGCATGAAAAGTTTTTTTGGGAAAAGAACTTATTGCTTACCCCCAGCAATGGATAAATAACTAAGCTGATTCCTCCAGACATATCAGGTCCTCAGATGGTGCTGTGCATTTGACTCTAGATGGCGCTGTGCATTTTCATGGATTTCTGCTAAGCTTGCATAGCATTATACAAAGTCATCGCCCTCTGTACGTTAATCCGTTCTTTGCTACGACATGGTGTGTGCATTTAATTGTAAGCATCAACCACAATTGCAGTTTTTCTTTTGCTCTTATTACAATGGATCGTTGGCTCTGTTTGAATCAGTGCCTTACTGGTTTTAATATTTAGTGAGAGTTGCATGTGGATTTTTTAAGGGTATATGTACTTGTATGTTGGGGAGCGGGGGAGGTTGTAAACCACTACAAAAACAAAGAAGGGGACACAATCAAATACATTTGAGAACCACTGATCTACAGAACTGACCTTATTTTGGTTTTCAAGAATACTGTGATTTTTGCCAGTTATGCTGGTGGAGAGAAGCTGTTTTGCAAAGCCTTTCTACACATCATCTGAGACTCTGAAAAACCATTGGATGATCAACGGGTATCTTGTTAGGAGTATGAAAAGCTTAGGGCCGGTCTACATGTAAAACATTGCTGTGGCACATCTGTACCAGTGCAGCTGCGTCAGTGAAGATGCTGCTATATTGATGGGAGAGCTTCTCCTATCGGCGCAGCTAATCTACTTCCATGAGAGGCGATAGCTATGTTGACGGGAGAAGCGCTCCCTTTGGCATAGTGCTGTCTATGCAGGGGGGCTAGGTTGGTATAACTACATTGAGTGCCATAGTTATACCAATGTAAGTTTGTAGTGTAGACCTGACCTTAGACTCAGATGATGGAAAACAATAGACTATCGGTGCTTTTAGGACAAAAATGCAGCACCTCCCCTGCATTCGAGTATCTTTAATAGATTTTATGTTAGATAATAGAAATGGAAAAATGGAAATGTTGTTTGCATTAATTATGTGTTGTTAGCAACCACTGAATGATACAAATGTAACAGATGTGGTTATTAGGTAGTGAGTAATGAACAATCAATGTTTACTAAAACATCTGCTCTTATGGGAAGGTTAGGAAGGATCAAGGCTATGCAGTGCCTTGTATGTGAAGAGAAGAGTCTTAAGGATAGATAATGACTTGGACTGTGCCCATGCAAAAGGAGAAGGAACCCCGCTTTCACTCCTACATGGGCTACTCAGACTCTGGTCCAGGCATACAGCAGTAAGCAGCAAGGGCCTGCAAAGTACTTTAGCACGTGTGTAGGTTCCAAATGTTCTTAAGAGGTTTGCTGAAGTGGGATGGACTTAGACAGGTGTTTAAAAGCTTTGCTGAGTCAGGGCTTAGTATGTGCTAGCTGCACTAGTCTAGGAATAGCCACAGGAGACACACTTCTGAGTTACATTTCCTCCCCGGCTTTCTCTTTGCTCCATTGCCGGTTAGTAATTTACTGCTGATCTACACTACTTAAATTACTATCCATGTGTACGGGCCTACAATCTGGCCTTTAACCTCTGCTGTGTCTGCCATTTTAGGGCCAGATTCTGCCAATTTACTCACCTGAAGTAGTACTTTACTTTACGAGCAGTCCCATTTATTTCAGGAGTAAGGCACTGCTCTACCTGCAGAATCTGGCTCAAAGCCTTCAGAGAGGAGATTTTTCAAAGGCTAGGTACCCAACTCACAATGAAAGTCAGTAAGTACCAGTACAGGTACATAAGGGTGGCAGAATCTGGCCCTAAAAGGGAATATACAGCACAGGTTAAGGGTCAGATTCTAACCAGCAGTGAATTACAGTGCTCTGGGAGCAAGGAAGAAGCAGGGAAGGAAATGGGAGTGGGCACCAAACTACTATTTTTAACTTTGAAAATCCCCCCTAAGATGTGGAAAGCACCACATAAGTTTTTCTCACGGAATTACCATTTATTATTCTAATTCATGGGCCAGAATGCCAAGTTAACATAATGCAATTCTCTGATTTGGGTGTTCCAGTTTGCAATGAGTGCTCAGATTGGCACTTCTTTACTATTTGTATTATTGTAGTGTCTAGCAGACCTTGTCATGGACTAGGACCCCATTGTGCTAGGTGCTGTACAAACAAAGAGTAAATTATATTCCCTGCCCCAAAGAGCTTAACATCTGCATGTGAGACAAGAGACAACAGATAGATACAGACAATCAGATGAGGAAGTACAATGAGATGACATGGTCGGTATGATGGACTGCGGTATCAATGCGCCAGCAGTTGTTGAATTTTTTTGGAGGCACTGTGGGAAAGGGGAGTTATAAGGAGGGTTTTGAAGGAGGACAATGAAGTGGCTTTGCAGATATTTACGGGGAGCTCCTCCATGTGTGAGGGGCAGAATTGGAGAAAGCACAAAAGTGCTTGTTTGAAAATGTAACAAATGGGCCATGGAGGCTGACATTACAGGCAGATCTGGGGCAGGAGCTGATTTGTCAAAAATACTGAATGAGAGCTGATAGGTGGGGGTGGGGTTAGGCAGTTAGGTACCTAAACTGGATATTAGCATGATTAAATACAGGTTTGAATACCTATATGCAGAACTGGGTGCCTTACCTGGAACCTAGTTTTCAAAACTGGGCTCTCAGAAGTGACCTTTTTAATAATATCATAAAAATTGCTTTTTTCAGACCATTGTAAATTTGGGATAATAGGCAGAATTCTAGAGTCTTTTATTGGAAGAACTATAACAAACCAACACTTTTGAAATGGCCAGAACTGTCTTTTAGGGCTAATTATAAGTATTACATAATAGGAGTAAAACATCTGCCTCTGATCTGCTGTATAGATAGATTCCTCATGCAGAGCAAATGCAGAATATGCCATACAGATTTCCTGTGTGGAAAAGAGATCTGCAGTGAAAATAGAAGAGGAGAATTTTGCCTTATATATGCATCACTGAGAACTCAGAAGTTTGAAGACGTCCTATTTTTGTTCCTAGCAGACCGTTGTCTGCCACATGTTTGGCACTAATTGGCACCATCGTTTGGGATCTCCTCAGAGAGGCCAAGGACTGAGGTGGCATAGAGAATGAACTGAACTCTTATAGGTAGACCCAAAGGTCAGAGTGAAGGCTGTTGGTGGGTCAACATGGGGAAGTTTGCATGGTTGCTGCCTATGATTGGACAGAGAATTTCACTCTTTGGGGTCATCAGGCTAGCCCCTTTTGTGAGCAATACATTCACATAAATATATTTCACGAAACATTTTTATTTATGTTTGTATATACAATTTAACAGCAAGCACCCACCCTGATCTCTGCAGGCATCCCTTGTGAATGCAGCCAGCTAAGGAAGGCTATTGGGGAAATGGATATCCAAGTGGCCCAGCTGACAACTGAATTAAAATTCATAAAAAATGGTATGTTTATTTTGTATGTTTCTCCCTTTCCAAGTGCCCTATTTTTTTAATGATGAAGCTGCTCTTAAAGAATATGGCCATTTCATATTTGATTTGTGTATCTATTTTTGTGGTGTGCATTAAGTTGGTTTATAGAAATGCGAGTGCTCACTTTTCAGCACTGCCCTCCCCCGCAGCTGTCGCTGGTGTGCGTGAGACAGATAATAAGATATACCTACTGGTGAAAGAAGAGAAAAGATATGTGGATGCCCAGCTCTACTGCCATGGAAGAGGAGGAACACTGACCATGCCCAAGGATGAGAATACCAATAGTCTGATTGCTTCTTACATCAATCAAGCAGGGCTCACCAGAGTTTTCATTGGGATCAACGACCTGGAAAAAGAGGGCAATTTTGTGTATTCTGATCGATCACCCATGCAGACCTTCAACAAATGGCGCAGCGGCGAACCCAATAATGCCTATGATGAGGAGGACTGTGTGGAAATGGTGGCCTCTGGTGGATGGAATGATGTTGCCTGTCACATTACAATGTATTTTGTATGTGAATTTGACAAAGAAAATGTGTGAGGATGTCTGCTCCGTCCCCCTCCCCCGTTTGAAGCAGATTGTATAACTTACCCCTTGTTTATAAAGTACTAGTTATATTTTACAAGTATATAACATCAGTGTTGTACAGCTGTAAATATAATTAGGTATTTCAAATATCAATATTTACCCTTCAGAAGGGAAGAGCAGAGTTAAATAAGACATAGTTTGTCTTGCCCTAAGAAAATATGTATCTAGATAAGGTCCATATTCTGCCCTCACTGCAATTAATGAATGAGATTGCATGACAGCAATGGAGGGCAGAATTTGGCTCTTTGTTGTTATAATGTTGTTTCTGAAGACGTAGATTCTTGATATTGTTTTATCTTAACAACATTTTTAATTGTTAATGTTAATTGCTCATACTGGTTTACAAAGATGACATTTCTGGCTATTTCAAGCCATAAGGAAAAGCTTTTGTATCCTCTAGCTACTTAATACAACTATTGCAATAGGGTTCTGAATGGGCAGGCTTTGTACCTGTTTCTGTGACACATACACAAGCAAACCAACCATATCAGTTCTACCACTTTTGTAACATCTTCTTATTAAACTGTTTGCAAATAACAACACAGAGACACACTTCAGTGAGCGAACTCATTTACACTGCCTTGGGGAGTCTAAATGGCTCAGAATTCAGTACTAGACGGGGAGAAGCCAACTTTGTGTTTCTTCAGAAAATGCAGTGCCAAGTTCTGTTTGTTTTACACGTTGTTTAACCGAGGGTGGGACTGTGCATAAACTATTTGAGTGAAAAAAGAATTTGCCAAAGGAAGCCAGAGCCTGTTCTCTAAAGTTGTATTTGAGCCCTGCTGGAACACCCTTGGATGGCATTCCAGCACTTTTGGGGGGAGCTGAAATGGCATTTTATGGCCCTTCAGAGACTTGCATTCTG
This sequence comes from Chrysemys picta bellii, assembly GCF_011386835.1. NCBI lineage: Eukaryota > Metazoa > Chordata > Testudines > Emydidae > Chrysemys > Chrysemys picta. The sequence goes on along the minus strand of NC_088793.1, from coordinate 37,693,727 downwards.
GCACTTCATGAGTGCAGCACTCACTAGTCTATTTTTGCTTAAGATATTCGTGATTGATATTTTTGGTTACAAAACACAAGGAGGGTTTCCTGAGTACATCATGAGTCTCACAAAATCTTTGTTGTCCAACAGTTCCTTTCACTGGGACAAATGCTAAAGTCTTCACTTAGCTTTCACTCTGTCCTTAACTTAATGTCAGCGGAAGATTGGCCTTAGTAAGGACTCTAAAAAGGGCCAAATTCTCTGCAGGCATAAATGAACACAGCTCCATTGACTTCAATGGATTTCATTCATTTGTCCCAGCAGAGAATTTATCTCTGAGTAAGGACTTCAGGAATTGGTCCTTTATTTTGTTCTTGTGATTACTACTCTTCCTTGCTACTCTTCATGGCTATATCTTCTCTTAAATAAAATCTTATTTATTTAAAAAAAAATTCAGAACCCCTATAGGGATATAGTTCCAAAGGAATGCAGTAAGTCATTTTGCCCCACTTATTTGTGTATCCAATTCACAACTGCATGTGACTGAAAAATGTGGTATATTTTTGAAGGGTATAACTGGACAAAAAGAGTTATGAATATTGGATATTTGTAGTGGCCTGTTGCAATTCCTCTCGTCTTTTAGTCAACTGCTCTACATATGAAGGTCACTGGGAAACCTCTGTCTATTGTGTTTTTCAGACAGTGTGGTTATACAATGTTTTAAATATGTTTTAAGGGTAAACACTAAATATGAAACAATCACAAAGCATGTATGATCAATCTGGAAGAAATATCTAGAAGAAACTCAAACCAGGCTTGGCGTGTGATTTCAGATAGCCTCCACATATTAGGCAAGACCAAATTAATAAGCTACCGTACAGTGCTACAGTTAATGGAAGATTACTGACCATAGGACTTTTGCTTAGTTCCTCAAAGCATGACAACATTTGAAATTACATGTTAATTTTATTCTCAAGGAAATAAACAATTTCATCCTGGCATGCTAACTGTTGTGAAGTTGAACCTGTTATAAAGGTTTACTCATGAACTCCTAAAACTGGTAGAATATTATTCTAATATATGCAAATCATGCAGACCATAGTGCTAGAGAGCCATGACCCTAAAGAACAATTCAGATGGTGACTGGTTCTGCTTGCCAACATTTCTTTCTGGTACAGGTAAAGTATGGCTCATGTGTGTTAGGGCTTTAACTGAGATCTCAAATAATCTTGGTGTGATTGTACACTTACATACAAAGGTTCTTAGTCTACAAAATCTGAGAAGGGCTAAAAATTTATTCCTGTGGGTCAATTTGCACCCAGGGAATATTCCCTTTTGAGTTTTGATATGGTTTGCCTCCTGCTAATAAAAATCCCCAGAGGCTTTTAAACCACCAATATGTTTGGGTCAAGTCATTGTAGCTGTATGGTGATAAATAAGGGCAATCTAAGCCTGGGTTCCACTTGACTAGAGCTGCCTGCCTAGGATGGCACTTGCCCACATAAAGTATCTTGAAGACACTTTGTGTGCCTAAGCTGTCAGCTTTGCCCACTCTTTACCCATTTTTGCAAGATACTGATTGGTGGGTTGATTCTGCTTGTATGAATCTATACCCTCTTTGCAGATTCCTTCGGATGAGCTAGAAAACAGGCCTGCATGCCTAAAAGCCTTACTTGAGCTGGGCAGCAGGCACACCACATTTTCACAGATTTATAGAGTGTTTAGTGAACAATCTGAATTTCTACTCAAATTGCTATTTAATATTAAACAGCAGAAAACCCATTTATTTCCCTCCATTTTTCTGTGTGTGGTGTTCTGTTCCATCGGGGGTGAGTGGGAGGAGAGAGGGAAAGAGAATCTGCTCTACAGCCTTAGCTAACAGCCATATGGCTTTTAGCTCATGCAGTAGAAGCTCATGCACTAGGCTCCAGATTCAGTTCTGCCCGCCAACGACCAGGGTCTGTCCGTGTTCCAAGTGGGGTCTCATCCGGGATTTCAACTGGGAAGTCTCTGAAGCTCGGGATGTACTTCCTCGGCTAGGGGGATGTATGTAACCCACACATCTCCTAGGTGTGGTGTTCTGTCCCATCTAGTGGCACTGAGACCACTTAGAGTGAAAGAGATTAATGAGTCTGCTCTACAGCCTTACCTAGTAGGCATATGGCTTTTAGCTCATGCGGTAGAGATTCATGCACTAAGCTCCAGAGGTCCCAGGTTCGAGTCCGCTTACCAACAACTGGGGTCTGTCGGTATTACACTTACACCATGTTTTCAACAGCTTTTGAAGTATGAAATAAAAGGGAAACCAACTGTATTGTTAAGATCTTTCTATATCCTTGTTCACTATAGATTGTCAGAGCCCTAACTCCACTGTGTGGGGAGGTAGGGCTCAACATTACTCAGTCCTCATTGCTCAGGGTGGGTCTTTGGCTGTGCTGCGGGGAGTCACAACTCACTCTCTGTTCTGCTGTGGGGAAGGAGGACCTCTGTACTGCCCCTTACACGGGGCAGATTATAAAGCTACAGTCTAGCAAACTATGGCCTGCGGGTTGTATCCAGCCCACCAGCTGTTTTAAGGTGGCCATCGAGTTCCCGCTGGGGACCGTGGTCTGGAGCTTGCCCCGCTCCGGTGCTCCAGCCAGGAAGCAGGGTCAGGGGCCAATCCACACGGCTCCCCAAAGCAGCGGCATGGCCCTGCTCTGCTGCGCCAGCCGGGGAGCAGGGTCAGGGGCCGTTCCACGCTGCTTCTGGAAGCAGTGGCATGGCCCCGCTCAAGCTCCTGCATGGTGGGGGCAGCCAGGGGGCACCGCTCTTCATGCTGTCCCTGCCCCAAGTGCCGCGCCCGCAGCTCCCATTGGCCAGGAACTGCGGCCAATGGGAGCTGCAGGGGCGGTGCCTACAGACGGGGCAGCGCGCAGAGCCACCTGGCTGCGGCTTCGCATAGGAGCTGGAGTAGGGAGACGGTTGCTGCTTCCAGGAGCTGCTTGAGGTAAGCACCGCTTGGAGCCTGCATCCCTTAGCCTCTCCTGGTGCCTCAACAGCCTGCCCCAGTCCTGATCCTCCTCCCACCCTCCAAACCCCTCGGTTCCATCCTGGAGCACCCTTCTACACCCCAAACTTCTCATCCCCAGCCCCACCCCAGAGCCTGCACCCCCAGCTGGTGCCTGCACCCCTCCCACACCCTACTCCCCCAGCCTGGAATCCCTTCCTGCACCATGAACTCCTCATCCCCAGCCCCACCCCAGAGCCCACACCTCCAGTCAGAGCCTTCACCCCCTCCCGCAGCCCAACCTCAATTTTATGAGCATTCATGGCCTGCCATACAATTTCTATTTCCAGATGTGGTCCTTGGGCCAAAAAGTTTGACCACCCCTGGTCTAGCCCTATGGGCCAGGTCCAAAGGCTACTGAAGTGAATGGCAAGACTTCTAGGGTATGTCTATTCTGGATCTGAGCTTGTGGACTCCGTTTCCAAGCCTGTGCTTGAGCGTCCACACTGCATTATAAATCTGGGTTTAAAATTGTTGGACCCGGGACTCACAGCCATGCTAATTTGTTCATACTGCACTGTGTGGACCTTCTGACTTGGGCCTGTGGCTTGACCTGCACCCACACTGCAAAGTGACAGGGCTTGGACCTGAGTCACAGTAGGATGTAGGCTCTGACCCATCCCCCTAGTAGGGGCCTAGGATCTAGGACCTGAGTTCTTGCTGACCCAAGTCAGACTGATATGTGTGTGGATGGAAGTGAGGATTGGGCTCAAACCCGAGTCAGAGCCCAGGCTTAGTGTGCAATTTAGACATATGCCTACATGAACTCAATAGGGTATGTCTGACGAAGTGGGTATTCACCCACGAAAGCTTATGCTCCAATACATCTGTTAGTCTTAAAGGTGCCACAGGACTCTCTGTTGCCTATTGAGTTCAGTAGTCATTAGATCAGCTCCTGTCACTAGTGATGGAACCAGTGACCACTGACTATTCTAATAAATAAGGGAGATGAAACAGTAACATTTTTTGGCATGGACTTTGTCTGAAAATAGTTGTATTGGTGAGATTTTTATTTTTTTTTTAGTTGGGAAAAGAAAAATTATTGGTATTTTTCATACACATCAAGAAACATATTATACTTGTTATGTACTTCTATGGAAGATGTTAGGAACACATGAGCAAAAAGCAACTGTAAGTGTGAACTAGAAGGTCTCCCAAGAAGCTAATACAAGGTTCATGTCAATCTGCACTTGGTTGTCTTTTTTTCTTGTTCAATATTTGTCCACAAATATTAAAAGAAAATGTTTTTATCTAAGTGAGGGACATGTAGGGTGTGTCTTGGGAAACCTGTGAATCAATCTAACAGTCTTCTATGTAGTGATTTCTTCAGGCCCCTGAATCAATCCTTCATATGAAGCACATTTATTTTAGTCAAAGTAATGTATTCAGTGTATTTTACAGAGTAAGGATGATTTGTTATGTAGCACCAGCACATTTGAAAATATGTTTCAAAGACACTTGACAGGTGAACAGCTCACTCACACTGTGGCTATTGTGTATCCATGAGTTATAAGCTTGTTTAGATCAAAAAGCAGAGGAAGACTAAAGATAAATCCATTGTATACCAAAAAATAGAGCACTTATTGGAATTCTATAAGGAAAATGATTGACTCTCTTTACATAAGTTCAGGTAACACCAGTTGAGATAATAATGAACCTGTTACCAAATTGGTGGGAAGCTTTGGCCCTTGTAGGACTCTGGCCTGAACTGGTCCATGGCCTGGAGACTTATTTCATGGGGCTCTAGCTTTCATTTTGTTCCAGCCTATCAGCTAACTCCTAACTTTCCAATGCCCAATCCCATAGCTTTGTGTGTATGTGTGTCTCATATCTATTTAGTTTCCAGCTTTTAACTGGAGAGTCCAACTTTCTTTCTTTCTCTGGCCTCTGGTGTTGAGTGATCCTGTGCCACCTTGGAATTTGTAGTGAATTTTCTGTGCCTCCTACTTGCGTCAGGCAAGGCACACAGGAGGTGTAACCAGGAGCAGATAAAGTATCCTCTCCCTCTCGACTCTACAAGGGTGTCTCTGCCTCCCTGTTCCTTCCCCTCACTGAAGGACCCTGCAGCACCAAACCTATCCATCAGCATCATTCCCTGTGAAACAGTGCTCTTAGGGGGAACCCGAGCCTGCCGTTGTAATGGAGAGGTGCCTGACCACTATGAGGTATTGGAGGGAAAAACTGATTTTGTGTTGTGATGAGTTTTGACTGTTTGGGAGGGGAAATTTTTTTTGTTGGAAATTGATTTTATGGATGGAAAGAACTGATCATGTGAATGGGGAACTGATTAATTTTGGCAGATGAAGAGAGAACTGATTCTGTGTGGATGAAATCTTGGTGGACTGTGGAGGAGGGGTTTGAGGAGAGTTGCACCCATCCACCTGCACACTAAACACAATAACTGGAATTAGACCAGAGTATTACAGCTTTTGGAAGGCTAAGCAATTGCGTGCCACAGGTAGAGAACAAAAGGGACTAAGATGTACCAGTGCCAGACATGAAAGTTAGGAAAACAAACCAGCACTTCCCCTTCCTTCTGAGGTGAGTGACAGAGTGAGGAGATGAGGGATAGAGAGGATAGAGGAGAGATCAAGTGATAAAGCTGAAGGAAGAAGAACATATGGGAGAGGTAAGTGAAAATGAGTGTGTGCATGCTTGTGTGAAAGAAAAGACAAGGTGGGGGTGTCTGAAAAGAGAAAGGGAGGAGCCCAACTGAACATCTGATCTCTGGCCACATGGGGGACATCTACACTTTGATAAAAGACCCGCGGCATGGGTACGGCTGGCTTGGGTCAGCTGACTCAGGATTGTGGAACTCAGGCCTTGGGACGATAAAATTACTGTGTAGATGTCTGAGCTCAGCCTAGAGCCCAGGCTCTGAAATTCCTTGAGGGAGAAGGTCTCAGACCCTGGGTTCCAGCCTGAGCCTGAACATCTACACTACAATTTTTAAACCAGCAGCCTAAGCCCCGCAAGCCTGAGTCAGCTGACCTGGGCTCTGAGACTTGGTGGAATGTTTTTTTTTAATCGTACGCATAATTTGTGACTGTGGGACTGTGAACAAGTACCAGTGCCCTCCACACTAGTGATATAGTAGGGATAATAGAGAGACAGACAAAGTGGGTGAGGTAATACATGTTATTGGACCAACTTCTGCTGGTGAGAGCAGTGGTGGATTAATGCATGGGGCCCGAGTCCAGGAGCCTCAGCCAATTTGGGGGCCTCTGCAGGAGCACCGGAACTTGTGTAGAAGTGGGGGGCCACTGGCACTGGAACTGTGACCCTGCCTCCTGCTCCTCCTCTTCCCCCGAGGCCCTGACCGTGGCAAAGCCAGAAGCCAGAGCTGGGTAGTGGTAAGAGCTGCCCAGGAAGCCTGGGCTGCTGTGGGGAGCCCTGGCCAAAGTGCCCTAGAGCAGCCCCTGGCCCGTGTTCCCACCCCCTGGGGTGCGCTGCCCAAGGCAGGCGGAGGGTCCAGGGCTTCCCACAGTGGCCTGGGCTCCATGAGCAGCTCTTACCATGGGCTGGCTCTGGCTTCTGGCCTGGCCAGAGGGCAAGGCCACGGGGGAAGAGGAGGAGCAAGGGGTGGAGTCCCATGGTGAGGGGGGTAAGGCCCACCTCAGCCATCCACCAGGAAGATGCTGGTGCCACAAGCAGGGATTATGCTTCGTGGTAGGGTACTTTATCAGTTCCCCTGCTGCGAAGCACCTCCCCTGCCCCTGCTGTTCCTCACCTGCCCAAGGCTATTATGCCCATGTTAAAAAGTGGACAGGCAGGCCCCTCCAAACCCACCTCCCCCTGGTTCCAGCACCTCGGAGCCCCTGGAGTGTGGAGAGCCCAAATAGGGTAACCAGATGTCCCGATTTTATAGGGACAGTCCTGCTTTTTGAGCCTTTTTCTTATATAGGCTCCTATTATCCCCCACCTCTGTCCTGATTTTTCACATCTGCTGTCCGGTCACCCTAGACCCAAATGCTCTTTGTGCCCAGGACCCCAATAAATCTTAATCTGCCTCTGGGTGAGAGAGACAAGTTTTTGAGTTTACACAGAGCTTTTCCAGTTCTGGGGTTCTCTCGGAGTATTTGGGTGACCTGTTCCATGATGTGATCCACTTTTCTGGTGGATTGTCCTCTCACCAACAGAAGCTGGCCCAGTAAAAGATATTACCTCACCCACCTTGTTTCTCTAATATCCTGGGGCTGACATAGCAACAACAACACTGCATACTAGTAGGGATATGTTACTGTATTCACTTTACTGGGAGCATAAGCCAGTGCTGATAATTCAAAGGTTAGATACCTAGCATAGGTGCCTACCTGTTCTTGTAAGTATAAAAATATTAAGTACTGTCAAAAATTCAGCAGCTGCTGGTCTGGTGTGCAGTGTAATGGTCTCTGTGTTACCATACTATCATCTAGTGGCAGTAAGAGGCAACTAAGGCTATGTCTACATTACAGCTTATGTCAGCATAATTTATGTCACTCAGGAGTGTGACTAAACTACCCCCCCGCCCCCAAGTGACATAATTTACACCGACATAAGTGCTGGTGTGAGTTGGTGGGAGAGCTTCTGCCCCCGACATAGTTACTGCTGCTTATGGGGGCTGGAGTAGTTAAGCCGACAGGAGAGTTGTAAACTCTAAGGTAGCCATGCCTTAAGCTTTCTACTCTCTTTGCTTTACTGAAAGCTGATTTATAACAGGTTGGTGCCACCTACTAAAGGAAAGGTAGGCGACACATTGCAACATCCACAAGTCAAATTTTATTCCTGCTTCATCCTTCAGTGCAGTCATAATCATAAGTAGGTGCAAAATTTCAGGAATAGGAGAATTAAATTATGCATTCAATTAATTGTGTTTGTCTTTCAGTGAGATAGAATGTAGCAAAATAAAAGTGCAATTCATTAACTTTATCATTACAAAAATAGCATCCTTTTCTACACATCAGCTCTACTGTTTATGTCTTATTCTAGTTCCCTGCTGTTTTATCCCCATACATTCTAACCTGCTCCGGATACAAGTTTAGGGAAAATTTGCCCTTTAAACCAGATAAGGTGTGAAATCTCTTCTAAGTGCCCAAGAAGTGTATGTAGAGGAAAAGATTGTACCTGATCACTGTACAAGGTATCACCATTGCACCCTGATTTCATGGTTGTTTCTTACCATGTCTTAAATTCATACATCTTAGGAGTAGACCAGAACTCCTGTACCCTTTAGTCTTGCCCTTGTACAAACATAGGTATCTGTCCAGAAGCCAGGGACAATATCAGTTGGATGTCTTCCAAGAGATGCATATTTAATAGTAAACAGACTGTGGGAGATTATTTGTCACAGGTTAAAAAGAAGAGAGAATATTTAAACCAGTAATGCAAGATCGAATGGAGCATGATTGAGATTATGTACACTAAATTTGTTGCTAGGAATATAATGAAAAAGAAGAGGACTCAAAGACAAACACACGTAGGAAGCTATATTAAACAAGTAGCCTAGGAAAGAAGAAAAATAATAAAAAAAATCCAATATTGGAAGGTGTTTGGTTTAGTAATATGTCATGTAAAAAGAGCTGTGGGAGAAATGCAATCATAGGGCATAATTAACCTAGTATTTCCTTGCTTTGAGTCGGTGGATATTGCCTTTAATTAGCCTTAACTCATTTGTAATGAAGTTTTACTTGGGTGAATTAGATATTTCAGGTTATTCTCACATGTTTCTTACATCTTCGTAACTCCTGAATTTATTGGTGGTAAATGGTGTTTGTCTGACAGTGCTTACTGTGTGATTACATTGGGAACATTATTGCAATAGCAAATGGGTAGACAAGCTGACCTCTGAGATGTTTTACTCATTTCAGGATAAGACGTAGTTTTGCCATAAACCCTGAGTAAGGGACAGCACACTATTGCATTGCCCCATGAGCTGACTGGGAACCAGAGAGTGACTCTAGTTATGCCTATTCCTGATAGAGTTCTATGCCTGGTGCAGATTCCTTCCCCTGGCAGGCTGGCTTGGCTGTGCTGACCCGCATATTAGAGGGAGGACCCAAGCTTCTTCTCTTATCCTCTCCCTCCCAGCCCACCTGCATGAGAGGGGACTAGTGCCCCCTGGAGGCTGCTTTTCTCCCTTTACTTGTGCTTGGCAATATATAGGAGCCAGTAGCCCCGTTGCTCATTTGTGCAGCAGCATAAGGCTAGTGATCTAGTCCTCTCGTTGGAGCACACATAGCTACATGGTAGAGAGAGACAGGACACAGTGGTCAGCACAGCGATTAAGTCCCAAGAAGGTAACTTGGGTGCCTTTTGGGTAGGGGGAGGATTGCTATCCTACGTCCAGTGGCAAAAGCTTGAAGTAGAAGCATGGGGGCAGGTTCCAAATCCCACTTAGGAACCATAGTGGGAAGTGTTTATGTCTGAGGATTTGGGCCTACAAGGATTTTTAAGTTCTGTGCCTCCTGAGATTGGGCAGGGCCCTTATTGTGTGGACAATGAAAGGGCAGAGCTCTGACATCTACACTGGAATAAAAGACCCAGGGCATGGCCATGGCTGGCCTGGGTTAGCTGACTTGGGCTTGGTGGGCTTGGGCTGGGGGGCTAAAAATTGCTGTATAGATGTTCAGGGTTGGGCTGGAGTCCAGGCTCTGGGAGCTTCCTCCCTCTGGCTGCAAGTCAGAGGCTCATTTGCTGCTCAAGGTTCCCTTCTGTAACAGGCCAGTTATTGAACCAAATAAATAGTGAGGGTAGGTTTTGGGGAGGGATGAAGTGCGTTAGCTTGTGGTAGGGATTGATTTCTTAGGGATGGGGAATGGGTAAGGGGCATACAATGTAAGGGGGTGTATAGACCCCAGGTACCTTGAAGACAGGGGAGGGGGCAATGGAGGAAGCTCAGGGGAAGACAGAAGCTGAGACAGCTGGTCTCAATTGCAGCTCCACCAGCAACAGGCTTTGTTTCAGCATGCATCAGAACTGGGAGGGGTAGTGTGACGGTCCACGCTCCTGGAATCAGGGCAGCATGGACTATCAGTCACAGTCCATAAAGCAGCCCTTCAGTGCAGGGCAGCGTGGCCTCGCGGCCGGAGTCTATAGCGCCACCCTTCGGTGCAGGGCAGCGTGGCCTCGCGGCCGGAGTCTATAGCGCCACCCTTCGGTGCAGGGCAGCGTGGCCTCGCGGCCGGAGTCTATAGCGCCACCCTTCGGTGCAGGGCAGCGTGGCCTCGCGGCCGGAGTCTATAGCATTGGGATGTGGCTGCCCCAGAAGGGGGGCCCGGGCCCACCCAACTCCACCAGGCCCCAAGCCAGGGCCCTAACAGTGGCATAGCTGCTTGCCACTGACTCAGTGGGGGGTCCTGCCAAAACACGCTGAGTTTCCCTGGGTGGGAGGTACCACTCCGACACCCTCCCTGGGTCACTTCCTACCAGAGTCTGTGATGGGGTTTCCCAGGAGACGTCGATTCCCCTGTGTTAGGCAGGTCCAGTCATCTCCAGGGTCTCCTCCAGTTGCCGGGGTGCAGGTGGGCTGTGGATGGCTGCGATTCCCAGCAGAGGCTGTGGCTGGCCCTCTGCAGACACTTCCCAGGCAGGTCATTCCCCTGTGGCCTCCAGCCCAGAATGAGGCAGTCTCCCTCCCTTTATACTACTAGAGCACTTGGAGCATGCCCAGTCTTGCCAGGGAGGTGGGACTTCCGCTATCAACACCTGGGGCTTAACCCTGTCTGGGCTAGTGCGGGGTAAGCCAACCCTGTCACAGGTAGAAAGAAGGAAACTCTCCTTGAGACCCCTATGGAAAGGGCTTGAGACACCTGTGTCAAAGGACCCTCTGAGCCTTATCTGCATTTCTTTTAAAAGGAGCTCTAAGAGACCCCTCTTTACGTAGACCTTCTGACAGTGAAGAGGATGTTGTATGGTGCAACCCCCTTTTTAATGCAAAAGAGAAAAGAAATCTTTGTGAATCTAAAATACAGGTGTGGGGGCCTTTCTCAAAGGGATGGAAGCTGCCAATGGAGGTATCCACAGCAGGGAGTCTCTCACACATGGCACCAGGGGAGGGATTGTGTTTATGTCTTTTTGGAACAGCCTGCAGGGAAAGGGTGCCTCCTGGTACAGAAGCTGCATGTGGACAGGAAGCAATAGAAGCAGATGAAATCATGGTTCCAGCAGCCGCAGAAGACACAATTGGTCTCATAATGCCAGAAAGAAGTGCATTTGGCTGCACAACAGAATCATCAAATGCTTTACTGTAGTACAGATATTGCAACTACTATATACCCTTCATCCTATACATTTTTAATTTAGTGGAGGGGGAAAAAAACCTTTGTCTACCTCATTCCACTATGTATAAAGATCCAGAATTTCAGGTGCAGCCATGGAATGCCCAGCAGAACTTGGGAGAGAAGCTGCAACAGTAACTGCAAGTTTCACAATCCTAGGCAGTGTCTGGGGGAAGTTTGAGCAGCCTAAAGCCTGCGCAAAGTTAAAATGGCTTCTATTGGCCCTAAGAACTTTAGAGCAATCAGGATTGCTGAGGTTCAGGGATTACTTCGCCAGGACCCCTTTTCCCTAGTCACATCTCCTGTGCCAACAACCAGTGTGTGTGGCATAGCAGCCAGCATGCTGGCTCTGTACCGAGGGAAGATCACAGGACAAAGAGGTAATCCTCCAGTGGCTGGTTATGCCAGCTTTACGGCTGTTTTATGCTTGTGGCATGATGCAAAGCAGCCAAGTGCAGCCAAGAAAATGTGCCCTGAGCTAAATCCTTCCTTGAATCAGTTAGGCTGACCATGGAATATGCTGCACAAGTCAAGATATAAATAAGCTGTGGATGTACATGTTTAAGCTCCAAAAAGAACTGCACAGAAAAATATTTATATCAGTCTAAAACAAGGAAAGATGAGCTGTTAATCTTTGCTTTTCAGAATCAATAAGTTCAGTGGCTGTTTACTGATCAGTTGCATCACTGTGCTTACTTTGGGCTGTAGACAAACATTTAAAGACTTTGACCTCTTAAAAATTTCTTATTTCTTTAGCAGACACGGGAGTGGAACAAATCATAAGGTAACATGAAAAAGGCATTGCTAATACATTTTATTTTTTGATAGGTTATTTACATTGCATGGGAGTATAAGGATATTTCAGATGGAATGCATCTTTATAAGAATTTAAGTATTTGTTTTCCAAAGTAAAGTACTTTCTAAGGTATCCTCTCAAACAATGTTTAATAACTTTTGGGTTGTCTAATTTATTTGTGATGGCATGCTTAGATCAGACAATGATGTGTCCATTTAAAAACCTAAATGGTATCTGAATTATGAAATTCTTCAGCACAAGAAAACTATAATTTTTCCCTTGAGATCTGAAGAGATATGGTTTTAGAAAATACCAGTTATGAAACATAAAGGCCTTACCCTGACCTTTCATCTTGTGTCTGCAATTGATTACAGACACAAATCATAGAATTCAGACCTCAAACTTCCTCATTGGAACTGTTAGTTGTACCTGCAGATCAGATAGTTAAACCCTGAAGTGTTTATCCACAATCAAATGTGACTATAAAATTGCACGGCACCAACAATCAATTGCAGGTGCCAAAGTAGAGGCTGTTATTGAAAATATCTCTCTTAATATTTTTATGGTAGCAATGTGACAGCTGTAAATTTGGGTGCAAAATGAAAGAGGTCCCTTTTTTGATAACAGAAATACTGAAGAATATAGCAATATTAGAAATTCTATGAGCTTTTCCAAGAGACACTGCACCAAATTTTTGATATTTTTTCCATAATCCTGATCAGTGTCAGTGTAACTTCATGGCATTCATTTCTAATAATGGACAGTGCCATTTGCTCAATACAAGACATACAAAGAGTACTGAAGGGATCACTTTTCTCTAAAAAGTAAAGTATCCACTGTATAGTAAGGTTTTGATTGCCAGAGTTGTTCAGTAAATGCATGTTTAACAATAGGAACCTGTAGTGTAGCCGGTTGGTGGCAGAATGTAGTAAAATGGAAGAAGTTAAATACATCAACTGGCTGCTGATTGCTCTAATTACAGTTGGAAAACATTAATGAGATAACTCAATCAGATTATAAAGAAAGCATAAAATAACCAACTATTATGGAGAAAAAAATCATATTTAGTAGGCATAATGGAAATACTGATGAGGGCAACACGTGGTAAATTATAATAGCAGAACTGGGCTTAAGGGTGTGTCAAGATGGGGTGAGGACAGAATCCTCTCCTTTCAGGTCCTGGGGGTGGGAACAAGATAATCTCCTCCCATTTTGTGGAGGAACAGCAGAACTGCTCCACAGCTCTGAGCTGTAGTCTCAGAGCTACAATAGCACCCACAGCAATTGCATCCTCAAGCACTGAAAAGAAGTGATGAATCTGACAGGTTTCAGAGTAGCAGCCGTGTTAGTCTGTATCCGCAAAAAGAACAGGAGTACTTGTGGCACCTTAGAGACTAACAAATTTATTAGAGCATAAGCTTTCGTGGACTACAGCCCACTTCTTCGGATGCATATAGAGTGAAACATATATTGAGGAGATATATATACACACATACAGAGAGCATGACCAGGTGGGAGTTGTCTTACCAACTCTGAGAGGCCAATTAAGTAAGAGAAAAAAACTTTTGAAGTGATAATCAAGATAGCCCAGTACAGACAGTTTGATAAGAAGTGTGAGAATACTTACAAGGGGAGATAGATTCAATGTTTGTAATGGCTCAGCCATTCCCAGTCCTTATTCAATCCTGAGTTGATTGTGTCTAGTTTGCATATCAATTCCAGCTCAGCAGTCTCTCGTTGGAGTCTGTTTTTGAAGTTTTTCTGTTGTAATATAGCCACCCGCAGGTCTGTCATTGAATGACCAGACAGGTTAAAGTGTTCTCCCACTGGTTTTTGAGTATTATGATTCCTGATGTCAGATTTGTGTCCATTAATTCTTTTGCGTAGAGACTGACCGGTTTGGCCAATGTACATGGCAGAGGGGCATTGCTGGCACATGATGGCATATATCACATTGGTAGATGTGCAGGTGAACGAGCCCCTGATGGTATGGCTGATGTGATTAGGTCCTATGATGATGTCACTTGAATAGATATGTGGACAGAGTTGGCATCGGGGTTTGTTACAAGGATAGGTTCCTGGGTCAGTGGTTTTGTTCAGTGATGTGTGGTTGCTGGTGAGTATTTGCTTTAGGTTGGGGGGTTGTCTGTAAGCGAGGACAGGTCTGTCTCCCAAGATCTGTGAGAGTAAAGGATCATCTTTCAGGATAGGTTGTAGATCTCTGATGATGCGCTGGAGAGGTTTTAGTTGGGGGCTGAAGGTGACAGCTAGTGGTGTTCTGTTATTTTCTTTGTTGGGCCTGTCTTGTAGGAGGTGACTTCTGGGTACTCGTCTGGCTCTGTCAATCTGTTTTTTCACTTCAGCAGGTGGGTATTGTAGTTTTAAGAATGCTTGATAGAGATCTTGTAGGTGCTTGTCTCTATCTGAGGGATTGGAGCAAATGCGGTTATATCTTAGAGCTTGGCTGTAGACAATGGATCGTGTGGTGTGTCCTGGATAGAAGCTGGAGGCATGTAGATAAGTGTAGCGGTCAGTAGGTTTCCGGTATAGGGTGGTATTTATGTGACCATCGCTTATTAGCACAGTAGTGTCCAGGAAATGGACCGCTTGTGTGGATTGATCTAGGCTGAGGTTGATGGTGGGATGGAAATTATTGAAATCATGGTGAAATTCCTCAAGGGCTTCCTTTCCATGGGTCCAGATGATGAAGATGTCATCAATGTAGCGCAAGTAGAGCAGGGGCGTTAGGGGACGAGAGCTAAGGAAGCGTTGTTCTAAGTCAGCCATAAAAATGTTGGCATATTGTGGGGCCATGCGGGTACCCATAGCAGTGCCGCTGACTTGAAGGTATATATTGTCCCCAAATGTGAAATAGTTGTGGGTGAGGACAAAATCACAAAGTTCAGCCACCAGGTTAGCTGTGACATTATCGGGGATACTGTTCCTGATAGCTTGTAGTCCATCTTTGTGTGGAATATTGGTGTAGAGGGCTTCTACGTCCATAGTGGCCAGGATGGTGTTTTCTGGAAGATCACCGATGGATTGTAGTTTCCTCAAGAAGTCAGTGGTGTCTCGAAGATAGCTGGGAGTGCTGGTAGCGTAGGGTCTGAGGAGAGAGTCTACATAACCAGACAAGCCTGATGTTAGGGTGCCAATGCCTGAGATGATGGGGCGTCCAGGATTTCCAGATTTATGGATCTTGGGTAACATTTTTATGGCTGACTACATGTAGTTCCCCTCCCCAAGCTGGCAGGAGCATGAAGTATCTGCACAAGGAGTATGTGCGTATACCTCCTGACACAGGAACCATTGGCAGACCATGACACCTGGCCCCTAGACAGTGGTCTGGGATTCAGTAATTACTCTAATATGATTGTTGGTCTAATGTTTATCTACAGACCAAGGGAGGGTTCCAACCTTGGACTAGAGTCACCCACACTAGATGTATATTTCCTTGCATCTGAACGACAAGGGGATTCACCCTGAAGGAGGGCAGGCCGGCAACAAAAATGATTAGGGTTTCCCGGAGGGAATGAACAGGTAATCATCAAATGATCCATTCCCTGTCACTCAGGGAATGGCAAACAGAGGCTATGGACACCATCCCTGCCCATCCTGGCTAATAGCCATTGCTGGACCTATCCTCCATGAATTTATCTAGTTCTTTTTTGAACCCTGTTATAGTCTTGGCCTTCACAACATCCTCTGGCAAAAAGTTCCACGTGTTGACTGTGTGTTGTGTGAAGAAATACTTCCTTTTGTTTGTTTTAAACTTGCTGCCTATTAATTTCATTTGGTGACCCCTAGTTCTTGTGTTATGAGAAGGAGTAAATAACAATTCCTTATTTACTTTCTCCACACCAGTCATGATTTTATAGACCTCAATCATATCCCTGTTTAGTAGTCTCTTTTCCTAGCTGAAAAGTCCCAGTTTTGTTAATCTCTCTTAATACGGAAGCCGTTCCATACCCCTAATCATTTTTGTAGCCCTTTTCTGAACCTTTTCCAATTCCAATATATCTTTTTTGAGATGGGGTGACCACATCGGCACACAGTATTCAAGATGTGGGCATACTATGGATTTATATAGAGGCAATATATTTTCTGTCTTATTATCTATCCCTTTCTTAATGATTTTCAACATTTTGTTCGCTTTTTTGATTGCCGCTGCACATTGAGTATTTTCAAAGAACTATCCACAAGGACTCCAAGATCTCTTTCTTGAGTGGTAACAGCTAATTTAAATCCTATCATTTAACACTTATAGTTGGGATTATAAACTCTCCAGGGAAGGGATCTTGTTTGTTTTTACAGCATCTAACACAGTGCAGCCCCTCCTGATTGGTGCCTCTGGGTATTACTGTTAATAATAAAAATGATGTTGGTGATAATTAATAGAAGGTGAACTTTGATATTGTGATGCAAGAAGGTAAATTAAGAATCTACTATTTACAGCTTTGGAAAATATGTGGACTTTTTATTTATTAACATTTGGTTTAACTCTCACACCTAATCATATTTTTGTTTATCTCAGATAGATGCATATTATAAATCAATAGAAATGGTAAAAGCGTATCCTGAATGTATGTGCAGTTATTTTTCTTCCAACAAGTAAATAACCCATTCCTGGAGTCCAAGTTTTCTCTGACTGCTGAGAAGCCAGGACAGAATTCATGAAATGACAAGTTATGCTGAACATGCTCCTTTTAATTTCTCTTGTCTCCTCTTAGAATTGAATATAATACTTTACTTCTGCTTTTAGGAGAAAGATGACTGCTCATCTCAAAGGAGAAAAAACTCAAGTTTTACCTGACTTTCTACATCTGAATGACTTGGCGTGTGAAGCTGTAGGAGGAAAGGTAAATGTATGCAGTTCAAAAAACAAACTGTGCTTTTAGTGCAGATGATACTTGACATTTCTACAGCTATTTCCTACTGAGGATCTAAAAGTGTTTTGCAGACACCAATGAATTAAGCCTCTCAACATTTTTGTGTGCTAAGTATTATTATCCACGTTTTACAGATGGGAAAACTGAGACACAGAGAAATTAAGGGATTTGCCAAAGGACACACAGGAAGTCTTTGGCAGAGCCAGGAATAGACCCCACAAGTCTTAATTTGCAGTTTTATAATCTGAACACAAAGTCTTTCCTAGTGTTCAAATTCTGAAGGTCTAGTCAACAAAATGTTGACCTATGTTGGAGCTATCTGATGAAAGAAGTTAGATATACCCAGTGAGATACATCCACTTTGCAACAGAGAAAATTGTCATCAGTGTTTGGGTTTTCTGGGTCACTCGTACTAGCTTCCTGTGTTCCAAAGAAGGGCAAGGCGGTAGTAATGCTATTGATGATGCATTATGACAAGGTTGTAGAAGGAGACAAAAAAGAAACCCCACATAATTCTCCAGTAGAGTGACAAAAGTGGTATAGATAACAATGACCATCTTGCAAGAATGTAATTCCTACAGATGCAAGACAAACAGGTGGCCAATGGTTCTTTTCCTCAACATGCTTGATGTTGCTGGCATTTCAAGTTTCATCATTTAGGTCAGTGACAATCCTGCTTGGCACCACACTTGCCCAAGATAAAGAAGGCTCTTGTTCCTTGTCAATCTAGGACAGGGATCGGCAACCTTTGGCACGTGGCTCGCCAGGGTAAGCACCCTGGTGGGCCGGGCCGATTTGTTTACCTGCCGTGTCCGCACGTTCAGCCGATTGCGGCTCCCACTGTCCGTGGTTCGCTGTTCCAGGCCAACGGGGGCTGCGGGAAGTGGCGCCCAGCACATCCCTCGGCCCGCGCTGCTTCCCGCAGCCCCCATTGGCCTGGAGCGGCAAACCTGAAAAAATTGCCAAGGTCAGCTGACTGTAAGAATCACAAGCAATGTGGAGAATGCAGTGAATTTGTATGCGCTGACAACTCCACACTGATGCTGATGTGTGAAAATTGCATACAGACTCCCATTGAATGAGACTCCAGCTAGTTCTTTCAATTTGCTATTTAAATAAAGATTTTTCACCTAAAACATTAAAGAATTGTTCTTAGTTTCTGAATGCATTTGGGGGACAAAAGTCCCCCACAATATAGTTAATGTAACTTTTTTTCTCAACATTGGATGAACGTTAAAGAAAAAGGTGCTCTGCTGTAAAATGAACCATGTCCTTAAGATTGTTCAGTTTAGCATATGTATGTACAAAACAGAAATACATATTCACAAATATGGGACTGTATCTCATTGATGGAGGTATCAGTAGTATACTTCCATTAGCAGGGCTTCTTGTCCTGCAGCTAAGGGGAGGTAAGAATCCTCAGTGGAAGGACAGCCTGGTTTGTGATTAAAAAGATTTTTTGTCCACTTGTTTTTTCTGCATCATGTCATGCTTCTAGTCTGAAGAACCACTCAAGAAGGTGGAGGTTTTCCAGGTGTACGTATCATGAGTTATTTACAAAGAAAATGAAACAAATCCTTCCCTATGTCACAGCAGTAGGTAAAAATTTTGTAAATAAAAATGCAGAAAGACGAGTGAGGCCCTGATCCTCAAGCAAACAATTGAACTCAATGGGGTTCTATGCGGGTTCATTGGAGTATTGGAAAGAGAAATGCATACAAAGATGCAGAAAGAAGAGTAAGGTCCCGATCCTCAAACAAAGAATTGAATTCAGTGGGGTTCTATGCAGGTTCATTGGAGTATTGGAAAGAGAAATGCATACAAAGAAATCAATTTTTTTTAAATATGGTCTTATATGTATATGTCTATAAGCCTTTAGGCAACTTAATATTTTCTTTTTACTGGATAACTTAACATTTCACTAGGAAATAAAATAAAATAGTATATATTTATAATTATAATTATTATTTTTTATTTGTGTAGGTTTTATTTGCAACAGATGACTTTTTTGCTCCTGCAGAGAATCTCTTAAAGGTATGGTGGGCTGACATTCACCACTTTGGAGGATTTTCATGGACTGTTAAGGATATTAGGCTTCAGAGGCAGGGACTGTAACTTACTGTCAGAGACCAGGACGTGGGCAGTCATGCCTAGTGGTTAGAGCAGGAGCCAGCTGTCACAACCTAGGGTGGAGCCAAAGACAGAAGTGAGGAATCATAGGAGAGGGTCAGAGTTGGTTTACTTGGAGTGAGGCAGGGCTAAGAACAAGCAAGTACAGGAACCAAGGGTGAAAGTGGGCAGGTACGGGCTGGTACAGTGTACCGGTAAGAAGCTGGTACTGGCCCGTACCCAGCCGATGCACCCCCCGTTGGCGGCCCTACCGGCAGGGCCGCCAATGGGGGGAAAGGGGCAGCTGCCCCGGGACCAGCAATTTAAAAGGGCCAGGGGTTCCCGGCTGCCACCGCTGCTACTGCGGCAGCAGCTGTAGCCCCGGGCCCTTTTAAATTGCAGCTGGAGCCCTGGGCGGCATGGGCCAGGCAGCTCGGATGGCCTGGCTGGGGGAGGCTGACCCCCAGCCCCGCCCCTTCTGCCCGAGGCCCTACCCCTTCTGGAGGCCTGGAGCCGGACCCCCGTACCAGTAAGAATTTAATGTTACTTTCACCCCTGACAGGAGCCAACACAGCCACAGGCAAGTTCTTTGAGCAGCCAATGCCCTGCTGCTGCTATTCGTCTTAAGAGCAGGTCTGCTGATCCCAATAGCCAATTGGGAGGTTTGGCCAATTAGGTGATTCTGCTGCAGCCAACTGTGATTCAGTTGTGGGTCCTCTGTTGCTCACTAAGGAGGTGGAGTTAGCTGGTCCCAGGCTCAGCTGCAAGCAGGGCCGTCCCCAGAGGGATGCGGGGCCCGGGAGGAAGTGACATTACTTCAGACGGTGCCTCCCCAAACAGCCAGGCATGGCCATGCCCACACTCCACCCCACCACCACCCTGCTTTGGCGGGGCTGCAGGACTCCAGAGGGTTGGGGTCATGCCGCCTGCCTTCCCAGGGCTGGGGACGTTGCAGTGGCACTGTCGCATGCTCTCCCTCCCGGCGTGCTCTCCCTCGGGTGGAAGGGGCGGGGCTGAGTGTAGCCTCCCCCAGCCAGCGGTTCACCTGCTGCCCATGCAGCACGGGCCAATTGTGCCGCCCCACAGGCCCCCCAAAGCGCAGGGCCCAGAGTGGTCGCCCCAATTCGCCATCCCCTAGGGACGACTCTGGCTGCAAGCCCTAATTTCTGACATTTATTTTGTTTGTACAGTGCCAAGCACAATATTGATGGATCTGAGCTGGTTGGCCTCTAGGCAGTGTCACAATATAAATGTTAAATGACAACTGATCTTTGTAATGTATCTCTGTAATTTCATGTATACGTTACTTGGAAACGATTTCCATTGGCTTTATGAGAAAATTACTTACCTTGTAATTCTGCTTCTCCCTTTGCACGGTTCTCGGCTCCCTAGTTGAGACAGGCAGAACTTCCTTAGTTGTCTAAGGGCCGTGGGAGTGGGTAGAAGCACAATACACCCTTGGTCCCCATTGGTGTTGTGCGTGGAATGTAACTGTAATCCCTAGGACCTTCGAGTCACATCCTAAATTAGCAAGAAGCAAAAGTTCACCAAATAGCATCAAGGCAATCATTGAAAAATTAATGCCTTTGAAATGCAGAACAATACAAACACATCAAGATGTAGAGATAAACACCACCAGCTGAAGATGTCTGTGCAGGAAGCAAACCTCATTGTGTACACTGATTATGCAAAAACATGCTTGCATTATTATGAAAACATAAGAATGGCCAGGCTGCATCAGACCAACAGTCCATATAGCTCAGTATCCTGTCTTCGGACAGTGGCCGGTGCCAGAAGCTTCAGAGGAAAAGAACAAAACAGGGCAATTATTGAGAGATCCATCCCCTGTTATCCAGTCCCATCTTCTGGCAGTTAGAGATTTAGGGACACCCAGAGCATGGGGTTGCGTCCCTGAATATCTTGGCTAATAGCCATTGATGACCTGTCCTTCATGAACATGTCTAATTCTTTTTTGAACCCCATTATACTTTTGACCTTTACAACTTCCCCTGGCAATGTGTTCCACAAGTTGACTGTGCATTACGTGAAGTACTTCCCATTACTACTTCATCTTTTGCATCCCACCCATTAGCTGTTTTCGTCCAACTCTTGCCTCTTGTCATTAACCTCGATTGTTGTCTGGGGCAGTGACTGCACTTTTTTACTGTGTGTTTGTACAGTGCCAAGCACAATAGGAGCTAGTGCAATACAAATAAATAATAATAAATAGGCTTCCTTTCAAACTTTGAGGGAGGTGGGTGGATGAATGTGAATCCTAAATGATAAATCTTCTGAGAAGCAGAATTACTAGGTCGGAGATTTTTCTCTAAAGATGCCATCCAGGCAGGAGTCTCACTCCTAAGGTATGTCTACACTTTGAGAGGGGGAGGTTGAGGACACATACCCACTCCAACTGTGATCAAGCTATTGCAGAGGTATTCAACCTTTTTTCATTTGTGGACCCCTAAAAAATTTTGAATGGAGGTGCGGACACCTTTGGAAATCTTAGATTTAGTCTATGGATCCCCAAGGATCCGCGGACCATGGGTTGTTGAAAACCACTGTTCTGTGGTAATGACAACCTATCACAGACCCCTTAGACATAGTCTTCAGACCCCCAGGGATCCATGGACCACAAGTTGAAAACTCCTGAGCTAGTGCACTAAAAATAGATTGTAGTTGTGGAGATTTGAGCAGCATGAGGAGCTAGTGCCCGCCCCCCACTCCCAAGTACAATCCTGTCAGAGATGCTAGTGTGGCTAGCTCCTCCCACCACTTGCACCACCACGACTACACTCTATTTTTAGTGTGCTAGCTTGATCAGAGCTGGTGCAGGTATGTCTCCTCAAGCTCGGGACATATCCTTAGAGATTGAGGAACTTGACGGATGCACCAAGAAAAAAACACACGAACAATGAAACCACAACACGCCCCAAGAACAAGCCCAATGCTAACACCATGAATACAGCTGGCTGAAAAATGGAAATTCCTTCCCAGGAAAGATTGTATATTTTTGATTTTTTTTTAAACCAGAGCAGGATAACATGTTAAAAATTTGAAATTTTGTGCAGGAAGGAATTTCCAGAAACATTCAATTTTGGGAGAACCGAAATGGAAGTTTTTGGGTTGCTGGCTGCCTGCCTGTCAGGCTCGCTGGTTGGCGGCTTCCATGGGAGCCTGGGGAAGTGACTAGCCAGGCAGCTGGGCAGCCTGGAGATCAGGACTGCTAGGGAGTCAGACAGGTGGGCTGCTGGGTAACTTGGTGGCCAGGGACCTGGCCACCCAGCTCCCCAGGTAGCCTATAGACCACGGAAGCCAGCCAATCAGGGAGATGGACGTTGGCTCCCCAAGTAGACCAGAGAGCCTGGAAGCTGGCTAGTCAGGAAGTGGGCCACTAAGCTTTCCGAGTAGCCCATAGAACTGGCTACCAGACACTCAGCTCCGTTAGCAGTCTGGGAGCTGGGGAGCCTGGAACAGGCTAACCTAGTGAGCCTGGGAGACCTTGCTCTTCAACATCTCACTTGGTGGGCTGCTGGAGAGCCTGAGCCTGGAAAGCTGGCCATCCTGGGGAACTGTGCTGTCTGGCTTCCCTGGCTGTGCGGTGAGCTGGATGCCTGCCAGTTGAGAAGCTGGGCAGCCTAGGGAGCCAGAGGGACTCTAGGTTCTACAATATCCTACCAGGCAACCTGCCAAGCAGCTGGTGGGGAGCCCAGGGAGGCAGGCAGTGGGTGGGCATGCGGCAGGAAACCAGATGCCTGGCTTCCATCAAACGTTAAGAGTGAATGGACACATTCCGCAGGAATACGTCAATTCCACACAACAGAATTTTCCAAAAGAAAACATCTGACCAGTTTTAGACATGAAAAAGAAGGAATTTTTGCACGTGCATTTTTGTTTTGAGCAGAAAAGAAGGACCAGATGCCTCCCTGTCTCAGGGCACCTCAGTCACTACCCCATGTAGTGCACTGCCTGGCCAGTCTGTGTGGTCTCTCAGTCACAAACACACCACACACTTTCACCACATGTGTATTTATTCTTTCCTTACAAAGTATCACAGGGTACTGCAAGGTTACAGCAAGTAGAAGATTCCACACAGCCTTCACTCCTCAGTCCAGGCTCACCCTCTGATTGCTATGTTCCTCCCACTAATATCCTCCCGATTACTGAACCAATTCCCCCATTATCCCAGCAATCGCTACCCAAGTGTCAGTGATTCCCAAAGGAAATTGATTAATTGGCTTCAATTAAGCCTGTACTCTTCTCAATGCTGGCGCAACCTCAGTGACCAGGGTGCTACTAATAGAGCCCTGTCACGTGCCCCAAAACACTAGGCTTAATATTATAGCCTGTAGACAACCAGAAACAAAGGATCTGGTTCTGCATTGTCTTTTCCATTATGAAGTCATTTACACTTGTGCAAAGTGACTGTAAGGTAGCTGTACAATGAGCCAGTTGGTAACAATGAAGGGTGGTGGCCCCTATTACCAATCTGACATCTTCATTGTGACCGGTGGCTCTTGCAACTTTTGAAAAAGGAAACATTTGTACAGGCTTGATTATGGTTACCAAACTTTTTCATTCTTGATTACAGGTGTATTTCAATTGCTGTCTCATTACTTCTGTAATAATAACTTCTGAGAGGTACTCAGGTGTAATCAGAATTCAGGCATTATAGTACAGTGGAAACTATTTCAGTGAATCAAGTGGGATTTCCCCTCTCCCCTTGCTTCAACTACCATTTCCTTTCATCACAAACATTTAGCACAAACATTTAGGAACATAGTAACTGAAGAGTGGAAGGGACCTCCTATGTTGCAGAGTCCAGTTTCCTTCTATTTGCTGACAACCCTGCCATACAATCCTGTTCATACACCTTTCAAGCACCATCTTAAAACTAGTTAGGTTAACTAGTTTTCTTTGCACACATTCTTCCGGTGACTTCCCCTCTTTTGAGGAAGCAGCTTTAAAATACATTTTAGTTCTGAGTAGAATTTATGATGAATTTCAAATACTTCCATTTAAAATACAAAAACTGTTAGCAAACTGTTCCTACCATCATTACACATGCAAAAATCCCACTGAAATCAGTGGGGTTACTCTGGATTGATACCACATATGTAACTGAAAGAAAAAAACTGGAACATGGAAGTCTAGATCCTGAGCTGGAGTAGATCAGTATAAATCCATTGTTTGATGCATCTGATATTTTTCTAGAGACTAGAATGACACCTATATGCTCCTTTATTAATAAAATCAGTCAAGTGGCTTGAAACCTGCATGTTCTATGCTGGTCAAAATTCTGTGCTCAGTACACTAAGCTTAGTGGCGTAGTACTGGTATAAGTGGCCCGTTGTTCTTATTTATTTTTTAGAAAAAGAGTCCAGTTTTTAAACCAGATGAATTTACTGATTATGGCAAGTGGATGGATGGATGGGAGACAAGGAGGAAAAGGATTCCAGGTAATACACTTAATACTAGTCACTTAATAAATAGTAACAGTAGGGGATTTGCAAAAGAGGTGGGAAGAGGAGATGAAATTGACTGACATCATTATGAAGCCTTCCAGTTTTGAGAGTGGTGAGCTTGGAGTTGTTGGGACTGAATGAACCAGAAACTCCAAATGAATCTTTCACAGTGTGAACCACCACATGGACTAAAACTACTGGCTTGGGTTTGTCCAATCTATATGAATCCAGACCTTCAATTTTTGCACAGTCCTACTGAATGGCAAAAGTTTAACCAGTAGATAAATTCATGAGTTTAATGCAATACTGAAAAAGCTCCAGAAACAGCTTACAAACTTCCTGGGAGTTTGTGTTCTTTTTGTGCTTTAAGTGTACATTATGTGATGGCTTTTGTTGTCATGACCTGCTCTTTCGTGTTTTGTTTTTATTTGAAGTACAAGTACTGTATATACACTTGTAGTGATTTGGAGAGACTCCTAAACCTGCCATTGCTCACTCCAAAATAGACATGGACCCAAACCAAAGCACTAGATCCAAATACCCCTAAACTTAGATGTATTCAAAATCCAGACTTAGATCTTTGTCTGAATTTTTAAAATGTCCTCTATTTTTATAATGGTGTGAACCAAACTCCCTGGTACAAGCACACTCAAAATTCTGGGTTTTGAAATCCAGATCTGAATCCAAATTCTGTGGTCTGAGCTCATCTTTTCTCCCAAATACACGCACATCGCCACATTTTGAGAAAAGCCAACCAGATAGAATTATTCCAAACTTGGCTTTCTTAAAGAGTTGTCCATTTGTCCTTTGATTTTCTGTCCAAGGCCTTAGGAAACCACACAGCTTTTTAAAATCCAAACATCTAATGCTCTTCAGAATGCCAGTATAACAATCAGCAAGTTGGTACTATTCATGTTTTGGCAAGTATGCTTAGTGTCTTTATGGAGTTCTTCAGGTTTTGATTACATGCAAATTCCTTCAAAAATTAATTGGAATGTGTTGTAGCTTTTTGATTGTTTTACACATAAGTTGATTTTATAAAATCACAGAACTGAACACCTCAAAATTTTGGTGATATTGAGGACTGTATCTGGATCTAAAGTAAACAGCTTGAGCTCTTTTCTTAAACATATTTATAAAGCAGGATTGTACCCGCTAAATATTGTTGAAGTGAATTGCTGCTTTTATTCCCTGGTGTTATATTAAACTCGTTAGAAAAGCAGTTTGTCCTCTGTCTTTCAGGACATGATTGGTGTATTATCCAGTTGGGAGTACCAGGTATTGTCCATGGATTTGAGGTAAACACATCTTTCTTTGCTGGAAACTGTGCTCCTCGTATATCAATTCAAGCAGCATGTCTGATGCAAGGTAACTAATAAATTAATTTCTATCAGGTCTCCAGATATCTTAGCGGAAGAGCTATTTGCTCCTTACATTGTATTGCTAATATTAGAGCCTTATTATTATGGGGGAAAGTTAAGTACAATCAATTGTTTCTTATGGTAGATAAAATAGTTAAATTTCAGGCATTGCAGAGTTAGTGGTTGGAGTGATGTAATTCCTGGAAATATCACCTTGGGAAAACAGCACTTCTGGCAGTGCAGTGTCAGAAACACTGGGTGACCAAGGCTGTGAATGATGGGAGAATACAGCTGTTACTTTCATTGTTTTATATCACAAGTTCACATCACTTACCCACGGTGTTGTGTGTGCTTAATAACAAAACACATTTTAGAGAATTACACATCTTTTAGTTCTTAAGGAAAGAAAATCCTCCAAAAAGGGCTAAATCCAGAGTCCAGAAAACCAGCCTGAGTTGTCAGGCTGGGTGTCAAGCAGATGTACCGTGGGAGAAATCTCACCACCCTTCCCACCAAGCTTTAGATGGCTCAAAAACTACTCCATTAGAATGAATGAAGTGTATCCATGGCTCTGGACATGGCCTTTCCACAGTGAATGATGAGAAAAATCTGGAGCAAATCTTTTAGCATCATTTCTCCCCTTTCTTGTCCTGGCTCTATCTCCTCCTTTCCCTGCCTGGTGCCACACTGGTTGCTCCAGTGGGTCCGTTCTGCACTGATATTACATATCCCTGCTATGTTCCTCCACTGTTTTCTATACAGCTCTCCCTTTGTACAGCAGAACTGCAGTGGTTCCACTGCCAGGGATCAATCTGGGGCTGGAGAAGATGAGGCAGGATTTAGCTCAAAGAGAAAAATCTGAGCTATTGTAAAGCAAAAAAAATTGAAATAATTAAGCTAAATGACTTATTTTTGTTAATAGAAATAATATATCAAATACACTTCCAGCATAATATATTTTTATAGGCATGGTCCACCTAAAATAAGTATTCCTACAAAATGATGAGCTTCTTGTGATAGCATTACTCAGCTGATCAAATAGTGCTTTTACTACTTCTGTCATTCTATATATTTTAGTATAAAAACAAAAATATTTCAGTAGCATTAGTTACTGATTATGCGTGTGTTTATATTGCTCCTGCAGTGGATTTACCAGAGGTTTGGCCAAGAGGGGACAGGATAGGAACTGCAGCTTCAGATGAAGAGTTAAAAGCTGTCAAGAAGGTATACTCCGTTGGAGGCTGCGCGGTTCTTGGGATTCTAATGGGATACAGAAGCTTTTACTTCTAGATCATAGTTGGAATTAGGCCTAATTTGATTCTGCGTTAATGTTGAACTCTGATGGCTTTTCAGAGATCTATTATTAGAATGAGTGTTGATCTGAATCCAGATCCTTGTGAGTGGGTGTCCATAATACCAATTGTGCTGATGGCTTTAACGAGCACATTTAATTTGGCACTGTTACCAAAGAAGGCAACAATTTAGTGGGCATGGAAACTGAATTATTCTTTCACACTTAGAGGAGGCATCTCCAAAACAGTGTTGAGACGTATCTGTAGGACAGCCTAGAGAAGTTTGCATGTCTGTGCTGTACCTCTGCCTTGAGTACGGGACTTCATTTTTTAGGGCTGGCACCTTTCAAGAGTTCTCAAGTCACTTATTATGTTTTAAAAAAATAAACAGGCCATTAATGTGAAGTATCTAATTGACATGACAGTTTAGTTGTCCTGTAGAAGGCTTTTCTTCATTTAATTCCAGTTTGTTCCAATGAATCTTGCTTACTTGTGGCCTCATGTTGGATGCCTCAATTTTTAGGTGTCAGACCTTAGATCAGGGATCGGCAACCTTTGGCAAGTGGTCCGTCAGAGAAATCTGCTGGCGGGCCAGGACAGTTTGTTTGCCTGCAGCATCCTCAGGTTCGGCCGATCACAGCTCCCACTGGCCGCGGTTTGCTGTTCTAGGCCAATGGGGGCTGCGGGAAGCGGTGGCCAGCATATTCCTCAGCCCACGCCGCTTCCCGCAGCCCCCATTGGCCTGGAACGGCGAACCGCAGTCAGTGGGAGCTGCGATTGGCCGAACCTGCGGATGCTGCAGGTAAACAAACCGTCCCGGCCCGCCAGCGGATTTCTGTGATGGGCCATGTGCCAAAGGTTGCCTATCCCTGCTTTAGATACTTTAAACATATTAAGCTGGGTACCCAAATTTAAGGCACTTTTGAAAATTGTCACGTACAGGTCACATAGGAAGTCTGTGGAAGAGCTGGGAATAAAAATTCAGTTTCCTGACTCCTAACCACAAGATTATCCATTCTTCCTCCCTTGAATACCATGGGATATTTGCCTGAGTAAGGACTGCAGAATCAGACCCATAAAGTCTGTATTGCATTGCATATGGATTTAAGGTTGTTCTAGGAATATATACTAGAGTTACATTAGTGTAAATCAAAAGTCACTCCACTGAAACCAATGGAGTTACTTCAGACTGACACCAAATGTAACTAAGAGCAGAATATGGCCCCTTAACTCTTTATTTCATATGCATCCGATGAAGTGGGCTGTAGCCCATGAAAGCTTATGCTCAAATAAATTTGTTAGTCTCTAAGGTGCCACAAGTACTCCTGTTCTTTTTGCGGATACAGACTAACACGGCTGCTACTCTGAAATATTTCATTTTTGTTTTGCAATGAAAATCTCAGCTTCAACATTATATTAGCACCATGTATTTATTTATTTGTAAATAAAACATTGGGAAAATAAAAAATACTTCCCTACGCATTTAATCAAAGAAAACCCCACCTTCATTTGAATGGTCAATCCTCAAAAATGGATGGTTTATTTCAAACTTTCTTAGATGACTGATGAATTTCTTTGAAAGTTCAGCTCAAAGGTAATTATTTTGGAACTGTATAAACTGCTGAACACTGGGGCTTCGAATGCAAATACCAACCCTACCTGTAAAACACAGGTGATTAATAAAGGAACTCTAGCAAGTATGGGGTAGAGAAATAAGGGCTCAAATATATCAGAACATACTGAGCTGTATTAATTCTAATTAATAAACATATGGACTAAAGAAGAATATCCGTCACGTTGACCCAGACGACTAATTAATTAATATTTGTTATCAGATGAAGTCAGATGAATGGACTCTTCTGGTTCCTATGAAAGAGTTGAAACCAAGATACCTTGATACTAGCTACAATTATTTTTCTTCCAGTTGTAAGAGGAAATGGACTCACATAAGGCTCAATATCTATCCAGGTAATTTATTTATATATAGATAGATATACACAGAGAGAGAGAGAGAGAGAGACTCCTGAACTATGGTATGTAACAACTTCTTGGCAGGTTCTGTCTCTATCCAATCCCACTTACTGCTGCCATCAGAACAGGAAGAGAGCAACTAGTTTGAAATAAAGTAACTAGCAAAGTGCTGGGCTAGGTATAAGACTTGGTATGATGATTAGATTTTTGTTGCTTTTGGTTGGATAGTGGGATGATCAAGCAGAAACAAGACACAACAATAGGCAGTAAAGTCTATTAGCAGGGCATAATCTTTATAAATAAAAAGCAAACAAGTTAACAAAAGCAAAAGGATTACAAACAATTTTTTTCCCAGCCAAGAGGTTAGCTTAACCTTAAGAGTCTGGGTAGGGAACCCTGACTTCCCCCAGGTATTGTCCTCTTCTCTTCTTCCCTTCTTCTTTCTCTCCAGCAGCCCTTCCTTTTTCACAGGTGTTCAAAGGGCATATGGAGTTTGCCCCTTGTGTACTGGGGACTAGATTGTGTTCCTCCATCCTGCCACACATGGGATTCAAGATTCTAAGTCAGTAGACTTAATTTGCATCTCATCAAATTCACTTGATGTTTTGGGGTTCAGAACCAGAAAATGTCCTGTGAAATTCAAAGTGAATGCAGCAAAATGTGCAATGAATGCTAATATTTTAGGCTTGAGTCTTTTTTGCCTTAAATGTGCTGAGGTTTCTTTATCTTTGGGTCACAGGATAGGCAACCCTGTTTCAGACAATTGCTAGATAGTCAATAGTTCCAAAATGAACACATCAGCTAACAGGGAAATAGTGGAAATCTATTTTGGGCACATAATCCTCTCTATGACAATTGGATTGGATTTAGTGATGCAAAGGTGATTTTAATTATATGAGATAGACTTCAGTCCTTAGGAGACTAGCCTGTCCTGAGCAGTTTTATACCTTCAGGGGTCTGGCAGTTTTCCAGGGCCAGAGCACTAGACTGTGAAGGAAGGAGGACCTGAGATGAAGGAGGTGCCAGAACAGGCCTCCTGAGCAATGTCAGTCCTGGCTAAAGCTGTTGTTTCTGGTAGGAAACATCATTTCCCTGATGCTGATCTCACTTATGTATTTATGTGTGAAGCATGCACAGGAAGCAGTATGGGGTGAATAGGTGAGAGAAACTGGCTGAGGGTGGAGCAGAACAGGGAGACAAAAAAAGTAGCTCTGTACATAAAAGTTGGTGGCAGGGAACAGAAAGCTCATTGCCAGTCAGAATGGGGACTTCTTGCAGCAATTATGAGGGACCAGAGGTCAGCCAGAGAAGCCTCTTTGTGTTATGTGCATATCTTGGGATTTCCAAATTTGTGAGTTTAATTCGTTTTTTTGTGAGTTCAATTTAAAAAATATATACACCACTGCCTGGCAGCCATGCACACTGTCGTGTAGATCCTGTGGAGATAAACATCACAAGAAGTACCATGTCAGAAAGACAGCTTCCTCTTTGGCCCCTGATTGGTCCAGGCACCCTATTTAAGCCCAAGAGGCATTCCAGGAATTGCATGTGAAACAAGGTGGATTCTATTGCCACTGCTAGTTGTAGTGTTGGGCCTGCCTCTCTTGCTCTTGGACTCCTGGTTCCTGACTCTAGCTCTGCCTTTGGTGCTGTTCCTGGCCTCTGCCTGCTCCGACCACTAGGCATGGCTGCCCAATCCCCAGTCATGACAGTTGCCTGATTGAAATTTCCTAATGCATTAGTATACATCTGGCTAAAGGATGCACTGTATAACAGCAGCTTCTTTTGTAGAAAACTGTTCAATTGGAATTTAAAATAATATTTTGGCTTTTTAACAAATTTCTGAAATGCTCATGAGAAGTAACTCTGGAGCAATCATAGAAATGTAAGGCTGGAAGGAATCTCAAGAGATCACCTAATCCATCCCCACCACACTGAGGCAGGACCGAGTATACCTAGAATACACAAATATATCCAGAACTGTGTTGTTATAAAACTTGTTTGATGTTTCTATCAGTTTTGCCCTTTGATTTTCAGTGTGAATTTTATAAACTACAACTCTACACAATGGTTTAAAGGGATTGACAGTATTCTCAGATTCTACTGCACTTTGGATTATTAGTGCACTGACGTGTTGCATGGATATCCTACTGGTCTTGATGTTTATTAATGACATCATAAACTACAGAACACCTGTGTGGAAACGTGTCGTGATCAGCTTCCACTCTGAAATCCAAGCTCTTTCCTTTCATTCCAAAGTCTGTAGATTAAAAGGAATGTACATCTTGCATTTGCCATCTGTGCTGTACTCTGCTTCTGAATATGTATAAGCATGGCCCTCATGGTGCTATTCATTCTTAAAGATAAAATCATTCACTTTAATTTTATTTTTTTGACAGATGGTGGGATTGCACGTTTCAAAGTGTATGGTGTTGTTCAGAAAGATTGGTCAGCTTCTGGCCCAAATGACTTGGATGACTTGGTGGCAATGGAGAATGGAGGTATTTGTGTTGGATTTAGCAGTGCTCAATTAGGCCACCCAAGAAATATTCTAGGTAAGTTAAAGGCATTACTATTTCTGGTTTTAAATACTGGAAGTAAACTGTATTCACAGCATAGAATCAATGTTAATCATTCTCCTATGCAGTTTAACAAAAACTCCCTCTTTGGTCACAGTAGTCACAATAACTGGTTTAAAGTAACAGAGTCCTGTGGCACCTTTAAGACTAACAGGCACCCTATTTAAGCTATGTATTGGAGCATAAGATTTCGTGGGCATAAGCTTTTCTGACGCATGCGTCTGACGAAGTGGGTATTCACCCACGAAAGCTTATGCTCCAATATATCTGTTAGTCTTAAAGGTGCCACAGGACTCTCTGTTGCTTTTTACAGATCCAGACTAACACGGCTACCCCTCTGACACTTGGTTTAAAGTAGAATTTACTGAACTATGATTCAGTCCTGTAGTCTTTTCTCAAACAAAACTCACATGAGATGCAGGTCTGGGCCCTACCCACATAGCTATATGAACTTACCAATTCAGTAAATTTGTTTTGTTAACTTAATTTATGATAGATGAGATCTTCCATAGGGGCCAGGATTTCTAATGCCATCTGGTCAGTAGTAAATATAAATTGTTACAATTAGATGGCTCATTCTGTAGCCAGAGCCCAGATTATCTTCTCCTGTGGCAAAAACTTTGGAACTTTTTAAAAAGAAGACCACAAGGATTTCCTCATGGAGAATCCCCTGTAGAATGTAGACAATACAGTTTTACTCCTTCTGCTACAGAAAAGCTGCCCCAAACATGGCAGATATCTTGGAATCAGCAGGATACATCCATATAGACGTTCTGAACTACCTGACATGCTCTTTCCCCATACCCCTTAGCTCCCTGGCAGTGAGACTCCACTGGAGCCATGCTACCAGGGACTCCCTGTTGGCCTCAAGTGGCTCGCAGGGACCCCAGTGTGTTCTGGGAATGGTGGAGGGCGTGTTATGCAAAATAGTGAATAGTCTGGGGTGGTATTAACTCTTTCAAGGAAATTCTACTGGGCTAGGGCAGGGGCTGTAATGTTTTCACCATTGGTCTGCTCCTTCCCAAATTCCATCCTCTGTCTCACATAGACCCCAGATCATGTGAAGAGGAGGTCTGGAAAGTCAGGGAGGGAGAGGAAATGGTGCTTTGGAGGTGCCAGAGCCTTCCTTCCATATGGAAGAAGGGAGATCCATGGGTGGAGCACTCCTCCACATGTGGCTCTTGGGGGATATGATCTGTCCTCTCTTTTGATGCTGTCAGTCTATATCCCTGTGTAGAAATGTTCACATCACAAAACCCACCACCACTGGCAGTCTCAGCAGAAGCAAAGGACTGAATTGAACATAGTAACAACTATTCTGGTCCACCTAGAAATGGTCTTGCCTGGTTATGGTTGTGGCATACTGGTGGGGAAATGTGATGAAAATAGCATATCCATTGCCTGCAATGTACATGTTCAGTGGATATACAGCAAGCTGACATACCTGGAAACTACAATCTAGCATCTTTCTTGAGCACTGAATTCAGAAGAAACATTGAAAGCAGAGAGAAACCACAGCTGATTTATAGAGAATACCCTCCACTGTGTTACTGTGACAGGGTGCTCTTAGTAGCTATAAACTGAGCCCTTTGGAAGCCAGCACCCTGGTCTCGTAGAACACCCAGAGCACTGGTTGTAGTTAGGGCTAGTCTACACTAGACGTGCTACAGCAGTGTAGTTGCACTAATGCAGCTGCACCACTGTAGCATGTCTGGTGAAGACGCTATATGCTGACAGGAGAGAGCTCTGCCGTTGGCATAATAAAACCACCTCCATAAAGGGAGTAGCTATGTGAGTGGGAGAAGCTCTCCCACTGACAGAACTGTCCATACTGGTGCTTAGGATGGTGTAGCTTACATGTTATATCAATATAACCTGTAGTGTATAGAAGCCCTCAGAGTAGGAGGGACTTAGTTTGGGTTTGAAAGGGCAGAAGAGAGCACTTGCACCCGTAGGAAACCTGAGAAGCTAATGAGGTAATTAGCTCACCAGCTGGATAGCTCTGAGAAGAAAGCAAGCAGTGAAAAAGGCTGAGCCAGGGAGAAGCATGGGGGCTGGGGGCCAGCTGTTGGTGAGGTTGGGAGAGGCTGAGAGCTGGGCTTGGAACTCAGGGGCAACTTGGGCTGGCGGCTGACTGGCTGACCATAGCTTAGGGTGACCAGACAACAAGTGTGAAAAATCAGGACGGGGGTGGGGGGTAATAGGAGCCTATATAAGAAAAAGCCCCAAATATCGGGACTGTCCCTATAAAATCAGGACATCTGGTCACCCTACCATAGCTGGAAATACAGACTGAAAGTGAAAGTCTGGAATTTATGTTGGAAAATGAGGGAGAAGAAGTAATGGGTGAGGAATGGCTTCAGATTAGGAAGAAGAAAAAGGAATAGAAGCATTTGTATCCTAAGAACAGGGAGCAGAGAGGGATGGATATATTCTTACATGGCTGAGTAGAATATAAAGATGACATATTGAATGAAAATTTCAGCATAGAGGAACTCAAAAAAGCTATAGACAAAAATAAAAACAGTCTCAGGTAAAGATAGTATATGTAGTGAAATGCTTAAGCATTTACCAGAAGGGAGATTAAGAGTTTTACTGAAATTATATAATAATATATGAGGACAAGGAATACTATTGGCAACAAGCAAAACATGGCAAATTATGCACAGTCCCTGATGCGTATAGGCCTATTGCCCTCACATCACATGTGGGCAAAATTATGGAACATAAGAACATAAGAACGGCCGTACTGGGTCAGACCAAAGGTCCATCTAGCCCAGTATCCTGTCTACCGACAGTGGCCAATGCCAGGTGCCCCAGAGGGAGTGAACCTAGCAGGTAATGATCAAGTGATCTCTCTCCTGCCATCCATCTTCACCCTCTGACAAACAGAGTCTAGGGTGTAAGGAATGGTGACAAACACCATTCCTTACCCATCGTGGCTAATAGCCATTAATGGACTTAACCTCCATGAATTTATCCAGTTCTCTTTTAAACGCTGTTATAGTCCTAGCCTTCACAACCTCCTCAGGTAAGGAGTTCCACAAGTTGACTGTGCGCTGTGTGAAGAAGAACTTCCTTTTATTTGTTTTAAACCTGCTGCCTATTAATTTCATTTGGTGACCCCTAGTTCTTGTATTATGGAAATGAGTAAATAACTTTTCCTTATCTACTTTCTCTACATCACTCATAATTTTATATTCCTCTATCATATCCCCCCTTAGTCTCCTCTTTTCCAAGCTGAAAAGTCCTAGCCTCTTTAATCTCTCCTCATATGGGACCCTCTCCAACCCCCTAATCATTTTAGTTGCCCTTCTATGAAACTTTTCTAGTGCCAGTATATCTTTTTTGAGATGAGGAGACCACATCTGTACAGAGTATTCAAGATGGGAGCATACCATCAATTTATATAAGGGCAATAATATATTCTCCGTCTTATTCTCTATCCCCGTTTTAATGATTCCTAACATCCTGTTTGCTTTTTTGACCGCCTCTGCACACTGCGTGGACATCTTCAGAGAACTATCCACGATGACTCCAAGATCTTTTTCCTGATTTGTTGTAGCTAAATTATCCCCCATCATATTGTATGTATAATTGGGGTTATTTTTTCCAATGTGCATTACTTTACATTTATCCACATTAAATTTCATTTGCCATTTTGTTGCCCAATCACTTAGTTTTGTGAGATTTTTTTGAAGTTCTTCACAGTCTGCTTTGGTGTTAACTATCTTGAGCAGTTTAGTATCATCTGCAAACTTTGCCACCTCACTTTTTACCCCTTTCTCCAGATCATTTATGAATAACTTGAATAGGATTGGTCCTAAGACTGACCCTTGGGGAACACCACTAGTTACCCCTCTCCATTCTGAGAATTTGCCATTAATTCCTACCCTTTGTTCCCTGTCTTTTTACCAGTTCTCAATCCATGAAAGGACCTTTCCTTTTATCCCATGACAACTTAATTTATGTACAAACCTTTGGTGAGGGACCTTGTCAAAGGCTTTCTGGAAATCTAAGTACACTATGTCCACTGGATCCCCCTTGTCCACATGTTTGTTGACCCCTTCAAAGAACTCTAATAGATTAGTAAGACACGATTTCCCTTTAGAGAAACCATGTTGACTTTTGCCCAACAATTTATGTTCTTCTATGTGTCTGACAATTTTATTCTTTACAATTGTTTTGACTAATTTGCCCGGTACCGACGTTAGACTTACTGGTCTGTAATTGCCGGGATCACCTCTAGAGCCCTTTTTAAATATTGGCGTTACATTAGCTATCTTCCAGTCGTTGGGTACAGAAGCTGATTTAAAGGACAGGTTACAAACCCTAATTAATAGTTCCGCAATTTCACATTTGAGTTCTTTCAGAACTCTTGGGTGTATGCCATTTGGTCCCGGTGACTTGGTAATGTTAAGTTTATCAATTAATTCCAAAACCTCCTCTTGTGACACTTCAATCTGTGACAGTTCCTCAGATTTGTCACCTACAAAAGCCGGCTCAGGTTTGGGAATCTCCCTAACATTCTCAGCCGTGAAGACTGAAGCAAAGAATTTGTTTAGTTTCTCCGCAATGACTTTATCGTCTTTAAGCGCTCCTTTTCTATCTCTATCATCGAGGGGCCCCACTGGTTGTTTAGCAGGCTTCCTGCTTCTGATGTACTTAAGAAACATTTTGTTATTACCTTTTAAGTTTTTGGCTAGCCGTTCTTCAAATTCCTCTTTGGCTTTTCTTATTACATTTTTACACTTAATTTGGCAGTGTTTATGCTCCTTTCTATTTACCTCACTAGGATTTCACTTCCACTTTTTAAAGGAAGTCTTTTTATCTCTTACTGCTTCTTTTACATGGTTGTTAAGCCACGGTGGCTCTTTTTTAGTTTTTTTACCGTGTTTCTTAATTTGGGGTATACATTTAAGTTGGGTCTCTATTATGGTGTCTTTAAAAAGCGCCCATGTAGCTTGCAGGGATTTCACTTTAGTCACTGTACCTTTTAATTTCTGTTTAACTAACCTCTTCATTTTTGCATAGTTCCCCTTTTCGAAATTAAATGCCAGAATGATAAATTAGAGAATAGTAGCAAACTTGGAAAAAAATATATAAATTGTGTGCAAAGTGGCTTCAGGAAAGTAAGATGCACAATTGATCATATTGTAAGATTAGAAACAGAAATACAAAAAACATGAGGAACAGAGAGTTTATGACAGTTGTCTTTTTGGACATTGAAAAAGCATATGACATGGTATGGAGGGAAGGCTTGCTGTATACACTAGCCGCAATTGGAATAAAAAAGAATGTTCCGGTGGATAAGTGATTTCTTATGTGATAGAACCATACAAGTCAGGGTTGTGGCGGCTTTTTTGAATTTTTATAAACTTACTAATGGTATTGCATAGGGGAACGTTATCAGCCCAACCCTATTTAATGTTATGATTAATGATCTTCTGGAGAGTATATGGGCATTAATAGGTATTACTCTATTTGCTGATGACTGGGCCAAGTATAGAAGACTTAAAATAGCTGTGGAGACAATGAAAGAGGCGATGGGAATTTCAGAATGGGGAGATACTCAGGGATTTAAGTTCACTTGCTAAAACAAAGGGAATGATCTTCACAAAAAAGGAAGTTTGGGGAAGAATGGAACCTATATCTCTATATAGAAAGAATACAGGTAGTTCAAAATTTTACATTCTTAGAAGTTATGTTAGATGATAAACTAACTTGAAAAGGTTATATAGATAATATCAAGACTAAATGTAAAGATAGGATGAATCTGCTGGAAACAATTGGGGTACAGATAGGAACACATTGTTATTGCTGTACAGGACATTAAAAAGACCAGTTATATATTAGGGATGCTAAGCCTTTCATTCAGCTTCTAAATCAGCACACACACACACACACACACACACACACACACACACACACACACACACACACACAAAAAAGCTGATCCAAGCCCAAGCTCTGTGACTTACATGTGGTGCAAGTATTACGACTCCTTTGTGTGCTTCAGGTAGCAACCGGAGAAATGCCTATAAATTTAAGGATTAAATTGTTAGATTTTGCCTTTTGGGCTAAGGTTAATGTAAATAGTGAAGATAAGAATACAAAACAAATATATGAGGACTGTTGAGAATTAAGTAGACAAGAAGTAACTGGGCGCCACAAATACTCCCATATGCTAATAGGGTCAAAAGATGGGCAAAAGACTTAGGTGAAAAGGAAGGTCTGGAGAAATTAAAATCTTTAGTCATGGGAAATCAAACTATAGCTGGACAGTTGTCTCTCTCATTGTGGATTTGGAATTATATGAAAAAACAAAGGGAAGAGCAGGACCATTAAATATGATGACTATGACTTATGAATTTATAGATTTCTCTGGCCAAATCTCTACCAATGACTCTACAGAAGACTACACAGGTAGAGTGGGAATGGCCTTTTGTATCCCTGAATTTGGAATTTAGAGATCTATGAGTCTATTCAATTTTGTGGTCATTGACGGGCATACTGTTGGCACAGTGTTAATTGCTTTGCAAACCTGCACAACCATGATGCCAATAGTGGACTTTACAACCCCTCATTGGTTTGCAGCTGACAGGTAACTATCTGGGGTTGTTGGCTTCCACAAGGCAATAGTCACTTGGTTCTGCACTAGTATGGCTTCTCTGAATCGAGTGTTCTGGTGTGGGAGGTTTGGTGCAAGCTCATCGCACATCTCCATGAAGGTCTGTTTCATAACTTAGAAGTTCTGAAGCCACTGCTGGTTATCCCAGATTTCCAAAATGATGTGATCACACTACACCATGTGGTTCTCCTGCACCAGAAGCGATGATTCAACCATGGCAATAGTAGCATTCACCATATCTGTTCCATGGGACACAAATGGATTCACCTGGATAAGGGATGTATGCCCAGCTATGACTGTTATTCTATCCTATCTGACTCTTTATTAGATATAATGGTGATTAGAAGGGGAGCCACATAAAACAGGAATGACTAAATCAATGAACTGTTGTTCATAACTACAGAGGTAGTACAAATGGGTATACACATTGTAATAGCGTGGATTCCGGTGCATGTTGGGATACTGGGCAGTGAAATGGCAGATAAAGCAGTGAAAAATGCCGTAAAATGTGGAGGTTGATATACAGATCTCTTTGAGTAAACAGGACATCA
Source organism: Chrysemys picta bellii (assembly GCF_011386835.1). Lineage (NCBI taxonomy): Eukaryota > Metazoa > Chordata > Testudines > Emydidae > Chrysemys > Chrysemys picta. The sequence goes on along the minus strand of NC_088793.1, from coordinate 37,654,797 downwards.
GAAGTTTGGTTAAGAGAGAACTTAAGAAGCAATGGCAAGAACTATGGGCCAAAGAGAAAAAAGAAAGAAGGTTCTATGAAATATGTCCTAAACTTGAGGATATTAGTGTACTTAATAACTATGACAGAAGAAATGAATTAACTACATTTAGTGTGCTAACAAGTCGCTGTGATCTGAATGGTAACTTATATTTGTTAAACAAGCACAAAGATGGGTTGTGTGATGCATGCAAAGTCCAAGAAAGAGTTGAGCATCTGCTGTGGCAATGCAAGGACAATTACATAGAGAAAAAGTTAGTCATAAAGAATCTAAAATGCTTTGGAATGAAAGAAGATAGTCCAAAAGGACTGGTGAGAGTACTAGGAAAGTGGGGCAACATTAAAAAAGCGTCACTTCGCTTTTTTAAGGATACAGGACATCAATGTTTTTGCTTACGTGAAAACTGAGGTAGGTGATTCTGATAGTCTCACATGCTGAGTCTGCTGCAACATAAAACGACAGGAAAAGAAAGGAGAGGGGCTACACATGACTGCTGCTATGTTGTGATGTATTTGGAATATAAAAATCAATAAAGACACGTGGTGGAAATACCCTGCTGGCCTGTATGTGCTGCTTAATTCACAAAAAGGACTTACCAGCCAGGGTTTCCAGGTGCTGAAGGGGGAGCCTGTTCACAGTTACTTATTTTTGTAGGGCTAGGAAGAGCAACATCCATGGAAGATGGTTGGGAAACAGCAAGAAGACCGGACAGGCCACCAGTTTTAAAAGTAAGGAATAAATGAGTTACAGTTCTGATTTTAGATCTGTTTACAATTCTTTTTTCCCCAAGAGGTGTATATATATATTTGTGTGTGTGTGTGTGTTAATGAAACTTGAGAAGATTTAAAAGAAATTTCAAAATAATGTTTTCTTAGAGTGTCTTGTGTTCCCAGGAGGTAGCAGCAACTCATATTGTAGGCATTGCAATATATTCTCTAGGTCTAGTTCAAAGCTATTAGGCCGTATATGGTCTGTCTTTTTCTCACCATCTCTGTCTGGATTCTTAACCTCTTTTGATAATGAAATGAACTACACCAGGGGTCGGCAACCTTTCAGAAGTGGTGTGCCGAGTCTTCATACATTCACTCTAATTTAAGGTTTTGCGTGCCAGTAATACATTTTAACGTTTTTAGAAGGTCTCTTTCTATAAATCTCTAATATATAACTAAGCTATTGTTGTATGTAAAGTAAATAAGGTTTTAAAATTTTTAAGAAGCTTCTTTTAAAATTAAATTAAAATGCAGAGCCCCCCTGACTGGTGGCCAGGACCTGGGCAGTATGAGTGCCGCTGAAAATCAGCTCACGTGCCGCCTTCGGCACGCGTGCCATAGGTTGCCTACCCCTGAACTATACTAATGTGAGAGATGATTATTACTGCAGCTCTATCATCTTTGGGAATCCAGGTTCTTAAGAGAGACAAATGGATAAAATAATAAAGTTAAAGGATGCAGTATTTATTGAGAAATGTGCAAGCAGGTTTGAAGGGAGCAAATTATTAATGGCCTAATCCTGCATCCATTGCAGTCAATAGGAGTTTTGCCACTGATGTCAAAGGGGGCCCTAAATAATGGAAAACAGGTTGAATGCTTATCATAAGAATTACATATGATATGATACACCTCTACCCCTATATAACGCGACCTGATATAACACGAATTTGGATATAACGCGGTAAAGCAGTGCTCTGCTGGGGGGGGGGGGGAGGGAGAGGGGAGGAGGGGGACTGCGCACTCCGGTGAATCAAAGCAAGTTCAATATAACGCAGTTTCACCTATAACGCGGTAAGATTTTTTGGCTCCTGAGGACAGCGTTATATCGAGGTAGAGGTGTATGTGGAATGATTGGAATGCTGGCACCTGCGACTGGAAAGGGATCACTTTGTTTACTCCTTTAGTTCACTTTTCTTTATTGGAACCTTAAGATTAGGATGATTTTGACTTTCAGCGTCTAAAAATGGGATTTCTTCTTGAAGAGAAACTACTCATCATCTTACAGCTATCCATAACAAAACATACTGAATCTCTTGTGAATTCTCTTTAAATGCATTATATTTGTATTGATCTGCAGATTCCATATCTTACTCAGTCCTATTAATAGGGCTCTAACCCATTCCGTGAAGGTAGCTTTACTGGGGTAATATATTTTTTTGCGGAAAAAATTCTCATTGTCAGAAGGGAGGTGGAGGATCCAGTGTTTAATCAGATTCATTCAATAGTTTGAAAGTAAAATGTACTTTTAAGAAACCAAGTTCAGCTAGTAAATGCAAAAATGTACCATGCCTTGCTTTTGCCTTTTTGATTTTTGTGATTCATCGAACCATGTAAAAGGTTTTTCCCTCTTATTTTCAGGCTGATGAGAAAGGTATCCTCCTCATGCCAGGGAGTGAATGGGCAGTTTTCCGGTTGGCACATCCTTGTGTAATAACTCACATTGAAATAGACACTAATCACTTTAAAGGTAAAACAAATGCTTCTTGTTTGTCCCCCGTATTTTATTGATCATACCAAAAATATATGTTATACCATAGAAATATTGTGCAGGACCATTGGTTCCTGGGAAAGGTGGAATTAAACTGTTTCAGCAGTTGATGATCAGCTAAGCTTAGGGGCACCTAGGGTGTATCTCCCTTCTGCTGGGCATATCAGCACCAGGACTGGGTACCATAGAAGCCATTATAGCTGCCCTAAGTCAGGGGAGGATTCCTCGATGCTGGGGGAATCTTTGAGGGCAGTCACTGGGTGAAATCCTGGCTCCATTGAAGTCCGTGGGAATTTTGTCATTAAAATCCTGATTCCATTAAAGTCACCCAATTGAATTGATTGGAGAATCTGAGCATTCTATATCAATTGTTACAAAGAGTCAAACCATATTCCTTCAAGCAGTAGGTTCAAATATTTGTAGAAAATATGTATTTTATTGAACAAATATAGTATGATGAATGTGGAATTTATGGAATAAATTATGTGGATGTTTTCCATTATTGGTCCTGGTGATAGAGGTGGGTGCATAATTCACTAATATTCATGAATAAATACAAGCTTTGTGATTTTTTTTATATTAAAATATTTCTAAATAGCTTTTTAATTGTTTGTCCAGTTCTACTTATTTTTTCTAGCCATAATTGCAGTACAAAGGTAAAGAATCAAATCTGTGTTTTGTGAAATTCATTACTCTGAGTTTCAGCTCTGAAAGCCCAAGTTTAGTTTATAAAATAAATTTATCTTAAGAAAATAATTATAATGCAACAAAAATATACAAAAGCATGTTACTGTTTGCTATCAGGTAACTTTCCAGATACTTGCAAACTCGAGGCCTGTGTTTTGAACACACAAGAAGAAAAAGATTGTATAACACAGAAATGGAACCTTAAACAGAATCCAAAATGGAATCCTTTGCTTTCTGTTACAAAGGTAAGGCTTTTATTTCTAGATCATATGAGCACTGTGGATTGTTAGCCTATAGCCTATTGGCTGTGTTGAAATAACGCTTTAAAAAAAAGCGTTTTGTAGGTTTTTATATGAGTAGATCAATTTCCAAACACTACAAGGACAAAACTACACAGTATAGTAAGCAAAAGTGGACACACATCTTGTTTTCATGATCTTTTTCTTTTTGTTTTCTTGGGGGATGTAGAAGCATTATACAGTATATCAAATGATAAGGAGATTATTTTGGATTCTTGAATTTTGTAGCTTCTTCTCTGTGTACCTGAATTTCATCTATTTTATCTGTAGCTAAAGTTTTAGTGGACATATGCACCCTTCTGTCTATATATAACAGTTATTCTGTTAAAAGGCAGTATTTAAGTATGCCAGTTTTACCTTACATTTTTGTTTTAGCTTAAGCCTAACAAGAGGCATTTCTTCGACGGTACTGCCCTGCAAATGCAGGATGTAATCACTCATGTGAGACTCGTTATTGTTCCTGATGGAGGTGTAAGTAGGATGCGTCTCTGGGGTTTCCCACGGACTCTGTTTTATACAAGCAAATGAATGAAGAGGATTTTCTAAAAAAGGCTTTAAGGGTTATAGAATGGATGTTCACTTTTCCCCCCGTTATATAAACTTGAATATATTAATTGAACGGTACACATGCATTAAACTAAGCATGACTTTTCCCCAGCAATAATTCAAACATAACAATTCTGTATGTATTATGGCTGTACAATAATACAATGACTTCTCTACTCCTAGGAATATAATGAATGTAATATATTTTTCCTGAAATGTATTTTTTGGGGAAAATCAATCAATGATAACACAGTGCAATCCTGGGTGATCATAGCTCATCTTTGTGAGAATCAAAATTGAAGGCCTAATTATTTTAACCACTATGTAAATCCACTAATTACCCTAAAATGCACTGCCTGCAGTGTCTTACTGGTGAAAAGAAATGGCATTTTTAAATAAAAATAAATCAGAGACAGGCTCTGCTTTATTGTTATGTCTGTCTTAATTATAAGCCAGTCAAAAAGCTCTACTTATGTTCTACTGCTTTCAACTCATGTCAATTATTTTGCCAAGATTCCAAACCCTAAGAAGAAAGACAAGTTGTGTCTCTCTGTCAACCTCAAGTTTGTGTGTGTGTCAATATATTGGTGGAATTTGGAAACGTATTTCTTTATGAAAATACATAGAATGATTTTAACCCTCCTTTTCCTTGCACTTTTTTGCTGTAACCTAACACCCAAATATTGTCTGTTTCTCTACCAGCTTAGGCTAAGATTTTCAAAACTGAGTGCTTAAAGTTATGTTGCTAAATCTATATTTAGTGATCTAAATCAGTGACCTGATTTTCAAAAATGCTGAGTATCCCGGAGTTCTCTTTGACGTCAGTGGGAGCTATTGGGTGCTCAGCACTTAAAAAATCAGGTCACTGAATTAAGTGCCTAAATATGGCTTCAGAAGCATAGCTCTAAGCGCCCAGTTTTGAAAATTGTGACCCTGGGCCTAGATTATACTGAATGAGGCAACATTTCTTTTGGAGAGAAAAAAGTGCTCAGCATAGGGCTGATTCCACGTGGCATGGCGAGGCTTTTTGTGTGATGGCACATGATCATGATACACTGCAGATAGGAAAAGGTGGCCCTATGCACCTCTCATTTGCACCATTGCTTCTGAGGGGAAGTGGTGTGATGGTGATGGAGAGTAGTAGTTGGGGCCATGGGCAGGCATCCTTATGGGTGTGGGTGTGTGTGTGTTAAAGTTTTTGTACTCAAGCTTATATTGTAGTAATTAAAATGCCGCATGATATATATGAAGGCAGATACGGCAAACAATTTTCTGGAATTATGCATAATAATTGAATGTAAAATAGCATTGTCTGTAACAATTATGGAGGCACTTGGCAGTGATTCTATAGTTAAAACTGAATTGTCCATGAAATGGGGACTGTTTTGTCTTTATATGTAAGTGGTCTTTCACGATGAAATTTGATATAATGTATATTTTATATAGGGTCAAAACTGGGTATTATAGAATTGTGTCTGACTTTACTTGTTTAATGCACTGTATTTGGGAGCATTCAAAATATGTTGTGGCATAACATATACTGTTTGTAATCTATGCTTTTGATTTACACCTAATTAATATTTCTGACATCATTAGTATTATGTTATTTATCACTCTTATGAAGTGTCAGTGAAAAGTGCTTACTCTGTAATACTACAATCTATCCAAGGTATTTGTGATCCCCATCTTTAATGTGTTTCTCCTCATAACACCCTGCTGGGAAGGGAAATGCAATTATCCCCGTTTGCAGATGGAGAATGGAGACACAGAGAGATTAAGCACCTTGCTAAATGTCACACAAGAAACCTATTGCCGAACAGGGGATTAAACCCACAAGTGCCAGGCCAGCACCCTCCCCACTGGACCATCCTTCCTCTCATGAGTCATCTAATATGTGTAATGTCTTGTTCTAAGGATGACGCTTTTCTCCATTTTGTTTCTTAACCCTTATAGCTTACTTTGTATTCTATCCTTTAGTTTGCATAATAATTTGTGGCCATGCTGTGTGGTGCTATAATAAAGAAATTCCCATTTTCTATTGTCTGCTTTGTCATGTTGTGGGTTTCCACCTATCTACCCAGTCCCTCATAGACTTTAAGGCCAGAAGAGACCATCATGATCACCTAGTGTGACCTCCTGCACATTGCAGGCCACAGAACCTCACCCACCCACTCCTGTAATAGACCCATAACCTCTGGCTGAGTTTCTGAAGTCCTCAAATCATGATTTAAAGACTTCAAGTTACAAAGAATTCACCATGTATACTAGTTTAAATCTGCAAGTGACGCCTGCCACATGCAATCCTGCCACCCCGGGTCTCTGCCAATCTGACCAGGGGGAAAATTCCTTCCTGACCCCAAATGTGGCGATCAGTTAGACCCCTGAGCATGTAGGCAAGACCGTGCAGCCCGACACCCAGAAAATAATTCTTTGTAGTAATTCAGAGTCCTCCCCATCTAGTGTCCTATCACCAGCCTTTGGAGATATTTGCTGCTAGCGATCACAGATCAGCTACATGCCATTGTCGGCAGTCTCATCATACCATCCCCTCCATAAACTTATCAAGCTCCGTCTTGAAGCCAGTTAGCTTTTTGGCCCCTCTGCTCCCTTTCTTCAGTTATTGTAAGATTGAATCCTTTTTGTTGTCATATTGTTTTCTATATAGCAGCATGACATACAGGTTACCAGTTTTAGCTTTTCTTTTAGTAGACCACTCCCACACAAGAACTTTCAACATCTGAGCATCCTTTTCTGTGCTATTAGAAACTGAGCACCACCCTTTTTTAACAGAAGGTGAAGGAATGGGTTAAAAGAACTCAGATAACCAAAACAAGCAATCTCATAGGGAAAGAAAATTGAGATGTGCAGCAAACGAGAAGTAAAATATCATACATATTTTGGCTAGGTATTAATCTCATTTGGAAGGAGAGAGTCCCTAATACTCAATAAATGTTGAAGCAGTTTTTAAAATCTGCCCCATAATTATGAGATTTTTTTTAGCACCACATTTCAAATTTCTACCTACAACTATTCTGAAATTTCCCTCATTCACAGTGTCACGGCATGAGAATTTCCCACCAATAAATCCCACACAAGAGAAGCATGACAGAGTCCTCAATGAGCCTGAAAATAATTCTAAAACTGGTAACAAATAATCACAAACTGAAATGATGTATTTAAAGCAGTAGCAATCAAGCTTTTGCAGTTGGAGAACCACAGAAGTGATTGCATTATTTTTTAAAAATTGCCTCCCCCCACCCCCAGGGACAGCTGCCAAAATGTTGTCAAGGAGTCCTATGTCACCATATTGCAATGTGGAACCAATGGCTTTGAAATGGGTCTTCAACCAGTTTCCTCTTTAACTAGACTGGGGTGTTTTCTCTGACAAAAATTCTGCCAGTTTGCTTGTTGCCAAAGGGAGCTCTCTGGGCTTTTGGAAGGGCTACAAAGCAGGGGCGGGAGCAATGACAGTCCTGAATTTAAGATGGCATGATGGGAGAATAGTAAGTAGCAGGAAGGGAAGGAAGAGAGTTTAAGGAAATTTTGTGCTAGGGAGAAAGGAGGAGAGACTGAGGGGATTTCTGCAAAGGGGGTGAAATGATTGAGGGTCGGGAGGAAGGAAGGGGATCTGATGGGGGTGGGAGAAGGGGGTGAAGTGACAGGATGGGGGAGGAAGGAAGGGGATCGGATGGGGGTCAGGGAGAGGTGACTGGGAGAGGAAGGAAGGGGATCTGATAGGGTGGGAGAAGGGGGTGAAATGGGGGAGGAAGGAAGGGGATCGGATGGGGGCTGGGAAGAGGTGGTTGGCAGAGGAAGGAAGGGGATCTGATGGGGTGGAAGAAGGGGTGAAGCAGAGGAGGAAGGAAGGGGATCAGATGGGGACCGGGGAAAGGTGACTGGGGGAGAAAGGAAGGGAATCTGATAGGGTGGGAAAAGGAAGGGGATTGGATGGGGGCCGGGGAGAGGTGATTGGGGGAGGAAGGGGATCTGATGGGGATAGGGGAGAGGTGACTGGGGGAGGAAGGAAGGGATCTGATGGGGTGGAAGAAGAGGGTGAAGTGGAGGAGGAAGGAAGGGGATTGAATTGGGCCCAGGGAGAGGTGACTGGGGGAGGAAGGAAGGGGATCTGATGGGGATTGGGGAGAGGTGACTCGGCAAGGAAGGATGGGGTAGGAGAAGAGGGTGAAGCGGAGGAGGAAGGAAGGGGATCTGATGGGGTTTAGAAGAAGGTGAAGCGGGGGAGGAAGGAAGGGGATCTGATGGGGATTGGGGAGAGGTGAATGGGGGAGGAAGGAAGGGATCTGATGGGGTAGGAGAAGAGGGTGAAGCGGAGGAGAGAGGAAGGGGATTAAATTGGGCCCAAGGAGAGGTGACTGGGGGAGGAAGGAAGGGGATCTGATGGGGTAGGAGAAGAGGGTGAAGCGGGGGAGGAAGGAAGGGATCGGATGGGGTAGGAGAAGAGGGTGAAGCGGGGGAGGAAGGAAGGGATCGGATGGGGATTGGGGAGAGGTGACTGGGGAGGTAGGAAGGGATCGGATGGGGTAGGAGAAGAGGGTGAAGCGGAGGAGACAGGGAGGGGATCTGGCGCGGGGCAGACTGAGCGCGGAGGGATCTGAGCGACCGGCGGGGATGTGCGGGACGGAAGTCGCGGGCAGGAGGCCATTGACGAAGGAGAGACTGGGGCAGACCAAGGCGGATTGTGCGCCCCGCCTCCTCCGGCCGCGCTGTCCAGATGGCGGCCCCGTGGCGTGGCCCCGCTCGGCAGGTTGCCGGGGAGACAAGTCTATGCCCCGGGGCCCGGCTTGCCCCCTGCCTGCGGGGACGGGGATCACAATCTCCGCGGATCACGTCAGCCTCATGCCGGGAGGGGAGAGGGGGCCGGCTCGGGACAGCTGCTGCGATCCGGGGGTGGGGGCGGGGCCGCGCCGCCTGGGGACGCTATGAATTAGGAGGCCTGTGGCGCAGCCCCAGCTGGTGCCTCGTACAGCTCAGCAGCCCAGATAGCGCCTGTGACTAGCCCCCACCGCTGCCCTGGCTGGGGGCTGGGTTACTGTGTGTATTAGCCTCACCTGCCCCTCCCAGCCCGCCTTCCCCCGGGGCCATGGTGCCATCGCCACGGCCCCGGGCCAGCTACAGCCTGACGGGGGTGACCCCGGCCAGCACGGTGCTGGTGTACCGCAACGGGGACCCCTTCTATTTGGGCAGGAAATTCGTGATCCACGATCGCTACGTGAGGACTTTCGAGGCGCTGATAGCCCAGCTGAATGAAGGGGTGGAGGTGCCCTTTGGGGTGAGGACTCTATACACCCCCCAGGAAGGGCACCGCGTCCGCAACCTGTCCGACCTAAAACAGGGCGGGAAATACGTGGCCGCTGGGCGGGAAAGGTTTAAAAAACTGGAGTAAGTATGAAAAACTGGCTCAACATTTAAATTTTGTAAACATCTTTTATTATTACCATAGTTCCTAGAAAACCTAATAGAGATCAGGGGTCCATTGCGTTAGGGGCTGTACAATTACATAATACCAGACAGTACCCAAAGAGCTACCTTTTAAATAGACAAAACAAACAAAGGCTGAAAGGGCCTGACACATTGCACAAAGAATTGTTACCTAAGATTACATAGTAAATCTATGGCCAAACAGGAATGGAATACTGTTTTCCTGAGTCCTACACCACTGCCCTCCATATCCACTGGGCTACATTGACAAACCGAAGCCAATAGAAGTGTTTCCAAAAGTTAAAATGGAAAAAAAATATATCTAATGGAAATAGTTGGTTTTAAACAACTCTACATTTCTCTGCAGGGTTTGCAATCAAAATGTTGCTGCACTGAGAACCTGAAACTGACTGAATAAATGTGAAACTGACTACATTGAGTTTTACTTGTCCAAGCTGAGAAAAATGCAAAAAGCAAACAAAGTATAAATAGTGAAAAGTAATTTGCCTTGTTAAAATGTTAACTTGTTATGATTACATATAATTACTCATTTCTTTACCCGTCTGTAAAGTGTCCCATCTAGTGATGACAGTTTCAAAGCAGGTGGTGCCAACACTTAGGCCTTGTCTTCACCAGGAACAAAAGTGTATTTTTTAATTTAACTAATACATGGTAAAATCCTAGTGAAGACAGGGCAGTTTGTAGGTTTAACATGAGTGAATGGGTTAAAGCTCAATTACGCTTAAAGAGAATCTCCAGTAACAGAATATGGACAAAATGTGGATTCTACCCCAATGAGGGCAGTGGTACTGACAGGAGTTGGTAAATTACAATAAGAAGGGCCATCATGCAGATACTACAGCTTCTAGGATGTTATGCTCTATATTGAGCTTGAATGGAAATGATGGAATTGTGATTCCAGGTGTTCAAACAAGTCCACTGCCTCTGCTGTGTCTCATAGTTTTGCCAAGGAAGAACAGAGTGAAATTAACAAGATTCCAGTCAGCTTCACTGAAAAACTGTAGGCAGCACAATTTCATGCACCACGCTGTGGTTGCTGCTGCTGGTTGGGGAAACTGGAAGTTATTCCTGAGTAGATTTGGGCTCGTTAAATGTTGCAAAGCAAGTGTTCAAGAACATTTATTTGAATTCTGAATTACTGTTTGATTAGACCATGTTTATGGCCTTGATTGTGCTTTTCTTAAAACATTTGTGAATGTATTTTTTTTTTTTTTTTTTTTTTTTTGCAGAAACTCATAGAGAATAGGTGCAGTTTATATAAATACCCATATTTGCCTGGGTATTTGTGCATGAACAAAATTTCATTATTGTTTGTTGTTCCAACAGCGAGTAACTGAAAGGGACATAACTGAGCACTACTGATTATTTTTTCCCTGTATTTGGAACGTGAAACTGAAATTCAAATAGTAGTTTTTAACGGAAATCAATTTATATAGTTTCTTATGAAGTCCAAAGATCTGATGTTGACACAGTTCTGGGAAGAGTGTAAGATAACTGCTGCTATAGTGCCATCAGTGGGCCCATGAACATTTTTGTTTATTCCATATAACAGCTGCTTTTTGAACAAAACTTGGCATTTGAGATGATGATGTAATAACACTAAACAAATCAACAAAATACCACAAAACAAATAAAGAACATTATATTTGGAAGCCATATGGGATTTTATAACAGTTTTAAAATAGAGTAGTTTAAATTTAGGGCCCAATCATACAAGCTGCTGAAGAATCTTCCGGAGAGGTGTTGTGCATTCTCAACACTGACTCAAGATAATGGAGAGGATCTTCGCAGGATACTCAATAACTCAGCAATGGTCCTTTAAACTTACAATATCAGCATCTTAAAAAATAAAAAGCATCCAGAGACCCCCAAATGAAATTGAAGCCCCATTGTGCTTTGCACTGTACACACCATGGAATAAATCTAAATATGCTGAATCCAGGACCAGTGTCTAAACCACAAGCTCATCCTTCCAATTTATAAAATATACTAAAACTGACCAACATCTGCAATATTTTGTCACTAATTAAGGGTGTTACAACTAGGTTAAAATGTTTTATGAAATTACTAATCTATTGAAACAGATGAATATATTTTGTCTAATTTTCCTTCTTTCCCCCCTACTGCAGTTATATTCATATAGGCATAAAAAAACCACAAAGACGAAAGAAGGTAGTGGTGGTAAGTATATAACTCTTAAAACTACCCTTTTAACGTATTGTCAGGAGTTAGGCCATTAATTGGCCTTATCTTTGCTTCTTTCATAAGGAAAATTTGGAAGCCAAAAAAAAAAAAAAGTTTGCACTCCAATACTCTTTAATCACTGGGAGTCCTTGAAATCTCTCTCCACAATTTCTCCAATAATTAACACCATGCAGTTTATATATGTGTTTCTCTAAACAAAGGTTCACTATTGTAATGATTGTTGTTTTATATCCAATATTTACATAGCAAGGATTTGTAAACCTGTTAAAGCTTCCTAAATAAATAAGTAGTTTAAAAAAAATTCATTTGCAATGTTATAGTAGAAGATCATGTACAGTCATGACACTCATGAAAAACAAGATATGTGTCTGAAATTAATTGTCCCAAATTTTAAATTCCTGCACTTACCTTTGAGATACACATCACACTTGAAGTTTGTCATGGCTTTTCTTGTTGATTAATACAGTGCTTTATAAATAATGTAAGCAATCTCTAGCTAGAATATAAGGGATATTCATTTCTGTTACAAAAATAACCCATAGACATAGGGTTAAGGATTTTGCACCAGAAGATGAAAATAAAAAGGCTTAAACCCCCATATCCATATTAATTTTTTATTTACTATGGATATGGTTAATCAGGAAGACCAGGGCTACACAGGAAGGCTTCGAAAGCTACACAGGAAGGCTTGAGGGCTACTCAGGAAGACCAGGGCTTTAAAAAGTCCACTCCTAAGCAACCAGAGGAGCTAGCGAACAGGAGCGGCTAACAGGGGAATTTTGCGAGGGAGTTTACAGGGGGAGAGTAAGAGGGGGCTAGATACACTTTCCATTTCGTAAACTTCTTTAAACTTAAGCCAAAAACCACCCCCAATAAAAACAAAAAAGGAATGAGCTGCAGGAGTAAAAAGAGAATGCAGGCAGAAGTCCAGCAACAGAGTGGGGGCTACCCAGTTTATTGCACCCAATGCAGCATGTATGATTACCTGCCCTATGAGCAGGTGGGATATGTGTGCATTCGATGCAAGGAGCTACTGGAGAGAGAGAGGTACATAGATGAGACTTTCCGGGACACAGTAGAACGGTACTACCCCTGATCTGACAGTCTCTGTGCTGTTGTGGAGGATGAAAGTCTCAAGGAAGGAGAACATCCAACTGGAGCAGAGGGAAATGATCCCATAGTTAAAACAACGCGGAGTCCTTGTGGCACCTTAGAGACTAACAAATTTATTTGGGCATAAGCACACACACACACTCTAAGTTTTAAACAAACAATTTAATACTGGTACACAGTGATGATGATTGTGAGGCTTGGTTGAGGTGGAGGAGTCAGAGGGTGGGATATTTCCCTTACTGCTAAATGATGAACTAACAATTCGCTGCACCCTCAAGGGTTAACTCTCTCACTCTACAAGGCAGCAGGAATGGAGGGAGATATGCCCATTTCCCCTTTAAGTACACTGCCTTGTTAATTAGATCAGCTTGCTGAGACCGCAGCTGCTGCAAGCTCCCTCCGTCCTGAGCCCTGGTGTGTCCCCCCTGCTCTATGGAAGTTGAGGTAAGCGGGGTGCAGGAGCGGGGGAAGGTGGACACCCTGACATTAGCCCCCCTCTTCCTTCCCTCTCTCCCTTCCCCCCCCGCACAGCAAGCAGGAGTCTCGGGGAGCAGCTCCAAGGCAGAGGGCAGGAGCAGCACATGGTAGTGGGGGGGGACGGGGGACGGGACACAGCTGCAATTGCTAGCCTGCTGGGCAGCTGCTGCACAGGGAACTTAGGGGAGCGGGGAGCTGATAGGGAGAGCTGACAGGAGGGCTGCCGGTCCACCCTGGTTCCAAGCCCCCACCAGCTAGCTGCAATGGGCTGCTCTTCCTGCAAACAGTAGACAAAGCAGGCGGCTGCTAAATGACGTTAGAAGGGAGCATTGCACAACTTTAAACGAACATGTTTCTAATTGATCAGCAACGAAACAATGTTAACCGGGACGACTTTAAGTGTTACTGTACATCATGTAATGGGTGACAGCTAAAAAGTGACAAGTTTTTAAAGTGCTTGTATACCAATGCTAGAAGTCTAAATAAGATGGGTGAACAAGAGTGCCTCATATTAAATTAGGATATTGATATAATAGGCATCAAAGAAACTTGGTGGAATGAGGATAATCAATGGGACACAGTAATACCAAGGTACAAAATATATCTGATGGACAGAACAGGTTGTGCTGGTGGGGGAGTGACACTATATGTGAAAGCGTAGAATCAAATGAAGTAAAAATCTTAAATGAACCAAACTGTACCATAGACTCTCTATGGATAGTAATTTCATGCTCAAATAATAAGAATATAGCATTAGAGATATATTACCGATCACCTGACCAGGATGGTGATAGTGACTGTGAAATGCTCAGGGTGATTAGAGAGGCTATTAAAATAAAAAACTTAGTAATAATGGGGGATTTCAACTATCCCCATAGTGACTAGGTACGTATCACCTCAGGATGGGATGCAGAGATTAAGTTTCTTGACACCTTAAATGACTGCTTCTTGGAGCAGCTAGTCCTGGAACCCTCAAGAGGAGAGGCAATTCTTGAGTTAGTCCTCAGTGGAGCACAGAATCTGGTCCATGAGGTGAATATAGCTGAACCGGTTGGTAATAGTGACCATAATATACCGTATATACTTGTTCATTAGCCTGTTCGTTTATAAGCCGACTCCCCAAGATGGTTAGGTAAAAATAGCAAAAACTGTATGACCCTTTCATAAGACAACCCTATATTTCAGGGATTGGCGAACTTTGGCTCCCGGCCGTCAGTGTAAGCTGCTGGCGCGTCGGGACGTTTTGTTTACTTGGAGCATCTGCAGGTGGAGCCCCTCAGCTCTACTTCCCGCAACTCCCATTGGCTGGGAACGGCGAACCGCGGCCACAGGGAGCTGAGGGGCTCCATGCCTGCAGACGCTTCAGGTAAACAAAACGACAATGTATTAGATATTCAGTTTTGGTGTAGACCCGTTTATAAGCCGACCCCCGCTCTGTGATGCTCTTTGATGCGTTACTTCTTTACCAAAAATATTCAGCTTATGAACGAATATACAGGTCTGTCGCATCTTTCGCGCATTTAACATGTGCAATTTCAGCTTTACGCGGTCAGCAAAAACAAAAACAAAAAAAGAAAAATAACAATTTTAATACTGTACTTGTAGTGTGGGCGATTCCGCCCGCCATTCAACTCAATGTAATTTTGACTATACACGGTTTTCGCTTTACGCGCTAACCGCGGAACGGAACCCCTGCGTAAGATCAGACTCACCTGTATACGGTAATTAAATTTAACATCCCTATGGCAGGGAAAACACCACAGCGGCCCAACACTGTAGCATTTAATTTCAGAAAGGGGAACTACACAAAAATGAGGAGGTTAGTTAAACAGAAATTAAAAGGTGCAGCACCAAAAGTAAAATCCCTGCAAGCTGTATGGAAACTTTTAAAAGACACTGTAATAGAGGCTGCTCAAATTAAATGTATACCCCAAATTAAAAAACCTAGTAAGAGAACCAAAAAAGAGCCACAGTGGCTAAACAACCAAGTAAGAGAAGCAGTGAGAGGCAAAAAGACATCCTTTAAAAAGTGGAAGTTAAATCCTAGTGAGGAAAATAGAAAGAAGCATAAACTCTGGCAAATGAAGTGTAAAAATATAATTAGGAAGGCCAAAAAAGAACTTGAAGAACAGCTAGCTGGTGACTCAAAACAATTTTTTTTAAGTACATCAGAAGCAGGAAGCCTGCTAAACAACCAGTAGGGCCACTGGACAATTGAGGTGCTAAAGGAGCACTCAGGGATAAGGCCATTGTGGAGAAACTAAATGAATTCTTTGCATCGGTCTTCACGGTTGAGGATGTGAGGGAGATTCCCAAACCTGAGCCATTTTTTTTAGGTTACAAATCTGAGGAAATGTCCCAGACTGAGGTGTCATTAGAGGAGGTTTTGGAACAAATTTGATAAACTAAACAGTAATAAGTCACCAAGACCAGATGGTATTCACCCAAGAGTTCTGAAAGAACTCAAATGTGAAATTGCAGGACTACTAACTGTAGTCTATAACCTATTATTTAAATCAGCTTCTGTACCAAATGACTGGAGGATAGCTAATGTGATGCCAATTTTTAAAAAGGGCTCCAGAGGTGACCCCGGCAATTACAGGCCGGTAAGCCTGTCTTCAGTACCAGGCAAACTGACTGAAACTATAGTAAAGAACAAAATTGTCAGACGCATAGATGAACATAATTAGTTGGGGAAGAGTCAACATGGATTTGTAAATGGAAGTTAGACCTCACCAATCTACTAGAATTCTTTGAGGGGGTCAACAAGCATGTGGATAAGGGGGATCCAGTGGACATTATGTATTTAGATTTCAGAAAGCCTTTGACAAGGTCCCTCACCAAAGGCTTTTAAGCAAAATAAGCAGTCATGGGATAAGAGGGAAGGTCCTCTCATGGATTGGTAACTGGTTAAAAGATAGGAAATAAAGGGTAGGAATGAATGGTAAGTTTTCAGAATGGAGAGAGGTAAATAGTGAGGTCTGTACTGGGCCCATTCCTATTCGACATATTTATAAATGATCTGGAAAAAGGGGCAAACAGTGAGGTGGCAAAATTTGCAGATGATACAAAACTAATCAAGATAGTTAAGTCCCAGGCAGGCTGTGAAGAGCTAAAAAAGATCTTTCAAAACTGGGTGACTGGGCAACAAACTGGCAGATGAAATTCAATGTTGATAAATGCAAAATAATGCACACTGGAAAACATAATCCCAATTATACATATAAAACGATGGGGTCTAAATTAGCTGTTACCAATCAAGAAAGAGATCTTAGAGTCATTGTGGATAGTTCTCTGAAAACATCCACTCAATGTGCAGCGACAGTCAAAAAAGAAAACAGAATGTTGGAAATATTAAGAAAGGGATAGATAATAAGACAGAAAGTATCATATTGCTTCTATATAAATCCATGGTACGCCCACATCTTGAATACTGCATTCAGATGTGGTTGCCACATCTTAAAAAAAAATATATTGGAATTGGAAAAGGTTCAGAAAAGGACAACAAAAATGATTAGGGGTATGGAACAGCTTTCGTATAAGGAGAGATTAATAAGATTGGGACTTTTCATCTTGGAAAAGAGACGACTAAGGAGGGATATGATCGAGGTCTATAAAATCATGACTGGTATGGAGAAAGTAAATAAGGAAGTGTTATTTACTCCTCATAACACAAGAAGTAGGGGCCACCAAATGAAATTAATAGGCAACAGGTTTAAAACAAACAAAAGGAAGTATTTTTTCCACACAACGCACAGTGAACCTGTGGAACTCCTTGCCAGAGGACCTTGTGAAGGCCAAGACTATAACAGGGTTAAAAAAAAACTATATAAGTTCAGAGGATAGGTCCATCAATGGCTATTACCAGAATGGGCAGTGATGGGGTCCCTAACGTCTGTTTACCATAAGCTGGGAAAGGTGACAAGGGAATCTTGAGGATTACCTGTTCTGTTCATTCCTTCTGGTGCACCTGGCATTGGCCACTGTCGGAAGACAGGATACTGGGCTAGATGGACCTTTGGTCTGACCCAGTATGGCCGTTCGTATGTTATGTTTTCTTTACCTTGCACCTTCTATGGAAGTGAGACAGAAATGAGAATTGAAGGCTAAAAAAATTAAAGGCGAGATTATGCAAAACTATTAAATGTCAAGTACAGGTTTACTAATCCTTAGTTTCTATCCACTATTTATTATGCCTTTAAGATAGTGGAGTTGGAAATACCACAGCTGCTGTTTCATGTCTTCATCATTCTGGTAGGCCAAGTAGCCTTAGTAATCATTTTGCAAACACATGTAGCCCTGTTTCCTGTATCTTGTATTTTGAATTTATCATGCTACTGTATTTTGCATTATGGGCTCTGGTATTGCACACAGTGCATAGTGTGGTAGCATTCTAAATTCAGACACAATAGGGCAAGTAGTGTTAACTCAAACTGACACATGAATCCCCACCTCCTGGACTTCTTGGCCTCCTCTTCTCCAAAAAATAGTTGCCACAGTTGGATCTGTGGATAAGTTCTTCTGGGCCATGGATCCATGACAGCCAGGACACAGATGCAGAGATCAAGGGGATCTGTGATGAATTTGCCAGTGCTTGGAGGGCCTTCAAGCCTTAGAGTCTTCTGGGAAATTTCCCTTAATCCTTGGGTGCCATTCAAAACATGGTGAGAAAGGAATACTCACAGGAGAAAGTGGCAGGATCCAGATCATTGTCACAGAGTTTTTTCAAGGTACACATAACTTCTGTCACATGCAAAGAAATGCCGGAACATCTCTAGCTTTAGAAAGTGTGCTTACCTTGACTTTGACTAAAAAATTCAAAAGTCCAATCCACAGACAAATTAATTGGCCTGGTGTATTTTAAGTCTCTCTTCACTTCTTCAGTCCCTTCATCACCTTTGCAACAGAATTCCAGAGCATCCTAACATTCTAAACTCCTCAACATGCTGCTTACCTCAGAATCAGAACCTGCATGAGCCTAGCAAGGTCTACATCATAGAGAACACATAGAGCCCAGGTTTGTCACTTGGTGTGTAAGTGAGGGAGCCCAGTTCTTCACTTGGGCTGTTAAATATGCATGTAGGTTTTGATTTAGATTGTAAGACTTTTTGGATGACGGGACTTACATCTTTCTTTTTCATTTTATGCAGTACTGAGCCCACTATCTGTGCTCAACAAACACTTACAGGAGGAGCTGGTATAAAGTTTGCCTAACATTTTGAATGATAAAGGATTCTTGCAACCTTTTCTTTGAGAATTGTTAACACTTACTAGTACTATGTTGTATGTAGAGGGTTGGAGAAAAAGCGAGTTTGGGTTCCCTTCATAACACACCCGGACCCAGCACATGGCCCCAACAGCCCATCACCCTGTCCTGTGGGTACCACATGGGCAAGGAGACCCATGAGGTGGAAAAGCAGGAGAGCTAGTTGCATATTGCCCCAGTAACCCATCCCTTCAGCTCTGGGATAAGAGGCTTCCCCTGTTGCTAGCTTATGTAATTGGTCCTGTAGGTGTATTTGTTTGTTTTTTGGTTTTTTGAAGTGGCAGTTGTCTCTCCTGAAGCCTCAGGGTTCAAACAGTGCTGCTAGTGCATGATGGGGAGGTTGTTACAGTTGTACAGAACATAATTTGTTTTAATCTTTGTCCTTATGCCCACCCCTCACAGGAAATTGCATTTAAAAAGAAGGTGCGGGGCTGGGGCGGAGGGCGAAACATGTTTAAGAGATGTTATTTAGGTTGCAAAGTCAAGCACTCAAAAGTTAGGAAATGCCAGATTTACAGTTGCCTATGCAGCCTTAATTTGGCCCCTTAATGTGTATGCATTATGACATTTAATTACATTATCCCATCCTTTCCCCTCCCTCCCCCCCCCCCCAGAACCCCTGTGTCATTCAGTGCACAGATTAGATGTACAAGTGGGCAGAGTTCAAGTTGCATGTAAAAGTGACTTTTCCTAGCTTTTGAGCACTTGATTGTGTAACCTAAGTAAATGTTTTTGTATGCAATAGATATGATAACAAAATAGGCATTTGAGACCAGAGTCCACTTGAATATACAAATGCTAAACTGGACACCCTTATTTAGGTGTACAGCTTTGGCAACTGGACCTATAGCATACAGTATATATTTGTGTTGCAGTCTGCATCTACCTCTATGGACTTTTTATTTTGCCTTACTCCTAATAGGTGATATTTACACCAGTACGGAGAGCCCACAGAAAGCCCGTGCACCATTTAATTCCCAGGTTAGCCCTTAAAGTAGGTCTTAAGTGATGCATAGACCTTGTATTGGAATTTAAACCAAAGTAAACAGGATTTAGCCTCACAAAGATCGAAATGGAAAGGTCCAGATAAACATCTACATTTTGAGATATAAGTGGATTTAAATTGAAAACCAAGATTTGCAGTAGTAAATTGTTGTATTCATTGATACATTTGCAGTGAAATGTAGTGAACATGTACCAGTTTTCTTAAAATTAGTGGTTTAACTGAAAATGTGTCTTTTCAGTGAAAATGAATTGGAAAAATTAAGAGGGAACTCCAGGTGACCTTTATGTAAAGAAGAAATTCCTTTAAAATTAATTTTAAAAGCATGGTATGCTTTTAATATAATCTATTAAAATCAAAGTCTGGAAAGCACCATAGTAAAATACATTTAAAATCACATTTTATTTATTGGGAGGAAAAGGTTTTCAGTAAATTCCCTTGGGATCCTGAAGCCACACATTCAAGTTTGTTTTAATGAGAATATCTGAGTCTAATTTGGACAGCAGCACTTCTACTTTTACAGCTGTTTGTGACATATCTTTTATTCTAAGTGAGGTTTGACTGCAGAGAGACTGATTAAAAAAAAAACACAGATGAGGATGGTGCACCCCTTGCTGAATTTTCTCACTTTCTTTACATTAATAGCCAAGGATCCAAATTCTACCTATTCATGCATGCAGGTGAAGGCAGAGATTGGACCCCACTGCAAACCTTGTGTAGTCAGCAATGATGACAGAACAAATGACTCTGTTTAAAATGTGTGGGCCAGATTCAGCTCTTGGTTACATAAGTATAAAACTGAAGTAAAACCATTGGCTTCAGTGGAGTTATTTTGGATTTACACTAATGAAACTGAGATCAGAATTTGGTCCTATCACCTTTAAAATTTGGGAGTTTATGGAAGTACAGCCCATGTAAGAGACTGGGAATGTCTTACACACAGTAATAATACACTTTTTGGCTAATTAAAGAGCAGCATTAAGCTCAGAAAAGAATCCTTTTCAGCCAGAAAGATGGTAGCTGCCATGTACCTTGAACATGAGGGGATTAAAAAGTGGAAAAAAATCACTGCAGCAAGTAGTTTACATGTGCCCAGTGGTTCTCAAACTATTGTACTGGTGACCCCTTTCACAGAGCAAGCCTCTGAGTGCGACCCCCCCCCTTATAAATTAAAAACACTTGTTTATATATTTAACAGTATTATAAATGCTGGAGGCAAAGCGGGGTTTGGAGTGGAGGCTGACAACTCGCGACCTCCTATGTTATAACCTTGCGACCCCCTGAGGGGTCCCGACCCCCAGTTTGAGAACCCCTGTTCTATACCTTGGGCTGTGATGGCACTCATTGAGGCAGCGGGGAAGGGGGAAAGGGAAGGCTAAATATGACACAAGATAACAAATTTGTGGTTTCTTACACATGGCCACCCCATCCCTTTAATATTGTTTGTTTAAAGTCCTCTGGGAGAATCCTTCAGTGAAGAAGCCTATGCTATAAATGTTTATCATTAAGGTTAAGAATCCGTCACGGGTATTTTTAGTAAAAGTCAGGGACAGGTCGTGGGCAATAACCAAAAATTCATGGCAGCCCATGACGAGTCCCTGACTTTTACTAAAAGTATGCTGTGGGGGAATAACAGTTGAGCACTGCTGGGGAGCTGACCTCCAGCAGCTGCTCCAGGCCCGCTGCTGCTCCTGCAGCCCCAGGGGAGCTGACCCAACCCCAGCTGCTGCTTCAGCCCTGGGGCTGTTGCTCCAGGGGCCAGGGGATTGCTGCTACAGAGGTCAACCTGCTCGCCAGCTGCTCCGGCAGTCCCAGGGCTGACTGCTGGCCACTGCTCTGGCGGCCCTGGGGACTGCTGCGCCGGCAGGTCTGGGGCTGGCTGCTTGCTGCTCCAGCCCCAGAAGGGCTGACCCAATCCTGGGTTCTGCTTTAACCCCGGGGCTGCTGCTTCGGCGGTCCTGGGACAGACAGCTGCTCCAGCCCTGCCACTGTGGAAGAAGTCCCGGAGATCCCGGAAAGTTACAGCATCACACAATTGTACCCTTATTTATCATCATAGGCTTTTCTATGTTGCCAGTCACTTTCATATCTAAGCCCAGGATCCTTGACTGGAAGAACTGTCTGCGCCACTCCTGCTTTTGACACTTTGCCAGCAGCACTAGTGAGAGTGGTAGGGTAGAACTGATGCAATTCTACTTGGGTTTTAATTTTTGCTTCTGCTGGGTCCTCAGTGCTGATCATATGCTACTGTCAGGGCAGAGGAGGAAGGGGGAGGGAAAGAATAACTAGCATTCCCAGAAGCAGGAGTAGGATGATTCATGTGCAGCTCCAGCATAGTGTGTCTCGCTATGGTGCAGTTGGAGAAGTGGTGAAACTGAGTAGGATAATGTCAATTATTGCTTTTTGGTGTAATGGAGAAAAGTAATAAAAATACAACAAACAGTTGCTCTTACTCCTGTAGGAACTGAAACACCAGAGTTCAAATTAAGCTGATGAATTCTCTGAATCATGCTTCTGACCTAGTTTTTAGCAGTTAATCTAAACTGTTACATTTTCTGTATCTTCTGTTTGTCTCCCGTTATGCTTTGCAAAATCTTTCCTAGTTTATAGTGTTTTCTGAAAGTGAAACCACTGTTCAAGCTCCCTAAGGAATTTCAATTCCTTATACAGATTTAGGGCCCTGTGAAGATATAAGGGTTATTATTTGACTGAGGTTAGAGGCCAGCAGAGGGCTGGCTGGCTGATTAGCTCCTCCTGCTGCACCTGCAGGAAAAGACCTGCAGCTTAACTTGCTGATCCTCATAAAAGGAATAGCAAGGAATGGAGGGGAAGAACTGCAATACCTACTAGAGGCTGTAGCTACTGCTGGGAAGAACTGCTCCTAGAAACAAAAATGAACAGAAGGGAGACTGGGGAAATCCTGTTATCAAAAGGCTCTGAGGTAAGAGCCAGGAACTTTGGGCTGAGGAACTACAGGGGGTGAGGGACAGACCTTGGAAAGTTTTAATCTTGTTTGTTGAGGGGACTAAAAGAATCATAGAATATCAGGGTTGGAAGGGACTTCAGGAGGTCATCTAGTCCAACCCCCTGCTCAAAGCAGGACCAATCCCCAACTAAATCATCCCAGCCAGGGCTTTGTCAAGTCTGATCTTAAAAACCTCTAAGGAAGGAGATTCTACCACCGCTCTAGGTAACCCATTCCAGTGCTTCACCACCCTCCTAGTGAAAAAGTTTTTCCTAATATCCAACCTAAACCTCCCCCACTGCAACTTGAGTAATGACTCCTTGTTCTGTCATCTGGTACCACTGAGAACTGTCTAGATCCGTCCTCTTTGGAACCCCCTTTCAGGTAGTTGAAAGCAGCTATCAAATCCCCCCTCATTCTTCTCTTCTGCAGACTAAATAATCCCAGTTCCCTCAGCCTCTCCTCATAAGTCATGTGCTCCAGCCCCCTAATCATTTTTGTTGCCCTCCTCTGGACTCTTGCCAATTTTCCCACATCCTTCTTGTAGTGTGGGGCCCAAAACTGGACACAGTACTCTAGATGAGGCCTTACCAATGCCAAATAGAGGGGAATGATCACATCCCTCGATCTGCTGGCAATGCCCCTACTTATACAGCCCAAAATGCCATTAGCCTTCTTGGCAACAAGGGCACACTGTCGACTCATATCCAGCTTCTTGTCCACTGTAACCCCTAGGTCCTTTTCTGCAGAACTGCTGCCTAGCCACTCGGTCCCTAGTCTGTAGCAGTGCATGGGATTCTTCCGTCCTAAGTGCAAGACATAGAAAAAAGAAACCACAACAACTGACTCTGCTGGAAATTGCCTTCCCTGGACTCAGTGAGAAGATTCCAGGTAGAATTCCCCCAGGGACTTTGCTGGCTCAGAAAGAGCAAGCTGGGGTGCAGCTGGAAGAAGGCGTTATAAGACAGGCTCCAATCTTTTACATGCGGTGCCTGTAGATCTGAACCCCTTCCATAAAGAAGGGCCATGGAGGAGATATTCCAAATGATGGTGAATCAACAGCAGGTGGAAAATGAAAGGAATCGCCAGTTCCACAAGGTACTCCTGGCCTCCCAGCAATGCTTGCAGGAAGCCTAGCTATCTGAGCTTGAGTGGAACAGACTGTTCCAAGAGGAGATGGGCTGCTTACTCTCATAGCAGCTGTGGGGAGACAGAAACAGCCATGTCTCATCTTGACCAAGATGGGCAGCACTGATGACCCAGAGGCCTACCTGATCACCTTTGAGTGGGCTGGGAGAAGAGTTCCTGGGCAGCGTGGCTGGTCCCATAACTCACTGGTGAGGCCCAAGCAGCATATTGGTCCCTGAGTGTGGATGAAGCACAATCCTATGCAATACAAAAGGCTGCCATCATGGACCACCCTGGTCTTTCTACAGAAGCTTACTGGAAGATATTTTGGTTGGAGACATTCCTTAATGGGGCATGCCCCTGGGCAATAGCTCAGTGGCTCTGGGACTATCCAATGGCTAAAACTAGAGTCCGAGACAGTGGTGGGGCATATTGGTCTAGAACAATACCCACCCATTCTCTGTATGGTGGTACAAGCCTGGGTTCAATGGTTTTGGCCTGCATCCATGGCAGAGGTGGTCGAGACAACTGAGGGATTAATGGAGGATGAATTACCTACGGCTGGGAAGGCCAGACTCTCGGTCAGCTAGCCACATTTAGAAAGGCAGTGAGAGAGAACCTACCAACCCAGCGAGAGTCTACCAAAATTTTACCCCATCCATGGGACCCTACACCCAGAACAGGCTTCCAAGGAACCACCATTGCTCTCCTGTGAATGGCTCTGGTATGTTATCATTGCAGGCAACCTGGGCTCATCCAACAGGGAATGTCCCATGATGGAATGTGACAATATAATAAAGGGGCTAGAGCCAGGGAATTCCAGTCTGGGGACCGAGTGCTCCTACTTCTTCCCAGCTCAGAGAGTGGGGTAGGGACAGACCTGGGAAAGTTTTGATCTTCTTTGTTGAGGAGACTTGGAATAAAAGGCAAAAGAAACCACAACAACTGATCGTGCTGGAAACTACTTTCCCTGGACTCGACGAGAAGGTTCCAGGCTGAGTTCCCCCAGGGAGGGCCCTGGCTCAGCAAGAGCCAGCCAGGGTCCAGTTGGAAGAGGGTACTATAAGACAGGCGTCAATCTCTTACAGGCCCAGTCCACCAAACCTTTGCATGAGTGGTCCTTACTCATGTGAGTAGTCCCATTGTGTTTGCAGGAGTGATTCCTTAGTGATTTCTGGTTTAGGGCTTTGCCCTTAAGGTAATGCTAACCCAGAAATGATTGTTGGAATCAATGTTATAAGTCGAGCACCATGACATTGTTTTATAATTTTACATTTATTTTTTGGGAATTACTTGTTTCATTTTATCCATTAAAACTGTTTTATTTTATTATATTTACGTGAATAAAATAACTCAAATGACCGTACATAAATAAAACTAGTGTATAAATCCATGTTTATGTATACTACATCATTTTATTAAGCACTATTCGTTATTCCATGTCTTCAGGCCTCACCAACCCTATCACAGTTAGTCACCCCAAAATACTCTGGACAGCTCCTGAACACTGGCCATAGCACTTCCCCAAAATAATTCCTGGAGCATATCTTTTAGAAAAAAACATCCAGTCTTGATTTAAAAATTGCCAGTGATGGAGAATCCACCATAACTCTTAGTAAATTGTTCCAATGGCATTACGTTCACTAATAAAATTTTACACCTTATTTCCAGTCTGAATTTGTCTAGCTTCAACTTCCAATCTTTGGATTGTGTTATAACTTTGTCTGCTAGATTGAAGAGCCTATTATCAAATATTTGTTCCTCATGTAGGTACTTGAAGAATGTAATCAAGTCACACCTTAACCTTTTATTTGTTTAAGCTAAATAGATTCAGTTCCTTGAGTCTATCACTATAAGGCATGTTTTCTAATCTTTTAATCATTTTCATAGCTCTTCTCTGAACCCTCTCCAATTTGTCAACATTTTTCTTGAGTTGGACACTAGAACTGGACACAGTATTTCAGCAGGGGTCACATTAGTGCCATATACAGATATAAACTAATCTCTCTACTCCTACTCAAGCTTCCCCTGTTTTATGTTTAAGGATTGCCTTTGTCCTTTTGGCCACAGTGTTGCACTGGGATTTTTATGTTCAGCTGATTATCCAGCGTGACCTCCAAGTCTTTTTCCGAGTCACTGCTTCCCAGGTTAGAGTTCCCCATCCTGTAAGTATGCCCAGCATTCGTTGTTACTAGATGTATATCTTTACATTTGGCCATATTAAAAGCATTTATTTTTTGCTTGCACCCATCTTACCAAATGATCCGGATTGCTCTGTCTTAGTGACCTGTCCTCTTCATTATTTACCACTCCCCCAATTTTTATATAATCTGCAAACTTTATCAGTGATGATTTTGTTTTCTTCCAGGCCATTGATAAAAATGTTAAATAGCATAGAGCCAAGAAGTGATCCTTGTTGGACCTCATTAGAAATGTACCCATTTGAAGATTCCCTGCTTACAATTACATTTTGAGACCTATCTATTAGCCAGCTTTTAACCAATTCAATGTGTGCCACATTAATTTTGTATTGTTCTAGTTTTTTAATCAAAATGTCATGTGGTACCAAGTGAAATGCCTTAAAGATGTCAAAATATATTACATTAACACTATTACCTTTATCACCCAAACTTATAATGTAATAAAGAAAAAAAATTCAAATTACTTTGACAGGGTCTATTTTCTATAAACTCATGTTGGCATTCATTGTATTACCTTTCTTTAATTCTTTATTAATCTTTCCATTATTTTGCCTGAAATTGCTGCAGGCTGATAGACCTATAGTTACCCGGGTCATCTCATTTATCCTTTTAAAATATTGGCACAACAGTTATACCAATGTTGTTAAACTGATATAGTTATGCTGGTGGTATCCCCAGGTGGACATACTTATCCCAGAATAAGAGTGCGGGTTTTTTGGTTTAGCTTAAACCCCTTCCAAAGTGATACAAGCTAAACTGAAAAAAGGCACTTTCATACTCGAGTGTCCACATAGGGAGTTGTTATGTTGTAATTATATTGGTTTAAATTCACACCTTAGCTTATAACTTTATTGTGTAGACAAGCATTTCTGGACCTCAGTTGTCCTTCTCTAAAATGGCCGTAGTAGCGCTTCCCTGTCTTACTATGATTTTGGGAACATAAACACATTAAAGACTGTGAAGGTGTCAGATACTTTGGTAATGGGTGCCATATAAGAACTTAAAATGGATAGTGGGAGTAATGGTAGTAAACACTGTGCCAGGTAATAAGAGTTGGCAAGATGAGGACTATTGTTTGTATTATTACAACACAAGCAACAAAACATGCTTGATATTTCTCAATGTTTTACTGGAAAAACTTCAAAATTGAGTACAGTCCATTATTGGCAATATCTTAAGGGGAAGGGGCACACTTGTGAATCCTACTGCACTAAATTAAATGTTAATAGGTGAGGAGTGGTCACAAGTGGTTCCTGATGGGTTATAGAACAGTTAACCGAGAACATTGTATCAAAATATGCAAACAGACTGCCAGTCAGTCATACAGAAGATCGTTCCATAGTTTTATTGGTCAATGATCTTAATAAATACACATACACACGCAATCATCAAAGCATAAGTAAGTATACTGCTATGGTCTGCACATTGAATCAGTTTTTGTCTTTTTTGTCTTTTCACTAACCTATGGAAGAAAAGAGTCAATTTCTGCAATGGTTTCTAATTCTAACCATCAGAGGGATGAGGTTCTGGAACAGTCTCCCAATAGGAGTCGGGAGTGGGGGGGGCGGAGGGCAACTTAACTTGTTTTAAGAGAGAGCTGAACAAATTTATGTGTGATTGTATGATGCGGTTGCTTGAGATGGTAGAAGGCAGGGACCAGCAGCCCTGGGCTCACTTCCAGTTTGTGTCTTATGTCTTTATCTCTCTTGTCTGTGTGTGTATGTGTATGTATATGTTTAATTTCCTTCCTCTAAAGGATGCATCAGGGATGGCCATGGCTGGAGATGAGTCTCGGGGTGGGGGAGGCATGGCTCTGAGGTGGCACCAAGAATTCTCTCTCTCAGGTGCGTGGCTGGCTGATTCTTGCTCACATACTTAGGGTCTAACTGATCATCATATGTTGGATCTGGACAGAATCTTCCCCCAGGTCAGATTGGCCATGGTCTTGGGATTTTTTTCACCTGCCTCTGCAGATGTGGGTCACTTGCCAGAATTATCTGGGTATATCTCACTTAATCATTTCCCTGCCATTGTGGGGGCCTTGATCACGGGTGCACATTGGTTCCCCATGTTCACTGCCTGTGACGTAATAGTCTAGTCTCCTATAGTCTATAATACTTCGGTCTAATTTTGGTTATTGGGTTTAGTAGTGTTGTAGCCTTTGATATACAGGAGGGTAGACTAAATGATCCGGTGGTCTCTTCTGGACTTAAACTCTATGGCTCTGTGACTCTCTAACATTTGAACCTGGGTCTGCCACGTGTATATCTGAGCAGCACTTTTAAGATTAAAATGTTTTAAACATCCCGCATAATGTGTTTTATTTTTCTTGCAGATTAAACCAGTAGTTCATAGTAAAATACGTGTGCCTTCCAGGTGGCAATTGATCAGTAATAAGCCACGTAATATCAAGTAAGTATGTTGTGAATCAAAACTCTAGATTTGGTTTTAAATATTCTGCACCTATAATATATACTAAACTCCATATGTCTAGTTCAGTGGAAAGAGAAGTGTTTATAATACATTTCAGGTAAAGCAAACATACTTTGAAAGAGCAAATTCAGTCTTGATTTACGCTCCTATTAATTTAAGTGTAGTTTATATCATGTGTGAGCCAGAGCAAAATTTGGCTCCCTCTGTCATTGTAGAGGGAGGGAGGGGCAAGAGAGAGGGCATTACATTCATTATAATTATATTGATTGAATTTTTTGGCAGCAAACTATTTTTTGGAAAAAAATTACATATTCTAGGGAATTATGTGATGTAGCTTTTTTGTGTCTCAGATAATATTGTAAAAGGACACTTAAGATGAAAGTCATATTTAAAAAAACAATCTGTATTAGAATCACTAAAATAGATTTTTAAAACAGTGAATTGCCATGAATGGAGGGATCAAAAATAAGCAGATTCTCATGGGGGTACAAAAGGAGGGAGTTGCAAAGGGATGGTCACACTTGATATTGGTCTGTGATGAAATATACTGCCCTCCATATGTTGTTGATAAGGAAGCGTGTTGTATGGCTGCACTACCTCCAATACAAGTTTGATGCTCTGCAGGCAGTGGAAGCAGTGCAGTTCTGTTGCACAAGAAGTAGGGAAGGAAACACTGGATGTGGAGGAGAAGAGCCAAAAATGCGTTGTGCTTTAACATATGATGCCACTTTAAGTTTCATTTGAGAGAACTACAGTGGCAATACTCATAGGTTATTTAAAGTGATGAGCATTCCAAGAAGAGCCCTTTTCAAAGTTTTATGTATTTTATTTACTTATTTTTTCAACTTTTAAAATGTCCATTGTTCCTACTGGATGCATGTACAAATATTTAAGTTACAAGAAGTCACAAAATCCAAAAGACAATAAGATTATCTGAATCCCAATTAATCATTCAGCCTCTGCCATCACCCCTGCCAACAACTTATCTTTCCTAGTTGAAGCTTTGGAAAAATAAATAAGGTTGCACCAGACCTAAAGTTAACAGATTTGGGCTCTTGCAAATGTAGAATTCATTTTACACCTCCATTTGAGGATCCTACTCTAAGAATGGCCTGCCTTCTATACTCCATGCAATTAAATAAAGAGGTGTTTTTTAGTCCAGGAGTTTTGTATAATCTCAGCTGTTATGGTATCATGTGGGGAAAGAGGTGGTGTCTGATGTAATCATGATCCAATCCATTCAAGACTTTTGAGGTTAAAACCAATAACTTTTAAATTGCACCCAGAAGTAAATAGGAAGCCAGTGCAGTTTTCAGAATCCAAAGGTATTGTGCTTCTGGTGAGAAATGTAACTAACAGGCCAGTGCTGAAATGTTTAATCCTCCATAGCCTTAAAGCAGTTTAAAATAATGTCAGCGTCAAACTCAAAAAGAGTTGAGATTCAAAAATGTAGACTAAAGAGTATTTATGACATCATGTATGATTTGACTAGCTTCTTCAAAGAAAGGAAGAGGGTTTTTATTTATATACACAACTCTCAAATACTGGATGTTTTCCATGAGTAAATTAAAATAACTTAACTTAGAGATAAAAAAGATCCATTAGGTCATCTAGTCCATTTCCATTACAGTCATGGCTTGCTCCCTACAATATGTTTTCTAGTGCTTTGTCTAATCTGGTTTTAAATGTTTGAATAATTAGGGGATTATTCTACAGTTTGATATTTCTCACCGACAGGCACTTTTTCCTTTGTATAGGCTATTTTGTTCTTAATTTTATTCTATAAAAATTACATCATTAACATAGTTCAGAAAATAATGGAATTTAAAATGTACCATAGCAACACTTTTTTTTGTAAACCGAATTCACTGTTTTAATGCATGATCTCTGTGTTTTATATTAATTTTACTGAAAATTCCACTAGATGGCCCCAAATATCTTCCAAACCAAGCCTTCATTATTTTAAAATATTGTTTTAAAGTGGCATCCAGACACAAATATTTGCTCTTGGCTGAAATTTGACATACTGTACTATTCAGCTCAGGAATTATGATTATTATTATTTTTTATACTTTTTACGAGTAGTGTTCATGTTCATGTGTTCATGGGAAGCATTGACCATACAACAGTATTAACCGATACAGGAAGTGGTACTATGGTACAGGTAACTTCAGTGTGTATTTACAAAATATAGTGCACAGATGCTCTTGAGGAAAATTAAAAGTCAAAGGGATGGGTGGAAGCCCAAGTGCATAGGGTATTTAAAGCTGAACTGAACAAAGCACTTATAAATTCATAATTGGCAATTAATTTTTACAGTGTTCAGATATGTGCTAGGTGCCCTGAATTACATGTAACTAGTACCTGGTCCCTGTTTCAAGTGACATATAATCTAAGTTCCCATGTGATGTAATAAAACAATGTTGGGATGAGGAAGGAGAAACATAAAGGTAGATTCTCACGGGCATTGCAACAGCTTTTCACCATTTGGGTAGCATAAACTGGCTGAATTCCAGCCATAGCTGGCTAGTGGGGAACTCTCCTTGCATAGCAAAATTCTCTGCTGACATAAAGCTGGCAGAGCTGGCTCCTTTCCCAGCCCTCCCCTCTTGCCCCAATGTAGGGGCATGTCTCCAAAATGCTACATTCATTTTGCACAGATGCAAAGTCAATTATGGACCTTACAAGAATGGTGGGAGTTAGAGCAGGCTCTCAGCTACTATATATTGGTGTAGGATCTGGAAGCTGTAACTGGTGAAGACGCTCTGAGCTGATGGGAGAGAGCTCTCTCATTGACTTAATTACTCCACCTCTGCAAGAGGTGATAGCTATGTTCTCCCACCGACATAGCACTATCTACACCGGCACTTAGGTTGGTGTAACTTGTGTCGTTCAGAGGTGTGGATTATTCACACTCCTGAGTGACGTAAGTTATACCGAAGTAAGTGGTAGTGTAGACAAGCCCTGAGTTGAAAAGGAACAAAAGAAGGGAAGAGAAAAAGGGAAAAGGAAACATGGTTTTAATAGGACTAACATTTATGGAGCAGGTATTACTCACTGTGAGTGAGAGTCGCAGCATATGACCCTGAACATTCAGTTGCTACATAAAGGCCATATACTATCTGTGATCTTTATGCTAACCTCTGCTCTTGGGTAAATCTGCTTTTACGTAGTAAACAGCCCCAAGTGTATATTCCAGTCCAACAACTATACCTACAAATGGAACTCAGCCCTCCGCACAGGAGGAGTTTGACAGCCCTGTTTTAGGGCTTTTGTGTAGGCTGCAGTCACCTGATGCCAAGTCTTGTGTAGAACCTACCACATGGTTATAGCATGGTTCTGCCTCATGCAGTTTTGGCATTTTGGATGTGTGCCATACCATGCTAAGCAGAACCAGGTAGGTAGCACAGTTTGGTGCTTCAGTGTAGGCAGGTCCACAAAAAATGTAGTCAGTTTTGGATTGTTGCACTACTCATTTTTGTTAATGGGATAAAATCTCATTAGAATGTTAGTGGCATCATGAAGAGTAATAAGGAAATAATAAAACATATTCAGACATTGTTCAAATCACCACCTGTGCTTTATAGAGACGAGAGGGTCAGGTTGACTAATAGATCAGTCTTAGTCTTTTTAATTTAGCCGGTTTGAAGCAGAGAGGTGCTCTCTCTCCACTCCCTGGTTTAGCCAAGCTGTGCTCCCCCACAGCTGGTCTTCCTCCCTGGTGAGGAGGTCAAAGCTTTTCCTCCTGTTTCAATCTACTTTGGACTGCAGGATCCCTCACCCTTTCTAGGGAGATAAACCCTATTATCTCCTTGAAATTGCTCCCCATGTAATCAGCACAAGGGTTTGGGGGTGGGATAGCAGAAACTGCTTGTTCTTCTGAGAGAAAAGAACACCTATGCCTCAAAAAAATCTGGATGGAGTGTGTGGAGGTAGGGAGAAATATCAATGTACTAATATGTGGCTATTCAGGGGAAACAGGAGGGAGCTCATTTCACACTGTATATGTGTGACCTTGACTGCCCCCTCCTCCATCACCAAAGGAGCACATTCTCTGTCATTCCACAGAGTTTCTGTCCATTTTGTGTGGTAGGGATGCTGCTTTTCTGCATGTGAAGAAGCACAAATGCTCCTTCCCCTCTATAGCAAAATGTTCTAGGGCCGCTGGAGTTACTGGAAGCTGCACCAAGAGCCTGAACATTCTCTGCAGTCAGCCAGTGCTTACTCTTGGACCTGTCCCCTGCTGCTGATATAAAATACCACCCTCCCAGCAGAGGGTGAGGCTACTTTTGTAGAGGGGCCTATAGGGCTGATGGCCCAAATAGCAAAATTATTTTTAGAGAGACCAATACCGCTCTATTATTTACTGTGACTCCTTCTAAGAAGTGAGGTGAGCCAAAAAGTAATTCCAGCCACTCTTAAATGTTGAGTAGGAACAGCTTTCTAATATGGGCAGCAGTGAAGAAATCAATTGATTCTATTATCGCTTTTAAAGGATTGTACATTATTTCCTCTGGGATTTGTGAGGACATCTTTGGACAATATGGAGAGAAAGTAATTGAATTTTCAAGGGCTATATTCTTCTTGGCTTCTCCAAGTGGACATATTTCACTGACTCTCCCATCATGTCAGACAGAAACATATTAAAGGATACAATTCTGTCTTTTTATGGATGAGTTTTCATGTTTTATGAAATGGACTAAGATTTAAAACGTATTATTGAAATCTACATGGCTACACTACTAATGATCCAGATTACATAAAGTTGTCAACTGATATTTTTAGTTTTTTTGTCTGTCTTTCACTACTGAAAAAATATGGCTTCTTTTGTCTTTTGGCAGTGTTTTCACAAATGGAGATATGCTTATACCACCTATAAAATTTATCATACCCAGGTTTACTCTGAAAAACTGGAATTGCGTCCTTGCACTAATAAATGAAAAAATCTTTCCTCGCTCCGGTGGTGTTCATAGGTAAGAGTACAACTGGTAATTTAATACAGCTAACAAAAGTCCTGAGTCTGGCAATTTAGGATTCTTTTTGTATTCATATGCCACACCGGTTATTAATGACAATCTAATATTTTGATTGGTTATGTATGAAAGAAAACGGAATATCCAGGGCAGGACTTTTTCAGGTTTCTGAGAATTTGTGTTTCCTATTGCATTTAGTTCAGTACCTTTTTATATATCTATATTTAATAAATGTTCATAGCAATTGGTTTGGTTCATCAGGACACCATTGTATGTACCTTTTTGCTTTAAAAACCTGGTGTTCTGTATTTAGTACAGACATTAATGGAGAAGATTACAAGAGTAACATAAAAGACATCTTTTCTACTCTTGAAAAGGAACAGTCTTTATGGAAGGTCTGGGGTCAGGAAGATAAAATGGACTAGTGTTAACATAGTTGTGAAGATGAGATTAACCTATGCTTTAAGTGTGAAATAGTGGGTCAAATTTATAACTGGTGTAACTTCAGCTGATTTCCTGTTTGGCTAAGGTTGTTGTTTTATTAGTAACTGTTTGTTTTTGGTAGTGATTGGAGTGTGCTATGTGGTTTCGAAGCAGAAAAGAAGGCACGAAGGAAGGGAGAAAAGACAAATCATACCCTGAGGAGCTTGCAGTGTATAGACAGACAAAGGAAGGGGTTCAACATATATGCCCAATTTTAGATTTTTTTGGGTTCAAAGCTCTTGGATGCCCTTCAGATTAATGGGAAGTTTATTATCTTTTCTGCTCACAGATCCTCTCCTTCGAATTTAAATAAAATGCCCACACCATGGGCAGACTTCTGTCCCTTCCTCAACGTAGCAGTTCAGAGACAATCTATATTGTTCAAAGCACCCACTTAGGCCTGGTCCACACTAACCCCCCACTTCGAACTAAGATACGCAACTTCAGCTACGTGAATAACGTAGCTGAAGTCGAAGTACCTTAGTTCGAACTTACCGCGGGTCCAGACGCGGCAGGCAGGCTCCCCCGTCGACTCTGCGTACTCCTCTCGCGGAGTAGGCGTACCGGTGTCGACGGCGAGCACTTCCGGGATCGATTTATCACGTCTAGACAAGACGCGATAAATGGAACCCAGAAGATCGATTGCTTACCGCCGGACCCGGAGGTAAGTATAGACGTACCCTTAGGAAACAGCTTTAAACTGTGAAACCATTCTAATGGTTACACCAGAAAATATATTATATCCTCACATATGGTAATTCAAAAATGGCTCAACCCTTCTTTCTCAAATTTTCCAGGAAAATGTCCCATTAGGTTAAGCGTGTAAAGTTTTGGCACTGTAAGCAGTTTCATTCAGTGCCTCCTGGTGTCAGAGCATGGTATTGCAGGGTCTTTGCCTCTAGTGCCCTCTGTTGATCTTTTGGCTCTGTTCAGCCTGTTTCTCTTCACACCTACCTCTCTTGCTAAGTCATGTCTAGTCTGGACCCCCTTCAGGGATAACAAAAATCCAAACAAAAGTTCACATAAACAAAAAGTTAAGACTCACAGACTTTAAGGCCAGAAGGGACCATCATAATCATAGTCATTGCAGGCCACAGCACCTCACCCACACTCTCCTGTAATAGGCCCATAACTTCTGGTTGAGTTACTGAAGTCCTCAAATCTTGGTTTAAAGACTTCAGGCTACAGAGAATCCATCATTCACGCTAGTTCAAACCAGCATGTGACCCCATGCTGCAGAGGAAGGGGAACACCGGAACCCTCCCCCCAGGATCTCTGCAAATCTGATCTGGGGGAAAACTCCTTCACAATCCCAAATATAGTGATTAGTTAGACCCTGGAAAAGAATTCTCTTTGGTAACTCTCCATCTCATTTCTCATCTCTGACTGCTGGAGATATTTGCTAATAGAAATTGCATTTGCCATTGTAGGCAGTCTCATACCATCCCCTCATAAACCTTTCAAGGTCAGTCTTAAAACAAGCGAGGCTTTTTGTCCCCATTACTCCCCTTAGAAGGCTGTTCCAGAACTTCATTTCTTTGATGGTTAGAAACCTTTGTCTAATGTCAAGCCTAAACTTATTGATGGCCAGTTTATATTCATTTGTTCTTGTGCCAACATTGCCCCTTAACTTAAAATCTCCTCTCCCTTGCTGGTGTTTTTTCCTTTGATGTATTTATAGAAAGCAATCATATTTCCCCTCATCCTTCATTTTGATTAGGCCAAACAAGCCAAGTTCCTTAAGTCTCTTCTTGTAAGGTAGGTAGGTTCTCCATTCCTCTGATGATCGTAGTAGCCCTTCTCTGCACTGGTTCCAGTTTGAATTAATCTTTCTTAAACATGGGATCCCAGAATTGCACACAGTTTTCCAGATGAGGCTCACCAGTGCTTTGTATAGTGGTAATAACACTTCCCTATCTTTGCTGGAAATACCTTGTCTGATGCATCCTAGGATTGCATTAGCCTTTTTTCATGGCCTCATCATATTGACGGCTCACAGTCATACTGTGTTCAACCAATAGACCCAAGTCTTTTCCCTACTCTGTTGCTTCTAGATGATCTGTCCCAAGCTTTTAGCAAGAATTCTTGTTATTAGGTTCTTAGACCTTCCTTGGGCTCCTCTTCAGCCTGCTGTCCGGACTCTCTTCCCATCCCTTCTTCCAGACACTACTTCAGGGACTTCCACAGAAGGCCAGGTGTGGTTCCTCCTGCAAATAGAGTCTTCTCAGCCCTTTCATGAGGCCTAGATGTTTCAGGCTGTTACCTGATCCCAATTAGTTCTTCCCCTTCTGACTAAGATGCTGTTGATTATTGTGGAGGTGGGCTGATGGAACAGGCCTAGCTAGCTCCATGCCTCTTGACCCATAAAGGAACAGGTCAACCTACTACAAGCCTAAAACGGAAATGTTTGTCAAAGATATAAACAACTGAAAAATCTATAACTGGTCTGTTTTCTCCACTACCTTATTTACACTTCTGTTCATATGTCAGGAAGTGTGCATATTCAGATTTAGTCCGTACTCACTACAGTATTTCAGATATTCATAACCACAAATTAAAAACTTTTTTTCTGTTAGCAAATGCACTATTCACAGAGGACTAATTCCATGCTAACTTTGAGTTTTCTGCACCATAATTTTGAAGTCTGAGGTCCATACACAAAAATATGTGCAGGTTTGTGCCTTTTGATTTTGGCATCCACCTATCTGCGACTGGAAATCCTGATTTGCACATATTGCAGTAATTGTATGCAAAAATGTAGGTGAACAAATTAATGCACTTTTTTGCAATGGAACTTGGGCCTCTCCCTTTAAAACTAGAGTGCAAATCTTAAAAAATTTCCAGTCCCTCAACTCCCATTGGCTCAATTCCTTGCAAGAGGTTCCAGCACCTTCGGGGAAGTAACTCATGGCCCTCAAGGTTCAGCTGTTTTTGTGTTACAGTATGTGCATGAAAAAAATCTTGGTCAGAATGCATGTCATTTTCCGCATCTTATTATAGCTCTAAACTGACTAAATGGATTTTCCCCTGTTTCTATAGGAAAACCCAACGTTCAGAGACAAAGCATGGATATGTTCAGCCAAAACATGACATTTTTAGAAAATTTGACCAGCTCCTCAGCTGGTGAAATTGGGCATAGCTCCACTTAGCTACACTCATTTACATCAGCCGAGTATCTTGTCCATTGTGTCTTCATTTAATAGAAACCAGTTGCAACCTTAACTATAGCTTTTGCTTTATAATTGTAGCTGTTTCCTTTTCTATTGCATCATCACCATCATGGCAGAGCCCAAAGGGACATGACCTTCTTGCATATCAAGTGCCACTTGGATTGATCTCTGGCTGCATCCCTAACCTGAACTGACTGAATATTCAGATTATGTCCATTACTGGCAAACTTGTCATTCCATAGCAGCATTCCTTGGTATATGCACTTTGGAATTCAGTGGTCTTCCATTCTAATGATATGTTCATACCAAGAAAGCTGCTGAAACTGAACCAGAGCTGATGGAGGTGATTGCTGGGTTTGGCTTCAAATATCCTAATTTCTGATCTTGTTCTGCCACTTGATATGAAGCAGCTGAGAAGAACTGAAAATGTCAATCCAGTGTTTTTCAGCCTTCCTCAGTTCCCATGTTTCATTGCAATGCTGATTTGCAACTTCATAGCAAGCTTAATGTCATAGTGACCCCAAGAGGTTGCTGAAGGGTCCAAAACATGTCACCGGATGCTGCTTCTATAAGGCTATGGCTACACTGGCGCTTTACAGCGCTGCAACTTTCTCGCTCAGAGGTGTGAAAAAACACTCCCCTGAACGCAGCAAGTTACAGCGCTGTAAAGCGCCAGTGTAAACAGTGCCCCAGCACTGGGAGCCGCTCTCCCAGCGCTGTAAGCTAATCCCCTTGTGGAGGTGGAGTACCTGCAATGCAGGGAGAGCTCTCTCCCAGCGCTGGCACGCAACCACACTCGCACTTCAAAGCGCTGCCGCGGGAGCGCTCCCATGGCAGCGCTTTGAAGTTTCGAGTGTAGCCACAGCCTAAGTGTCTATATCTTTTGAACATCCTCTAGCACTATGTATGGTGCTCCCAAATATATAAAATATCTTTCTTATTTTATAAATATTTAATTTGCTTTCTAAGACTTAGCAATAAAATGTTGAATTGTCCTCAGTATTAAAATAGTTACTTAATTTATGTGTATAATTCCTCTGTTCTCTGGAATCACAGCTGTGTGGAGCATTGAAAAAACCCTGAAATTTGCACTGCAAGTCTAAGTATTGCATTATACTCTATTCATTGTTATTTCATAATCTTTATTTCAATTTCTTTTGCTTAAGGCTGTACACATTGGATGGTCATGCTGTACGTAACTCAGATGGCTTAGAAGATAATCATTATTATGTTGCAGTGGGCAAAGAGAAGTTTAAATCTTTGCCATACTGGCGTTCTTCCAGAGTTTCACCAGAAGTTCAGCGGTAAGATCTTTCTTAATGTAATAATTTGGAGGGCTTGATCATGCAAGATGCTGAGGACTTTGACAGTGAACCAGCAAAGAATTTAAGCATGTGCTTAATTTTAAGCATATGAGTTGTCCCATAGGACTTCAGAGTTTGGCTAGTTCAGAGTCAGAGTGCTCAGTGGGATTAAAGTCCATCATTATCGTTTCTGACAGTTTTTTGGATTTTCTGGATTCAATGCATTGTCTCATATTTCTTAGTTTGACTGTTGTACCAGTAACATTCATTTCACTGACAACGAGGAGTCCGGTGGCACCTTAAAGACGAACAGATTTATTTGGGCGTAAGCTTTCATGGGTAAAAAGCCCACTTCTTCAGATGCATGGAAGAAGTGGGTTTTTTACCCACGAAAGCTTATGCCCAAATAAATTTGTTAGTCTTTAAGGTGCCACTGGACTCCTCATTGTTTTTTCTGGATACAGACTAACACGGCTACCCCTCTGATACTTGGATTCATTTCACTGAAGTGTTTCAGTCCTTGTCAGTGTTTCTTCGTTTTGTTTTTAAATATTGAAGGCAAATGGTGACCTGACCTTGTTAATGTTCGTAGTGACTGCTGTCATTGCTAGTTTGTAGATTATCTAACATATAATAGTAAAGTCAGGGCATGTGCCGCCTTTGGGAAACTGAGACATGTTTCTGCATAACCAGCCTTATGCAGCTTCACCATTAAAAGATCTGCCATTTCTATACTGGCATATATTGGCATTTATTTCTGCAACAAATGTTTGCCAAAGAGTTATAGTATGTGATACTTTTAAAACACCCTTTCATAGTGCACATTGTTATTGTGATGTATTCTCTGAATTTCTTAAATTCTGTGTATTTTAAATCACAACCTTAGAACTGCATACACACACACACATATAAATATATATTACATTGCATTTTCTTATTACTTAAACACAGTTATCATTCATATCTAAGATGTATTTTCAATTACTGTTCCAGAGTGTTATTGCTGGATCTTTTACTTTTTTTAAATAAAACCTAAAAGTATAATTTTATTGAATTTAATTATTAAATTGGTTTCTTTCTTGGAATTTCTACGAACTGCTTTCTAGACTGTAGAAGATGTCTGTTAAAGGGCACCGACAAAGGCATTGCTGAACAGTGACTAGTTTTCAGGTCTTTCAGGAATTGCTGAGTTAAGCAGTTTCTGTAAAGTGTTTCTATGGGATGTGTGTTGTTGACTGCTCTGAACTGATTGCTATATTGAAAATACGGTTGAAGTATCAGGCAATATTGGTGGGTTTTCTAGCGATCTTTGCTAAAGCTATTTTTCTGTCAAGTTTTTTAATGGTCATTATTATCAAGAGAAGAAAAATATCCATCATTTTCTCTCGGATAGTGGACCTGGATGCATGGTTCAGACTGTTAATCTTATGCATATGTGGTATGTTATAGCTTCTGCTTTTTTGTTTTTGTTGTCCTTTCAACTTCATTTTTATTTTTATACTTCACAAAAATACTACAGGCATTATTTTGAAATGACTAATTAATCTGCTGAATGCATGGATTCTCACTTTTTTCTGTAAATTGCCTTTTGTATATAAAGTGCTTCATATCGGTTTGATATTAGAAAATTGATATTTTTAGTGGGCTTGTTCTTACCAAGCTTTCTTTTATTAGTTTTTGAACTAATGTCGTGAATGTTAGAACCTAGACCCAGTAGGAGTATAATTGATGTTAAGTTACATGTATCTTTTGGCAGTTTTGTAATTTTGAAATATACAAGGGCGTAATAAATTTTTTTACAGTATAATGTAAAATTAGAGCTCTAAATATTAGCTTCCCCCAAAACCCTAATAGTGAAATTCAACCCTGGTGGAGATAGACAGCTCAAGGTTCTCCACTTTGCAGAATTCATCTTTGGGAGCACTCACCCATGAGGGTCTCCGTGCTGGTCAGATGTGGTAGATTCTCTTTGTAGCGATAGTCACAGTCTATAAAAATATATTTGGTTGATTGGTCACTGAAATACAAATTAGGTGGTGGACCTCTGCATTTTGAGTCTGTCAACTTAATATCTTTCTTTCAGACCTTAAACTGGATACACAAGAGAAGTTTCAGCTTCCGTTTCAGTCTATTGCTCTTGCTTTTTTGGGAATTGTTCGAGATTCCATTAAGTCAGCAGCCTTCCTCCTATTTCTGGGAAGTTGTTTATCCAGCATTCAGATTTCTTTCAAATGACTGTGTTGTATTAGAATGTTAGAGCTCATAACAGGGTTAATCCTAATAGATTTGGCCTGTGTACAGTATGCACACATTTCATTAGTTTATGCCCACATCACTTTTCTTCTTCCAGGAGAAATTGCTTGATCAAGATTATTCATCTTTTTCCAGCTGTAGTGAAATCAGTTAAGTGGTGGGTTCAGCTAATTAAATACATGGTAGGATTCCACTATATCAACATTTCTCTAAGGTGATGGGCAGTTCCAATACTACAAATCATTTGCTTGGTATCATTTGCTTGGTACTTTATTGTCAGTGCTCTGATACGGGTGATAAACACAATAAACAACTTTGATCATCTCATCATTCATAAGCGGTTATAGTTGAAATGTAAATGATAGATGATCAGGCATCTGCTGTTCTGGAAATTCTGGTGGCAATCTCTGAATCCTCCCACCTGTTTATATAAATATTGTACTTGAGTTATTGTAGTCTCAATCTGTGAATCCAGCTCATCTTTACTTGAACTGTAAGAAGTCTTTATAGAAAATGGTCAGTGTTTTGAATTTCACCTGAAATTGAATTGGCAAACAGCACAGAATATGGAGCACAGAGATACTGTGGCTATCAGAATGGGGGCCGGAATATACTCTTCTAGCAAAGGCTGCTGAATGATTTTGAAGAGTAGACCCACACAGACAATACACTGGCCTAACCTTGATGTGACAATTGCATTGATAATTGTAGCAAGGATTGCATCTGTGATGAAAGGATGCAATCCTTTGTTGAAGAAATAAACAATTTCTGGTAACCCACTGTTATCAGGAGCAGAAATTACACCAGTAAAATCCTGAGATTGCAAACCACTTTGAAAATTTGTAGACAGAGGCCCTCATTTTCAGGTATTGCAGCAACCTCTGCCAACTCTACTTCTCTCTGCCAAAACCCCCTTATCTCATCTGAACTGACTCTAGTTTCACCAAGGTTCTTATCTCAGCCAGATACTGAGAACACAGGGAAACAGTCATGTTCAGGGCTGATATAACTCAGCTGTAAGCATCCTTTACATCAGCATATTCATAACACTGTAAACCATAATGCCTTGCAGTCTCCCCCAGTTGCTTTAAATATACATTGAGTAAAAGGGGTCACAACAAGATTTTCAAACTGTGTGAGACTTCACAAGTGATAACACTCATGGAGGATCTGCCCAACTCAGACTACTGGGCTTTCCCAAAAGGAATGTGTAATCACTTTAATAGCTCTGTCCACTCATTCCTAAATGTGAGTTCTCTTGAAGCCAAGAAATTCCTTATCTATAAAGCCTCTTCTCTTAAGCGTATACTTGCTTAGATGGGTGGTATCTGGTAGATTGCTTCTTGTTTCTTTATGTGTATTGGATTTCATTGACAAGGCTGGGTTGAAGACTAACCCATCAAAACTCACCTAGAATTGCTTGCAATTGATCTTGTAACTATTGAAGTTCTCCCTGTGAATCATAGGTCAAGGCACTTTCTAAAAGGCCTTGGACATATTTATCTACCAGTTTGGCTTCTGTGCATGATTTGGATCTAATTTAGACTTGAACAAGTTAGCAGATCCTCCCTCTGAGCCTATTAATGATTGTCATTTGCATTTCATATTATTTATTTGAGGCAATTACATTGACTAGATGGGGAAGTGAGCTTCAAGCCCTCATAGGCCTTTTTGTTTTTTTCTGAAGACAAGGTAGGTAGTAAGGGCCCATACAAAGCCTGTTGATGGCAATGGGAGTCTTATTTTTATATGAACCAATTTCCCCCTCTTCTAGTGTTCATTCCCAAATCTAATCTCTCCAGTGTGAAGCTGTTTATCATAAGATTGGTGTCAAATGAGCTCTTTGCTGCTACACTGATGATTTGAGGGACTTTTACCAATCCCCTCGTCT
The DNA here is from genome assembly GCF_011386835.1 of Chrysemys picta bellii. Taxonomy (NCBI): domain Eukaryota; kingdom Metazoa; phylum Chordata; order Testudines; family Emydidae; genus Chrysemys; species Chrysemys picta. Next base: position 37,612,423 of record NC_088793.1, on the reverse strand, counting down.
CCTTTTGACTTATATTGGGTTAAAGCTGAGGGAAACTCATTTTCAAGCAACACTTGTCAGAGTGGATAGTTGAATGGACTTCCATTTGCCTTGATTTAGCTCAGATGCCTGTTCTTAAAGGTCAGTGAACTTATTTTACTGGAATGCTTCTTGTGCAGTCTGTATTATCAGATACCTATAGCTGAGTTCCATGTGGTGGAGTTCTTACCACACACTTATTCAGTATAGTGACTTGATATATTTCCTGAATAGATAATTTTTTTAGAAGACTTATTCTTTGTTTAATAAAGAACAGTTTCTTCTGATAGCTTTGACCCTTCCTGGGGGTACCCAGAGCTGTGAGGCATCTCACTACGACCTGTGCCTGCCATGGGTCAGCTCCTCAGCTCCATTGACCACGGACAACACAAGCACACTCCTATAGATCTATTCAGGCCCCAATGTCTCTTTGCAGGTTAGCAATAGGCACACTCCAACCTCTAAGCATCTCCCTTGAATATCCAGCCCCTGATCCACTGGACATTAACAGTAGTCACAGATTTGCTGCTCCCAAAGAATGAATACACCCCAGCTTATCAGTTCCACCTTAGATCACTGCTCTGCTTAACAGACAGCACTTAGATATGGTTATAATTAAAACAAATATAAGTTTATTTAACAAAGGATAGAGATTCTGGTATTAGCAAATAGAAGTATTGGAAACAAATGTTTACATATAAAATACAATCATAACATACATTCCAGACCCTAGACTTATTTAACTAGATACTGGTATAATATGCCTTAGCACCTGTTGGTACTGGAATGCAAGAGACTATGCAGAACCTAATCCACTTGGACAATCTCTGAGTGGAAACTGACTGCCCTCTATTATTATCTCCTGTATTACAAACAAACTAGGTGTTTTGTGGAATTACTTGGTTTTGTTTGAATAGTAGCTAGAAAGTGTAGCCTATCTTCTCCTAGTAGAGAGGGTCTTGGAAAAAACTACTGGAAAATTGATTGGGACACAGAGATCACCTTTCACATGAATGTGGAGTATGAGGGAAGGACCAGGTTATCATTATAAAACTGAATATGGCAGGTCTCCCACTAGGGCCTACATATTGCAAACTCTCCACAAATGCAGTCTTAATTGAGAGAATTCAGAGTCTATTCTGGCAATTGCTCAGAGAGTGGGTCCATTAATTTGGCAATCACCATATTTACTTATATCTGAGAAAGGAGGCAATTCCTGAAAAGGAGGCAACACTTGAAATTAGACCTTTAAAAATAACTTAATGTGAGATGAAAGAAGACACAAGAGTTCTATAGTGGTTTTTGACTTGTGAAATCTCTTCTAAATGCATGAATTGTGGGAGAGACCAGATTATTTTAAAATGAAGAGATAGTCCAGATTAAAGAAAATGGTGAGGATGAGATCCTTTTTGTTTTGCACAGATGAAGAACCACTTGAATTTCACAGAGCAGAAGACTTTCTAGACTCTCTCAGAGCCATCGCAGTCCAAGTTGCACAGCCAGCTGGCATCTTTGTTCTCAGACTTGGGCCCCATGGATTGAGGTGTAGAATCTGTTCCTGGGTTAAAAGTTCTGGCAGGTTGAGCAGAAGTACTGGAGTTTATGCTGCCTGGACCAGCAGGTTGAACCACCAAAATTGATAGGCCCATTCTAGCCCGGTGAGTAGTAGCATCTGTATTCCGTCTTGTCTGATCTTCCTCAGCATTTTTGGATGAGAGAAATAAAAGGTCCAAGAGGAATCCATCTATTGGAGACCAGGATTATTTAGAGCAGGATTAGTTGCACTTGATATTGTGTTCTTTGGCAACCAGGTCTTCTGAAGTGTTCTCCAGATTGGGAGCAGAATGTTGATGAATGACTCTGAGAATTACTCTTACTGTGCACTGTATTTTCAGCTGAGATTTTCCATTAGGATTTTTACTTTTACTGGAAGACAGAGACTTGTGGTTGTGATATGGTGGTAAACATAAATTCCAAAATACCAAGCTCTTACCACATTGATGCCTTGATGGGGGCAGTTTTGCAATTTATGCAGAGTAACACACTTTTGCAAAATGATTGTACATGTACATTTTGCAAAATGTGCTGTGCATATTTGCATAATGTTGTGATTGTCTTCACATTTACTGGAATCAAATCTGGTCTTTGTGGTTTGCTTGTTATCTGTCTTTATATCTTGATTGTATTCTCCATCATTGGTTGTAATCTCAGTCATTGGAGATTTTAAAGAGCAGGTTAGACAAACACTTGTCAGGAATGGTCTAGATAATACTTGGTCCTTCCATGAGTGCAGGGGACTGGACTAGATGACCTCTCAAGATCCCTTCCAGTCCTATGATTCTATTTTTAATTAGGTGTGATCAGTTCTTTCATTGCTTGCTAGCACTTTCATTTGTAAGGCATAGTTTTTGCTAATTCTGCAAATATCTTATGTTTGCAAAGTCAAATCCGTTTCTCTCAATAACCTTGCTTTGACTTGGTTATTGGTTACATTGAAAATAATGTAGTCTTTAATTAGTGCATCTGTTAACTGTTCAAATTCATATGGACTGATGTGCTCAGTGAAAAGTATATACATTTGTTTCATCTTGGTATCTCTTAATATATTTCCAGAAGCAATTTATGGTGCCATAGTAATATCCTGTGGTGTTATGGCACCATGAATGGCTCCCTGAAGCCTTTCAAAGAACCATGTGGAAAATATAAGCACTAATACAACAAACACAAATACCTCCACTATAAATACTGGACTTCTGAAACATTCTTATTTTTTTTATATTTGAATAACTGTAGATTATATTGTAATTTAAATAGTTTGTAGTTTTGTTGAAAACTTTGATTTAAAAATATTTTTGTAAAGCTAATTTTGCAAATAATATGTAGATAATCTCTATATTTTTAAAATTTGCATTGGTGTTAGGTTTTAAGGAATTTTGACATTTTATATTCTGAGTATTGTTAAAACTGTCTACCTCAGGTACTTCAAGTACCTGAAGAAGAACTCTGTGTAACCTCCAAAAGCTTGTCTCTCTCACCAACAGAAGTTGGTCCAATAAAATATATTACCTCACTCACCTTGTCTCTCATGTACTTAAAGCAGTCTTTTTTGGAACTTGTTGAATCTGCTGTCCAGTTCAAAAGAATCTACGAAGAGAATTCACAATATTATTGTGCATTGATAGGGATTGGATGATTCAGGGGGATTTGCACTGAGATACAGAACCTTTCACCTGTAGGTAGTCAGTTCAATTTAGATCAGAGTGGTAAACCACAAAGACCAGATTTACAGTCATCAGCTACACTACAAGTTGTGATGACATGGACTCGGGGTTGCCAGTGAAGATTAAAATTCATTATGTTCTACGCCAAAAACCACATGACCCTATAACTTACAAAATGAGACTTTGATTTTTCAAACAGATGAACTGATGCAGACCCTCAGGCCTGCACTGAGTCCTAATAAAGTCAGAAAATATTAACCAAAGGGATTCTGTGTGGGACTAAGAGTCAGCACTGATACATCTGTTTGCAGGATCAGGGTCTAAATAAGACATCTTATGTTGCATTAGTATTCAGGTTCATGTCCTTTGTATGCTAACCACTAATGGAAGACATGATCACAAACATGTGAGTAGGTCTGAAAGTCCAGCTAAGAGAGTTCAGTGGTACACATAAAAGCTATCCCATTTCAGTACATTACAAACTATGTTGTAAACAAGTTCTTGGTTCCCAGCAAAAAGTTGCCATTATCTGAAAGTTGCCAATAAGCGAAAGGCCCCCATTTTCAAATGGATGTATACATGTACTGGTATGGAACAATGATGTACTATAGTCGTATTTTTGTATTGTATTATTGTTCGATACAACGTTAAAAATAAACAGGAAACATGAAAAAGCCACACATACAAAATTGTTTCCTTTAATATTATAATGTTTCTCTGTGTAGCTTCTGAAGTAAAATGGTAAGTTAAGTAAATGAAGTAAAACAGTCAGACTGAATCCTCCCTCCATACCAACTGTTTCTGTGACAGGCACAGGTAAATTAAAAAAGAAATTTTGGTATACTTACAGTCAATGCTTCAGGTGTGTCACACACAATAAAATGTCACACAGTTTTAAGACCACAATTTGTCCAGTGTCATCACTGTTCTTTAGAATCTACGAAACAACAAATTTAAAGACACCACACTTCTCGGCTACTCACACTAGCTTCTCCTGGACTCTCATAGGGCCTTTAGAACCTGAGCTTTACTGGCGAGAAAGGTCCACATGTTTGAAGTCGTGACACAAAGCCGAAGTGCACAACTGTGCAGCACTGTGAAGTGTGTTATGAATGTTGGCTAAAGCATGTACAGCAGTAATGTGTGTGCACTGTAGGTAGGGGTGACCAGATGTTCCATTTTTAAACGGACAGTCCCATCTTTTGGGACTTTCTCTTATATAGGCACCTATTACCCTCACCCTGTCCCATTTTTTCACAGTTGCTATCTGGTCACTCTAACTGTAGGTCCGGGAGACACACAAACAGTCACGTACTGTCTCGCATTTGGAGCCAGCAGATTCATTACAAGTGGAACCTCTTCTAATAAAGCTGTCGATAAGTGGCATGAGAGTTGCTCATATATGAATTCTGTTAATACTAAAGTCAATGGGACATGATTGGTTCTTGGAAAAATGTTGCTAATAACTGAAAGTTGTCTTTATCAGGATTGCTAATAACTGGCACCAACTGTGTGGTCTTTTACAATGTGTTATACGCTGCCCATGTTGTATCTATTCAATAAATGGAGGAGTTCTGTCTTTAGGGCTGTCATAAGTAGTGTATTCATTTAGAATAGGTTTAAAATAGCAAGAAATGGATTGTCATGGATAGTAAATTTTTTTAGTTTAAAATTGACAAATACTCATATTAGGGTAACTGTATTTTATTTTTTAGCAGATATGGTGAGTCTCCAAAAAGGCCCAGAAAGAAAAAGGCAAGAGTAAGTGGAAAAAATAAAATTAATAATTTTTGTACTTTTGCTGAAATATATTTTAGTGTTGTTGTTTTGTACAATCAACACTGTAGAAGTAGTAAAATATTTTAATGTTAACAGTTAGATAAAAATAACTCATTACATAATGGCGAATGGGAAATCTGCTTTAATTTATATTTCAACTCAGATGGTCTTAATTTTAGGCTTTTGCCACATCAAGTAGATAAAATGCAAATATGAAAAACATATTGATACATTTTAAAACTGGGCAATCTTTTAAAAATTTTTTCATTCTAATCCAATTGAAGAAAATTGTTACTAAATCCCTATTTTGGCTGCCCTCCCCATCTTGGCTTTACTTGTTTTTGTAAATCCTAGTGGAAAATTCAGTAGTTTCATTATTTAAATTTAGAGAAATGAGATATTTTATGAGGAGAGTCTTCATGCTATGGAATAGGGTTAAAAAAAACTCCAAATGAACCAAAAATGTATTGCTTCCTTTATCCATAGCACTGTCAATTGTCTGTTTAGATTGTGAGCACTTAGGAGCAGTGACCATTTCTATCTAGGAGCTAGATTGTAACACAGTCTCACTCCTACTGATAAACAGGGACTACTTGTGTGAGTATCTGCTCATTAGTGGACTTTTATTTGTATTGCAACAAAACTAATTAGTGTAAGGTCCTATTGTGCTCCAGCAGGCACAATAGGACCGGATACTAATCTTTGTCAGGAGATTCTGGGTTTGTTACCAGCACCCCACAAGAAGGACCTGAACATGGTGTCAATTTTGGTAAAATAAAATAGGAATGTGGATAGGGAGGCAATTCAGAATAAAAAGGATTCTGGGAAGGGCATTCATTTTGATTATTTTTTCCCCAAAGGGAGAGAGGTAGTACCTGCCATCTATTTAAATCATGATTAATAGGGGCTTGACTATGTTTTTAATTTAATTAGGGAACAGGATGTCCAAATATCTGAGGTGCATCTGTTGCCATCTAAATATCCCGATAGGAGAGCTACTGCCAGCTAAATCCAATAAGATCTTCATTGTTTCTGACTTATCCCAATTTATCTTGTAGCCAGCTAATTTACCAAAATTATCTATTGTTTGTACAATATTTGGACTAGCTTGATCTGGATTTTTAATTAATAGGAGGATGTCATCTACATATAGAATGATTTTTGTCTCCTGAGACCCTGATTTGATCCCTTGAATCCCTTGGTTCCCTAATTAGTTCTGCATGTGGTTCTAATGTTAGATTGAACATGGGGGGGGGGGGGGGGGAGGGGCATCCCTGTTTAGTTTCCTGAATCATATCAAAGAGGGGGGCTTTTGTGCTATTTGTTAGAATATGAGAGTTGGGATTGGAATATAACAGTTTGATCCATGAAATAAAGGATTTCCCCAAAAGAATTTATCCAGGGTAAGAAACAGATATGTCCAGTTCACTCTGTCAAAGGCTTTCTATGTATCAAGTGAAATGATTGCATGGGAATTTCAGGAGTCTTGATGGAATGCCATAACATTAATCAACAGATATGTGTTGTCTGCATTATGTCTTTTTAATAAAACACAGCTGATCGGGGTGAACCAAATCACTCATTATTTTTTCAAACATCTTAGCCAATATTTTTGAGAGTATTTTCATACCAGTATTGATTAAAGAGATGAGTCTATAACTGTAATACATTTGTGTAGGTTTACGTAGTACAGTAATTAGGGCTTCCCTCATAGTAAGAGGTAATGTACCTTTCTTTAAGGCATCTTTGTAAATGTTTAACATCTTAGGTGCCAGAATATTTTTGAAACTTCAATAGAATTCTATCAGAAGGCCATTAGGGCTGGTGGTCTTGCCCCGACTTTTAATAAGGTGTATATATAGTGTAAGAGATCTTAGCCTTCACCAGCAAAAATCTACCTTCCTCATCTTTATTTACTCCTAATATTTGTAATTTGAGTCTTTCTATGAAATGAAATTGCTACACTTTTGGCAGTGGACGAGAAATTGTTAAACATCCTTTCCCCCAGCCCCTCCTCCTAAATTTTCTGCCTCCAAATCATTAAGGTGGGTTTCCTTTAGGAAGATATCTTTTATTTGAATAATTAGTGGAAAGGAGGAGGTTAGGTATCAATTATAAAGGCTGAGCCTTTATAGTGAAGGAATGAGAAATGCCCTGCTGTGAAAGGTGTACGGTTGTAAAAATATGGATCAAGTTAAAAAGATCATAGTAAATTAGGGTAGACATACTACAGTTTGATTATCAATAGTGCAGGAAATTAATGGTGCCAGGGGATGCATTGTAGCTATTTTTATAATGTAGGAAACAAATAGAATGTACATAAGCCTGTGGTATTTTTTCAGTTTAATAATAGAATTATTGTCATCCAGCTATAGTGAATTGGAAGAAGACTTGAAAGAGTAGCAGAAATGTGACCTTACAACAGTGTTAGTGATTACAGACAACATAGGGTATCATAGATGAGTGCAATGTGTTAACGTGTAGCCTGATTGCTTATTTGATTCAGATGGATGAATATCTGAAGTTCTAGATTGAAACCAACCTTTCAACATTCATGTGCTGTACAGTTGACTTGTTAATATGAAAATTTCTAACATAATGAAAAAAGATGTGGACGATAGGGTATATTCTGTGTTATTACACATGCAATAAGGATTAACCATGTCTAATGTGTAAGGGTGTAATCACTATTCCAGCTGCTAGAAAGAAAGATTTAGTAAGATTGTAACTACTAAAAGCATAAATTAAATGTAATAAAGCTTGTTAATATAAGACTTCTGTATTAAAAACAACTAGTTCATTCACAAAAATTGCTGAAGAGAAAAATTATGTAACCTGTGAAAAATTCAGGTAAGGGTAAGATTTAATTTTTTTTGCAATTTTTTGTGTACATAGCAGGGGCACTGCAGTTTAATAAATTAAGCCTAAAATATAAATAAAGTTCAGTGAAGGACACATGCTTCTTACTTGACATTTTAGGTTAGTAATTTCAGGGACAAGGCAGTATCTTACGATAAATGTGAAACATTCCCATCATCAATCAGCATCATAAAGAAGCAACACAAGAGTTCAAATGTTAGCAAATCTTCCATTTTAATACATGTTCAGATTAGATGTGTGTTCGATGATGGAAAACACAGACTCCTCTGCTCTGATGAAACAGCAAAATGTCTTTTGCATGCGCCTTCAGCCATTTTGTGTATGGAGATGGATTGACTTCAGAACAGGCTGCTACTGTTCTTTGTTTAGGTGGCTATATAGTTCATCCAGGACTGTCTTGGGAAACTATTTTTTTAGTATCTAGTATTCTAATCTATTACAATAATCCTGAAATGTAACTAGGTTTCTTGAAATAAGTGGTGTTAATTATAATAAGTATAGTATTTGTAATAGAATGTTGCATGTTTAGTGCTTTCTTTCCTTTTCTGTAATTGTAACTTCTGAATACGGATAGGTTAAATGGGGTTTATTTTTAAGTGAATTAAGAACACCTAAAAGATGCCAGAGCAAAAGCTGAATGACTGGGGATGGGTCACTTGATAAATTGCCCTGTCCTGTTCACTCCCTCTGAAGCATTTGGGACCAGCCCCTGGCGGAAGGCAGAACACTAGACTAGATGGACCCTTAATCTGACCCAGTATGGCCATTCTTATGTTCTTATTTAAAGCAATGGAAACTGAAGTCCTCTATGTATAAAATAAGCACAGTGTGGATAATTACAATGAAATCTTCCATGTACTGCCTCTATTAGTTTAATTCTACCCAACTGAGAAACTACATCTAGAAATGAGAAAGTAGTTCAAATCCCATGCTGATTTATGTCTTGGATTATGGTTGTTAGCTAGGGTGACAATTGGCATCAACTATGATACTTCACTAGGAACTATACTGAGACTACTTGCTAATTTCAGATAGGCCACGGAACAGACATCAGATATTAACAACATTCAGTCATTTCCAAATCAGTATGGACTGAGAGTGTAAGCAAGAAGTGAAAGATTCTGTATTCTAACTATTTTTATGGATTGTTATGGCAATATAGGTTAAACCTAAAAGACACATGTACTGTATATAAATCTCCTATAAGTGTCCTGTTCTGCAGTCACTTACTACTGGGCACAGTGCTTACTATTGTGAGTTGTCTCCCTGACATCATTACAGGGACAGGTCTGTTTGTAGAAGGAGTTCAGTGGAAGCTTGCCTGTTTACAGTAGAGCTGAACTTGACCACTTATGTGATTTTTGACATCGTATCTGTAACTAAGTTAAAAGTAAATGTATCCTTAGGAATTTAGACTATAAAAATTAAAAATATATTCTAAAATAAAATATTTGACTTTCAATTTCTTTTCAGTTCTCCATGCACATTGCCCTAGCCCAATTATCCATTAGCCGAATATAATAATCTGTACATTATTTGATCTGAAATTAAATGAGCAAATGTACCTTGCACAACGTCGTTAGTCGACACTATCTTTAGATGACATGTTGTTGCCCCATCTTGCAGCACTTACTAATATGAGTAGTTCCAGTGACTTGAAATGACTGATGGTTGTCATTTCACAAGTATTATTTGTTAGACAACCTCTTAAGTGATGCTGATCTATACAGTAACAATGGTCAATGTAACAGCAGCACTGATGATTCTAGCAGTAAAAGAACTATGTATTTATAATTTAGATTGGGTAGATATTATAAAATCTGCATGTGGATAGTATTTGGATTCATAGTAGCAGAAGTAGCCAACATTCTCTATTGACATTTCTCTTTTATATTATGTTTGAGAAAGATACTTGTTGCACTACTCTATGGGCTGAAGTGTTGCAACTTTGAAATATAGATGCAACACCCCCCCCACATCCACACACCCCTATAATACATTGCAATGACAAGTTTCTGTTGGAAGCTGATCTAGTGAGATGAAAATTCCTGATGCAATAATAGAGAATATTTGAACCACCAAACTGAAGAGAACTTTTTAAGGTGTCACTCTTGGTCACAGTAGTTTTCTATAAAGAAGTTCCTAGTTAACTTACCAACTAAGCATTCCCTGCTCCCCCCCAAAAAGATAAAAATGATGTCGATACAAACATAAGAAAGGATAGGGAACAAATTAAAGTAGCTGGCAGGATGTTGTTACATCAGAGATCTAAAGTGCAACCTCTAGAGCAATATAACACATTTCTACAGAATGCTTAATATATTTTACTATCTTTTGAATCTGGTTTGAATGAGTACCTCCAGATGATGTACAGTCCATTATCACTAATACATATACAATACTTCACTTTTTCTGGATCTGTTCTCTAATATGTATTTTTAACAAATCATATATTCTCAAATTTGCTTTAAAATCTACAAATATAATTTTAGTGTAAAATTTTTCATATCTAATTAAAGCAATAGTATATCGGTTATGTTAAAGGTATAGAGGTGTTTCTTACTCTACAGTGAAATCCCTAACTTAAGAAATCAGATGAGAAGAAAATGTATACTTTTATGTTTTAAATGTTGTAATTTAAAAAGATTTCTTAAAAAAAAAAAATCACAGCTCACCATAAATTGATACATACATATGTGAATGCCACTTGAAAGAGGAAACGTGGTCATCGTAAAGTCAATATAGCAACAGGAAAGTAAGAGGTTCTGTTCTGGCTCCCAAATCATCAACCAAATCATTAACTGAGGCCAAAATTTTCAAACTTGAGTCCTTAAAATTAGGCATCTAAATCCATGTTTAGGCACCCAAATAAAGTGGCTCGATTTTCAGTCTGCCTTCACTGCCAAGAAAGGTGTATTTTTATAGTTAGTTACCTTGAATTAGCTATCTTGCTGTAAAATCCTAATGGAGTCAAGGCACAGGTAGTTTTTATTTCAGTGTCGCTAATCAAGGTCAACCTTGTATCCCTCACCTGGAGTTTACCTCGACTAGGTTCATAGAGGTAAAAGCTACAGTATGTTGTGACAGGAATTGTGCAGCAAGATATCTAACTCAAGTTAAAACACCATTTTTGATAGTGAAAAAACCTCCAAGTACCAATCACTGGGAACATCTATGAAAATCAGGCCACGTTTTTGGATTTGGGCACCAAAGTTTGAAAATTTTGACCTAAACTCCAATTGCAGGCCCAATTATGGCATTATATGGTTACCATTGGTTACATCCTACTGAAAGCACTATTTAAAGAAGAAACCCCGCCTCCCCCAGCCTATGAAACCCCAGTTTGAGTTTTCAGGGCTAGGAATTACAATAACCATATTTCTGCTTGCAAACAAAGTGAATTTAAATCATAGAAATGTAGGGCTGGAAGGGACCCTTAGAGGTCATCTATCCAGCCCTCTGCTGAGGCAGGATCAAGTATAGCTAGACCTTCTCTGACAGTTTTAGTTTAATCTATTCTTAAAAATCTCCAATGATGTAGATTCCACAGCTTCCCTTGGAAGCCTATTCCAGAGTTTAACTACCTTTATAGTTGGAAAGTTTTCCCTAATACCTAACTGTGGTGGGGTATACAAACACCAGACTGGAGAGCAAAGGGTTATGGTGCTCCTCTGGGCCCAGGAGGCCCTGCCCTTCTGCACCTACAAAACCTGCACAGGCTGGAGGAGGAGCTTAGAAAGGGGAACAGAGTAGCTCAGTAGCAGGCAGATAGTGGAGGTGAGCTGACTTACACTCTGAGCTCTTGGGAAGGAGCTCCACAGGAGCTCTAGCTGCTTGAGACCTGGCTATAGTGATGTGAACAAGCCTACAAAGAAAGGACCTGTAACTCTTTGAAGGTTAGAGACTTTATCTTTGTGTTTAATTCTTTACTTTACCCTGTGGGAAGAGGGGACTGGTAGGAAGTGATCCAAAGAGGTAGCTGCATAGCACTTGAAGGTGCAGGACGTAACTGCCTAATATTGGGCTCTGGATTAGTACCCAATGGAAAGAGTGGGTCTGGGCTCCCTTATCAAGCCCTAAAGAGGGACAGCTAAGGAAATCCATTTCTTGGTGGGGAACCTAGCTGGGAGAAGACCCTAAAGATGCAAGACCCCAACCCAAAGGGGAAGCTCTGAATCCCTTGCTTAATCCTGGTGACCTCGCTGTTATGGGACTCTCTATATATACCCTGAAAGTGGTGGACTAGAAAATGTGACCTGGCTGGAGAATTAAATCACTAAAAGGACAGATCACTGCAGGGTAGAGCAGTAATAAGAAAGGTGAATGCTGGGGAAGAAGTCAACCTGCCACATCCCCTCCTGATCATTAGGCGGCATTGGTGGTGAGTGTTCCCCTTCACACTAACCAAAATCTCCCTTGCTGCAGATGAAGCCAATTACTTCTTGTCCTACCTTCAATGGACATGGAATACTGATCATGGTTGCCTCCTTTGTCGTACATATACCATTCGGATTGATACATCCCAGAATATTAGTTTTTTTTCTCAACTGCATCACATTGTTGACTCATATTCAATTTGTGATCCACTATAACCCTCAGATCCTTTTCATCAGGACTGTTGCTTATCAAGTTATTCCCCATTTTGTAGTTTGTTCATTTTGATTTTTTTCTTTGCACTTGTCTTTATTGAATTTCATCCTGTTGATTTTAGACCAATTCTCTACTTTGTCAAGGTCCTTTTGAATTCTATTCCTGTCCTCCAAAGTGCTTGCAGTCCCTTCCAGCTTGGTGTCATCTGCAGATTTTATAAGTATACCCTCCACTCCATTATCCAAGGCATTAATGAAAATACTGAATAGTATCAGACCAAAGAGAGACCCCTGAAGGACCCCATTAGATACATTTCCCCCAGTTTGATAGCAAACCCATTGACAATTATTCTTTGAGTTTGGTCTTTCAACCAATTTTGCACCTACCTAATAGGGTTCATGTAGGCCACATTTCTCTAGTTTGCTTATGAATATGTCTTAAGGGACTGTGTTAAAAGACTTACAGACATTGTCGTACCATGTCTACAGCTTCTGTCTGATCCGCTAGGCCAATAACCCTGTCAACAAAGAAAATGAGTTGGTTTGGCACAATTTGTTTTTGACAAATCCATGTTGGCTATTACTGATCATCCTATTATCATTTAGGTGCTTACAACTTGATTGTTTAATAATTTGTTCTGGTAACTTTCCAGATATCAAAGTTAGGCTGGCTGGTCTATAATTCCTTGGGTCCTCTTTGTTCCCCTTTTAAAGATAGGTACTATGTTTGCCCTTCTTCAGTTCTCTGGGACCTCACTTGCCCTCCATGAGTTCTCAAAGATAATTGCTAACAGTTCTGAGATTGCTTCAGCTAGTTCCTTCAGTACTCTAAGGTGAATTTTGTCAAGCCCTGTTGACTGGAATACATCTAACATCTAAATATTCTTCACATATTCTTTCCCTATTTTGGCATGTGTTCCTTCCCCCTTGTTAATATCTGTTCACAATTCACCTTTTTAATGAAGACTGAAGCAAAATAGTCACTAAATACCTGAGCCGCCTTGAGGTCATTCCTTATTAGCTCTCTTTCCCCAATAAGAAGAGGACCTACACTTTCTTTTTTCTTTCTCTTGTACCTAATGTATTTATATAACCTCTTGTTATTGCCTTATGTCTCTTGCTAGGTATAACTCATTTTGTGCCTTAGCCTTTCTGATTTTGCCTCTATATACCGGTGCTATTCTTTTGAACTCATTCTTAGACATTTGTCCATGTTTGCACTTTTGGTAGGATTCCTTTTTGATTTTCAGGCCATTAAAGGGCTCCTGATGGAGCTATATTGGCCTCTTCCTTTTCTTTCTGTTTTTCCTTCACATCGGGAAGGAAATACTGTTGCTCCTTTAATACTGTCTCTCTGAGAAACTGCTAGCTCTCTTGAACTCCTTTTCCCCTTAGATTTTCTTCCAATGGGGCTTTACCTAAAATTTTCTGAGTTTGTCTGCTTTTTTGAAGTCCATTGTACTTATTCCCCTGTTCTCACTCCTGCCTTTCCTTAGAATCATGATTCTATCATTTCCTGCTCACTTTCACCGAAATTGCCTTCAGATTTGCAACTAGTTCCTCCCTGTTAGTTAGAATGATGTTTAAAATTCCTGTCCCCCTTGTTACTTCCTCCCTTCTGAAACAAAAGGTTGTCCCTAGTACATTTCAAGAACTTACTGGACATTTTGTGATATGCTGCATTAAAGTCTCCTATTACTACCACGGCTTGTGTGATTTTACTATGGAAGTCATTGGGTGATTTTTAACATGGAACCTTCAAGACCATTTTCACAGTAGCTTTGCAGAGTAGTTCCACACCTTAACTCTCATTAATAAATGTGCTATTTTGTTTGTTCTTTTACTAGTGTTTGCTTTAGCAAAGCTAACCCAGGGTAAGCTGATGGGCTGTCTGTTTAAAGTGGCAAAACCAAAGGGGTTGCAAGTACAGCTGGTTGGGAACTGGAATTTCCATTCTGTGGGAAATGCCAACATTTTTAAAAGTATTTTTTTGTTCCAAATTGGAACAAAAAGCAAAAGCTAAACTTTGAAGTTTACTATGAAATGAAACCCCCCAAAAATGTTTGTTTGGAACTTTTGAAAAAATTCATTTTGATAATGTTGAATCATTTCATTTAGATAAAAACATGTTACTGTAATAACAAAATGTTTCATCTTTTCATTTTGACTCATTTAATTTAGACTTTTATATTAAAAACAACGTGCATACTTATATTTAATATAAAAGTCTAAATGCAATGAATCAAAATGATAGTTAAAACAAAACATTTTCACCTTATCAAATGAAACATTGTGACCTCACGAAACTGAGAGAACCTCTAAATTGTTTTCACTTTTTCCCTGTTGAAAAACTCATTAAAAACTATGCATTCTCACAAAATGTTTTCTTTGACAGAAAATTGTTCTGTCAAATTTTTCAACCAGCTTTAATTGCAAGTCTGGTTAGTCTTTCCTGGTACCTTCATGCTATCACTAAATAAGGACTGCTGTATTAGAAGTCTCATAAAGATACGTTTATTGTCTATACCAGGGATTGGCAATCTTTGGCATGCCGGGAAATCCACTGGCGGGCTGGGACGGCTTGTTAACCTGCAGCGTCCACAGGTTCGGCCGATTGCAGCTCCCACTGGCCGCGGTTCACCGTTCCAGGCCAATGAGGGCTGCGGGAAGCGGTGGCCAGCACATCCCTCGGCCTGCACTGCTTCCCGCAGCCCCCATAGGGCTGGAACAGCGAACCGCGGACAGTGGGAACTGCGATCGGCCAAATCTGCGGACGCTGCAGGTAAACCGTCCTGGCCCGCCAGCGGATTTCCCTGATGGGCCGCACGCCAAAGGTTGCCAATCCCTGGTCTATACATATGCAAGTACAACTTCTCAATATTATGTCCCTGCCTACTGTGGAAATCTAATGAGCATCCTCAGTGAGCTGACCCACACACAGAAACGTAGCAGCTTCTTTGAAAAAAGCATAGTCATAATTTTTAGACACATGCATCTAAAATGACAACTATAACAGTATGAAAATTTACATTATAACAGCAATAATCATGATTTGGATTATTTTTTTGCCATTGTAAATTATAGTCATGGTCTGGTCATGGAAAAAGGCTTTATAGGCTAATAGAAATATCTTTTATAGTGCAGTAAAAATTGATTAAAAGCCATTTCGTAATTTTTAATAGTATAAAATCCATTTAACCTCCCGAGTCCAGCTGTTGCTCCTTGTTCAGCCCTGTAACAGCAGCAGTGCAGGAATGCAAGTGGAAGGGCTATTTTTCTTTTCCAGCCTTTGCAAAGTCAAAAGGCCGTCTAAGAAACTAAAGCAATAAAGCAGATATGTGTGAAGGATGCTGAACTGCATTGTTGTTAATGCTGAATGTTCACAGTTGCAAACAAATTATGTGGGCATAGTTAACAGTTAATATAAAAGAGATTGTTAATCATTTTGGATGTTCTCTGTTTAATGTTTCATTTAGTCAGAGAAACACAGTGCAAGTCAACCTTCATGCAAACATTCAGCAAAATCACAAAAAAGTCCCAAACCAGCAGATGGAAAAGCACCCTCAGTTTTTTATGCCAAAGAAAGCAAAGAAGTCAAGAAGGCAAGACCTGAAAGGACTACACCCCTGGGATCTGATAAGGGTAATATGAAATGCTGTTTCTGTTGTGTAAGGCAACAGTTATGTTTTAAGAATTTTGTTTTGATGAACTATTTCCATTTTTTTGTTTTTTAAAGTCTATGGAATGGTTGCTGAAATGTTTCTATTAAATACTGTATAATGTATGAGGAGCAGAGAAGTGAAAAAATTTATTGCTCCTTTGGAAGTAGTACAGAGAAAACACACAAACCAACATTTAAAAATATAGGTGCATATAGACAGTCTTCTTAATCCATTATTTCCTCGCAATGTCCAAGTCATTTGGTCAGCCATTTTAGAAAGGATTACGATTAACATAACAGTATCAAAATCTATCAATTTATAATATTTATATCACTTATTTCTTGTATAAAATCATACTTTAGGAAAAAACCTAGCAGTTGTACTGTATACATACTATGTATATTTGTGTGTATATTTCTAAACATTTCTTAGGCTAGGTCTACGCTACCAGCCTGAATCGGCGGGTAGAAATCAACCTCTCGGGGATCGATTTATCGCATCCCGTTGGGACGCAACAATCGATCCCCGAATCGACGCTCTTACTCCACCAGCGGAGGTGGGAGTAAGCGCCGTCGACGGGAAGCCGCAGAGGTAGATTTTGCTGCTGTCCCTACAGCGGGGTAAGTCGGCTGCCATACGTCAAATTCAGCTACGCTATTCGCGTAGCTGAATTTGCGTATCTTAAATCGACCTCCCCCTGTAGTGAAGACCTGCCCTGAGATTGTAAGCTTATTAGACTTGGGTGTCAGGACCGCAGCTATTGGGGTGCAGGGTTAAGGCTAAGGCCCGGGTTGGAGGGGACTTGAGAACATGGTCTGAGGTCAGTCTAGAGGGTTAAGGCCAGAAGCAGCAGTCCGTACCAGTGTCATGTCATAGGATCAGGTCGTAGTTGAGGTCAATGAGCTGCACCGGGTTGAAGTCAAATGAGCCAGCCGAAGTAGGGTTAGTGGAACCAAGGCAGAGGGAGGCATTAGAAGTGGAGCAGGGGATCAGGAACTGAGGTGCCAGGAGCAGAGCAGGGGTCCAGCAGCGAGGCCAGGTGTCAAGAGCAGGGCTAGGGTCAGAAACCAGGAGCAAGGTAAGGTATCAGGAGTGTGCAGCACAATCTGTTTGCAGCAGCAAGCCAGGGACCCAAATAGTTGTGCAGACAGCCTCCAGATGTTTATCCTAGACCTTAAATAGCATTCTTGTGCCAATCAGGGAACACAGTAGGCTTTGCCACTCAGGACTTCTATAGATGGGACATCCTGTATGCTTGAACCTGTAGGGCTCATAATCTGCTGTTCCATGCTTCACTGGATCTGTTGGGTAGCAGTGTGGATGGAACCAGCAGACCTGGGTTCCAGAGCCCCAGCTCCTCACATGGGGATTGTGTCCAACTGGCTACCTCTGTTTATATGCAAGTTTCTTCTAAACATCTTAGGTTGTAAGCTCATTAGACTGGGGGTTGTCTCTACCTGCCTACTTATATTTGTACAAAACCTAGCACAGTAGGGCTAATCAGGGCCTCTGTATGCTTTAATATTAAATTATGCAAATTGCTGATCTTCATTCTGCCTCAAATTTCTGAATGTGCATTCTTGCTTTTTATTAAGAAATAAAACATAATAAATATAAATTAACAAAGAGAAGACAAGAAGAAATTATGTTTTGGCTATTTGATTGCCCTTTATTCTGCTAGGACATGAAGACTGATAATTCAACATTTTTAGTCTGTTTCTGTAATAGTTTTAGTTTACTAGACATTGATATTTGCACTGCTATATAACCCTTTCTTGGCCAAGTGTTCTGCACAACACTTCCTAGTAAGTCCTTTCAGGCAAAAATAAAATATTTCAACAGGAATACATTTTTTTTCTTTGAAACTGATTAGGTTGTGCAACTTTTGGAAATAAAGCCAATAAGATGAATGCTTTTTCTTATTATAGAATTGATTCTTTCCTTACTAAGAAAAATAATGAATTTTAATAATCCTAAGCGTGAATTTGATGAACAAGGAACTGTGACATGTTCATGGAGGTACACAAAGAGTATTTTTTTTTTCATTACTTTCCAGCACCAAGTATTTTTAAAGCTGGTAAAACCCGAGGAGAAGTTCAGGGGGCAGCAGAGGTACAAGAAGACAAAAATCTGAAAGTGGAGATGCCTATCGATCAGGTAAATTCAGGGCAAACTTATTGCCCTCTAATAAATTTATTGGTATAAAATATTCTTGGTCCTTTAAAACAGGAAGAAATAATTTAATTAGCATATCCCCTCTCGCCCTCTGTCTGTCTTTGACAGGAATAAGGTAGAAATAGATTTCCTGGAGTCTCTGGGCAAAAGCAGCTCTTTGTTTAAGTTACTGTAACTATTATATTAGAAAAATTAGTGAGACCTGACTAAGCTATTAGTCTGTAAAAATCCCATGGTTGAAATAAAGATAGAAGAAGTGAAACAATTTGTTGTATGATCTTCCTCTTTCTTTACAGCTTGCTGAATTATACATATCAAAGCATATGTCTTCTCTATCAGTCTTAATGAAAAAAATCAGCAAGCTTTAAATAAGGCCTTGTCTACTTGGGGTCTTAATTTGCACTGATTTTTCTTGCACATTGATTGGTGCATATTAGACAGTCTGCAATAATTGTGCATCCACTGTAAAATATTTTCTGCTTCAGTACGGATCTGTGTGTATACATGGCATGGACTTCGGGCAGAGTAGGTGAGCAACATTCTGTGCAAGTATCCCAGAGTGCTTTGCTTTGCTGCTGTTCTGTATGCATTCTTTGTGGGGGACGGATAGCTCAGTGGTTTGAGCATTGGCCTGCTAAACCCAGGGTTGTGAGTTCAATCCTTGAGGGGGCCATTTAGGGATCAGGGGGGAACCCCCCCACCACAACAACAAAGAAGTCAGGGACAGTACTTGGTCTTGCTAGTGAAGGCAAGGGACTGGACTCAATGACCTTTTAAGGTTCCTTCCAGTTCTATGAGATAGGTATATCTCCATATATTATACTATTCTGTGACTTCTCTTGCTCTGAGTTGTGGGATATTGTAGCACGGCATGCACTCACCGCCGCAGCACCTCCTGCTGGTCATCCAGGAATTAGCCCATCCCAGCCTCCGAGCGCCTCCTGCTAGCGTCTCCCTACTGGTACCTGCTTCCTGGTCAATCTCCACCACTTATAGTACTTCTGACCCCACATCCCTCATCGGCCTGCAGTGCCCCTTCTCCTGGGTATTGCCCGCGACAGTACCCCCCACACTCAGGGCTCCTCCCTTCCCCAGGGAACCCCAACTCCTTAAGCCCACCTTGCCTCAGTGACCCACTCCCAGTCTTTATCTAGCCCCTTCCCTCACGGGCAAACTGCAGTCTGAAGTGGCCACTCATCATCAGCCAGGGGGTTGGACCTGCTGCCTCTTCCTTCCCTGGCTGCTCCCCACAGCTCCAGTACCTCCTCAGGCGTAGGAAGCAAAGCCTCAGCCTGGGAGTTCGCCAGGCTGGAGCGCCGCCTGTTCCTCCCACCACTACTCTGTCCAAGGTACCCCCTTCTGCTTGCAGGCAACCAGTCTTTCCCTCTCCAAGGCTGGAGAGAGACAGACTACCTTCTGGCCCTGCAGCCCTTTGATGGGGCCCACCTGGCCCTGATTGGCTACTTCCCAGCCTTTTCTGATTGGCTCTAAGCCCCAGCCCTTTCCAAGGGCTGGCTTTTAACCCTTTCTGAACCAGAATGGGATGACTGCCCCGCTTATAGATACATAGCAGAAGTTAGCTGGGAGTGAGTGGAATTGTGGGACTTGGGGATAAGCTCAGCAGTGCCCGTGATTCCTCTCCTGCCATCTCATTCATTTCTTGTGGGCAAGCCTGTTCCATTTTCAAAACATCCGGCATTTTGTCTGCTATCCTGGAATAGTGCTCCAAGTTGTGATGCTGCCAACTGCCAACACACAGAGACTGGTGGACATTTATTTGAGATCTCATCGCCAGGTGACTGTGGCTTTGGATGTTATATGCTGAGCACTTTTGGCAGCTGCAACAGCGGCTGTACCAGCAGCAGTGGAAGGAATCATAGAATCATAGAATCATAGAATATCAGAGTTGGAAGGGACCTCAAGAGGTCATCTAGTCCAACCCCCTGCTCAAAGCAGGACCAATTCCCAGCTAAATCATCCCAGCCAGGGCTTTGTCAAGCCGGGCCTTAAAAACCTCCAAGGAAGGAGACTCCACCACCTCCCTAGGTAACGCATTCCAGTGTTTCACCACCCTCCTAGTGAAATAGTTTTTCCTGATATCCAACCTGGACCTCCCCCACCGCAACTTGAGACCATTGCTCCTTGTTCTGTCATCTGCCACCACTGAGAACAGCCGAGCTCCATCCTCTTTGGAACCCCCCTTCAGGTAGTTGAAGGCTGCTATCAAATCCCCCCTCATTCTTCTCTTCTGGAGACTAAACAATCCCAGTTCTCTCAGCCTCTCCTCATAAGTCATGTGCTCCAGACCCCTAATCATTTTTGTTGCCCTCCGCTGGACTCTTTCCAATTTTTCCACATCCTTCTTGTAGTGTGGGGCCCAAAACTGGACACAGTATTCCAGATGAGGCCTCACCAATGTCGAATAAAGGGGAACGATCATGTTCCTCGATCTGCTGGCAATGCCCCTACTTATACAGCCCAAAATGCCGTTAGCCTTCTTGGCAACAAGAGCACACTGTTGACTCATATCTAGCTTCTCGTCCACTGTGACCCCTAGGTCCTTTTCAGCAGAACTGCTACCTAGCCATTCGGTCCCTAGTCTGTAGCAGTGCATGGGATTCTTCCGTCCTAAGTGCAGGACTCTGCACTTGTCCTTGTTGAACCTCATCAGGTTTTTTTCTGCCCAATCCTCTAATTTGTCTAGGTCCCTCTGTATCCGATCCCTACCCTCTAGTGTATCTACCACGCCTCCTAGTTTAGTGTCATCTGCAAACTTGCTGAGAGTGCAGTCCACACCATCCTCCAGATCATTAATAAAGATATTAAACAAAACCGGCCCCAGGACCGACCCTTGGGGCACTCCACTTGAAACCGGCTGCCAACTAGACATGGAGCCATTGATCACTACCCGTTGAGCCCGACGATCTAGCCAGCTTTCTATCCACCTTACAGTCCATTCATCCAGCCCATACTTCTTTAATTTGATGACAAGAATACTGTGGGAGACAGTATCAAAAGCTTTGCTAAAGTCAAGAAATAACACATCCACTGCTTTCCCCTCATCCACAGAGCCAGTTATCTCATCATAGAAGGCAATTAGGTTAGTCAGGCACGACTTCCCCTTCGTGAATCCATGCTGACTGTTCCTGATCACTTTCCTTTCCTCTAAATGTTTCATAATTGATTCCTTGAGGACCTGCTCCATAATTTTTCCAGGGACTGAGGTGAGGCTGACTGGCCTGTAGTTCCCCGGATCCTCCTTCTTCCCTTTTTTAAAGATGGGCACTACATTAGCCTTTTTCCAGTCATCTGGGACCTCCCCCGATCGCCATGAGTTTTCAAAAATAATGGCTAATGGCTCTGCAATCTCACCCGCCAACTCCTTTAGCACCCTCGGATGCAGCGCATCCGGCCCCATGGACTTGTGCACGTCCAGTTTTTCTAAATAGTCCCGAACCACTTCTTTCTCCACAGAGGGCTGGTCACCTTCTCCCCATGCTGTACTGCCCAGTGCAGCAATCTGGGAGCTGACCTTGTGCGTGAAGACAGAGGCAAAAAAATCATTGAGTACATTAGCTTTTTCCACATCCTCGGTCACTAGGTTGCCTCCCTCATTCAGTAAGGGGCCCACACTTTCCTTGATTTTCTTCTTGTTGCTAACATACCTGAAGAAACCCTTCTTGTTACTCTTAACATCTCTTGCTAACTGCAACTCCAAGTGTGATTTGGCCTTCCTGATTTCACTCCTGCACGCCTGAGCAATATTTTTATACTCCTCCCTGGTCATTTGTCCAATCTTCCACTTCTTATAAGCCTCTTTTTTGCGTTTAAGATCAGCAAGGATTTCACTGTTTAGCCAAGCTGGTCGCCTGCCATATTTACTATTCTTTCTACACATCGGGATGGTTTGTTCCTGCAACCTCAATAAGGATTCTTTAAAATACAGCCAGCTCTCCTGGACCCCTTTGCCCTTCATGTTATTCTCCCAAGGGATCCTGCCCATCTGTTCCCTGAGGGAGTCAAAGTCTGCTTTTCTGAAGTCCAGGGTCCATATTCTGCTGCTCTCCTTCCTTCCTTGTGTCAGGATCCTGAACTCGACCATCTCATGGTCACTGCCTCCCAGGTTCCCATCCACTTTTGCTTCCCCTACTAGTTCTTCCCTGTTTGTGAGCAGCAGGTCAAGAAAAGCTTTGCCCCTAGTTGGTTCCTCCAGCACTTGCACCAGGAAATTGTCCCCTACGCTTTCCAAAAATTTCCTGGATTGCCTGTGCACCGCTGTATTGCTCTCCCAGCAGATATCAGGGTGATTAAAGTCTCCCATGAGAACCAGGGCCTGCGATCTAGCAACTTCTGCTAGTTGCCAGAAGAAAGCCTCGTCCACCTCATCCCCCTGGTCTGGTGGTCTATAGCAGACTCCAACCACGACATCACCCTTGTTGCTCCCACTTCTCAACTTTATCCAGAGACTCTCAGGTTTTTCTGCAGTATCATACCGGAGCTCTGAGCAGTCATACTCCTCTCTTACATACAACGCAACTCCCCCACCTTTTCTGCCCTGCCTGTCCTTCCTGAACAGTTTATATCCATCCATGACAGTACTCCAGTCATGTGAGTTATCCCACCAAGTCTCTGTTATTCCAATCACATCATAGTTCCCTGACTGTGCCAGGACTTCCAGTTCTCCCTGCTTGTTTCCCAGGCTTCTTGCATTTGTGTATAGGCACTTAAGATAACTCAATGATCTTCCCTCTTTCTCAGCATGAGACAGGAGTCCTCCCCTCTTGCGCTCTCCTGCTTGTGCTTCCTCCCAGGATCCCATTTCCCCACTTACCTCAGGGCTTTGGTCTCCTTCCCCCGGTGAACCTAGTTTAAAGCCCTCCTCACTAGGTTAGCCAGCCTGCTGGCGAAGATGCTCTTCCCTCTCTTCGTTAGGTGGAGCCCGTCTCTGCCTAGCACTCCTTCTTGGAACACCATCCCATGGTCGAAGAATCCAAAGCCTTCTCTCCGACACCACCTGCGTAGCCATTCGTTGACTTCCACGATTCGACGGTCTCTACCCCGGCCTTTTCCTTGCACAGGGAGGATGGACGAGAACACCACTTGCGCCTCAAACTCCTTTATCCTTCTTCCCAGAGCCACGTAGTCTGCAGTGATCCGCTCAAGGTCATTCTTGGCAGTATCATTGGTGCCCACGTGGAGAAGCAGGAAGGGGTAGCGATCCGAGGGCTTGATGAGTCTCGGCAGTCTCTCCGTCACATCGTGTATCCTAGCTCCTGGCAAGCAGCAGACCTCTCGGTTTTCCCGGTCAGGGCGGCAGATAGATGACTCAGTCCCCCTGAGGAGGGAGTCCCCGACCACCACCACCCTCCTCCTCCTCTTGGGAGTGGTGGTCGTGGAACCCCCATCCCTAGGACAGTGCATCTTTTGCCTTCCAATCGGTGAGGTCTCCTTCTGCTCCCTTCCCTCAGATGGGCCATCTAGTCCACTCTCCGCATTAGCACCTGTAGAGAGAACATGGAAACGATTGCTCACCTGTATCTCCATTGCTGGTGCATGGACGCTCCTCTTTCTTCTTCTGGAGGTCACATGCTGCCAAACCTCCTCACAATCCTTCTGTCCCTGCTGCCCCTGCTCTGAATCTTCAGAACATTGTGGCCGTAGAAGCATCTCCTGACGTCTGTCCAGGAAATCTTCATTTTCCCTTATGCAACGCAGAGTCGATACTTGTTTCTCCAGCCCTCGAACCTTCTCCTCCAATATGGAGACCAGCTTGCACTTTGCACAGACAAAGTCACTTCTGTCCTGCGGAAGAAAGACAAACATGGCACAACCTGTGCAGGTAACAACAGCTGATCGCTCACCTTCCATATCACCGTCCTCTTAGGAGCTTCCTCAACTGTTGCAGGAACTACTCGGAGAAACCTGCAGATGAAAGCCTCAGTGAGCTCTCCCCACGCGAACTCCCAGGCAAACTCCTGCTGTTAGCCTCTGCTGTTCGCCGCTTTGTTTTTTTAAAACAAAAATAAGGAAGAGGAGGATGACACAGAGCAGCTGCTTTGGATGAACTTTTTTTGGAGCAGCTATACTCAATGCAATGCTGTTTCTGGGCTTGAGAAACAAGTGCTGACTTGTGGGAAAGGATTGTTTTGGAGACCTGGGGGTGATCAGCCGTGGTGGCAGAATCTGAGGATGACAAAGGGCACTGTAATGGGGTGCACTTCGTCCCTGTTTGCAGATACCCCAGGAACCTCTGAGACTCTCCCCATTGAGTGGCAACCTCAATTGATTTATTTACATTTCCAGCACCAATATGGTAATGCAATACAATGCAGCAATATTATAAACAGTGCTTCTCTACGTTTAACCCTTTTCCACCAGGCCAGAGGTCTCCCTTCCTTGAGATCTCTGAACACACTGGAGTCAGCTAGCCCAGGTCCTCTCCTGACACCTTCTTGTGTCTTTCTTATACCCCTCAGCTGATGGGCTAATTGGTTCATCAGCCGCCTAGCCTGATCGGCTAATTAGCTTGCATATCTCCAATCAGCCTTCTCCAAGGGAACTGATTAGTGCCAAAGTTCAATGTAAGCCCAGAGTTAGCAGAAGTTGAGTTAACAGACCATGGGCTTATTAACCTAGGGTTTGAGCATCTACACTCATTTATAACCCTAGATTAGGAATTGGGAAACTACACTGCATTATGTGGGCCCAAGTCCCAACCCCCCATATCCGAGACTTCCTAGCGCCCTCCAAAAATGTGACCACTTCAGTCCTTTGTTTGTGGTGCAGTGAGGGAAAACTTGACTATCCACCAAACTTAACTGTCCAGAGGACAATGAAAGTTGTCCGGTGGAATTGTGGAATACTTTTGGTGGGGTCCCAGAGCATGAATCCAGTGGGTCTGTGTTTACACTGCAAAGCAATAGGGCTTGAACCCTGGGTCCTGGCTTGAGCCCTATCTCCCAGCTTGACTCAGGCTCAGACCTTTCACATCTGTAGGGTCCTGGGACCCTAGGTCTGAGCCCTGGGTTAGTGCAGTTTATGTGTAGATAAAGAGGAGTTAGGCTTGACCCTGAGTTTGAAACCAGGGCTTATATTGCAGTGTAGACATACCCTAAGTGATTAGAGTGCTGGCTCACCTGTTAGTGTCCAGCATTCTGCCACAGGCACTTTCCTGAATCTGCGCTGGGCTCATCCCTGAGCTGCAGCTGTGACACTTTGTCATGAATACTCCCAAAACCATTCAGAAGCATCTGGCCATCATCACCTGGAAGCTTGCCACCCCAGACGGCTACTGGTCAGTAGTAAACCAAGTAGTCAGAATTACAATTTTCAAAGTTCCTGTCCTGTTTCTCCTTAACAGACCAAATATCACTCAGTACAGCTCTCCTTTGGGCAGCAGGACTGGGCTTACTCGAGAAAATTTATATGTGCACCAAGCTATGGTGGTATTCAGCACAGGAATAGAAATGTAACTTGTTCTTTAAAAAAAGAAACATTTCACTCTGTAAACTCTGGCACTTCGAGGGTTATTAAGAACATAAGAATAGCCATATTGGGTCAAACCAATTGTCCTTCTAGCCTGGTATGCTGTCTTTCAACAGTGGCCAGTGCCAGATGCTTCAGAGGGAATGAATAGAACAGGGCAATTATCAAGTGATTCATACCCTGTCATCCAGTCCCAGCTTCTGTCAGTTGGAGGTTTACGGACACCCAGAGCATTGGGTTGCATCCGCGACCATTAATGGACCTATTCTCCATGAACTTTTCTAATTCTTTTTTGAACCCAGTTATACTTGTGGCCTTCACAACATAACCCTGGCAACTAGCTGAACAGATTGACTGTGCATTGTGTGAAAGTACTTCCTTATTTTTGTTTTAAGCCTGCTGCCATTGGTGACCCCTGGTTTTGGGGATTTATATAGTGGCATTATGATATTTTTTGTCTTATTACCTGTCCCTTTCCTAATAGTTCTCAGCATTCTGTTAGCTTTTTTTGCCTGCTGCTGCATATTGAGCAGATGTGTTCAGGGAAATATTCACAATGACTCCAAGATCTTCCTTTAGTGGTAAAAATTTAGACCCATCATCTGGTATGAATAGTTTGGACTACATTTTCCAATCTGCATTACTTTGCACTTATTAACACTGAATTTCATCTGCCATTTTGTTTCCCAGTCACCCATGTTTCTGAGATCCCTTTGTGACTCTTTACAGTCAGCTTTGACATTAACTATCTTGAGTAATAACTTTGCCACCTCACTTTTTATTCATTTTTCCAGATCATTATTGAAAATGTTGAACAGCACTGGTCCCAGTATAGATACCTGGGGGACCCTTCGATTTACCTCTCTCCACAGTGAAAACTGATCATTTATTCCTACCCTCTGTTTCCTATCTTTTAACAAGTTACTGATACATGAGGGGACCTTCCCTCTTAGCCGATGAGTGCTTTCTTTTCTTAATAGCCTTTGGTGTGGGACCTTGTTAAAGGCTTTCTGAAAATCCAAGTACCCTATATCAACTGGATAGACTTGTCCACATGCTTGTTGACACCCTCAAAGAATTGTAATAGAATTGGTGAGGCATGATTTCCCTTTACAAAAGCCATTTTGACTCTTACCTAACATACCATGTTCATCTATGTGTCTGATAATGCCTGGTTAGCCTTACTGGCCTGCAATTGCCAAGATCACCTCTGGAGCTGTTTTAAAAAATCAGCGTTATATTAGGTATCTACTAATCCTCTGGTACAGAGGCTGATTGAAGCAATAGGTTACATACCACAGTTAATAGTTCTGCAGTTTCGTATTTGAGTTCCTTCAGAACACTTGGGTGAATATCATCTGGTCTTGTTGACTCCTTATTGTTTAATGTACCAGTTTGTACCAACACATCCCTCTAACACCGCAGTCTAGGACAGCTCCTCAGATTTGTCACCCAAAAAGAATGGCTCACATCCTCTGTAGTGAAGACTGATACAAAAAATTCATTTAGCTTCTCTTCAATGACCTTGTCTTCCTTGAGTGCTCCTTTAGAACTTCGATTGTCCAGTGGCCCCACTGATTGTTTGGCAGGTTTCCTGCTTCTGATGTGCTTCAAAAAAATATTAGTTTTTTATTAGTTATTTCAAATAAGGTAATATTTTAACTTCTGTGTCTCCAGGCGACTGTGTATAATCAGGGAGCATTAATAAAATGCATGTGCAGCCCATCAATTATGTTTATGCTTTATCCAGGCCGAGAGCCTCTGGAGTGGAGATTCCAAATTCATTCAAAGTTGGTCTAAGTTCCTGGATAACATAAGAGTAGATTTCCTTGTGAGGGCCTCCCTTGTCCTTTACAACTTCTAGGATGCGGACTGCAATAGCAAAGTCATTTAACCATCTGCATGCTCTCAAAAATTATTAGTTTTTAGCTGCTCTTCAGATTCTTTTTGGCCTGCTTATACTTTTGCACTTGACTTGCCAGAGTTTATGCTCCTTTCTATTTCCTTCAGTAGGATTTAACTTCTAACTTTTAAAGGATGCCTTTTTTTTTGCCTCTAACCACTTCTTTTACTTTGTTTAACCATAGTGGTACTTTTTTGGTCTTTGTTTTATAAGTTGGGGTATACATTTAATTTGAGCCTCTACTATGGTGTTTTTAATAACATGCAGCTTGCAGTCATTTCACTTTTGTGACTGTATCTGTTAATTTCCATTTAACTAGCACAGTCAACTTGTGAAACTCCTTACCTGAGGAGATTGTGAAGGCTAGGACTATAACAGCGTTTAAAAGAGAACTGGATAAATTCATGGAGGTTAAGTCCATTAATGGCTATTAGCCACGATGGGTAAGAAATGGTGTCCTTAGACTCTGTTTGTCAGAGGGTGGAGATGGATGGCAGGAGAGAGATCACTTGATCATTACCTGTTAGGTTCACTCCCTCTGGGGCACCTGGCATTGGCCACTGTCAGTAGACAGGATACTGGGCTAGATGGACCTTTGGTCTGACCCAGTACGGCCGTTCTTATGTCCTTAACTAGCATCCTCATTTTTGTGGGGGTCCCCTTTCTGAAGTTAAATGCTAATGTGTTGGGCTTCTTTGATATCCCCCTCCCATAAGGATGTTACATTTAATTACATTATAGTCACTATTACTACCACTATTACAGAGCAGTTCAGCTATAGTCATCTCTTGGCATTTAGGACTAAATGAACAATTGCCTCTCCCCTTGTGGGTTCCAGGACTAGCTGTTCCAAGAAGCAATCATTAGTGCTATCTAGAAATTTTATCTTTGCCTCCGGTCCTGAGGTGACATATACCCAGTCGTTATGGGGATAGTTGAAATCCCCCATTATTATTGAGTTTTCGGTTTTTGTAGCCTCTCTAATTTCCCTGAGCATTTCACAATCACCATCAGGTCAGTAGTGTATTCCTACTGCTATGCTCTTATTATTGAAGCATGGAATTTCTATCCATAGAGATTCTATGGTACTGTTTGGTTTAAGATTTTACTATAGTTAACTTCAGGCTTCTTTCACATATAGTGCCACTCCCCAACCAGCACAACCTACTCTGTCATTCCTGTATATTTTGTACCCTGGTATTATCGTATCCCATTGGTTATGATTGTTCCACAAAGTTTCTGTGATGCCTATTTTATCAATATCCTCATTTAATACCAGACATCAAGTTCACCCATCTTAGTATTTAGACTTCTAGCATTTGTATACAAGCACTTATAAAATTTATCAATATTTAGTTGTCTGCATTTGTGTGATGTATTGAATGGGACTCTTTTTCTTTTGACTGTTTCTCTTCAGTTCCTATCTGTACTTTATCAACCTCTGTCCTCTCATCTGTACGAGACTATAGATTATCCCCTTTAATAAATCCTCCCCTCAGTGATGTCTCTGTCCGAACCATGTACTCCTCTGAACCAGTCGGCTTTCTCCCAGCCCTTAGTTTAAAACCTCTTCTAAGACCATTGTAATTTTACATTCCAGCAATCTAGTTCCATCCATGCGCTGAGACCCTGCAGTTCTGCCTGTCTAGCTGGCCCTGTGTGTGGAACTGGAAGCATTTCAGAGAATGTTATCATGGAAGTCCTGGATTTTAATCTCTTACCTAGCAGCCTAAATTTGGTCTCCAAGTCCTCTCTCTCATCTTTCCCTATGTCACTGGTACATAGCTGTACCATGACAACCATCTCCTCCCCAGCACTGGATGTAAGTTTATCTAGATGTTTCGAGAGGTCTGCAGCCTTCACACTTGGCAGGCAATTCACAATGTGGTTCTCCTGGTTATCACAAATCCAACTATCTATATTTTTAATCGAATCCCCCATTACTATTACCTGGCTCTTTGTAATAACTGAGGTCTCCTCCACTGGGAGGGGATGAGAGGATGACATCATCTGTAGGAGAGTCCCAATTATGGGATTGTTTCCCTCCATTCCAGCTTGATGTTCTCCTTCCCCCGACTTTCATCCTCCTCCACAGCACAGAAGCTGTCTGAGCGGGGGTAGGACTGTTCTATTGTGTCCCTGAAAGTCTCGTCTATGTATCTCTCTGTCTCTCTTAGCTCCTCCAGTTCATCTGATCTCAAGAGTGCACTGAATGGACACCTACACCACCTGCCCACAAGGCAGGTAATCGCTCATGCTGCATTCAATGCAATAAAAGACATTCCAGAATGCATCATTCTGTTCTGTCTTTGCTGTGGTATCGACAATGTTTTCAGTAAATCAAAAAGTTTTATGATCTGATAGATAAGGGTTGCCTTGATACCATTAAGTTTTTAGAGGAGCATGTATTGAAGGCAGCCACATAAAACTTTTTCCTCTGCTACTTAAATACTGTTCCTTAAATTTTTAAAGCATCAAGGTAAGGAAAAATGCTAAAATCAAGTTCATTCATTCATCTACCAAAAAACTATGGGCTAAGTATTTGCATGTAACTCAGGGATATGAACCATGGATTTAAATTGCAGTATATAAACTATAAAACATGTATTTATAACATTTTAGTCCCTGTGATGATGATAGAAATGAGAGAAAAAGCTGCAGCCTTTGAATTTAAAATAGCCTTGTAAAGGGTCGCAGCTTTTTACTTGCTCCCTTGCACTACCTCCTCCAGTGATTCAAAACATAGCTTCCACTTTATACTCCTGAGCAAGGGTATGCCTTCTAATCCCTGACAGACGCTGGAGCTGGGAGATGATGTATGGATACTTGCTGAAATTCTGTGGCCTCTGGGAGAATACTCTGACTTCCCAGTGTGTATATATTAAATTTTTTTTATCTGGAATCTATTAGATTCCCTGGAGATAAACACTGTCAGGTTTTGTGTCTACTTTCTGCACAGCACATGTAGGAAGGGAGATGTAGCCAGTTTCATTGGCAAAATGAGAGCAGAGTGGGGACTTGGATCTAGCTGAACAGCATATCAAGTGGCAAGATTCTTCTAGTACTTACTTTGTGACACAACTGCACCTACAGATGTACAGACTGACACAGTCAATTGCATATTATTATGCAGGAATGCAGACACTCCCAAACAATATAACAACACAATATTACAAAAACTTACTACTGGACAGTTGCTGAGCACAACTGAGTGTGAATGCATTATTCATTTCAAGTGAACTTCAGCCTTTTTTTGTAGTATGGGTAAGAATCATTCAGTCTTTACTGTACATGTGAAAAACAAGCTTTATTGTCTATAGAGGAAGGGATTAGACCAGTTCCGTGTTTTAAACATCTGGATAACAATACTTGCACAGTACCCCAACAGACTGGTTAAAACACCAGTGTTGCTGATATTTTAAAAATGAAGCAAGGAGAAGTGTTCACCAGTCAGGATCAATAATATAGGCTACTTCATCTCTATTTTGATCTTCTCCAAATACAAATAATGGCTTTTATGTTTCTTTTTTGTATAAACATAAACAAATCTGATTAAAGAAACCATCATCTTTCATTTTCAGGAAGAATGAGAGAGATTGCCTAAGGGCAATGAACTATTACCTCCTGTCAAATCTCTCATTCAGTTCATTTATCAGGTCAAACCACTTGTGACAGTAAAATCTTTGTTTGTATTTTAAATTGAATTTAGAGTTTGTGAAAGGTGCCAGATGGACAGCACAGGGAAGTGAAGTCATCTGTTTATTCATGGAACAGATGCTGCTCAGGATGCAGCAGTGGTCTGCTTCTTACTAGCCCACCAATATGTATGAACTGGTTTGGCGTGATTAGCTCAGGTTAGCTTGCTTCATGACCTGACACTTCTTTGCCTCTCTGTTCATATAAATTCCACTCATATAGAGACTGGTGTGTTTGTCATACTCCTCCTTAAGACATCCCAATGCCAGCTGCTGTTATAAAAGGAGACAGTTTCTTCTGATTTCCCCACAGGGTCCCCTAATTCTAGTAACAACTGGAAGCTAGAAGAGTAATACATTTGGTCCTGCCTGCACTCTAAGCTACATAGCGTTACTTTTGGAGACTGAGAAAAAGACAGCTGTTTGAGGGCATGCTAAGAGCTTAGAAGCTTTCTCTTCTGTTCTGTGACTAGTTTTAATTGGCCTTGGAAAGGAAGTGGGTCACACACTCTTGCATAGAAAATGCTTTATCATCACCGCTCTCTGAATTTCCCTGGATATTTCACCAGACACTTTTTTTTGTAGCTCTGTATACAGGTGCAGAATAAAACCTGACTTTATAGGTTCTATTAACTAGGCTTCCCATATATTAGTGCTCCATTTGGAGCCAAACACTCCATCACCAACCTGGTAAAAAATGGCTTTTGTACAGACCCATTATTTACTTTTAACTATAAGTCCATCTAACTGCTAAGTAGATCAATAAAAAAATTTACCAAAATACTTTTGTTCTCCACTGTGAATACTTAAGCACAAGAACCATGTGCTCATTGATTGAGAGACAAAGATCATACCTGTGTTGTTCGCCTCTATGATAGTAATACTAAAAGAAGTCTGTAGTGACTCATGTTCACAATTTGCACGGGTTTGCGTATACATGTCAGCTGTCTATTCATGATGTTTTATTAACTCTACTAGCCATATAGAGATTGGAAACTGGTCAGCTATTGTAAGAATTTCTTTGCTGCCATCTTTGAACTCGTATAATATTTCAGAAACTGGGCCTGCCTGTTAAACAGCTTCTTCCTGATATTATCACAAGATAGACCTCAACCTGTTATATATGAAAAGATTATCCTGAAAATAAACTGGCTTCATCTGTCTCTTTTGCTAAGAAATTAAATACAACTTTGGAGTCTCTCTAACTGATACTATATTTACAATGCTGAAAGTTTTTGAAGATTTCATTCAAGAGACTGGCAGGGAGTAAGACTGCATTTCTATTATTCTACCATCAGTGGACACTTTGAAATTATACTTTAGGGCAAAAAATATGGATAAGTGGAATTATGAAATCAGAAATATTAAACTCTGTTTCTTCACTGTTTAGCCACACTAAATCATTAGGTTGACCTAACTACAATGCACAGGGTGCAAAATTTTTCACAGGCCTGAGAAATGTAGCTAGGTAGATCCAATTTTTAAGTGAAGACTAGGAATAAGACTAGCAGGAAAAAAAATTCAGCTAAAGAATACAAATATCATTCCCATTGAAATAAAACCAAAAAGTGAAATGTAATCACCAGTCAAGACATTTTGTTGGATAATACAAGGCTTTAGGACTTGTGGTAAAATTTGCAATGGGGATAGTTAACACAGAACCAACCTAGCAAGATGACCTTGTGGAAAGATGGAAACAGAAAGCTTATCTGATTTCCAAATCTTGCTGCAATCTTAAAAGGTGTATCTTGGAAGCCCTACAAGCAGTCTCTCAGAAGAGAGTCTGTTCAGTTTTGCTGAAGATATCCATGCAGAACACCACTGCAGACTTTACTAGAAAAGTCAGACAGGCTTTTGATATTAGAATGCAGTTTGCCCATAATTAAAGGGACACCAAAAATTTAAAAATCAAACTTATTTCTGAAGACGTTTTGTCTACTGTTGATACAAGTAACCCCTAAAATCAGTATAATTGAAAGAGTTCAGGAACAAAATTCCCCACAAAAATTCTCTTTATGTTGTGCATTTCACAGCTCATTGTGTAAAGTTAATTTTCATATCTCCTCTGTATAGCCCATTAGTTGGTCACTTCCCTCTTTTTTGTGTGTGTGAATCTTTTACACAGCAACAGGGAAGAGAAATGTATTTTTAAAAATAAATAGGGCTCTGAAACCACAACTGGCAAAGTACTCAGGTGCCCTTGTAGTACCTGAAACAACTTTCAACACACTTTTTAACTGAGAATTTCAAACTGATTTTGTGCCTCTAGTGTTAAAGTACTTGAGGTCAAATCCTGGTCCACTGAAGAAAACAGGATTTTTGCCACTAACTTCACTGGCACCAGGATTTGGTCCAGTGGTGAAGATGAAAAGCTTTCAGCAATCAGGTTTGGGACTCCTGATGTGTTAGGCTTTGTTTAAACACTTAGGAAACCTTGGTCTGCGGCCTGGTCTATATTTAAAAGTTTTGCCAGCATAGCTATGCCAGTTAGGAGCATAGACACAGTGATAATGACCCAAAGTCCTTTTGCTTATTTTTTCCAGGGAACTGGTATAAATTATACTGGCAAAATAATTAAAATAAAATAGACTGCATCTATACTAGGAGAGGTTGCTGGTATAGCTCTTCTGGTATAGATATACCAGCAAAGCCTATCTAGTGTAGATAAGACCTATGTTTCAAAGAGTTTATA
The DNA here is from genome assembly GCF_011386835.1 of Chrysemys picta bellii. Lineage (NCBI taxonomy): Eukaryota > Metazoa > Chordata > Testudines > Emydidae > Chrysemys > Chrysemys picta. Next base: position 37,578,324 of record NC_088793.1, on the reverse strand, counting down.
ATACAGAGCAGCAAATACCACCACTCCAAACTACTTATTTATATTTTTAAATAATCACATACAGTGAGCATGCATTTCACTATATTTAGTCATAAAGACTTTTAATCAAATTGCATGGCTTTAAATATTAAAATATATTAATTGTAGATCATATTTCTGAAAAAAAGAGTATTTAACAGGGCAGGTTGCCATTATGGAGGCCCTGCTCCAAAAAGAATCTCATGAAGTTAACAGGCTCAGTCTCTAATTTTTCATTTTTGGGGAGGTTATTGTAAAGATGTTTTTTGAATAGCTCTGGTTATATCTTGAACTTGCAAATGTTGCAGATCACTGTCAGTTTTGTTTTAGCTGTAGGTGCAATGCACTGGTGATTTTGTTGATATCTCTAGCAATGGTGTACAGGCTGATGAGGATCAAAAGCTATCAGCAGCCTTTGATACTAATAACTACTGGGCTTTGATGACTTGCCTGTGGGATCTTTCAGGAAGATAACCCTTCAGTGGACTCTTCTTCCTCTTTGAAAGGTGCTAAAGGGTACAATGAAAACATTATTTTAGTTCCCCAAGGTCTTTTACAAGCAGAATACTGCAGGGTTCCAACTTGCCAACCATCCTCTCCAATATGTATGTCAAGACTTCAGGGGAAATAGTGAGAATTTTGTTTTGCAATGTCATCAATCTGACAAATGTGGTGAAGTGGTTGGGAGGAAACTGGTTTAAAAGGAGCCCAGATAAGATGGAGGAGATGCTGATTTGAGGAAGAGGAAATATCTAGAAGGCATGGTCTTGGCTTTGGGCAGTTTTCTATTTGAAGTGTCTTTGATCTTCATTATTCTCATTCTTGGGGAGGAGGAGGGAAGTATTGGATGCATCTCTGCTCTTGGTGATATGCGATGCTATTTCAGATACAACTAACCTGGACTGCCATCCTTTCTTTCTGATTGTTCATAGTTTCATAGAATTTAAGGGAGGGGTTCTCAAACTGAGGGTCGTGACTCCTCAGGGGGTCGCAAGGTGATTAGGTGTGGGGGGGTCACGAGCTGTCAGCCTCCACCCCAAAGCCCGCTTTGCCTCCAGCATTTATAATGGTGTTAAATATATTTAAATTTTTTATTTATTTATAAGGAGGTTCGCACTCAGAGGCTTGCTGTGTGAAAGGGGTCCCCAGTACAACCACTGGTTTAAGGCCAGAAGGTACCATTAGGTGTCATCTAATCTGACCCCCTGTATATAACAGGCCATTACATTTCATCTGGTTACCTAGCATTGAACCAAATAACTTGATTTGACGACATCCAGAGGTGGAGAATCTCCACCACTTCCTTTGGTAAGTGTACCAATAGTGAATCACCCCCATTTAAAAATCATCAGGCCCAAATAGCTTGCACTAAAGAGTCTTAAAAGAATTGGCTGAAGAAATCTCTGGCACACAGATAATTTTTAATAAATCTTGGAAGACTAGGGAAATTCCAGAACACTGTAAGAGTATTAATGTTGAAAGTGGCAATACTCAAAGAGAGAAAGCAGGATGACCCAGGTAAATATAGGTCAGTTAACCTAACATTAATTACAGAAAAATAATGGAAAAGCTGGTACTGGATTTAATTGATAAAAAATTAAAAGACAAGAATATAATTAATGTCAGTCACATGATTTTATAGGAAATAGGTCTTTCTTGTCAAAGCTGATTTCATTGTTTGGTGAGACAGCAAATTTGGCTGATAAAGGTAACTGCATAAAAAGCAGTGACTGACAAGGATTTAGGGGGTTACAGTGGACAAGCAAATCAACACGAGTCCCCAGAATGATTAGATGGCAAAAAGGGCCACTGAGATCCTTGGATGTATAAACCAGGGGGATAGAAAGTAAAAGTAGGCAAGTGATTTTGCATCATGTACAGCATTAGTGAGACCAATATTTGAATATTGCTTATAGTTCTGCCACCCACATTTTAAAAAGGATGTTGAAAAATCAGAGAAGGTACAGAAAAGAGCAACAAAACTGATTCAAGAGCTGGAGAAAATGCCTTAAAGTGAGACATTTAAAGAGTTCAATCTCTTTATCTTATTTAAAAAAAATGAGAGATGAGTTAATTACAGTTTATTCATACTTTCATGAGGAGAATATACCAGACTCTATCAGAAAAAGGCATAAACAAAAACTAATGACTGGAAACTGAAGCCAGTCAAATTCAAATGAAAAGTTAGACACACATTTTTAACTGTCAGAGTGATTCACTATTGGTACACTTACCAAAGGAAGTGGTGGAGATTCTCCACCTCTGGATGTCGTCAAATCAAGTTATTTGGTTCAATGCTAGGTAACCAGATGAAACGTAATGTGCCTGCTGGGGTTCGGGGCTTCAGCACGAGCAGGGCCGAGCCCCGGCAGGTGCCTCCCAAGGTGCTGAAGCCCCGCTTCCCGGCAGGTGTCCCCTGCTCACAAACTTCTGAAAATTTTTGTATGCTGCTCAGAGGTCTGCAAGTTTGGCCACCCAGTAATATACTTAAAAAAACTCCTGCCTATTGTCCTTAGCCCTGTCAGTATGAATTTTTCCCTATGTGACCGGAGTCCCATTGGGGGCCAGCTATGGTCACTCAATTAGGGTGAACTGCAATGAATGGGGCAGGCAATCCCCATAAAGCTGGTGGATATTGCAATACTTAGCTTTACCAACACAAGATAAAACAGTCTCTTTATTACCTTACTGGTTACTCAGAAGTCCAAACAACACAGTTCCCTTAAAGTGATCCAGCCTCAGGCCTCCATCCAGTATCTAAGTCAAATATGATGATTTCTGAAAATTTTATTTCATCATATAAAAGAAAAGGTTCTACCAATCCCAAAGGATTGGACACATTACCTCCTAGGTTACTGAATATTCCAGATCTTGCCCAAATATACGCCACAGCCAATTCTTATTAACTCAGAGGTTCTCAAACTGGGAGTTGGGAGCCCTCAGGGGGTCGTGAGGTTATTACGGGGGGGGGTCGCGAGCTGTCAGCCTCCACCCCAAACCCCGCTTTGCCTCCAGCATTTATAATGGTGTTAAATATATTAAGTGTTTTTAATTTATAAGGGTGTGTGTGGGGGGGGTCGCACGCAGAGGTTTGCTATGTGAAAGGGGTCACCTGTACAATAGTTTGAGAACCTCTGTATTAACTAAACTAAACTTTATTAAAAACAAAAGAGCGAGAGTATGGTTAAAAGATCAATATACATACAGACATGAGTTCAGTTCTTAAGATTCAGATTCATAGCAGAGATGTGAGCTTTGTAGTTGCAAAGAGTTCTTTTGGAAATAGTTCGTAGGTCATAGTCCAACGTTCAAATCTCATATTCAGGGCGTACCAGCATAACTGGGACCTCAGTCTTGTGATTCAAACTTCCCCAGATGACGCTTAAGCAGATCTGAGATGACAGAATCAGGACTCAAGGAGCTTTTATACAATTTCATGTCCTTTTTGACAAGTTGGAGTTCAAAAAGTAATTAGGATGATTTTGAAGGCGGTCCATCACCGGTACTTAGCTATAGAATTAATATAAGGCAATTTGCTTGTTTCTCCACCATTCACAGATTATTTTCTATAGATCTCAAAGACAGATGTATAAAGAGATATCCCATGTTTAGAATTCATTTAAATGCTAGGATGTTCTTTTGTTTTCTGAATTATCAGAATACAGCATAGACAGGGACTGTTGATTACATCGTTGACCCTATTATTTACATATGTAAATATACAAAAACACAAACATTCTCTCCCCACATGTCTTGAGGGTTATTTATTTTGCAGGATGTTTAACCCTTTCTAGCCTTGCATCACACCCTAATTCCTTCAGCTTCCCGTATCAATTTTCCACACTTCAAAATTTCTAATTTATATTGATTGCTATCTCTTCCCCCCTTTTCCATTTGGCATATATTGCTTTTTATTTTTCATTGCTGACTTTATTTTGCCACTGAACCTGGGTGTGCTTTTCGCCAGTATTGTCCTCTTTTATGACTGTGGAATTGTGGCTTTTTGGCCTGTAATGGGTTAGCGGTGGATCCTCCCACTCTGGATCAGTGGGAGGCCACTCTGCCTCACTACATCAGTGGGCATTGCCCAGTCAGTGATTTAGCAGAAGAGTAAACATTTGAAGGCTCTGGTCCTTAGGCAGGGCAGAGCCGCAAAGGCATATGGCTTGGGCCATTGGCAGGGCAGAGTCCTAAATGATCTAAAAATTTCCAGCCCTCAAGCACAGCAGACAACAGCCAGTCATTGGTTCTGGCCCTCAGGTGGGGGCAGAACAACTGGGCAGTATATGAGCTCTGGCCCTTAGGCAGAGCAAATGAGCAGTCTGAGTGCTGGCCCTTAGGCAGGGGCAGAGCTGCAATTTAATCTTGGGACCCAGGCCCTCAAGCAGGATGGGGGACCAAAGAGTCTAGGAACTCAGGTCCCTGGCAAGGTGGAGCACCAAACAGTCTAGAGGCTCAGGCAGGGGGGTTCTCTGACCTCTGAGGCAGGCAGAGAAGTAGGCAGTCTATTATCTGATGGGTCCCAGCCCAGGGCAGAGTGTTCTGCCGCTGGGTCAGTGGGGAATCCAGCTGGAATACGCTGACCGCATTTCAGGCAGCAATGCGGTCAGACTGGTGTCAGCTATCCTTGGACCACTCCCCCCCCCCTCCCCTTGGGATGTACCTGGATCCGTGAGGTCCTCTGCTTCCCCAGGGTAGATAGGCAGTGGCAGTCCCGGCCACTCCTCAGTGCCTCAATTGGCTGCTGGCTCCCACCGGTCTGGCCAGTCTTCAGCAGGGTAGGATCCTCCTTGGGCTGCAGTCCCTGGAGCAGGCAGAAGGCATCTGTCTCCTCCTGCGGCTCCTGCCCTCCTGAGCTGCAGGTATCCTCCTTTATACTTCCTGTCCTGCCCCTTAACCAAGCCTGGCCAGACTCCACCCACCTCTGTTCAAGGGGCATCAGTGGGAGGCCACTCCACCTCACTACATGGTCATCCAAGAAACTCCTCTTAAAGAACTCCCAATTTTCCTTCATGTATTTCGGTCTAAATTTTTCCTTCCAATTAGTTTTGCCCATAATTTCCCTCAGCTTTGGAAAATAAACCCTTTTGAAGTCTCCACCACAATAATCTATGCTTAAGTAACTATAAGGCTAGAGTGCAATGTGCTTTACTGGGGAATATTCTTGGAAAAAGAAGAACAGGAGTACTTGTGGCACCTTAGAGACTAACAAATTTATTAGAGCATAAGCTTTCGTGGACTACAGCCCACTTCTTCGGATGCATATAGAATGCATTCTATATGCATCCGAAGAAGTGGGCTGTAGTCCACGAAAGCTTATGCTCTAATAAATTTGTTAGTCTCTAAGGTGCCACAAGTACTCCTGTTCTTCTTTTTGCGGATACAGACTAACATGGCTGCTACTCTGAAACCTGTCATTCTTGGAAAAGGCATAGTTAGGCTTCTAGGAAATGGTGTGGGATGAGTGAGAGAAGGACAAAGAAAGACAGCTGTGGAGAGTTGGTGATTCATAGAATATCAGAGTTGGAAGGGACCTCAAGAGTTCATCTAGTCCAACCCCCTGCTCAAAGCAGGACCAATTCCCAGCTAAATCATCCCAGCCAGGGCTTTGTCAAGCTGGGCCTTAAAAACCTCCAAGGAAGGAGACTCCACCACCTCCCTAGGTAACGCATTCCAGTGTTTCACCACCCTCCTAGTGAAATAGTTTTTCCTGATATCCAACCTGGACCTCCCCCACCGCAACTTGAGACCATTGCTCCTTGTTCTGTCCTCTGCCACCACTGAGAACAGCCGAGCTCCATCCTCTTTGGAACTCCCCTTCAGGTAGTTGAAGGCTGCTATCAAATCCCCCCTCATTCTTCTCTTCTGGAGACTAAACAATCCCAGTTCTCTCAGCCTCTCCTTATAAGTCATGTGCTCCAGACCCCTAATCATTTTTGTTGCCCTCCGCTGGACTCTTTCCAATTTTTCCACATCCTTCTTGCAGTGTGGGGCCCAAAACTGGACACAGTATTCCAGATGAGGCCTCACCAATGTCGAATAAAGGGGAACGATCACGTTCCTCGATCTGCTGGCAATGCCCCTACTTATACAGCCCAAAATGCCGTTAGCCTTCTTGGCAACAAGAGTACACTGTTGACTCATATCCAGCTTCTCGTCCACTGTGACCCCTAGGTCCTTTTCAGCAGAACTGCTACCTAGCCATTCGGTCCCTAGTCTGTAGCAGTGCATGGGATTCTTCCGTCCTAAGTGCAGGACTCTGCACTTGTCCTTGTTGAACCTCATCAGGTTTTTTTCTGCCCAATCCTCTAATTTGTCTAGGTCCCTCTGTATCCGATCCCTACCCTCTAGTGTATCTACCACGCCTCCTAGTTTAGTGTCATCTGCAAACTTGCTGAGAGTGCAGTCCACACCATCCTCCAGATCATTAATAAAGATATTAAACAAAACCGGCCCCAGGACCGACCCTTGGGGCACTCCACTTGAAACCGGCTGCCAACTAGACATGGAGCCATTGATCACTACCCGTTGAGCCCGACGATCTAGCCAGCTTTCTATCCACCTTACAGTCCATTCATCCAGCCCATACTTCTTTAACTTGGTGGCAAGAATACTGTGGGAGACAGTATCAAAAGCTTTGCTAAAGTCAAGAAATAACACATCCACTGCTTTCCCCTCATCCACAGAGCCAGTTATCTCATCATAGAAGGCAATTAGGTTAGTCAGGCACGACTTCCCCTTCGTGAATCCATGCTGACTGTTCCTGATCACTTTCCTTTCCTCTAAATGTTTCATAATTGATTCCTTGAGGACCTGCTCCATAATTTTTCCAGGGACTGAGGTGAGGCTGACTGGCCTGTAGTTCCCCGGATCCTCCTTCTTCCCTTTTTTAAAGATGGGCACTACATTAGCCTTTTTCCAGTCATCTGGGACCTCCCCCGATCGCCATGAGTTTTCAAAAATAATGGCTAATGGCTCTGCAATCTCACCCGCCAACTCCTTTAGCACCCTCGGATGCAGCGCATCCGGCCCCATGGACTTGTGCACGTCCAGTTTTTCTAAATAGTCCCGAACCACTTCTTTCTCCACAGAGGGCTGGTCACCTTCTCCCCATGCTGTACTGCCCAGTGCAGCAATCTGGGAGCTGACCTTGTGCGTGAAGACAGAGGCAAAAAAATCATTGAGTACATTAGCTTTTTCCACATCCTCGGTCACTAGGTTGCCTCCCTCATTCAGTATGCCTCCCTCATTCAGGGAGATGTGTGATGGAAAGAGATCAGAAGATATGGGGATAGCCTTAGAGGGGGGAAAATGATAAAGGTCCTAAGGAAAAAGAGAGAATGGGACAAACGGAGGATGGGAACAGAAATAATAAATGATAGCGAGGAAAACAAATAAATGAAATGATACAAAAGAATAGAATGTGTGTGTAAATGAGAGAATGAGAGAGAGATAGCAGTAAATACACATTTCTTTTTTCTATTTGCCAGGTAGGGTTGCTCCCATCATAGATATGATTTTATATTTGTAGTATAAAATTCAGATGATTTATTTTTGTTTGGTTTGGGGAGATGCGTTGTGGGAGGTGCAGCAACATTTTTCTTTGCCTGAAAAAAACCAATACATCTAAGGTTATCCCTACTCTAAAGCTACTTTGCACTACTCTGGCTGTTAATTGTTTTCCTTCTCTTATTTTTTTTTAGAATGTATTTAGTCAGGTAGTTTCCCAAACTTTATTTTACTCCATCAAGCCAAAATGAAATTACTCTGCTTTCTGCAGAGCATTTGCAGCTTTCTGCTTGCACAAACCCTCCTAGATAAATTCTCTCTCTGCCCCAGTCCCTTTCACTCCCCATGTTCCGTTAGTGTTTACAGTTAGTTCTTGTTTTAAAACTCCAAAGCACCTGCTAAGCTGGTACTTGCAAAGTTAAATACCTATGTTTCCATGGAGAAAGTGGTGTTATAACATTGAAAAGGAAACTAAGGTGTCCTGACAATGGATCAAGTGCTGCTTGCTTTACTCATACAACTAGTCCCTACATAGTCAATATAACTACTTATGTGAGAAAGAAGTGCAGATTGTGTCCCAGTGTGTTTAATCTATATTCTCATTGTATAGCAGGAAAAAATGGTTTACTTTTCTTTGGGTACATCTATACTTACCTCCGGGTCCGGCGGTAAGCAATCTATCTTCTGGGATCGATTTATCGCGTCTAGACAAGTAAGTTCGAACTAAGATACTTCGACTTCAGCTACGTTATTCACATAGTTGAAGTTGCGTATCTTAGTTCGAAGTGGGGGTTAGTGTGGACCAGCCCTTTTACTGTACTTTTTACTTTTAGTGGTATACTGTGGAAAAGAGATTTTTCCTTTTCATTGTTAGAATTGTTTTCTGAAGTTCTTTTTATTCCATATTCAGTCTAGTGTGGATTTAAATTTCTGTAAACTTTATAGAGATTGTCATAACTATGCTATTTTGTAAACTTCCTTAAATGACCTGTTTACTCAGTAACCTTCTGCTAAGCTAACAATTAGCCATTTCAGCATAATGGAAGGAGGTTTTGGAATTTGGTATTGTAAATGTGATGCTCATTCCTTGTGGTTGTGCTAAATCACTTTCAAACATCAATGTTAATTATGAGTTCATATAAATTATTTATGAACTGACTTTTTTACTGATATGAAATATACACATTTCGTTATTTAAATACTTTGAGCCAAATCCTTCAGCCATAACTTAGACAAAAGTCCCCTTGAAGTCCATACTCAGTCCTAAAGTCAAAGGGAGTTTGGTCTTAAGTATGCTGGATCAGGGCTTCTATTTCTTAACAAGTACATCATTTTTGTGTGTACACATTTTGAAGCACGAATTATTAAACTAGTATTTCTCTAGTGTTGTGAATATAAGGGGAAGGGTAGCAACCTTTATGTATCCTTGGCAGCTGTACTGGATTGCCTTACCTGTAAAGGGTTAAGCAGTTCAAATAACCTAGTTGGCACCTGACCAGAAGGATCAATGAGAAAAGATGATACTTTCAAATCTGGGGGGAAGGATTTATTTGTTGTTCTGTGTGTTGTTCCCTCTTCGGAGGGAGGGAGAAGCCAAGCAGGTACAATATCTCCTGAAAATATACCTGGAATAATCCATCTAAAACCACAGAAACTGTGAGTAGGGCAAGGAAATGAGTTAGGTTATCTTTTGTTTTGGCTTGTGAATTTTCCTGTGCTACAGAGGTAGTTTCATTACCGTTTTTGTGACTGTGAAGCCGAGCCCAGAGGGGAATGCTCTGTGTTTTAAATCTTATTACCCTATGAAGTTACTTTCCATCTTTATTTTGCAGGTGTGTTTTACTTTTTCCTTTATAATAAAAGTTCTTCTTTTAAGAACCTGATTGATTTCAGTGTCCTGAAAACTGAGGGTCTGGTTGTACTCACGTTGCTGAAGCAACTGGTTGGTATTTTAGTTTTAAGCCTCCCCAGGAAAGGGGGTGAAGGGGCTTGGGGGGGATATTGGGGGGCAATAGGAATTTCAAGTGACCCTTCCCTGAATTTTTGTGTAAATCACTTGGTTGTGGCAGCAATACCAGTTCAAGGACAAGGAAAGGGATTTATGCCTTGGAGAATTTTTAACCTAAGCTGGTAAAATATAAGTTTGGGGGTCTTTCATGCAGGTCCCCACATCTGTAGCTCAGAGTCAGGGGGAACCCTGACACGTAGACTAAAATTTTCTTTTAAAATATATGTTAAAATGAAATTGAAACCAAAAGAATGTAATAGAAAAGTAATTAATACCTAGGATACAAATTCTGTCTGTTAATTGATTTTTTTTCACCTAGGTTCCAGCTCAGATTGTTCAAGAAGAAGAAATTGTGGCACCTTCCAGTACTCCTGCTGATGAGGTTAGATTTATTGGTTCTCTCAGTAGGGGGAAGTGTATAAATCTGTAAATTAAGAGTGGACCAGAATAGGAATCCTTGAATCTAACCTCTTTTTGAATTTCAGGGTTGAATGTGAAACAATTGTATTTGATTCTGAGATCCAAACCAACTAATGTAGCTTTAGTCTTATGTTGGATCCCAAACTGGGCTGGACCTATTTTCTTCTTTTGGTTTTGATGCCACTGAACTCTCAAGAGCATCTGATCTTATGAGATATACATTATTCAAAGGTAGTGGAAATCTTGCAGGATCATCTGAACTAACTATTTCTGTCATTTGGGGCTGCAGTTTTACAACAACAGTTCATAAAATTTCAGTTGCTCCTGAACCAGCCTTGACTGAGACTTGAACCTAGCCTATATTTAATCATCACTTCCTTAACCCATCTGTACCATAAGTTAAAATGCATACATCTGTAGTAATGTAATATGTCCTTAATTTTCAAAACCAACCCTAAAGTTAGGTTCATAAGTCCATATTTAGGCACTTAAATAAGTAGTTTGATTTTCCAAAGTGCTGTGCATCCAGCAGCTCACAGAAGCCAAGGGAAGTAGCTGGCTGTTGAGCACTTTTGAAACTCAGGCCATGTATTTTTGTCCCTAAATTTGGATTCACGAACCTGACATTAGGCACTTGTTTTTGAAAAATCTTGGCCTAGATTTTTATTCATATTTTATTTAAAAAGATTTTAAGAGAAAGTGTTAACTCTAAGCCTTGTGCAGTACACAGTGTGGCAGAAACCTTAGCCCCATAGAAGTCAGTGGGATTTTGCCATTGCTTTCAATAAGGCTAGGATTTCATCCAGTATGTAGTTTTCATTCTGAGGGAGTTGTTAATCTGCAAAGCATTGCTCCTGTATCAATGCCTTCCCCTTTGGGCACTATACAATGAAAAATGGAGTCAGCGTGGTCTAGTAATTAGAACAGAACACTGCGCAACGGATACCAAAGTTCTCTTTCTAAGGGCAGCTCTACACTACTACTTAAGTTGATCTAACTTACGTCACCCCTGCCCTGAGCCACACCAGTTTTGCACTTTCCACAACAGCGCTATGTCAGTAGGAGATGCTTTCCCACCAACATAGCTTCTGCTTCTCGCAGAGGTGGAGTAATTTATGCCGACGGGAGACCACTCTCCTGTCAGCATAGCGCATCTTCACCAGATGCACTATAGTGGTGCAACTGCACTGATGTAGCACTGTAGTGTAGAATTGCCCTAATTCTCCCACAAAGTATGACCATGGACAAGGTCTCTGTGCCTTGCTTTAGCCATCTGTAAAATGTAAGTAATAGTGTACCTCACAAGTATGTTGTAAGGTTTGCTTAATTTGTGTCTTCAATGTGCCTTAAAACCTGACAAATCGTCAAAGAATGTTCAGCACCTAGAACCTAATGCACACAAATTCCACCACTTTCAAACCCAGAGCAGCTGTGAAAGACAGTGTATGCTGGCGCTAAGGTACACCAGCCTGTACAGATGAAAGGTTGGTCTGCTACAGTTGTGATAACTACAAGATTTTGGTAGGATAGCTTTACTTTTAATTAAGGCTCAGTGCACTCAAAAATAATATTCTTTATTGTAGGCCAAAGGGGTGTGGTGATGTACAAGACAGTTTTCTCAGATTAAACTATATAAAAAAGGAGTAAATAGAAGAAAAGTGTTTAATCAATATCGTTTAATCAAAATGGTTCAAGCCTGTATTAAACACATATTTGCTTCTGTTTTTATTTCAATGTCACAAGTAAGTGAAAGGCTGGTTTGTAGGTACTGTGCCCTTTGCAACATAAATAATAGGTAACTAAATGATTCAGTAATGGAGTAAGTAGCTTTGATCCCAGATTCCACAGGATAATTAGAAACAAACCTTTAAGATAATTATTTGTAAGAATATGCCCAATAATTATTAATCACTAACACTAACACACATCCCCTTCCATAGATTTATAACCAATTTATACCCTGTAGCTAGAGAACTGGACATACCGTTAAAATCTGATAGATTATTTTAAAGACCTAATGCAAATCTAGATATTATTCTCAATCTCTCACATAATGCTTTCCATTTTCAAATTAATTTACAAACATCAGTTAATGTTCACAATGAGCCTTTGAGTAAAGCATTATAGAATCATAGAATCTTAGAATATCAGGGTTGGAAGGTACCTCAGGAGGTCAGCTAGTCCAACCCCCTGCTCAAAGCAGGACCAATCCCCAACTAAGTCATCCCAGCCAGGGCTTTGTCAAGCCTGACCTTAAAAACCTCTAAGGAAGGAGATTCCACCACCTCCCTAGGTAACCCATTCCAGTGCTTCACCACCCTCCCAGTGAAAAAGTTTTTCCTAATATCCAACCTAAACCTCCCCCACTGCAACTTGAGACCATTACTCCTTGTTCTGTCATCTAGTACCACTGAGAACAGTCTAGATCCATCCTCTTTGGAACCAGGCTCCTAGAGTTTATATAGAAGAAACAAAGATGCTAAATGATATGCCTGAAACAGAGTTAATCAGTATCAGAACAGGGATTAATAGTATCACAAATAATAAACAATTAATAATTCTATGAAATAACTGTTCACTTCCAGCAAACTTTTTTTTTTATAGTGGGGTTTGCAGAATGAGGAGTGGGGAGGAGGTATTTGCAAACCACAGTGATCACAAGGAACAGTGGTGAAAACTAAGGCCAAATATGGTACCTGGATCCTGAAACCTTTTGTTCTGAATGTGTTTGCTGAAGTTTATATGTGGTAGATACTCACTTTTTCCTAGCTGGAACTGGAAGATATATTTTTTTGATGGAAAAAAGAAAAGATTATGGGTGAGGCAGTTACTACTTGTAATGACTCAGCAGCTGGGAGATGCATTGCCATCCGCTGCTAAGGCAGTTTAATTGCTCAGTCCAAGATTTTAAAAAATGGGTGACTAAGGTTAGGGCCCCATAATCCTTATTTGGGTGCCTTAATATGGATTTAGGAGCCTGATATTAAGCACCTTATTTTGCAAATTTTGGACTTAGAACTTGAAGTCACTGTCAAAACTGATCAGGCCCAAGTCATATGAAGGGAACATGGAGCTAGGAGTTTGGATCTGCCTACATAAAACTATTTTGGTTTTATCATTCTAAGCGTGAAGGACACACAAATGAAATAGAGAGTCTCTTATTTCAGTAATAACTCCAATAAAGTCAGGATATGGGAGTTCTTTACCGGCATTGTGTGGAAGGAAAGAGGAATCTAGATTTATTGTGGCATTGCCCAAAAAAACAGGTACTGGGAAGAGGAAGCTAAATATAATTTTAAATACAAATCTACTGAGAGATTGGATATCAAAGGAGTGCTCTGATTAGCAAATATATAAATGAATAAATCTGAAAGTTGTTAGGGGTTTGTGTCCTCCAAAACAGTTCTGAGTAAGAACATCTTCATTTGTGAAAAGAACATTTGCAAGAAACTGAAAATCATCTATCAATCTGAACATTGAGGACTGAAATAATGAAATGAGTGACCTTGTGGCATTTGAAGGGATACTGTTTAAGAGGAAGAACAAATAATTTTGAATAAACATGGAGTGTTTTTGCACCTTTATATGACCTTTAACAGTCATAACAGATCAAATCCAGAAATATTTACAGTTTTGTCTGAGAAAAAGTAAAAGCTGAGTAAGGACTTTAGGCTCTGTCTGTCTGATCATACTTCCAGTGTACTGTACTGTCACTGTTGTACTGCTTCTAATATAGTTGTAACGGATATTTTTAAATACCCTTTTATTCCAAGTTCTAGTTTTACATTTTTAGATCCATATTGCAGCTTTAAGCCTCTCTTAAGGTGCAATTTTGCCAGGAGTGTCAGGGGAGCAAAGTGTGGCACTTGTTATACTCTTTGAAAGGGGGTAGTATATGTTCCACTCTGCAGTCTTCACCTGCCTAGCTCCTAGCTCTTTGCCACTGTGGGGAGAGAAGACTTCTTCCTAGTCCCTTCCAGCCCCATAATCAGGGCCTGAGACACAAGACTCTAGCAGGCTATTCACAGGGTGATCTCAAGGTTGATATTACAGAATGCTTCTGCTTGAGAAGAGGATGAGCTACTTGTAGCTTTCCTTCTCTTTTACAGTTATGCACCTTCAAAGGGCTAGTCCCAGTTTTGCCCTGAGGGCCATACTCTGCCCTTAGAATTGAACACAAAGGGAATTGTGCCTGCATATCTGAAAGCAGAACTCAACCCCTTGTATTGTGATTAAAAAATAAAGTAAATGACAAAACATGTATAATTTGGCATATTGATCCAAAATGTTATCATACCTGAATGCTTGTGATCATGTCATTATATTCTTCATGGAAAAAAAGATTAAACTTGTTTGTCTTTGTAATTCTCCAAGCACTATGTCTCTTGGAAAATTGATGCCTATAACTTACTTTTAGTAAAAATGTACAAACACTGTTCAGGTCATTAAAATACAGTAAAAAAGTCAACTTGAGATTTAATAGAACTTGCAGTAAAGGAAAAAGGTGTGCATGTCAAAACTATTCTTTATAATTTTCCGTGTGTGAGATTAAAACTGAGAGCAAAGAAAGAGTGATAAATGTTAGTAATAGGATTGCAACTGAAAGTGCAAGGGACTGATCGTTATATTTTTTTTATAGGTTGAGGAAGGTGGCAGTCCCTATGAGGATATTGAGAAAAAGGTTTGTATAAAAAAGAATGTCAGGTTACTGTTTTCCTGTATAGGAAAGGAAATATGAAACAATAAGCTGAGTACAGTACTGTAGGTTAGAAGGAAATTTATATGTATTTCTAACTGTTTGTTTGAGCAATAGTTCAACTAGAAAACAATACATCTCAAGTGCAATAGCACTCCTAATTACTGTGGGCTAGATTGTATTGATGACCACATAAGTAAATGAGTAACCATGGACTATTCATTTGAGTAAGTACCCACCATAAGAACGGCCATACTGGGTCAGACCAAAGATCCATCTAGCCCAGTATCCTGTCTTCCAACAGTGGCCAATGCCAGGTGCCCCAGAGGGAATGAACAGAACAGGTAATCATCTATCCCGGAGCCCATTCCCAGCTTCTGGCAAAGAGACTAGGGACACCATCCCTGCCCATCCTGGCTAATTGAGGGACCTAGCCTCCAGGAATTTATCTAGTTCTTTTTTGAACCCTGTTATAGTCTTGGCCTTCACAACATCCTCCGGCAAGGAGTTCCACAGGTTGACTGCGTTGTGTGGAAAAAATGGTTCCTGTTTGTTTGTTTTAAACCTGCTGCCTATTAATTTCATTTGGTGGCCCCTACTTCTTGTGTTATGAGAAGGAGTAAATAACACTTCCTTTTTACTTTCTTCACACCAGTCATGATTTTATAGACCTCTATCCTATCCTCCCTTAGTTGTCTCTTTTACAAGCTGAAAAGTCCCAGGCTTATTAATCTCTCCTCATACAGCAGCTGTTCCCTAATCATTTTTTATGCCCTTTTCTGAACCTTTTCTAATTCCAATATATCTTTTTTGAGATGTGGTGACCACATCTGCGTGCAGTACTCAAGATGTGGGCATATCATGAATTTATGTAGAGGCAATATATAACCATGTAACAAGGTTGGGACTCACCACCACGGCACCTCCTACTGGTTACTCTGGGAATTAGCTCAGTCCAGTGGAGCATCCCTTCTCAGTGGTATCCCGCCTGTTGTCTTGCCTTCGGTTGACTTTTGAGCCCACGTCGCTAACTAACTCGCGGCATCCTCTTCAGGACCACTGCCCTCCGGCAGTGCCCCTTAGTCCTTACACAAGGGTGTGTGTGTGGTCAATCAGCAGTCTCTATGTCCAGCCACTGTGGTCAACCACACACCCCAAAGTCTAATCCCTCCTGTCAGGGATCTGGTGTGGTCTATAATGGCCGCTCCCTATGGCCACTGGCTGGACGTGGGGGAAGGGGGGGACCCAGGCCCACCCTCTACTCTTGGTCCCAGCCCAGGGACCCTCTGGCGGCAGTCTCGCTGTCCTCCTTCTCTCCCCTCTGTCTGTCCATTTCCCTGGGCCACTTCCCCTACGGCCCCTTGCACCCACTAGGCCCTTCCCTTCAGGGCCTGCAGCCTGGCAGGCCTCAGGCTAGAACTCCTCTTTGCTCCCTGAGCCTGGCCAGCACTGCACTGTCCACGGTGCTAGTCTCCCTGCTCTGGAGACTGACCTTCCCCTCTCAAAGGCCCAGGACAGACTGACTGCGCCTTTCTGGGGCAGCCTTCTTATAGGGCTGAGCCTGGCCCTGATTGGCTGTCTCCAACCTGGGCCCTGATTGGCTCCCAATAAGTGCTTCTCCCATTGGCTGTGCGTCTGTGCAGGCCCACTGGCCTGCCACAGCCCATACTCTCACGGAGTGGGGCAGCCGCCCCACTACAAACCACCATAAGTTTCCCTGTTTGAGGCAGAAAGACAGCTTGATTGCTTATAGATTATAAGCTCTTTGGGACAGGGACCATCTTTTTGTTTCGTTTGCCAAGCACTAGCACATCAGAGTCCTGGTGTATGACTAGTAATACAAGGTATTATAATAATAATAGCAGAGGCAATGCCTGGGAGGCATGTTGGGTCATATGCCCCCTCCCCCCCCAGATTTGCGGCTTGGCTTGTACTGAGCATGCTCACACAGATTGAGCATGGTCAGTAACACTGCTGAAGCGGGCTGCCCTCACTCTGCCCCTCCCCCGCAACTATCGGCAGGCATGGGTCGTCTCTGAATAATAGATTTTCAAAAACTTTTGTAGTGTACAATTATCTTTACCACATACTAAGATAGACTTATCAAGTCCCAATGGAAGATTATGAAACTGTATGAGCAATATGCAGTTACTGCTGAAATTCTGTGACAGAGTTTCTGGTAATATGGGGAAAAAACATGTATATTCAAAAACATAATACAACTTTTTGCAATGAGAAGACATAACTAAAAATTGCATTTTGAAATGAAATGTCAAATTGTTTCGTTTTGATGGCAAATGTCAATATTTTTTCTTTTGACATATACTCAGATTTTTGGGAATATTTTGATCTATGGATTATTTATTATTTTATTTATTTATTATCCTCATTGATATTTTGAGTTTCTGTTCCAGTTTAGAACAGAAACTAATTTCAAAATGTTGAAATTTCCCCATGGGACAAAAATTCCATTTCACATCCAGCTCTAGCAATAAGCAACTAAAGTATCGTTCCTGTTGTTAGCAGCAGTGTGTTTAGTTCATGGAGGATGGGTCCATCAATGATTATTAGCCAAGAAAGTCAGGGACTCAATCCCATGCTGAGGGTGTCCCTAAACCTCCAAGTGACGGGGAATGGATCACTTGAAATTGCTCTGTTTTGTTCATTCCCTCTGAAACACCTAGCACAGGCCACTGTCAGAGACAGGATACTGGGGTAGATGGACCATTGGTCTGACCCGCTATGGCCGTTCTTACGTTGTTATATTTTTCACTCTGTTTTTTAAACTTGAAGTGGGGTTGTATTCTGAAAAAATGGCACCATGGAGTTCCATATTTACTGCCTGTCAGTGATTTTCAGAATCAATTTTCTCATTTTACAAATAAAAAGGAGGTTTATCTAATTGCTAGTTCTGTAAACTTAGCCTAATATCTGAAAACCAAGCTCATTTTTGCAACATCACTAAAAATAAAGATTCTGCATTTGGAATTCAAGGCTTGATCCCGTAAAACCTTAGTCATGTGATTACGCCTCACTCATATGAGCAGTCATGTTGACTGAAATAGTATTACTTTTGGGGGTAAAGTTTGCAGGAATGGGCCCTAAATTAGAGATTCTGCTGATATCCATAAAGCAAAATAAAGTCCAGGCCCTTCCCCATAGCTCTATTGGCTTTTCAGTACTAATTAAAGTAAAAGGTAATACAAACTTCATTTTGTCACACTAAGCAGTTATGACTCAAGTTATAATCAAGGAACAGATATATTGAGTAAGATTATGCTAGGTCAGATTTTCCACTATGTTACACCAGTTTTACATCGGTGTTACTCTATCACATGTCTTCCCATTACAAAGCAGATCAGGTGGGCTAACACAGGGGCTGCTCTATTGGAGAGAGATTTAGAGCACACTTCTGATCTCCTGATTTCCAGAGGATTTTCAGGGGCATGCTGAATCTCATTTATGGCTATGGAAAGGGTAATGTTGCAGGCAGCAAAGAAACTGGGCTTTCAAATAGGGGTAGAAACAGAGGTTTTGTGGGGGCAAACCCTAGGAATAAGTGAAGCTTAGGAGAAAATGTAGGCTGAAATATACCGTTAAGTTAACAATAAAGGCAAATCCCAGGGAGGTGAGTTTGGACACCAATCCATTGTGCATGTGTGCTGTGCAACAGGGATTTTGCCATTTTACATACATGGAGGATTCAAAGAGACTTTCATCTGTCACTTGTGTCCCCTGTGCACCAGCTGGTTATAGTAATCATTCCTCTGCTCTTTTCTTGTGCCCCAGTGGTCACCAGTAGGACAGGAGGTGGCAGGGTAGGATGAGCCTACTACACTTGGTTTAGGGGTGTAGCAGCAGGTGCATGCCCCCTGATCACTGGGAACTCCCTGAGGCCTTTCTGTGCTTCCACTGGGTAATGAGGCTCCACCATTCAGATACCACAGTTTGTTATACAAACTTAGACCAAAGGGTCATACGCTTCCTAATTGCTGTAGGCTGAGTTGTGCACCCAATGAGAGAGAGCAACATATGAAGCTGCTGCCTTTGACACATGTAGGCAACTTCAGGGTGGGGCAGATTCCTTTGTCTGCAACAGTTTGGTGAGGGGGATGGGATGCGTAGGGAGTAGTGTAGGCTGGGGACCAGTAGTGGGCAATGCTACAGATTCTAACAAGTGCCCCTTCCTGGCCACCCACTAGGACTGCTGTGAGGGGAATCCAAGCCCTTTTGCTCTGGATCCCCAGGGTGTTTCAAGTTCCTGGAGTCTGAATGCAGTCCAGCTACTGCTCTCAATCTTAGGCACACTCTCAGAGTGCAGACCTTCTATCTAGGACCCCCTCCACATGTTGGAATCTGCTGTGCCACTGCCTGGCCTCTCTGGGCACAGCTCTGGCCCTTCAGACTTCCCTGTACTTAAACACACCACTCTTCCAATAGTCCTCTGAAGAGGGGTGAAGCTTTTGGTTTACAGTTTAACACTTACAGAGGCGGTCAGTAGTTAATGGAATGCTTTACGAAATTGCATGTCATCCTTAGGCAGGGACCATGCTAATCTTCTGTGTATCATTCCAATTTTAGTATATGTGCTGCTGACACAAGCAATGGTTGTGAAACAGACAAAACACACACACATACTGTGTACAAACTATCACCTCTATGCTCATTACTTAACTGATAAAGCACCGGAGAGAACAGATCATACAAAATAATAAAACATCCAAAAAGCAACGTCCCTCTGTTGGAAGTCCTTGGGGGATCATCTGTGTTCCAGCCAGTACGTAAGCAGGCAGGCAGCGTCCTCCACCTCCTTGACAACCCTGGTCCTGCAGCAGCCTCCCTTCACCTTAATCTGGTGCAAAATGGTTCTTAGTCTCAGGTCTAGTCCACCCTACAGACTGTTGACCCGTACTTTCCCCGCTACCTAGAACACACAAGTTCACAGACTCTTGAGCTGAAGAAATATGTTGATTATTTGCTGCTTCAGTGAGTGATCACTCCACTGTGTATTCCACCTATCACCCCCACAGGCTATTCTTGCAGTTGGGGATTTGCTGCTACGCAGGGAGGCCTCGGCTATACCCCTTTTTTTCCTCAGATATAAGGGTGTTGGTCTGTTATGTATGGTGGCTCTGTGCCATCAGAGGAGACCCCTATACAGAAGGACTCCTCCACTGACCAGATCTGCCAGCTTTTATGTAGCTGTGCACCAGGAAAAAAGCACAAAGCTACCGTAATGGAATTTGTCTCAATTTTTGTTTTTTGTTGGAATGGGCACAAAGGCCAAAAAGCTACATGACAGGTTTCATTTTAACCAATTTCCATCCAGCTGATCCACTGCCTCATATTAGGACAAACTTTTACTTTTCAACAGGGGTTTTACAGTTCAGGGCAATTGCATCTGTATTCCCCTTCTCTGGTCCCTTGAGGGCACCCGCTGTAGGCTCCAGGCTCCTCAGCCATTACCTCTCCTGGGAGTGTCTCTCGCTTCTGACTGGGGATTTCTCCAGGCTGCACAGCTGGCTGCCTTTACTGTAATGTTCCCAGCAAGATAGGCTGCCTAAATAGGCCAGCGTCTTCACTTTGCTTTTTCTTTGAAGACGATGGAAAGTTGTAACTGCCAGAAGTTATAAGTTACCACACAGCTCTTTATAAGCAAGCACATTTATTCTTAAGGTGAAATCATTGCAGAGAAATCATGTTTAAAACAATAAAAGAACCTAAACACATGCTAAAAAGCTTACCAAAGGTCACCCCAACTCTAGCCTCAGGCTCTGACAGGTGTCAGCTCTTCTAACACTTTCCTAAGAATTGTCCCTTCCTGCAAAAGGTTCTGTCTGTTTGCTGAATCAGACAGAAAACACTGTCAGTTTAAACTCAGGCATTTATCGAAAAGTCCTTTCTTTGTCTGTTGGCCTGTGGAGAATCCAGTTTGAACTAGTGTAGGTGAACCTCCCCAGTAGGTGGTACTTTCTGGAGATGTTACAACCTGAGTGAATTTTCTGGAAACCCCTCCCCCCCCCCCACACACACTGTTCTTAGTATCTGGAGGACTGTGGTTACTCTCCCTCAAGGAACTACATACAATCCCTGGCTCACAGTGACAAAGTTAATATAAGAAGATCTCCTAAAGATATTGCAGGAAATTGTCATATTTGGCACAAGGGCTCTCTCTAAATACACACAATAATACTTAGCATTATACAGAGCTTAACATCTTTGCTTTACAAACATTAGCTAATTCATGCATCTTTTTTTCAAATTAATTAACAGTAATAGATTTCACTGTGCTATTGACTACAGCCAATCACGTTTTAATGACTAGGTGAAATAGATTATATGTAATACTTGAATAATTTTTATGAGGTGCAGTGCATCAACATTTGGAAGCCTTATCTTGCATTACTGATGATCAGCATCAGGAACATACTGTAGAACTTGAGCTTGAGTGTGACAGGGTATACCAGGCACTTTGAGGTCCCCTGCTGGAGGCCTCGCGGTCCTATCACACCCCGCCCTAGAAAAGAAACAGTGAAGGTGAGTCCTCCAGTCCAGCCTAGAGAGGCTGCAGGGAAGCAGCCAATCAGACAACAGCAGGCTCAGTTAAAAGGAGCTGCAGGGCCTGAGCAGATCAGTTGCTGGCTGGGACCAGAAGGGTAAAGAGGAAGGGGTTATGTGGGAAGCGACCCAGGGAATAGCAGCAGCAATGGAGTTGAAGGAAGCAGCTTGTGGCTGCTATTTGTAGAGTGCCTGTGTTGGGATCCTGAGTAATGGGCAGACCCAGCCCCCGCCACTCTCCCAAGCCTCGAGAAGGGGACAAGTTTCATGTAGAAGCCCAAGCACAGGGCTGGAATTTAAAGGGCTCTAGGGCTGAAGACCATGCAGAGGGCCAATCATTTGTTGGACTTTGTTACCCCAAGAAGGGACTGAACTTGAAGGAGTGATTTGGCTGCAGAGATGGGGCAATAAAAACTGAAAAGGCAGAGTCTCCAGAGATGAAGCCCTGGGCGCATTGCTCTATACCAGGGCAGGTATGGATTTAAAGCTAGCCGAGAAGGGGCTGAGGACTGAGCCCAGAGACAGGCTAAAGACTAACAAGGGCACAGGGATAGGAAGGGATTTGTTTGTGCATAGAGACTGTGTGTGACTTGGCAGAGGCTGGGCCACTGAAGTCCCACCTGACAAGGTTAACAGCCCACAGGGGGTGTTGGAGTAGAGAAAGATAGATTGAGTGCAGGTTCACATGGAACCGACAGGACATGCTCACAAGAAATGAGTGCGTCCCATCACAGTGAGTTGTCATGATATGTCATGTTCCAGGAATGATTTGTTTAAGTCTATTCACTGTATTAGAAACATGATCATACATGCTGTCCCCTATGGGAATTTTGGCATTGAAACTTGGCTAGTGCTTAGGAGAAATGTACAATTACCCATTGTTAAGAGGTAATATCTTCCTATAGTATACAAAAATCACTTAATAAAACTCATTAGGATTAAAAATATGATAGAGAAGCTGTCAAACATTTGTAGAGTTCAGAGTGAAAAATTTGTGTTTCAGAAGTAGTAAACAAATTAAATATATATCCAGCAGCCCATTAACTGTCACCAATTCAGGAAAGCATCTTGATTCAGGAAAGCATCTTGATTCAGTGTACCACTTAAGCATGTTCTTAACTTTAAGCATGTGCCTGAGTCCCATTGATGTCAATGGGACTCAAATACACACTTAAAGTAAAGTATGACCATAGGTTCGGTCCTGACTAGGGACAGAGTAGAGCACATGCATAAGTTCTTTCCTGACACAAGGCCTTAAACAACTTTATGTTGGAGTAAAATGTTATTAACCTGAGTAAAATAGTTTACATCTTTTACTTCTGATTCTAATGAAGGGAGAGAGTGTGTGTGTGTGTGTGTATCGCTAATGTATATTTAGTTTAGTTTCATGTGACACCAGTACACTAGTTTAACCTACATGTCAGCATGATTATCCTTTAGTAGTTACAATTCATTATGTCCTGTGGACCAAATTCTGCTTTCAGCTATACCCTCTATCATTTATGGGGTTTGGATCTGTGCATGTTACTAGCTTTTAAGAATTCTAATTCAGATAATCTCTGTAATATGTTGTAGAACACATTATATATAAAATATTATTAATTTGCAAAAACAACAGATATGAGATACATAGATGCTTCAAGGAAACTCTAAGGGAAAAGTGGAGAAGAGTTTAATACTCAGAAAGGGAATATGATAACAATTGTACACCTCTACCTCGATATAACGCTGTCCTCGGGAGCCAAAAAATCTTACCGCGTTATAGGTGAAACTGCGTTATATTGAACTTGCTTTGATCCACCGTCGTGCACAGCCCCGCCCCCCCCGGAACACTGCTTTACCGTGTTATATCCGAATTCGTGTTATATCGGATCGTGTTATATCGAGGTAGCGATGTATTTGAAATGTACATTTGAAATAGGTTTGCGGGCATGTAACTTAAAGCAAAACTTGATTTTTGGATGTTTAAAATCTAATACCCAAAATAATTTTATAGTTTGTTTGTTACAAATCTTCCTTTATGAGTATTAAACTCTTCCCTATTTTTTGTGTCTAAAAATATGAAGGTTAATGTTTGTAAAATGCTTTGAGACCCTCAGCTAAAGGTGACAAGTACCATGGAGAAATTATTATTTTTCCCTCTCATGAAAATTTTAAATTGAAAATTAGATATTTGCACTGGCTATATTATCAGTGTGCACAGCTGTTTACGTAGGTTTAAACAAGTTATGGGACTTGAGTATATGCAAAAAACTATAACAATAATTGAATTTTTTGGTTGCTTTATTAGTATACTAGCAAAGGGTTTCACTTTAATTAATATTGTTTGAACTGCCAATAAAACTCAGATTGTTTGTCAAGTGTCTCTCGCATTGAAATTTTGTGATTAAAAAAATCAAAGCCACATTGATTCTGTTTATTGATTTAATAATATGTTGCCCTTACAGTATCTTAATTTTTTTTTCTCCACTTATTTTCTTTATACTGTTCTGTGGCTACATTTAAGTATTTTAATATTTCCCACCTAGACAAGGTCACCATTGATCACCTAGAAGTCGTATAAACTAAGAATCAGTTATCAATAATGCTAAACAGGAAAACAATGGAAAGAACATTCAAAACTGAACTTTTAAATGTCCTATCCATCCATTTAGGTTTGTATCCATATTCCTTAGTGAAGGAACAGAAGTTCGACACCATGTTGAGTCAAGCACAAGGGTTTATTACGCACAGCGATGGCGGAGTGTCACTTTGCTTATTAGGCTCAGTGAGACACTGCTAAACAATTGATTACAATAGATTATATAGGGTGCCAATGGGCGGAGAGAAGCGACGGGGTGGGAGTTCTCGAGCCCCTGCATAGGTTCTAACAGCAAGACAAGATTAGCATAATAAGCCAATAGTCTAAAAGATTACATAATAGCTCCGCCCATAGCTCAGGTCAACATGTTTGCTAATACACAGGTGTTATTCCTCAGAATTCTCCTCTTGCAATGTGTAAGTTAAATCCTGATTTCAGGTCCATAGCGATGATAGCAACTCTTTCCAGACAGGTTGGTCCACAGGTACATTTCTGGAGGGTTTAAAGCAAAAAGAACAGTAAACAGTACACAACCATACACAACTGTGTGTGATTCACCTTTGCATTTCTGCAAACTAGGATTGGCATCTGTGAGGGAGGATACATCTGTGAAAGGGAGGATACTATAACTCACGCTATCATGTTAGGCCTCTCCCTGAACTCTGGTTGGCATTTGGGGAGTATGTACCATTACCTTCTTCCTGAACCAGGGAGCAGACTTTAAGGCTCTTCTCAGTGAGTTGTGTGCCTGTACCTCCTGATAGGCCCCCCAATTACTGCTCTCCATCTGCGATTATGCTGACTCAGCTTATCTCATGTATAGCTGAAACAAACAAGGTTGTCTCCTGTTTATCCCAGCTTTCTTTTAGCCATGGTCAGGCTTGACAAAGCCCTGGCTGGGATGATTTAGTTGGTGTTGGTCCTGCTTTGAGCAGGGGGTTGGACTAGATGACCTCCTGAGGTCCCTTCCAACCCTGATATTCTATGATTCTATGTATTGACCATTGTTAACTAGGCCTCATGCCTCAGACCAAGCCATGGAATTTAGGCCTATGTGGAAGGTTCTTACAAAGACTGTGGTCAAGATCTTACATACGTATTATTGGGATTTTGGCCCTTCACTTAGCATATCATCCATCTGTAGAGGAATATCAAGTCATTAATGCAACAATGAGTTAGAGCAGTCACAGGCGCCCGCCTCTATTTTTCTAATGAGCAGTGGTGCGCAAACTAGGAGGCACACTCCTCTTGCGGGGCACAAGAGGTTCTTTGGGGAGGCACAAAGGAACTGGGATCCTGCAGGACTCGCTGCCATAATAGCAGGACTTGGATAAAAAATAGAGTGGGTATTGCAGGGTGGTACGGGAGCAGGATTAAAAAAAGATAGTCCTCCCGTGCCACAAACAACATGAATGTCCCGATCAGCAGCCGCACCTCTCCCATCACCCAGCTATGAAGGCAGCACTGCTGCCAGCAGAAGCAGCATTGCCACCCTTACTTCTGCTGGCCTTCAGAACAGGCGATGGGGGAGTGTGGGGACAAATTCTGTGAATAGTAAGGGTGGCACAACTCCAAAAGTTTGCACACTCACTTAGGAGTTCTTTTACAGCCTAATGCTGTAATAGCTCCCGATAAGGAAGTTTTTCACTATATCTAACCTTCCTTGATTCCATCCAATTACTCCAAATTACACCTAAATAATTCTCTTTTATCTTTTGGGCCAAATTCTTCCTTGGAAATTATTCTGGACATTCCCACTAACTTTGGTGGGAATTGCATTTGTATGTCCAAGAAAATAATTTAAATTGTGTTTGAATTTGGTTTTTTGTATGCTTCAGATATTTGTAGACTGCTAGCAAGTCTCCCCTCATTTTCTTGTAGCCTTTCTATCTACGTTAGCTGTTTTAATTTTTCCTTATAAGTCAATCCGTCACAGTCTCTGAACCTGTTGCATAGAAAAATATTGATGATTTTTATTTCAGGAAAAGAAGAAAGAATGGAGCTTCAAAAATATGTTTGGATTCTTTCTCAAAAAGCCTGGAGAAGGTACGTTATGCAGTTATTGATGGATTAGAAAGAACTCCTGCGCAAGACAAATTTACAATAGAAAACTAATACAATCATCCTAATTTTGTGTTAGATGTAGCAGACTTTCATCTTCCTGCATAAACACTCCCAGTAAATCTCTGATTGTAGGTTTCATACACTGAATGATGTAGATTAGTAATCTCTTGAATCAGCAGATTTGAAATTTGAGCTGCAAGCCAGCATGTATAAGTGTATTGAACTGGCTGGTGAGGGTCTGAGTGAAAACAGGACTTAGCAACAGTTTTCTCCCTGCTGCTAAATTATGAATTTGCTCTTTGTCAGATTGTTAGCCAACTTTATTTCAAAGTTATTTTTATGCTGTCTCATATAGCTAATAGGTTGGCTAGTGCCCAGACTCTGGCTGCCCTCCTTGGCATGGCAGCAGCAGCACAGAAGTAAGGGTGGCAATGGGGAGTTAAGTTTGCTGTGAAAAGTGACATTGACAAATATCAGTTTTCACATTGCCTCCCTTACTTCTGTGTTGCTGCTGACAGCGGCGCTGCCTTCAGAGCTGGGTGCCTGGCCAGCAGCCGCTGCTCTCTTCTCTGCCTTCAAAGCTGGGTGCCTGGCCAGCAACCGCTGCTCTCTTCTCTGCCTTCAGAGCTGGGTTGCTGTATGTGTACTTGGTGTGTCTGTGTGTAAATGACTGCAGACACAAAGAAAGGGGGCCCAATCAAATAGTTTGAGAACCACTGCTATAGAGGGCTCATGGAATAATTCCACGTTGAAGCTATAGCCTGAACCCTAACTCTTGCCAGTTCTCTTGGGAATGCGTGCCACTGGAGCACAGGTGAATGGAAAAGAGCATGGATGGTATGACACAAGCCATCACCACGGAAAATAATTCATGCCCTGATCTGATGATGGAGGAAAGTTTTACAGTGAGGGGAAAGGGCAAAGCCACCGGTGTAGTGATGCTGGTGGTTGTAGTCACACATCTGAATGTAGGTGGCTCACAACACCAATTATAAATGCTTCATGGAATATTAGGACTTTATGCAACAACCCTACCACCAGCCGACCTGAGAGAGGCACAGCAGTTGTAAGGAAACTGGCGAGGTATAGGATTGACAGTGCTGCACATGGTGAAACCAGACTCTCTGACAAAGGGCAACTCGCAGAGATCAGTGCAGGGTACATATTCTTCTCGTGAGGTCACCATCCTCAGAGCCACAACAATTGGGTGTTGGCTTTGCCATTAGCAACTCCAGTGCTTCCAAGTTCGAAAGTCTATCTAATGGCATAAGTGATAGTCTTATGGCTCTGTGGTTGGCATTGAAACATAAGTGGTATGTTACTATCATTAGCGCTTGTACTCCTATAATGACAAATGCCGACAATGAGAAAGAAAAGTTCTATAGTGATTTAGACAAACTTATTGTGTCTACATCAGTATCAAATTGATTATCATGGAGGACTTTAATACAAGGGTTGGCAGTAACATGGAAATCTGGCAGCCTGCCATTGGACAGTATGGCACTGGAAAAGAGAATAGCAATGGAACTCTGCTACTTAGTGACTGTTAAGTGGCAATTAGTGATCACAAATACGTTTTTCTACCGACCAGACAAAAAACAAAAACAAAAAGAGATCATGAATGCACTCAAGACCCAAACAATGGGATCTTATTGACTACCATCCATCCGTAAGATCTACAGGATGTACAAATCATTGCAGCCATGCGTAGGGCAGACTGCTGGACAGACCATTACCTGATCTGCTCCAAACTATTACTAGTAAGTCGACCAGTGTGTCATAAGTCATCTAAGCCAATCAGACTACTTAACATAAAGCGATTACAAGATGAAGCTACACAAGTGGAGCTCTGTAATAATATTACTGCAGCTTTGTCTGACTGTGCTGGCTTGGCTACTACTGCTAATGTAAACAGTGGGTGGGCTACTTTTCATGACATGGTACATCAAGCTGCTCTTGACAATTTGGGTATAGCAAAATGACATCATCGATTAGTTTGACAAGAGTGGTCCAGAAATTCAACAGCTACTCACTAAAAAACATGAGCTGCATCCTCAAATTGTTGCATCCCATGTCCCTGTAGGCAGTTATAATATACAAGAATCTGTGTCATGAGTAGGGATCCTAATTTTCCATGTTAAAAAAACAAAGTTCTCCAATTAAAAAAAAAAGAAAAGAATCTTCATTTTTTTGTGATTAAAATGAAACACTGAACTTTAGTTTCCCTAGCTACAATATATAAGGTATCAGTTAAACACAATATTTTATTGATATATTTACAATTTTTAAGCAAGTTTGAAGCCTACTAGTGCCATCAATCATTATAATAAAATTAATAGAATTGCAATGTATATTTGTCTGCATTCAAACATAATCTACAGCCTTGCTGTATATGGTATAGAACAGCACATTAACATCAATGTGAAATTTGTCCTTGCCAAACTCAGTCTTTAGGGGTGATTTTTAAAGTTTTCAGCATCTTTTCATAACTTTAATTACTCATGTCTGGAGGCTGAAGTGAAATTTGAGATGCATTAAATTCCTATATGCTATGGAATAACCTTTATACACTGGAAGCAGTTTATTGGCGTATGTTTAGCCATGTAAATTTAAATCACATTAAAAAATCAGCCACAAGAGGGGGAGGTTGCTCACACTGAATAAGTAACACTGGTACTTTCAGTAAAATTTAATTAATAGATGTTTTTATTTTTTCACAAAATGTAAAAATTAAAGATTCTATAAAAATGCAAATTCCACATTTTTCTGTGAGAAATGGATTTCTAGGATCCCTGCTCATGAGATCCAATCTAAGCTTAGAGACATACAGAATCAATGGTGGAATGCCAAGACATATGAAATCCAGGGCTATGCCGACCCTCTTGAGAACAAAGACTTTGTGCTGTTTTGAAGACATATATGTTCCTACACATACCACTACAATGCCTTTGAAGAGTGTGGACAGCCTAACACTTAAGCAAGTTCTTAAATAAACTTCTGAATCAGGACTTGAGTTAGCTGTTTCATGCAGCCTTTCATGTCATATCACAGTCATATCTGATTTATAATACTGTGTGTATATCCTTCATAATTTCATAACATAACAGTAGGACACTGTGCCTATGCTTTCTTTTTGCAAAGTTATATTGTAAAAGTATTACAACATTTTGACCTTTTATTACATGAACACACCTCACTGGAAGACACATCTGGAAATAGTTTGTTATTAACTGTATTGTATTTTAATTATATGAATTATAAATTACATATTTTGGGTATTTTTAGATGCACATTTTTAAAGAAGTAGTTACATGTTCACCTGGCTGGTGTACATCAGGTGCATGCAGAGTTGTGCCTTTAAAAATCTGTTCTGTAACTGCTTCGTGTTAGAGAAATTTGCAGAGACATAGGGTCATATATTATTTTATATTCAAAATAACAATTTGTTAACATTTGATGACTGTGGTTGTGGTGCAAAGATTTATTTCCTTGTCAAGGCAGTGGACTCAGGCTTTTACTTACAGCAGGAGGGCTGCTTTAATGCTTGTCCCAGATAGTTATTTCATTCATCTAATTCATTCTGAACTGTCTTCTTCTTTTTTTCTTCCAATAGTGTGATCTTTACTACTACTACCGTATTCTAGCCATTAGCTATTCAGTGTGAGATAGACCTTCACTGTTTCACTTTTTCATGAGAATAATTATTTTTCCTACTGTCAAGGCTATTATGAGCCATTTTGTCAATGGTGAGGGTGTATTAATTTGGAAGGACAAGGAATAGTAATAATATCTTGATCATGGGACATTTATTTCTAAGGCTGTGGAGAGGTTATTAAATATTTCTGGCCAAAAAAGTCAGTTCAGAATATGAAAATCTTATGTGTGCAATACTAGCTCTTTGCTGATGTTCAGAGAATTGTAATCCTTCGCAGACATTTCTTCATCCAATCATTCTGATTTTGAGGGTGACTTCGACAGTCTTAGTTTGTATTAGGGGATGTTTGCATGGATTCATAGACCAGTTTGGGAAGAACAATGTTTACCACACTGACCACAGAGCCATTGCCTGGTTGTGTTGACAACTGCATGTTGTTTCTGTACCTGGTGCTGTGCTTCCAACTGTGCAATATCTTCTCAGAGTTGTGGACACCCATCCTTACAGCATGGTGCCATGTTATGTGGTCAGCTGCCAGTTGCTCGAAGGGTTGGGGGTTCTGGGGGGGCAGGAAGTGGGAGGGGCAGGGGCGGGGCTAGGGCGGGGCTCCTCCCGTCCTCTTTTTTGCTTGCTGAAATATGGTAACCCTAGACAAAAAGACCCTTGTAGCCCAGAGCCCCTACACTGGCCCCTCTGGAGGGGAAGCCCCAACTGCTCTTTTTTTAACTACAAAGCAGGAAGACAGAAAAAACATAGGCCGGGGAAGGGCTGCCAATGAAGAGTGAGAGGAAGAAATAAGATAATCCAATCACCTTCTGCACTCAACTGGACATGTGGATGTCTCACTGAAATCAATAGGAGCTCTATGTACATATCTGGGTACAGAATTGAGTCCATCATGTCTAGTGAACATTGACACATGGTTATTTAACATGGAAGTTGTTTTCACTTTCTCTTCCTGGAGCTACAAATGTTATTTCTTGAAAGGGTACTAGTTACTTTAATGAAACCACAAATTAGTATTTATATAGTGTTTTACATAGTTTAGGAAGACTATAGCTTATTGCAGTCAAAATCTGTATTATTTTAAAGGAAAATAAAGAATCTGATTATAAAATGTTTTATAACATTTATTTATTTTTTAGACAAAACGGGAGAATCCGAACAAAACCAGCCTGCGGAGGAACCCCTTCCAGAACAAATTAATGAAAAAAAAGGAACATAAAGAGATGATTTCAAATGTCATGTCATGTTGTGCTATAGAGGTACGAAAGATGTTAATACTTAATTTTCCCCTTACATTCTTCCTTTCTGATTTGCAAAATGAGCTGGATTGAAATGATTGACTTTAAGATTTTTTTAAAAACAATAGAAACTAAAGATTAAACATCCCTGATATTGAAAATGTCTCATTAATGTGCTGGAATATAAGGCCCATGCCTGCACTATAAACGTACACTGGTATAACTAAGTCGCTGAAGGGTGTGAAAAATCCAACCCCCAAGTGACGCAGTTATACTGACCTTACCCCACTCTCAGGAGATGGATTAACTATGCCTATGGGAGAAGCTGTCCCATCAGCATAGTAGCATCTTCACTGAAGCACTACAGCGGCACAGCTGCACTGCTGCAGCGTTTTAAGTGTAGACCTGCCCTAAGACTCTGGCATTTGTCCAAGGATCAAATGAAAATGTTCCTTTATTCCTAAATTGATTTGGGACCCAAATTTTTTGAATGCAGTTTTTTAATTTCACAGTAAATTTATAGATTTTGAAGCCAAAAGAGACCATGATAGTCTAGTCTGACCACCTGCATAACATCATAGAACGTCACCCCACCCATAACTTGTGGCTGAGCAAGTACATACCTTTTAGAAAGCCATCCAGTCTCGATGTAAAGATTCCAAGTGGGGGAAATGTTACTGAATTCCTTAGTAAGATGTTCCACTACTTAATTATCCTCCCTGTTAAAAATATCTTCTTTCCAGTTTGAACTTTTTTGACTAAATGAAGGAAATATATTTTGCCTAATAAATATAATACTTTACTTTGTACCATAAATGTAATAACTATGTGATATAAAATCATGGTGTTTGATCCATATTATTATTGCTGAAATTACTGCTTCAGGGCATGGATTTCCCCTACCCTTTTCTTGAGGATACCATCATATCTGGTAGCATCTATTGATTCAGCGTGTCTAGTATCCTGTTTGCAATGCTGTTCCTGAGGATGGGAAGGTGAAACAGCCATAACTGTGCTACAATCATCTCACAGTAGCTGCTGGACACTGGGCTGATCCTCAGGGCTGGCCAAGTTCTCCTGGACACAGAACCTGAATGGGAGCCTGAGGGTGGCTTTATGCTGTCTGTGGGTTTTCAGGAGGAGTTTAAGGTACAGGTTTTAATCTATAGAGCCCTAAATGGCTTAGCGCATATTGACCAAAGAAACCACCATCCCAGCATGCCATGCATTTGTGTGGTAAATCAGTAAAGGTGCTTGAGCTGATGCAAGAGGCCTCAGGGCTTAGGAATCTCCCTTGGTTTATAGTAGCACAGAGGTAGGGTATGCTGCAAAGCTAGTCTTTGATCTTTTTTGAAAAAAGCCGGAGGAGAATTGTGTGAGTGGTGAATTATTGGAGAGGGATGGTGATTTGAAGTTTTAAGTTGTCTAGCTTGCTGGTTATGGGATATACTGAATAGGACTGCTGCTATTTAAGGATACTGAAGTGTTATTTTAGAGGTGGGGTCTCTAATTTATGGGAAGGACTCCTAGAGTATATGACAGCTCAAGTGCCTCTGCTGAAATCCACTATGATAGTGTGGGGTGGGTTTTTCAGGTAGGTACATCCTAAACCATTAGCTTAAATTCCATGGGAAAAACCACAGGCAGCATAAAGCCACCTTTTTAGTTTGTGTATAAATGCAAATACATTAATAAATAACTCTTAAAAGTGAAACTCGTAAGCAGATGTGGGGGGAGGAGAGAAGGGAATGGAGATAAGCAAACCTGATTTAAACATTAAGTAGTTAGTCCTGATTGAGTGATCATAATAGTGCATCTCTATATAACTAGTAAAGCTCGCTACAGTGCTTGCAAATTCATATGGCCAGTGAGGGAGACAGTGTTGTCTAGTGATAACAGTATTGGACTGGGAGTCTAGGGACATAGAGTTCTACTACTGATTCAGCCACGGACTTGTTATGTGAACCTGGGTACGTGTGCCTCACTTGTGTGTAAAAAGACAGTAATAATGATACCTACTTTTGTATATTATTTTTAAATCCTTGAATGAAGGAGCTTATATAGGTGCCAATGAGTTTTATTTATCTGTCAATGAACTCTATCTCAGATCAGGATTGAGCTTTGAATGTCCAACTGTTTTAGATTGGGATTTTAGTAGGGTTTAGATTGGGATTTTAGTAGGTAAAGTGGCGAACTCTTCAGTGATAGTTTTTGTTTGCACACTTTCATATACATTTTGTTAGTCTCCTAACCTGCAATTTATAGTGTGATGCACTGTTCCAGAGCCCCACTGACTTCAGTGGGGCTCTGTGTATATGTAGCCATTTGCTTGTCTACTGTCACCTATAGGACCAGAGTCTTAGGCCCCAATCCTGCAAAGACTTTTGTGCCTGTTTAATTTTATGCACTGTGAAGAGTCCAACTGAAGTCAATGGGACTGTTCACAATGCATAAAGTTAAGCACGTTAGCAAGATTGAGGCTTTAGATTGTAAATTGTTGTTTGTAGGGATTGTGTCATTCTATGTGTCTATACAACATGTATCATATTTTGGGGGACTTCAGTAATAACAACAAACAACAGTCATCTATGTTTTGACATTATCTTTTCATTTCTCTGTTTCAGGATTTTAATGTTGCAGGCCAGGATGTAGTTTGCAACTCATGAAATATCATGTTTACTACAGGGGACTATCTTCCACACCATCAGTTAAGACAGTTCCTCATAAAGAAACAAACAATAAATTCCTCCATCTTTCTTGCACAATTAGAAGTGTAAACCTTTAGTGAGTGGTTATGTGATCTTTACTCATTCATTGGGTATGTATACATGCTTCCCATTAAGCCTTGGCTAGTACATTTGAGAATGAAGGAGTTTAATTAGTGACTGCCAAGTACTGTAATCTTTACTATCCATGTTGTTGATGATTAATTCTTTTTGTAATTTTCTGATGAGTTATTTCTCTGTTTGTGCCTAATCAGCAGGCATACTGTGAAATATAATTGCACTTGCAAGAAAATTACTGTCTCATGAGATGAATACGTTTGATGATTAAATTAGGTAGAATAAAGTAATAACAGTCACATACTCAAGCAGAATGACATGCGGATTCTTTGCTGTGGTTTGATGACCTTTATAAAAACAGAATAGCATTTTAGAAATAATCCAATCTATTTCAAGTCAGTCCCAACATAACAAGGAAATGTAAAGAATCCTCTATCAGCTATATGCTTTTGGAAAATGAAGGAATTTCCCCTTAGTTAAATTAAAAATACCAGCCTTGATTTGAGGTCAACATGACATAAATCACTGAGGTAGCAAAAAATTCTCAAACCTGATAAGAAAACATATTTGCTGCTAAATTTAATTACTAAACTTGATCAGAAATGTGCTTACAGCTTAGCATTCATATCAGCAAGAGACAGACTTCTGTGCAAACAAAATGAAATATCTGTTGTTTCCTGCATATAAAATAAATCCTTTCCTACCCACATTTCCCCTAATGATAAGCACCAGTTTTTAGCCATATCTTTGCACAATGTAGTATACATGAATTCGGAACTGTTCTTCCATGAAATACAAATGTTTGATGTAGGGCCAGCACAATTCTGATTGAGAACTAACATGCAGGAGATGAAAGATTTGGAACAACGTAGGTAATATTACTCCTTGAGCTGTCTGTGACTAAGGCCCTGATTCAGGACAGTACTTCAGCAAATGCTCATGTGCTGTCGTGAACCATGCTTTCCTGAATCAGGGCCTATATGCTTGGTGTTTGGAGAACAGAGTGAGAGAGCATGTATTATGTATTCACACCCAGAAGGAAACACCAAATTTATGGCATCCTTGAATCTCAGATTTGTTTCTGGTGTGATGGGATGTACAAACTCTGCACTAGAATTGAAGGGGTTAAAGAGCAACTCCAGGCCCAGACGACCCCATCCAGCCACACCTCCAGAACATGTTCCAGCTGGAGGTGGAGCTAAACAGCTCAGAAAGAGGCTGACAAGGAAGGGAGAAGGAGCTTCCCTGAGAACTCCTGGGCAAGGGTGCTGCAAAAACCATCTCCTGGAGGAGAGGATCCTACCTGCTGAGCCCAGATGGACTGAAGGTTCAATCAGCACCTTGTTCTGTTACTGTTTTGGGACAAAATGCAGGACTTGGACAACAGCGTGAGTGGTAGGAAGTGGCCTGGGGACAGCCTTAAGGTGCTCCTGGGTACTGGACATTTAGTAACCTTTACAGGGCCCTGGGCTGGAGCCTGATTGAGTGTGAGGGTCCAGGCTCCCCTACCAACCCTCTCCCCAAGTCTCATTAAAAAGGGCCCAAAGCCCCTTACATTCTAGACTCTACCCTGGTGGGGAGGAGGGAAAGGATAAATGTCTTTTGAAACCCATAGCTGGGGTTGTATTCTTGGGGGGGAGTCAATAACCAAGCCTCTATCTTCCCAGGTACTCTGCCACACTGGGAAGAGATAGGATTGAGTGGATAACCCGACCAGAGGGTTGACTCCATTCCAAACAAAGACAAAGACAGACTGACACCAGATGTGAATATGATCCAGGGGGAAGACTAGGAATGTGGCGACTAAAGGTCCGACCCCCCTAGCTACTAGCCAGGGCTTCCAGTGAGCACCTGGCCATCACACTGGGATTCTAATGGAAGGAGAGAGTATCCGTGCAATACTGAGGGCTGTG
Organism: Chrysemys picta bellii; assembly: GCF_011386835.1. NCBI lineage: Eukaryota > Metazoa > Chordata > Testudines > Emydidae > Chrysemys > Chrysemys picta. The sequence goes on along the minus strand of NC_088793.1, from coordinate 37,542,875 downwards.
AACTGCCAGTTTATGTCCAAAGGGCAGTTCAAACTCCAGAGTGAAAACCCTACGATGGCTAGGCTGCTGGTGTGCTGAGACTACTGCCCATCATGCTGACCCAATATTGTCATCTTGTTCCCTGTCAGTCTGTTTGTATCCATATATTGTAAGCTCTTTGGACTGTCTTTCTCTTCTGTGTCTGTACAACTGCTAGCATAATGGGGTTGTGGTCCATGACTGGGGCTCCTTGGCATTACGATAATACGCATAATACATAATAGTAGAGTAGTGCTTGCACTAATTAATTCTCTTCCCAAGAAGTAAGACAGGAAATGAAAAAGAGGTCTTTGTAGGGTATTGGTTTGGTTTGGCAACCTTTGATGCAGGAATTATGGTGGTAAGAGCTGTTGCTTTGAATTAGATATCCATGGCTGCATACATGTATCATTCATATGAGGAAGAACAGAAGCTAATCCACCCCCCATTCTGTGGAGAATCATTTTGGTGAAAAGGCTGAGGTCAGTGTACAGAGTTAAAGGAAATCAAGGCCCACTTTGTTCACTGTATTCCACAAACTCTTCTACTATAGAGAGGCTAAGGTGAAAGTGCTAGCCCTAAGGGACCTTACGCTAGTGGAGGCTCACCATAGCGGAACAGAATTCCACCTCAACATCCTCCCTCCCTCAGCACCCTCTACACTGCAATCAGGAGAGCTGGGGGCAGGAAATGTTTCTGCCAGCATTCCTCCAGTGAAGAGTTCGCCTCCTTTATGGAAATTCTTTGCTGGTGAGTTATGGTTAGAATCTGGTTCCTTTGTGTAGCTCAGGTGATGGGAAAGGGCTGGAGTGTAATGCAAAATCTAGCCTTCCACTCACCCACATGCCAAACCAAACTGTGCTCATTACATTGATTTTTGTTCATCCTGTCAGATAGCTCTTGTGTGTTTGTTTCAACAGTGTGTTTATGGGAATTTTTGCTTGCTGTGTTGTCAGGAACTTACTGGATGGTTGTAAGGGGGACCCTGACAATTGGAATGGAGGGATTTGGGTGTGGGCTCAACTACCAGTACTACAGAGGTCCTAAAAGCTAGGAAAATTCTTGGACATTGTGCTTCCAACATAAGGGGCCAAGAGTCGGAGTCATTTGATGCTGTCTTTACAGAAGAGTTATTACAGGTAAGCAATTTTCTTTTCTAATAAGCTGAAATGTAATTTGAATGTAGAAAAACAGTACTAACTTTGGGATACACAATGCAGCATAAAGTACAGCTGTTGGTCTAATTAAGTTTGTTTCCCATTATAGCATAATAAAAATAGCTCTGAAACGACAAGCTAGTGCAACTCTGAACTGCATAGCCTCCTTAAGCAGCTGTCAGACCTTGCATCTTTGGCATGAAGTATAGGACAGTTCCCATTCTAACTTGTGAAATTTGTATTTCTGTAGCTTTTACCAGGTTTAACCTTCATAAACTCAGATGGCTTAAGAAAATGGAATAGAGGGTAATATCTCATGTTCTAGACAAATTTCTTTAAATCACAAGATCACCTCGTGCCTCAGCAAATTAAAAAAACTCAAATTACAAGAACAAATTAACTTAAGGAAAAGAAAGGTACAGATGACATAACTACAGAGCACTGAACAGGAAAGCATTGTTGTGTAGCTTCTGGATGCCAAGTATATGTTTAACACAAGATCTTGCATGGAAAAGCTGAACCTGCAGTTTTTTGGTAAGGATCCGTTTATCGGGAGGGTGAGAGAAACTGGGTACGCTATTGACATATTGACTGAAGTAATGTAAACAATGAGATGTTGGTCTTAATGCTATCAAAGATGAGAAGAGCTCTCAAGTTGCAGGTAACAGAGAGATGAACAAGATATTTACTAATTATGCAGAGTTTATTTGACCCAGATGTGAGATCTTTTTTTTTTTTAAAAGAGCAATCTCACTTGATACTGGTAGCTAGTGTTTGATATGGTTGAATAAGGCCAAGATACCAGCATGGAGGATATTATATTTTGGGTATGTTTAATGTGATTTAAACATTTTACACATGTACCCAGCCACGTTAGAAACAGAACACATTAGCTATAAATAAAAACCTCATGAAAACCAGATTTACTTAACATTTAAAATGAGTGTAAAAAGATACGATTAGGGCTAGCACGGTCACCTTCCCAGAGTTCCCATAAAGTGTCAAACATCCTTGAAAAACAGGTTTAACCTAGTGCCACTGCTGGCACTGCTAGATTTGTCAAGAGATGTTGGAGTGGGGCTCAGGATCCCCAAACTCTTCTGCAGAGGCCATTGTCAGAAGCTAGCATGGCAGAAAGGAAGGCAGTACATGCCATGCCTTGTTTCAGAGTACAGCAATGGCTGCATGGTCCTCTCCCTGACAATGCTACTGTGCATCTCTGTGAAACATCAAGGCAGTTGAATTCCTCTGGAACGATGTCAAGGAGAAAGTGCATGAGAATTGGAGATAACTTGTTCTTAGCTGAAAGGAATCCAGCTGGGTCCAGCATTCCAACAGAAGCCTGAGAAAGACAACCCAATATCTATCTTAACGCTGTCCATTTTTCAGATATTGGATGCTAATCCTAGATTCAGAGCCAAGGGTATGTCATTTGACAAAACATGAAAGACAGGCTAGGACCAGTGGTGTGCAGAGTGAAGGGGTGAAGAGATAGAATTACTCCTTTTTGAGAAATGGGCCAGAGGCTCAGCTGGTGTAAATTGGTGCAGCACCAAATAAGTCAATGCAACTAGGCCAATTTACACCAGCTGAGGATCTGGCCGCATAACTCTGCATTTCCAATGTTCAGGCCTTTACTCGTTTTAGGGCGATCTTAACTTAGAGTGTTTTTGGATTTCAAATGTTTTATTTTTAAAGAAGTTATAACTCTAATTAGAGATAGGTCCAAGCCAGGCCATTTGATCTGAGCATCACTGAACTTTTGTAGGGGAGGGGTGCTAGATCACAGATTCAAACTATAATGGATGGTTCCATTCTCTACGACTGGCTAAACCAAAACTCTGGAACCAAACACTCCTGCCATTTGGGAGTTTTCAAACTCTGGATCTGAATTTCGTAGCTCTGGCTCATCTATTGATCTGAAAGGTTTGGATTATTTTCCTTATATTATTGATACAAGTTTAGTGTTAATCCCAGTTTAGCAAAATCTTTTGTCTAGGGCTGAGACCCTTGAGTCCTGATTCCCAGTCCTGTTAAATAATCAGTAGATCACAACAAAGATAGACTTTGTTTTCTTTCCTGATTCATATGAATTACATCTGTTCCTTGCCATTATAGCCAGGGCCGGTGCAAGGATATTTTGCACCCTAGGCGAAACTTCCACCTTGCGCCCCCCGCCACAAAATAAATCACATACATTATACACAATACACTGTCACAGAATAACATGTTATAATTTAGAATTTATGTTTCCGCACTTTAAGTTTAGCAAATTTAGAAACAAGTTCCTCCAAGTCAATGCTGTGAGCAATGTCATGTTCTATTGACAAGATAGATAGCCCAACAAGTCTTTATTGCAACATAGATGTTCGCATGTATGTTTTTATCAACTTGAGCTTCGAGAAGCTTCGCTCACCACTGGCCACAGAAACTGGGAGAGTCAAGAGGATGTGAAGAGCAATAACTGTGTTAGGGACACTATCTGTCAGCTTATTTTCCCATATGAAGTTCAATACATCTTGCGGTGATCAACTCCTTTGGACTCATCTTGCAATAGCGTGCAATTCGCTGCACAAGTCAAAGGCATCAATATCTTTGGATTCACCATGTTGCAAAGCTTGCTCCAGATTCAAACAATGTTCCATAATTTGCTTTGGTGTTTTATTTTGCAAACTGTGAACATCATATATGAAGCCAAATACTGAACTAATTTGCTGCATCAATGTGAATCTTTCTTCAACTGAATGTATTGCTGTGTCATTGACTGCAAAGTAAAAGTTCATTTTGAATTTTTCTTTCGGATTATAAATAGGTTTGTCATCTGCTTCATATGTGAACTGCTTCCTCTTCTTTCTAATATGGATTGGATCTGGTTCAAAAAGTGTCGGTACATCAAACTCCTCCGCAAGTTCACCTGCATCTACCAATGTTTTCTCAAAGGCTGCGTCACTTCTGCAGCCCACAAGAAACTTCTTCGTTTCTCCAAGTTGATTAATGGCATCACATATGTCGAATTCTTTTGCCTGATGTTGTTTGCTAGTCATGTTGATCTCAAACAATATGTCATACCACAAAACAAGAGAAACAAAAAACTAGAAATGGCTTTTGTAAGAGCCTTTGCATCAACTCGTGACATATTGCCAGATGATCGTGTTAGAGTAGTGTCTTCATAGATGTCTATCAGAGCATCATAGATGTCACTAAGCTGATAGCGAAGAGGTTTCAAGGCATCGATTTGACTTTCCCATCTTGTTTCACTCAATGGTTTAACTGTGAGATTAGATACGTGGCGTGTTAGAACTTCCCAGCGATGTGTAGAAGCTAATACACACACATACGTTGAACTAAATCAAAGAAGGCGGTTGCCTCCAAGCAACACTTTGCAGCATCATTAACAACCAAATTCAATGAACGTGCACTGCAAGGAATGAAAAAGGCTCGTGGATTAATATCCAAATTCTTCGCTGGACACCATTTTCTTTCCCTTTCATATTGCTCCCATTGTCGTAGCCTCGACCACACAAGTTTTCTATAGGCAATGACATCTCTTCTAACTGGTGAAGAATAGTTTCTGTCATACCAGCTCCAGTTGTCTCCATAAGCGACACAAATCCCAAGAAGTGTTCCTTTATGCATACTGATTCAGTCTCATTCTCCGTCTCTGAAGTAGGCCTATCCACAAATTGAATGATCATGGTCATTTGTTCAACGTGACCTGCATCTGGTGTACAATCTAGAATGATCGAAAAGTATTTTGCAGCACGAGCAGATGCTAGGATTTTTTGTTTGATGGCATTGGATAGAAGCTGAATAAGCTCATTCTGTATGTCTTTCCCTAAGTATTGTACATGCATCTCCTGGTCCTTAATCCTGCGAAGATGCTCATCCATAAGCGGGTCAAACAAAGCTAGATATTCAACAAATTTGAGGAAGTTCCCATTTTTTCATGTGTTCCCCGAAAGGCCAGGTTTTGCATACCAAGAATTCTGACCAAAGCAATCAGACGTTTTAGTATTTGCTGCCAATACTTTTCTTCTTGCTTAATCAAGCACAAATGTTCTTCATCAATTGTTCTCTTGTATTTCAATCACAGTTCAAGTTCCTTCCATGTTTGAACATTCGTCCAAATGTTCACTGCTTTTCTCGTGCCATGAAAGAATTGCAGACATGTTTTTCCAATCCCTTGAGCCTTTTTCAGAAAGAGATGATGTGCCAATAGTACTACTGCCAAACAACTTGCAGCAGAAGCAAAAGACAGAATCACTTGTTGTGGAATACTGCAGCCACTGATGGTGCATTTCTTCTCCATTAACAAGTCTACGTTTGTAATGAATTGTCGAGAATTTTCTTTGCTTACTATCTTTGGGAAAATCGAACTGCTGAACTTGTTCCGGCCCATGTTCCACCAGAATTTGTCAGACTTGATCATCGCATTTGGCCCAAGTAGCAGGATCACTAAAGCTCAAATTCAAACGAGTGACATTTTAGCTTTCACGGTCTTCCAAGTTTTGATCTTCGCGTGTCTCATTTGATTCATCTTCAATATTCAGATTATGTTCTTCAAACTCTTCTTCAACTTGTGAAACGCTCATCCCCACCTCCATCTCTGCTTGATCCTTTGGCATTGAACTACCTTCATCTCTGGCCAGTGGATGGAGATATTTCAGAAACGAACTTTCTTTCTTTCTTTCTTCTTTTTGCTTATCAGCCTTCTGCTTACGAAATTGTGCCCCAGACAATTTTTTTTTATCTGCCATGAGGCTGCATCAACTGAAAACGAAAAAAAATGAAATTTTATTCCTATCAGTTCTTTTTCTTGTTCACTATTAAAAGTAAAGGATAGAGAATACATGTCACTTACTATAAGGCACTATTTGAATTTCATCAACTGTTTGACATAAATATTAATTAAGAGATCAAGATGACTTTCCCTTAAAATTAAGCAATGTTGATTGTAATCAGATATACACCCTTTTTAGTCACGTATACTTACTTCCTTCATATCAAAATCTGACTGGGAATGCTGCAGAACCTATTCTGTCCAACCAGCCATGCACCTCCAAATGATTAAAAACATCAAATGGTACAAACTCAATTTGAATGAAAAGTTCCATTTTCTAACTAAATAGGTCACACACTCTCAAATGGTTGCCAAGTGCTCTCTGTGGTGGTATGCTCATCTGCTCTAAATGCCTACTAACTTCCCTGTGAGAATAATCTTTGACTTTGATCCAATGAAAGCAGGATGGAAAAGCCCCCCCCAGAAGACCTAAGACATGATGGCTGGATGACATAAACAGACACCTGTCCCTCACGGGCACTACCTCATAACATGCCAATTTTGTTCAGGACAGAACATCATAGAGGAATATTATGCATTCAGTGGTCTCTACTCTGGCCAAGCAACAGCATGACCACTAACCTAACCTAACCTAACGAGAGCATCCAACTTTTTTGACTGCTTCTTGGGCACTGGTGAGGGGTAGCGGTGCCAGACTGAGCCTGGTGACAGGAGTGCACTACAAGTCTACAAACCGAGGCGAGGTGCTGGGCCTAGAGTCCTGCTGAGACTTCAGTCCTGCGCCAAGTGGAGCACAGCCTCCATGAGGAGAGAACTCAAACAAATATCACGCTCCTTCTGCGTGATTCCCCAAAGCACTTCTTCAGGCAGCTGCTATGGGGGTCACTCACAGGCTTAGGCCTGCCTGTTGCAGGCATAACACAGCAGCAGGGCTTAAAACCCAGATACCGGGCATGACAGAGGCTGGGGCAGGGAGAGGGAGGCACTGGGGCAGCTCAGCTCTGCAGGCTGCCATCCTCTCCAGCCAATCATGCACAAGGAGAGCAGGAGCACGGACCAGCCACGGACCAAGGGGAGCAGGAGCACAGACGCCCGAGGTCGAGCTGTGGGGAAGCGCTTACCTTGCCCAACGCACGGGTGTTGGGGTCCTCTTTCTTCCTCCACCAGACTGCCGCCCAAGGCTCTTTTGTTCTCCGTGCCCCCTACTGGGGCTGACTGTGGAGGCTGAGGCAGGAGGCAGCTGCCCGTTTCCTTGCGCGAAGCCCTGCTGTTGCGCCCGTCGCCGGGCTCGTGCCACGTGAGTGCTAAGCGGAGCTGCAGAGCTCTGCCCAGCCGCCGGCACCCCCAACGGCAATGTCAATAATTGCATGGAGCGGCCGCTGCGCTGGGAGAGGGAGTCTGAGCCGCACATGTCAGCACGCCGCTGGCAGCCCAGCCCAGGAACGCTGTAAAAAAAAAAAAATTGGGGGCACCATTTTTTGGTGCCCCCAAATCTCGGTGCCCTAGACAACCACCTACTTTGCCTTAATGGTAGCACCGGCCCTGATTATAGCTACTATAGAACTTGGATCCTTTTTTTTAATACATGTAGTTTAAAGACAAACTGATTATAACAAAGATAACAATGGGAAGGGAGGAGCATCTTTTGATATAAAAATATTGAAGAATTTCCAAATATGAGTTTAAAGAATATTTTTTAATAATAAACATTAAGCTCCTACCAAGCAAGCTACAGGAGAACGCTCGTTCTTTCTGAGCTGTGATGTTAATAAGCTATTGTCACTCAAGGCGCATAAGTGGACATTGAGTTATGAGACACTGCTTTATTTGATAAATGACATTTCCAACTAGTATTTAAAAAATCAATTTCTACATAGTAGTTGTCATGTTTCACCTTATATTTGAACTGAAGTGCGTGGATGCTATGGTGAAACTCATGAGAATGCAGATTATCAATCATTTTAACCTTCTTCACAATTTTTTAAACTCCCAGTTTAGCAAATATTGAAGATAGTGGCAGATAAGACCGTAAGGATTAGGTGGAAAATGTGAAACACGTTAGCTGATCTTTACATATAAACTCTGTTGTTGCAAGCCCCACACACCTTTGAGCTGCAAAAGAAAGTCATAGATTCTTGTGGAAATAAGAAAAAAGTCTCTCTCTCTCTCTCTCACACTCACACTCACACTCACACACACACACCCCTCTTTTGGAATATCCTCTGTGGCAGTTGCTAATAAATTCTGGACTATAATAAGTAACATAAAACACTTTGAATGAAAACAACTGTAGATACAGGTTGATTTATTTATTTATTTTATAGTTGCTGTATCTATTTTTGAGCAGTGAGTGCATTTGGAGAAGAAGGGACCCAATCATCTGAATGCTCAGCTCCCAGTGGCTTTGTGGAGGTGCTCATCCTCTTACAGGACTGGAATCAAAGGGGAAATTTAGTTTAGGAAGGGAAGGAATTTTGCTTTGTCATCATTTAGACTGTAGATAGCCTTATTAATCTTTGAAGCCACGAGATATTTAAAATATACCGTAGTATTGCTTATGAAAGCCCAACAATTGTAAGATAGCGAAAATACATGTTCCTTTTACAAGTGGTAAATATATGGGCATAAGTAGGCCAAAGAGCTAGCTATGAATATGACAAGATACTTCTTGTTAATGAAAAAATAGGACTAAAACTATCCTTTGCTGAGCTATATCTGGACTCATTCTGAAAATTAAGCTTCAACTTTCATGTGAGTGTCACCTTAAATTGATCTCTAGGCTTTTCCAATCAATCTTCACACATTAGATTGCTAATTCTGAGTTATAACATCCATTTGACAGTCTACACTATGGATTAAGTGTGAAATCATGCAAATACAAGTCACAAATCACAAAAGAAGAGGTTAGCCTCTGGCATGCTTAGCTGACATCTCTTGAGAAATTTCTCAGAAACTGCTTATAGTATAGATCTTTGCCAAGATCGAAGTGCAAGATAGCAAATCCCTCTGGTCCAGCCTAACCCTTTCTACCTTAGTGCAATAATTGCCAGCAGGTCAGGAAAATTTGGTTTCTAGGGGAAATAATTTATTGAAACACCTTCAAGTGATTTCCAAAATGGAATTTGGAATTATGACTCTCTGGCTTATTAAAGTATTGATAGTTGTGATATTGACTTGCATCTAGGAAGTTTTACGTTATATTGCTAAATAACACTATAATATATAGAAGTAAAGGACAGACAAAACAGAAATTTGCTGTTTTGGTTGCAAAACAGCTTTGTTTGAACTATTGATTTCCCCCCAGAATGAAAACACAGCGGTCCAGATGCTCAGCTGCTGAAAATCAGTGCAGCTCCATTGTCTTCAGTGGAGCTATATGTCAGTATACCAGTTGAGTATGAGGTGTTTTAAATAAATAATACAAATACATCCTAAGTAAGCTTCCATTTTACATTGTGCTGTCAGCCTAAAGTATCCTGAAAGTCTTCACATACTGAGGGCGAATGCCTACCCTGTGGTGCACTAGTGCGCAAGGCTGGGCAAACGGGAAAAGGGAGCCCTTCCCACTGCACACACAGCCCGGCAGCTCCCTCCATAGTTCACAGGAATTGTGCTTGGTTAAAATGCTGGAGGATGCACCATGTCCCCAGGCTGTGCCTTGCCAAAACTGGCCTCAGGTGCAGGAATTCACTGGCAGATGGTTGGATATGCTCATCTCCCTTGCTCAGAGAAGCAGCAGAAGATTCCAGCCTGTGGATTCTTGTCTTCCACCCAGAACTGACCTTGGATTCACCTTTGAAAGAAGTGTTTGCTGCCCATCCTTGCACAAAAACTAATGGTAACTGATTCCTTTTCACCAGAGTCCTACTGCTATACACAGGGCTGGCCTAAGGATTTTAAGGAGGGTGGGAGAGATGATGCGTTGGAATACATATCAAACGTAGTAACTCATTTTTGTTACAAATGTGTGTCTTCCCAGCTTTCTGCTGCAGAAATGGAGCCCAGTTACTTTCCCCTTTCAGTCATAGGGATCAATTCATGTCAGTGTATATTTATTTATTATTATTATTTAGGGCTGTCTTCACTTACTTTAAAAAAAAATAACAAAGGGAGGGGACCACAGCTTCTGCTGTCACAAGTCTGAAGGCCAATGCTGAGCATCCCTGTGCCAGAAGATGTGCTGGGTATCATATATTAATTTCATTTACTGAACTGGCAATGTGTGGTGCTGCACATAAGGCACTGGACTGGGAGGCAGCAGACCTGGCTTCTATTACTGGCTCTCCTGCGGATTTGCTGCGTGACCCTGGGCAAGTCACTTCCCTTCTCTGTGCCTTCACTGAGGTCAAACTAGGTGATCTAGTGGCCCCTTCAGACCTTAAACTCTGTGAAAATGGACAAAGTAATATTCAAGCTTATACATATTTATGTATAAAATATATCAAAAAGACACTTATGTACTCCACGGCTGCCCCTCTCTGCACAGTTGTTCCATGGAGCGGATAAAGTGCAACCTGTTTTTGCTCCTGATCACAGGGCTGTGATTCTGGGGAGCCATTACATAGTTCAACCAAGGTCAGCTTTATTCCTCTCTGCTTCCCTGCACTTCCCTTGCATAAGGCAAGGGCACAGTCAAGCCTCAAGGCTTTTGGAGAGGGAGGGGCTTGATGGAGGTCAAGGCTTGAGTGAAGGTTGGGAGCTTTGTAGTCATTGATTGATGGGTGTCTAGCTGGTATTTATTGTTAGTTTCTTTGAATCACCTGCCTCCATTGATTCTCATGGGGCATTGCAGCTTCTATGCCAGCCTTTACTTTGGCCTGTGCTTGGACAGCACAAGAACTCCCTTGATAAATAGCTCTTGCTGCGTGCTCTGCAGTGAGCAGGTCTGGGCTCAGACCAAGAGGGAACTGGTCCATAGCTGACAGTCCTACATAGAGAACATTTTGCTAACAGCTCCCTGTCTTTTAAACTAAGGATGATCGAACTTGAGAGCTTCCACTTATTTGTGGTAATATGGCACAGGGAAAGAGGCATTGCCTCAAGTAAGAAGACCTGAAGCCATTTAGGGATTTAAGGGTCAAAATCTACACTTTACACTCCATCTAGAAACTAATAAGCAGCCAGCGCAGACCGTAGAGCACCTTGGCAAATGTCAGGAAATTTGTCTATAAGAGGCAAAATAAATGTTGTTTTTGGCAGGTTTCAAAGTCAACAAAGCATGCGCCTCACCCATAGAGGGATGAGAGGATTCTTGGCATTTATCAGACAAATTTGCAAGCTTGAAAATCCATCAGGAACTGGCCACTTGCCTACAATAATCTGTTTAATTACACTATGAACCTTGTAAGAAAGATAGGGTATAAAGCAAATCTTGGTTAAGCAAACTGCTTAGCTGAATACCCAGGCCACCTTTCTTCGGGTTTTTAGTTTCAATAGTGTAACTGTCCTTAGCAAAAGCATCCAAAAGTATAGGATATAAGGAGTTAAAAATAGTATTGGACTACAATTTTGCTAATATAAAAAAAATTGGTCGATATGATAACCATCCGGGTTTTCAGAATCAAATAACACAACCACAATAGACAATAACTGCTACTTAACCACTATTCTGGGAATGGATTTTGTTTAGGCTTTTGACTAAACGTCCCTCAAAATAGGACCTCACTTGTGTCAATTTAATTTGTTATGAGCTCTGCTGTTGGTAACACAACAGAGGAAAAACAATCCAAAGTTAAAGCATAAGACAATTGCTTACATACCAGTTCACTAAAGTCTCCATCACAATGGGTCCACAGAAGTCAACCCTTTTAACCTACTTCCCAACAAGTTACATTAGCCCCAAGATCTTATTAACACATCTAGACACAAAGAACTTGAAAGGTTGTCTGTGTCAGGCACTGCAAGTCTCAAGCTCAGGCCCCTAGAGCTGCCAAGCAGGTGCCTGATCCTCTGAGCCATGAAGCTCCAAGGACTAGTTAAGGGTACTGCTGCTAATACACCATCAGGAGAAGCTACAACCACTGACTTAGCAGGGTCAGATGACTAACAGCAGACTGCTGATTGGCCTCCACTTCCTCTTCCTGTCCCATCCCTTGTCTGAGCAATTAGTTGTGTGACCTGTTCCTGTCCAGAACTCTGAGACTGAGTCCCTGGTTCCTGCTACCATGCCTTGTCCCTGTCACTATGCCTGATTCCTGCATCCTTGCCCTGACCATAATTGTTGACTCTGGTATTAACCCTGGGTGTGACTTTGGATCCTGACTCTCTGGCTTTGATCCTTGGTGTGATTTCTGTCCCTGATTCCACTCCTGGCTCTAACCAAGTTGGTCAGGCAGCCTACATTATGGGCCTTAGTTGTCCTCTCACCATCCAGTCAGGGAACGAGGCATCACCTTTGAGGTCCTGCAACTGGGGCTAGAATTTTCCAGAGTCTTTTCCAAAACATCTTGTCACCCCTCTTGTGTCAGCCACATTAGGCGATAGCTGTTGGTACAACCACCTTAGGCCATACATTGAACACTGGCTGGTTTGCTTTGGTCAGCAACTTATCTCTGTAAGTACTTTTCATGGGTCCCTCTGCAGTGCATCAAATAGCCAACTTTGCATGAAATTCTTGGTCAAGTTGCAGTTTCTCCAACAACACTCTGCTAGCTGCTGAAATGTCCAGTTTAAAGTTCATATAGTTTATACAAAGTTCCTCCACATTCTTTGAACTTGTTTTAACAGTCCATTATACAATGCAAAGTCACTTCAAGAACTGTTGTTCTCCATCAGGTTGGAACAGCTGTATAAATATTCCATTTCTCTTCTCCTTGTTTTAACAACAATGGTGGGATCTTTTCTATGTATGGCTGAGTTGTGTCTGTGCCTTATTGATCAAACAGTTACATTTCTGAAACAACGAGGAGTCCGGTGGCACCTTAAAGACTAACAGATTTATTTGGGCATAAGCTTTCATGGCTAAAAACCCACTTCTTCAGATGCACGGAGTGAAAATTACAGATACAAGCATAAATATATATTGGCACATGAAAAGAAGGGAGTTACCTTACAAGTGGAGAACCAATGTTGAAGGCCAATTCACTCAGGGTGGATGTGGTCCACTCCCAATAATTGATGAGGAGGTGTCAATACCAAGAGAGGGAAAATTGCTTTTGTAGTGAGCCAGCCATTCTCAGTCCCTATTAATTTCAGTTCATTCATTTCTATTCATATTTCAATTCATTTGCAAAATTAACACCATCAAGTTGGGCTTGAATAGGGACTGGGAGTCCAGGTCTTCATGGGATGAGAAGAATGTCCATTTAATGCCTCTTGGCATGTCTTCTGTTGTACGCCTCATTACCCAGTCGATGACAATGTTGAAGATAATGTAATATACTTATAATTAATTAATCTTAATATTTTATACCAATATTTCAATTCCTTCATTCACATGCAGGGAAGAAGGAAAGTCTCTTCAGCTGCCCTAGTAGTACATTCTTGTGAAAGGCTGCAGAAACTCTGAGTTTCCTTGGTCTATTTGAAAAGTCTGATGAAACCTTGTGTTAGATTAGATTTGATTATTTTTATTCTCTCCACCCTCTGTCCTTTCTTTTCTAAAAAGCCTGAATGCCTGGGTGATTCAAAAATAGTAATAGCTAATAATTTTGGGGCCTTAGTTACTACAACCTCTTCTGCATCAGGTCTATCTATGCTTTTCTCTAGGGCTGAGATTTTGTGCTGGACCTCTAAGCGGTGTAGTATAGAATTCTCATCACAGTGGAGGGATAGCTATGATGTATTTAAGCCATCACTGTGCCCTCCTGATTCTGGGCTGCTCTGGGGACTAGAGCTGCCCTGATGTAACTACAACTTTGGGGGACTTTCTAAGTTATGGCAGCCTCCCTGGAGTTGCCTTATGGGCCATAACACTTCCTGGAATCACTGTAGCACTGAGTGCTGTGGCCCCTCCAACGCTTCCTGCCCCTGCCTTTGGGGCTTGTGAAGGGGTCCTTGGACAGTTCCTGGACTGGGGCATCCTTATCCAGCACTAACTGGGACATCTCAGGTACATTTATGCTGCTCTGGCCTTCTTAGGTGGTGTAAAGGGCTGCAGGGATGGGATTGATGATCTCATCCAAGGTCTTTAGAAAGAGTAGGTAAATTCACACATGCTGATCTGGTCTTCATTATTTTGCCTTTCACTCATATATAATGAGGTATAAAAATTCTCAGAGACTGTGTATTTCTTCTGTTTAGAGTAAACTTTGCCTTTACCACCCCTTTTTGCAAGTATGTTTTTCTTTTTGTTCTCTAGCTTCAGTTTATAAGTTACTATTTTATGAGATTTAGTACCCAACATAATTAGGTGACTGCATGAGCATTATTGCTCGACTTGAAGCAGTCAGCACACCTGTTTTCAGAAGTAACCATTTTTTTCCAGACTAGTTTGGTTCCTCTTCTTTTATCTAGATCAGGGGGACGTTAGCAGGTTTCAGGGGGTTTGCCAAGCAGGGCCAATGTTAGACTCACTGGGACCCAGGTCAGAAAGCCGAAGCCCCGTTGTGCAGGGCTGAAGCCTGGGGCTCCGAGCCCTGCCACCTGCGGCTGAGGCCAAAGCCTCAGCAACTTAGCTTTGTGGGGCCCCCTGTGGCATGGGTCCCTGAACAATTGCCCTGCTTGCTCCTTCTAATGCTGGCCCTGGCTTTTATATGCAGAAAAACAGTTGTTGGGGCACTGGTGAGCCATGGACTCTTTATAGCATGTTGGGGGGCCCTCGGAAAGAAAAAGATTGAGAACCCCTGATCTAGATAACATGTCAAACCCATAAGGTTGCAGAATGAAAATGTAATAGTAATGGCATTTTTTATTTTAAAAGAATTTCTATTTAATATTGCTGCAGCAGCATGTCACATTTGAAGAGGTTCCTGCGTTCCATACAGAGATGAAATTCATACTGGTAAGTACTAGCATGTTCAACCTCTTAGTTTCAGTGGCTATGAAAAAATGCAGGCATTTGGAAGCTGTTGCAATATAGGCACAATAGAAATGATGATGGTCTATTGCAGTATCTCTCAACCTTTTCAGGTTGGCAATCCCTCATTCCAAGTCAAATGTTCATGACCCTCTTACATTTACTGTAAATGTAAGAAAACACATGTGTCAATGACAGGCCTATCTAATTTATTTGTGTGTGAGTATTTCAAGAGGATGACAGCGTATTGAACCTTGAAGGATAAAGGTCTGAGGGGAATGGAAAAGTGAGATTTTCTTTGCTCTAGAATGTAATAAAATTTTCAACACCATTTAGTGGTCGCCTGGGGGTCACGATCTACTGGTTGAGAAACACCAGTCTATAGATTTGTTAGCTGATCTGTGCATTCTAAACTATTGGAGATTATTAGGTAAAGTCTGTAAAGGTAAAATAAGGTGTACTACCATTTTATTTTAAAGCAAGATTTTATTTAGAACTTGTCTGAGTGCCTTACTTCCTACAAAATATGATATAGTTTACTTTAAAATTCATGTTACAACAGAATCTCATTTGACACAGCTCTTTCCCAAAATGACAAAACTTAATTTCAAGGGAAGTTTGAGCTGTCTATCTTTGTACTTTTCAATAATAGCCATGTTTCGCAGACTCTATTGTGTGATAGCTCAGTTTTGGTGTACCGCACAGAATAAGAAAAAAGGTAATATAACGGAGAGGAATTTATATTTCTATCAACCCATTTCTGACATGCCTCATTTGAGAAAATGATTGTTCATGCTTCACAGCTTGGTCTGTGTCCCTATCAGGCTGGGAGAACTGCAGCGTACGATAATAATTGGGATGACGCTTGTGGGGAACTCTCTCTTTGACCCATGCTTTAACAAAGAGGCTTCTATTTGTCACTCCAGTGTTCAAAATGCTCATTTCTGATCTCACAAGGTGCACATTTATTTAAAAGATTTTAGTACAGGTATAAAAACAATGCTTTATCTGCAGATTTAGTACACCATCAGCTGGTGCAGCCTTCTTTTGGGATTATACATTTCAGCAATCACCATTCTCTTCAATGAGACTGTGTATAATTGTTATACCTTGGGAGACAGGCCAGTCCTCACCTACAGACAGTAATTTTCTCAGGTGCAGGGCCAGATGTTAAAGGAGCAGTGCAGATCTTAGGAATTTGGTTTATTTATATGTTTAAAGGGGAAAACCGGCAGTGACTGCATGCAATTAAAGATCTTCTGATATGTTCCTGCCCCCGCAAAAAGATCTGCTTCTTCTCCATTTGTGAGTTATCAGAATTTCTCAAATGGATGTGGTGTGAACATGTGTCTGGAATTAGCAAATCTCCCCTCATTCTCCATTATTTGGTGTCATACTATCAAGAAAAAAAGGCACATTTTGTCCATAAATTACATGCAACGTTTAATATTTGTCTACATCATGTGGATTCACGAGACACTCTGGAAACAAAGCAGTGGCCTTGATCCTATGCTACGGATGAGTAGCCAGTATTGCCAACACCAGGTGCTCAAAAATCATGAGTCAAAAATTGGAATTATGGGAGTTGCTCTGTACACCAAACTCCTAAGATTCCAGTTGTTTGCCAGGTATTCCATGGCTCTGAGGCAAGCACTGTTGGGCCTTCAACAGTTGGACCTTGTAGGTGCTAGCCCTGCTGGGTCCCAGTAATCACTCAGACACACGGCTAAGTGAAAGGATATTTTACTAGGGCTGGCGGAAAAGGGAAAGGTTGAAAATACCTTCGGTTCAGAGGCATAAAACAGTTACAGTTCAAAGTGAGCAATAGTGGTAAATGTTTGGGTCCTGGGATCTTGCAGGTTTACAGGCAGACGCAGTTAGTATCTCTGACTGGAGCCCCTTTACACTAGCTTCCTGCCCAGTGACTGCTGCTCCCCCTCAAATCCTACATAGACCTGCACCAACTGTAATGTCTGTCAGTCTCCATCTGTTCCATGCTCGGCTCTGCATATGGTTCCTGAGGATTTACTTCTGATTTCAGCTTCTCTCCAGCTCTTTCTACTTGCCGTGCAGCAACTCCTGGCTTGGTTCAGGGCCTTTACCATTACCTAGCCAGGAGGAAGGGGTTGTGCAGTAGGGATAGGGCTGATGGCAGTTTTAGTCCCCTGCTTAGCAGACCTCGTACAACATAGAATCATAGAATATCAGCATTGGAAGGGATCTCAGGAGGTCATCTAGTCCAACCCCCTACTCAAAGCAGGACCAATCCCCAACTAAATCATCCCAGCCAGGGCTTTGTCAAGCCTGACCTTAAAAACCTCTAAGGAAGGAGATTCCACCACCTCCCTAAGTAACCCATTCCAGTGCTTCACCACCCTTCTAGTGAAAAAGTTTTTCCTAATATCCAGCCTAAACCTCCCCCACTGCAACTTGAGACCATTACTCCTTGTTCTGTCATCTGCTACCACTGAGAACAGTCTAGATCCATCCTCTTTGGAACCCCCTTTCAGGTAGCTGAAAACCGCTATCAAATCCCCCCTCATTTTTCTCTTCTGCAGACTAAATAATCCTAGTTCCCTCAGCCTCTTCTCATAAGTCATGTGCTCCAGCCCCCTAATAATTTTTGTTGCCCTCCGCTGGACTCTTGCCAATTTTTCCACATCCTTCTTGTAGTGTGGGGCCCAAAACTGGACACAGTACTCTAGATGAGGCCTCACCAATGCCAAATAGAGGGAAATGATCACATCCCTCGATCTGCTGGCAATGTCCCTACTTATACAGCCCAAAATGCCATTAGCCTTCTTGGCAACAAGGGCACACTGTCGACTCATATCCAGCTTCTCGTCCACTGTAACCCCTAGGCCCTTTTCTGCAGAACTTCTGCCTAGCCACTCGATCCCTAGTCTGTAGCAGTGCCTGGGATTCTTCTGTCCTAAGTGAAACATCAGGTACAGGCCCAGATGCTAAAGTAGGAGTGCGGATCATCCCCTGTTGTCCAGTCCCAGCTTTTGGATGTTTAGGCACACCCAGAGCATGGGGTTGCATCCCTGACCATCTGGGCTAACAGCATTGAGACACCTATCCTCCATGAATTTATCTAAAATCTTTTTGAATCCAGTTATACTTTTGGGCTTCACAACATCTCCTGGCAATGAGTTACACAGATTGGCATCCGAAGAAGTGGGCTGTAGTCCACAAAAGCTTATGCTCTAATAAATTTGTTAGTCTCTAAGGTGCCACAAGTCCTCCTGTTCTTCTTTTTGCGGATACAGACTAACACGGCTGCTACTCTGAAACAGATTGGCTGTGCATTGTGTGAAGTACTTTTGTTTGTTTTAAACCTGCTGCCTATTAATTTCATTAGGTGACTGCTGGTTCTTGTGTTGTGTTATGTGAAGGGGTAAATAACACTTCATTATTCACTCTCTCCACACGATTCATGATTTTATAGACCTTGATGATATCCCCTCTTAGTCATCTCTTTTCTAAGCTGAACAGTCCCAATCTTTTTAATTTCTCCCCAAAATGGAAGCTGTTCCATACCCCTAGGCATTCTGTTGACCTTCTCTGCACCTTTTCCAGTGTTAATATATCATTTTTGAGATGGGGTGATCAGACCTGCATGAAGTGTTCAAGGAGTGGGAGTATCATGGACTTATATAGTGGCATTATGATATTTTCTGTCTTATTATCTGTCCCTTTCCTAATGGTTCCTAACATTCTATTAGCTTTGACTGCTATTGCACACTGAGTAGATGTTTTCAGGGAATTATCCATGATGACTTCAAGATCTCTTTCTTGAGTGGTAGTACCTAGTTTAGATCCCATCATTTTGTATTGTATAGTTCGGATTATTTTTTCCAAAGTTCATTACTTTGCACTTATCAACATTGAATTTCATCAGCCATTTTGTTGCCCAGTCACCCAGTTTTGTGAGAGACTTCGTAACTCTTCACAGTCAGCTTTGGACTTGACTATCTTGAGTAATTTTTTATTGTCTGCAAATTTTGCTACCTCACAATTCACCCCTTTTTTCAGATCATTTATGAATATGATGAATAGCACAGGTATAGATCCTTAGGGGACCCTGCTATTTATCTCTCTCCACTGTGAAAACTGACCATTTATTCCTACCCTTTGTTTCCTATCTTTTAACAGTTACTAATACATGAGAGGACCTTCATTCTTATCCCATGACTGCTTAGCTGGCTTAAGGTCTTTGGTGAGGGAACTTGTCAAAGGCTTTCCTATGGAAGTGTTGCATAGTTTTTTAGCTCTGAACTTAGACCCAGTATTCTTGCCGACCCTGCTTTCCCCTCACTTATCCTATAGCTCATGATAAACTGTTGCCAAAAAATGGTGAGAATAATAACTTATAAAAGGGTGAATTGAAATCTGAAAACTCATATTTTTCTACAGATGTGAGCTCTCCCACATTGTTTTTAAGTGAACATGAATGTTCAGAAATGTGGTCCCATGGTGATCCACAAGTGCCTGGAGAACCATAGAGAAATAACCCTTACGATTTATGTACTCGGAGGCTAGATGGGCTGGTGCCAGAATTGGAATATGCATCCCATTTATCTGCCCTCTGCAGGTAGGGAAACCTATTTGTGCAAAGCCAGCCACAATGTCATCCAAGTTACCCAAAGTCACGGTTCTTCTGAGCAGGATGCGATTAATGGCCCTGCATACTTGCATCAACACGATTCCAACGGTCGATTTTCCCACTCCAAACTGGTTAGCAACCGATCGGTAGCTGTCTGGAGTGGCCAGCTTCCAGATTGCAATAATCACCCGCTTCTCCACTAGCAGGGCAGCTCTCAATATTGTGTCTTTGCGCCGCAGGGTGGGGGCGAGCTCAGCACACAGTCCCATGAAAGTGGCTTTTCTCATCCAAAAGTTCTGCAGCCACTGCTCGTCATCCCAGACTTGCATGACTATGTGATCCCACCATTCAGTGCTTGTTTCCCAAGCCCAAAAGCTGTGTTCCACTGTCATGAGCATGTCTGTGAATGCCACAAGCAATCTCGTGTCGTATGCATTATGCGAGTTGACATCCTAGTCGGACTCCTCACTGTAAGTTTGTAGCTTAAGGAGTAACTCGACTGCAATTCGTGATGTGCTGGCGAGACCCATCAGCATATTCCTCAGCAGTTCGGGATCCATTCCCGCAGACCGAAAGGGAAAACAGAGCGCGCAGTACAAAAAACGTTGAAAGATGGGGCCAAATGTGGACGGAAGCACAGGGATTGCTGGGATGCGAAGCGATGCATCACAAGGCATTGGGACAGGACCCAGAATGCCCCCCCCCTCTTCCCACAAGCCAAAGCACCAGAATGGGAAGAGGTGATCTGTGGGATAGCTGCCCATAATGCACCGCTCCCAATGCCGCTGCAAATGCCGCAAATGTGGCCACGCCAGTGGGCATACAGCTGACAGTGTGAACACACTGCAGCGCTTTCCCTGCTGCAGTCTCTGCGGGCTGGTTTAACTCACAGCACTCTACATCTGCAAGTGTAGCCATGCCCTTAGTGCACAGAAACGCCTCAGTTGTAGCATTGCAAAAGAGTCGTAAGCCTTACAGCGCAGTGGGTCCAGCATTATATTGTAGCGTAAACTCATTACAGTGCAGAAAGCAATCAATTGGCCTCCGGAAGTGTCCCATAATCCCTCAAGTGTCTACTCTGCTCATTGTTTTGAACTTGGCTGCCCTGGAGACATGCGCCCCTCCCCTTTCAAAGCTCCGTTTCTGACAGCCCTTGCGTGCTATGCTGATCTGCTCCGGGACACAAAGCAAAGCATTAATGTGAAATGCTCGTGCTGTTGAACACAGAGGGGTGTGGGTGTGGGAGAGAGAGAGAGAGAGAGAGAGAGAGAGAGAGAGAGAGAGATTGCTGTGCAGAGAGCTGGGGAGGGAGCTGGGGGCTGATGTTGAGGTTTCCCCCTGCCTCAGGACTGGTTGCTTCCTGACGCTGTCTGAACTTACAAGACAGCATGCTGACACACTCTCTGTCCCCCAAAACACACTGTCTCTACACACACACACACACACACACACACACAGCCTCTCTCCCTCCACTTCAGTTGAAAAGCTGCTGGCAATGTAGTAGGATGCATCATGTGATGCTGTGCCTGTCCCTTGAGGCATTGCAAACCCTTCCCATAGCACGCTGCCAGTTGCACAGTGGGATAGCTACCACAATGAACAGCTCTCTTTGCCATTGCAAGCTCTACTAATGTGGATGCACTCCAGCATCACAAGGGGCACAGTGTGGACACGTAACAGCGGTTTAATTCCAGCACTTTAATAAAAGTGGTATAACTTCTTGTGCAGAAACTTGCCAGTGTAGACATACTTGTAGACATACAAGTCAAAGACTTATAAGCAAAAGCTAGAGATTAAAAGCGATTCTGACAACCTCTGGAACTTCCCTGGGGAACGGATGTGATAAACTGGGACATTCCTCAGATCGATAATATTCATTTAGCGAGGGGAAAAAATAAACATATGAGTCACCAATTAACAAGTTCAATTAAAGAGCAGCGAATGGTATGAATACAAAAAGGGAAACTGGAGATATTTTCATTTATTACATTCACTTCAATAAATGGTCAATTAATCTTAAGAATGATAAAACTAGTAAAGGGGAGCAGATGAGAGGTATTGCTCAGTGATGTGTGCATTTCACTTTAACCCAGTTCAAATAGAGGCTACTTCATGACTGATAACCCTGTCAGTTTGTGATTAGGGACAAATACATCATCACATACTTATAACAAGATATCTAGCCCAGTCACAGACAAAACAAACATTCCAGATTAGACCAAACCAAAATGCTATTGAAGACAGATTAATAAAAATGCTCAAACCTATGAGAATCTTGAAAAAATGTCCCTTCTTCTCTGGCAATGTTTAAAGTGCAGTAGGAAGCAATTGGTGCACATTTCAGCAGAGAGGGACATGTTCTCAAGAACAACCGGCCCCTCTGGAATAGAGTTGAGAAGTATTCATGTGGTCATTTGGGCAGCATTTGCATGGCAGGATCAGGCAGCATCTATATCGATTAGGAGAAGTCTGACTCCAGGGCTGTCATGCTGAACCCTTCTCAAGCACTAAAATAGACTTTCACTGAAAATTGTAAAATGGGGAAATGCAGAAATGCTCGTCATAGGCCCAGATTTTTAAAGGTATTTTGACACTGCACTCAGTGCTGCAATGCCTAATTTATTGAGTAGCCTACATCTTATTTTCAAAAAGGCTTTAGGCTCCTAAGAACCTAAATTCCTTTTGAAAATGAGATTTAGGGCTTGTCTACACTGGCACTTACAGCGCTGCAACTTTCTCGCTCAGGTGGGTGAAAAAACACCCCCCTGAGTGCAGCAAGTTTCAGCGCTGTAAAGTGCCAGTGTAGACAGTGCACCAGCGCTGGGAGCTACACCCTTCGTGGAGGTGGGTTTTTTAGAGCTTTTTAAAGAGTTATTTTAGAGCTCTCTCCCAGCACTCTGCTGTGACTACACAAGCCACGTTAAAGGGCTGCCGCAGCAGCGCTTTAACGTTGCCAGTGTATACTAGCCCTTAGGCTCCCAAATCACTGAGTGAAGCAACACCTACGTATCTTTAAAAATCCAGGCCACAATCACTGAAGCCCAGGTGTCCGTAATAGACTTGGCAAATGGACAAAGTGCTGGAGTTTCTCTTTCTGAAACCTAATTAGATGGTGCTAATTCCATTTGGGAGCTCTGTATATCAATTGTCTTTAGTTTCAGGCACCAGTTAAGTAATTCTGCTATGCTAGTGCCACGCCTCCCTTCCAAAATTGACATGTGGGAAGCTGAGGGACAATTTATAAGCCAAGTTTTTCATACTTATCTATAAAATACCAAGCAGCTGCAATGATGGACAATGCAAGCGTATATTTAATTGTGTGTATAATTCTGATTTCTGCAAGCAGAGTGAATTAATAAACTCTCCTACTTACTAAGAATATTAGCTAATTCATAATTTATAGTCTGGGGCCTGACAAACACACACTAGAAACCTGCTTCTGACCTCAGACTGTCCATGGAAGAACAAATCCAGCCTGTTTCATCATCTACATGTCCAGTATATGTTACAAATCTGGTCTTACCAACAAGGTAAAAATACATGCAGGATTTTTAAAAACAGAGAGAAAATAAGTAATCATGATAATTTGGATTTCTCATACATATAACTGCTCCTTTGTAAATAATACATATCTAGCCCCTGATCATGCAAACACATGCTTCACTTCAGTTACATGAGTAGTCCCATTTTCTTCAATGAGACTACTCATTTGCCTAAAGTTAAAAGCACGATCTGTGTAGGAGACAGAGCTTTCACAGGGGCTGGTGTGAGACTGTGGAATGAACTGCCCTGGGAACTAAAGAGCATCACAAACCTCACCATCTTCTGTTCTGACTGCAAGGCATAATTCCCCATTCTTGTCTACTCTAACAAACACATACCAATATTTACACATTCAAACAAAAAATACAACCTCCAGCCTACTAAAGCAAAACACTGCAATGCACACACAATTCTCGCCCTGGGAAGAGGATAAGAGAGAATGAACCACATGTGACAGATGTTAGTCAATGAATATTAACGTGCAACTGGAAAGTGTTCAGAAACTATGGTGATGAGGGCAGTATAAAACCCGATCTAAAATAGACGTATTTTTAGGATCAGGGCCAAAGATTGCTCTTTGAGGGAGAGAAAGAGATGCTGGGGCCAGATTCTGATCTCTATTACGCCAGTGTAATTCTAGAGAAATGCCATTTACTTTAAAGTAAATGGCATTGACAAAGATTAGATGAGATTAGAATCTTGCCCAGTATTGCTGCCTCAAGGAGCTTGTAATCTTTTATTGTTCTATGAAGTACTACACATAGCTGTGGTGTTGTATAAATAAATAATAGTGCTTTGCATGAGATGCTTTTCACCCTTCTTTTCAAAGCACAAAAGAATTTTGAATCTTCAGATCTGTTACATGCTAATTTATCAAGCTGTATATACACTTTCTTTAAATAGTCTGCACCTTTTCCCACAAGATTTCAATGCCATTTAATTGGTGTGGCAACTATTTATCTTAAGTCTAGCCTCTGTGTACAAGTATTGCAATATTTGTTTATTTTAAAAATCTGATTTAAGGAAAACTGAATTCTTATTCTTTTAGCTTAATACTGCAGTATTTAGAAATGACCCCCCCAAAGAGCACAACCTTCCTGGTGATTCATATGACCTATGACTTTTGCTCCTCACTCTGGGAATTCAGTGACTGTGAAAACTAAAAAATTAGCACACTTTAAAAAAAGCAGTGGCTTTTTAAAATTAGGCTGCAGATTGTAAGCTTTAATACATTTGCTGAAATAAATGGTTATCTTTAAGCTGTTTAGATTTACCTTGTAGTGACTTCATACATGGGAAAATATCAGCTGAAATCTGTCTCTTGTTAATTTTTAAGTGGTTTTATCTCTTAAACTTTACTAGCCTATTAAATCAATAGGTGAACCTTGGATATGAGACTAGTGTAAAATTCCCATGTAGATGCTGGGTTGGTGGAAGAATTCATCATATGCGTCAATATAAGCATGTCTCAGAAATTCACGGTTGTAATTTAATTTTATGGGGTGGGAATCATGCAGCTCTTCATATTTCTAAATTTAAATTAATAGGTCTAATCTCCAACTTCCACTTCCCAGTTTCAACTGCAAAGTCAACATGCTTGAAAAAAACCTCTGAAATATATTTTATCACTTGTATAGAAACTGTCATTTTCCTCTTTTAAGACCAACAGGCAGTAGCTTGTGCTATGTAACTATACTGTGGTTTACATTCACTAGTAGTAATGGAGATATATACATCAGGGAAAAATGCAACTATATATATACATACCAAAAGGTAGGCAAGCCTCATCAGGAGTATTATTCTTGTTTATTGTAACATTTAATATTGTGCTAGTGCACAGAATCAGAGCCTCATTGTGCTAAGCACTTTACAAACCTAGGTCTCCATCTAGGGTGACCAGATGTCCTCATTTTATAGGGACAGTCCTGATATTTGGAGTTTTGTCTTATATAGGCACCTATTGCCCCCCACCCCCATCACACTTGCTGTCTGGTCACCCTATCTCCATCTTGCAACTGGATCTTTGCAGGCCCTTGTGTCCATGTTGAGAGCCCATTCATTGACTTTAAGGGCCATTCCTCTTTAGTGGTGACTAACTCTAATGCTTGAACTAAAAGACTCGGGCCTGTTAGCCATGGCTGTCTACTAGCGATCACTATGTGGTGGCCTACCCACCACTAGAGGGGACAGTGTCACACCAAGCTGGTGTGGGTTACATAGCATAAAATCCTTTGTGTTTAAAAGTAAGAATGTGTTTAAAAGCTTAGGTTGTTCTGCTCTCTTACATCTGTGTTGGATTATTTTTATTAATTTTGTTCTTGGATAAATTCCAGGGGAAATCCTATTCATCTTCCTCTTGTGAATAGTTTAATGGACTACTTGTCTGAGATATACAAGGGAGCAAATCCTGTTTACCTAATTTTTTGTTTAGATAGCAAAGACTTTTTCTTTCCTAACATGACTCTAGTCAGGTCATGTGAGCTAGTGAGGTTATGACCACCAGTTAAAGCAAATGCATGTCCACTCAAATGTAGATGTTAACCCCAGTAAGTAGAGTGGCTCATTGACACAACTACAAATCATCACTCCCAGCCATGCTGGAAAATAAAGAGACTTTCTATTATATTTCTCTGTAAGACAGACCAAGATCCTGAAGGCTAATCATTCACATGTGCAGCATTCAATAAAATATTGTTCTCTGCTATTCTGTAAAAAATGGAGTGGAAACTGCAAAAGCTGAAGGCACCATTATCTTCATTATTAGTCATATTTATACTACCGGGGTGCCTAGGGGCCCTAATTGGTATCAGGGTCCCATTGTACTGGGCATTATACAAAGACACGGTCCCTATGCCAAAGAGCTAAAAATGTAAGAAATCCTGGACTAGCATGACATTTTAATGCTTGATGATTTTTAGACAGTATCTATCGGATTTAAACATTGAATCCCTAAAACTTTTTTTTTTGTGGGCCAGTTTATGGGCTGCATCATACTCTATCGTTTTAGCTGGAAGCAGAAAGCAGGCACAACACATTTGGCATTACTGAGTTAAAGTGTGAGATAATTGTTTTGCAACCAGTCATTCCACCTACTGAAAACTTGAAGCAAAATGCTCAGCTTGATGATTCTTTTGTCTATCAGGCAAGCTGTTTATAAATCTTTTAAACTGCGGGTAGAGTAAATCTTAAAAAAATCAATGTATATTTGGTTAGTGAGCTTAAAACACAGCCTTAAAGCAATCTATTAACCCATCTCAAGAGGAATGTGTATATTTATGGTTACAGTGTGACATAAAAGCATTGGGGAGAACAAAAGCCATGCTGCATGTGGAGGCCCAGGAGAAATTCTGGCTGACTCAGCCAAAATTCTTCCTGGGGGACAGCAAGTTGAAGTGGGAGCTATGTCACTATTTGAATACTTTGTACTGCTATGCCGGACAAATGCAGGCGGTGGATGCATGTCTAGCAAACTCGTCGGTGTGTTGCAGCTTCTCCTCTGTGCTCAGTACACAGAGGATGGTAAAGTCCATTACAGCCCCCAACTATAGAGGCTGGCTCTTTAGCTCAAGCTGTAGCAGTTGATGCTTTCAGCTCTGGAGACGTCTGGCTCAGTCCCTTGTGGTGACTGGCATATAAGCAAAAGGCTCTACTCTTATTCAACCCTGCATCAGGAAGTTAGCTCCACCAGAGAGCAGTGGCTCCACTCCCAAGCCATAGTGTGGCTGGACACTGTACAGTGTTGATGGAGGTGGGCACAGGGAAATCTCATTGTGCCTGTCTCCTGCATTTCTCCTGCTCCCCGTACACCTGCACAGGGACAGCCACAGTCTTGGCCCACATGTACAGCATGTGTAAGGCTTAATGTTTGCAGTTTAACATTTATTTCCTTCTGGATTCACTTAGACATGTTTTAACATTCAATATATTTTCCTGGATTTAAAGTGTGTCTTAGTTCTTGATGGATGTGAAAGAAAAAAACAGAGAAAAATGTGTGAGTGGAAAAAATAGAAATAGCATGTTTGTGCAATCTATGCTTTGTAATCTACTGTGGGGGAAAAGGTCTATTTGAATTCAATATCTCATTTCAGCTCTCGTTTCAGCTGGCTGTCCATAATGACATTCATTTCACAGCTATTATTTTGTCCTGTTAGAGCTTGCTGTTTCAAGTAGATGAGTACATGTACTTGACCAAACACCACATCCACCCAACCGTGAAGATGCTAAAGTTACCTCTTAGGGGACAATTCAGCCCTTATTGCTGTCTTACATCTCTTTGTAATTGAGAATAATGATCATAACTGTCACTTTGATTGTGCCTTTCATCCAAGGCGCTCTTGGGGTTGGATTGTCGAAGCTCTTAGTCACACAGGGGAACAAGGAGGAGTAAGGCCTACCATACTCTCTCACGTGGTCCTGCTCAGAGTGTCTCTGGCCATAGTTGAAAGCATACACCTTTCTGTGAGCAAGCGGGCCGTGGAGGTGAGGCGGAGCCGTGGCTCTGTCCTCCTTACTAGCTGGTCAGGGTAGCTGGCTGGGTACACAGCAGGGAGTAAGTTGCCCCATGAAAAAAAAATGAAGTAACTTACTTCCTCTGCAGAGCACAGGAGGAAACATGACTGTTTGTTCTCTGGCCTATTCCTGGGGCACTGTAGCTACGTATGCCCCTCGCTCACGGAAGAGTGTAAAGCTACAATTTTGTCCTAATTGTTAAAACCATTAATTAGGCCTCACAGAAACCTTGTGAAGTAGGTCAGTATTAGCCATGTATTAGAGATGGGAAAACAGAGAGAGACTTACCTAAGGTCATGCAGCATGGCAGAGCCTGTTATAGGGGACTTAGAGAGCCATGCACCTGACTTCCAGCCCTTTACCCCTCTGTCAGGGCAACAGAGGTATCTGTTCTCAACCTTAAGCTGGGGATTTTCGGCTTTCCCCCCACATCTGGGCCTAGGCCCGTAAGGAGTGGAGTCACTGCTCTCTGGTGGAGCTAACTTCCTGATGCAGGGTTGAATAAGAGTAGAGCCTTTTGCTTATATGCCAGTCACCACAAGGGATTGAGCCAGACGTCTCCGGAGCTGAAAGCATCAACTGCTACACCAGCAAGGTCCTCCCTGAAGTGAGTCTTAATTGCTTCCCTGGGCTACTTCCTACCCATAGATCCCTTCAGTTTGGGGCATAGCCCCTTAGTCCAAACAGTCAATCATCTTACAACAAAAGAGACAAAGGAAGCAGGACCCTGCAGGACCTACTGGTTCTCAAATGTGGTGGTGGCTAGAGAAGGCTCTGTCTATGGGTCTTACTTGTTCTGTTGTCCCTTCTCAGGCTCACTCTTCTATCTGGCTTCCTGAAGAAGGATTCCTCTTTGTTCCAGCCTGTCCACCACCCTTTGCCTGGGCTTCTGAGCCCCTTTTAATCTGCTCCGCCAGTCAGAGCATGGTCGGCAGGTCTGGAGACACATGGCTATGTGGGCCCATTATTGCCTTTTAACCCCTTAGGGTCCAGTGTAGGGTTTGTATATCACACCATACACCCTCCCCCTCAGCCCCTGAGTTGCTGTGTCACAGGGCTGATCTGGGTCTCCTCCATCATATTTGCCATGACTATGTGATGGGACACTGGAAAGCTCTCCCGCTGCAGTGAGAGGTACTACTGCAGGATGCGTAGGTTATGGTCTTTCATGGAGTTCAGCCATCAGAGTGGTGCACCGTCAGTTATGGGGGCAGCCCTTCTGCCTAGTAAGTAATATCAAAGAGCATCAACAGCCCATTTTACTGCCAAGGTCTCTTTCACAATGACCAAGTATGCCGTCTCCAAGGGGAAAAATTTTCTGCTGAGAGAGAGGATGGGATGCTCTTCTCCTCCAAATTCTTGAGACAGCACTGCTCTGAGTCTGATGTTGGGCATGTTGATCTGTACAATCATTGGCTTTGTGAAGTCTGGGACAGCACTAGTTTCTGGCTGAAACTGTCTTTCAGTGCTTTGAGTGCTTTTCATCCAACAGATTTTTTTGGGCACCAAATCCTTTACCAGGTCCATCAAAGGGGCAGCAATGGTAGTGAAGTTCAGGATGAATCACTGATACTACCCCACCAATCCAAAGAAATGGCAAACCTGCTTCTTGGTGGAGGGGACAGGGCAGTCATTTATGGCTTAGACTTTGCCCAGCAGAGGTTGTAGCTGTCCCCCTCCCACTGTATACCCCAGATAAGTCACTTTTTGGGTGGCACTCGGTCGGGTTGTCCATCATCAGCCCTGCTTCCTTAAGAGCATGTAGTATCACAGTAAAGTCACTTATACAGTGAAGGGTGGGCTGACCATATATGATGATGTCCTTGATTAGGCAGCTGCATATGCCCCATATGGTCATAGTATTCTACCTATCAGCTGCTGAAAGGTGGCAATGGCCCTGTGGAGCTCAAAAGGCATGGTCTTGAATTGATACAATCCAAATGGGGGTGGATAAGGTAGTCTTCTCTTTAGACTTGGGTGTCAAAGAGATCTGTCAATACCGCTTCATTTGGTCAAGAGTGAATATATACTTGGCCACCCTCAGACAGACTCTCGTGCACCTTTCATATGGGTTTGGTGTCAATATTGTGGGACATCAGAGGCATTTGACTTGGAAACACAAAGAATACCTTTAGAAATGAGGCAACCAGCTGACAAACTTGTTGCTCCTAGTCAGGCTGCAGAGGTCACCCTACCAGTACAGGAGTAGGATCTTGGGTCATAGAAGCCTGTGGGCCCCAGTTTGGGGTTAGGGAGGGAACAGGGTGTTGAGGAGACCCACCTGGTCCTTCCATGCCTTCAACAGGCTGACATGATAACCTGGGAGGAAGAAGCTGACTCGGGTATGTCAGACCTCATAGTCAACTTCCCCCACTCGTCTCACCACCTTGAAAGGGCCCTGCTATTGGGCGAATAACTTTGATTCGAATGTCAGCAGCAGGAGTAACACTCAGTCTCCTGGCTGGTACTCGTATTGATGGGCCCTCTTGTTACAGGTCTGTTGTTCAAAACTCATTTCCATTTCACAGAAAATTCTGAGATTGAAAATTTGGTTTCATTCTGAAGCATAATGAAAAACAAAAATAAAAATTGAAAGTCCCTTCAAAATGAAATTTGAGAAAAAAATCATTTGAGGTAAATTGAAATATTCTATTTCAATCAAACAGAAGCATTGTTCCTATTTTGACTTTTCTTATTATAATTATATTTTGAAACAAAAAGCTATTTTGATATGAAAAATCAAATGTTCTGTTCCAATATGGTCAAGATGGAATGTTTTGATCTTATCAAAATATTTTTCAATTTTTTTTAAAACAAAATTTCATCAAAATTAATATGTTCAAGCAAAAATTTTAGAGTTTGACAAATTGGATGTTCTTTCATTGGAAAATGGAAATCAGAAAATTTTCGACCAGCTCTAGTAATTTTATATTTATAATATAATATAATATAATTAATTATTTTACTTTGTCATTTGAACATCAGATAGATCTGAATCACAACAACTAGAGCTGGCCACAATTTTCATACAGAACTCTTTCCCATTGAAAAATATAGTTTTCTCAAAGTAGAATTTTTTCACAGGAACATGTCAATTCAACAAAATTTCAGTTTTCTGGCAAGAAGTGTTGAAATGAAGTTTTTCATTTAATTGAGATTTCAAAACATTTGTCATATATATCACTGTTTTTCAGTATAAAAAATTGACCCATTTTATTTAACTGTCTATACACAAAAAAATTATAATTTAGTTTCAATTTAAAACTGTTGACATTTTTCATTTTGACATTTTTGATTCAAAATTCTTCAGAATTTTCATTGAGACTTTTTTTTTATATTTCAACTTTCCATTCTGATTCTGAATGGTAACTAATTTTTGAAATGTTGAACTTTCCTACAGGACAAAAATTCTATTTTCCAAAGAGCTATAATTATAATTAGGGCTGTCAAGCAATTAAAAAAATTAATCGCGATTAATTGCACTGTTAAACAATAATAGAATACCATTATTTAAATATTTCTGAATATACATTTTCAAATATATTGATTTCAGTTACAACAGAGAATATATATATGCATCTATGCTGATGATGACGATAACGAGCCAAAGCAGAGCAAACTGACACATGTTCATTTCCATCATCTGAGTCAGATGCCACCAGCAGAAGGTTAATTTTCTTTTTTGGTGGTTTGGGTTCTGTAGTTTCTGCACTGGAGTGTTGCTCTTTTAAGATATCTGAAAGCATTCTTCACACCTCATCCCTCTCAGATTTTGGAAAGCACTTCAGATTCTTAAAACTTGGGTCAAGTGTTGTATCTATCCTTAGAAATCTCACATTGGTACCTTCTTTGCATTTTGTCAAATCTGCCGTGAAAGTATTCTTAAAACGAACATGTGCTGGGGCATCATCTGAGACTGCTATAACATGAAATATATGGCAGAATGTGGGTAAAACCGAACAGGAGACATACAATTCTCCCCCAAGGAGTTCAGTCACAAATGTAATTAAAGCATTATTTTTTTAACGAGCATCATCAGCATGGAAGCATGTCCTCTGGAATGGTGACCGAAGCATGAAGGGGCATATGAATTTTTAGCATATGTGGAACATAAATACCTTGAAATGCCGGCTACAAAAGTGCCATGGGAACTCCTGTTCTCACTTTCAGGTGACATTGTAAATAAGAAGCAGTCAGCAGTCTCTCCCATAAATGTAAACAAACTAGTTTGTCTTAGCAATTGGCTGAACAAGAAGTAGGACTGAGTGGACTTGTAGGCACTAAAGTTTTACATTGTTTTGGTTTTGAGTGCAATTATGTAACAAAAAAATTCTACATTTGTAAGTTACACTTTCTTGATAAAGAGATTGCACTACAGTACTTATATGAGGTGAATTGAAAAATACTATTTCTTTTATCATTTTTACAGTGCAAATATTTGTAATAAAAAATAATAATATAAAATGAGCACTGTACACTTTGTATTCTGTGTTGTAATAGAAATCAATATAATTGAAAATGTAGAAAAACATCCAATATATTTAATAAATTTCAATTGTTATTCTATTGTTTAACAGTGCAATTAATTTTGATTAATTTTTTTGAGTTAATCGCGTGAGTTAACTGCGATTAATTGACAGCCCTAATTATAATCAAATGAAATAACTTGTGGCATACCTCAATGAGCTGCACTGAATTTCTCAGTAGACAGACTTCAGATGGACTGTTTTATATAGTAACTATAGAAACTACAGTTACGTAATGGAGGGAAATGAATCAAATACTTTGAGAATAGCATATAGAAATTGCCTACCACTGAAAACCATCTCTCTGCTTGTCTACATATTTTGCTGGTCACAGGGCAAATTCAAAACAGATGAGTTTGACAATGAATGAAGACTGCATCACACTGACAATGCTTTTGGCAGAAAGTCCTGAATTTCCTCTCTTGCCCCTGGAAAATTATACTATCATGCAGTACAGCAATAACATTTTTCCAAGTTAACTCCCTTACTGTTGTGTAGTTGGAACAATATACCAATAATATCTTCTGCTTGCAATAATAGCAAAGAAAACCATGGACTGACGCACTTTACAAGATGCCTTGTTTTTTGTTAGCTTATTTCGGTTGTTATTTTTAATTTTATTTAGGGGCAATCTGCAAGAAACAGTTTACATCTTATCTAGAAGTCCCAATCTGTAGTTAATGGAGAAAGATTAAAAACCTACCTCCTAAATCCCCAACTGATTTCTTCAAGTTCTTAAGATGATCACTGTCTATTCTTGTGGCTATTTTAAGACCCATCCTCAGCTGCAATATTGTGTGTTTACAACACTTTGCTGACTTAACTGGCTAGTTGGGAATCCCTACCTATCGCTCCATAGAGCGGGAAACCCCAGGTGGCCCAGAATTAGTGTATCAGTTCTACACCACCCCTCCTTTGCAGCCCCTAGTGTTGATGTATGGCCAATGAAAGAGAGAGTAGCTGATGCCCTGCTGTCCTCAGGCTGTTGGAATGGCCTGCTGGGGGATAGGCCACCAAGTTAGAGCAGCTCTGAGGCTGCTCCAATTTATTCTTGAGGCTGAATCGTTTCCATTACATGGAAGCTGCATTTACCCATTCCCCCACTCCAAACTCTTTAAAGAGGGCAATTTCAAATTATGTGACTAATTTGTTGTGTGGAAAAGAGAGCAAGCAATATTATAACGCTTTTACATCATCTTGTATCATTCATAAATACAGTAGTGTAAGGGACCAGGGTGTAGGCAGCCTGGCCTAGAAGTCACAGTTAGGCTAGTGACCGGGGAGGGATAGCTCAGTGGTTTGAGCATTGGCCTGCTAAACCCAGGGTTGTGATTTCAGTCCTTGAGGGGGCCACTTAGGGATCTGGGGCAAAATCAGTACTTCGTCCTGCTAGTGAAGGCAGGGGTCCCTTCCAGTTCTATGAGATAGGTATAGTGTCTACGGGTCAAGGACAGCCAGAAGGCAGTAGTCAGCAAGCAGGGATCAGTGTAGTTGCTAGAGCTGGGATCAATAAGCAAGAGTCAGGCCTGGGTTGGAGAACAGAGAGCAAAGATAGTTACCAGGCAGGAATCAGAAAGTCAGGGTTAGAATCCAGTTGGGGTCAGAGACTGGTGATCAGAAAGCAAGGTGAGGTCTGAAGCTGCAGCAGGCCCAGAGTCTTTGTTGTTGCCCAGACAACTGCCTGGGCCACTCTCCAGGGTTAAATAGTGAGCATGCCCAATCAGAGGGCATCAAGGTGCTATCACTCTAGACCCTTTAGGTGGTACTTCCTGCAGTGCCAAATCTCCACAATGTTTCTCGGTTGCACCTCTGTATGACGTTCTGGTGGTGATACACAAATATCACCTATCCTAGGCTCTACAGACCTGGGTTTTAGTCCCACAGATCCTTACAAGCAGGAACAGATAATCTCACCAGATTGATAATAATGTTTTAAGATCTGCATACTGTGCATGATTTCTTCCAATGACACAAACAAATTTTCTGTATAAATGTCTTCATGCCCATTCATTCCCTTACTATAGCTGCACTAACTGCACACAACCTACTGGACACGGCAAGACCATTTTACTGCTCATAACATCTCATTTTAATTGATAGTTTGATGCCATTGAAACTGTATCTGCCCTGACCTGTCATCATAATTTCTTCAGTAGCTTCCTTTGAACAGCCTGTTATCAGAATACAAAACAGATCATTTGGGCACCTTACTGATGATTGAAATTGTAATAAGAATAAGGTTGGTGTAGCGAGGAGGTGTGGCTGCCCTCAGAGGTGGATGCAGAGGGAACACCACAAGCCTCCTGGTGTGCACAACCAGGAGGGCCATGCCCCGCAGACCAGAAGCAGAGGGGCGTGACAGGAATAGGAAGTATAAAAGGCTGGCCCAGCAGCTCAGTTGGAAGGGAACAACTGAGGGAGACAGATGCTTTTTTCCTGCTACTGTAGTGGGATGCTGAGGAGAACCACGTCTCCCCAAGGACCTGCCTGAGCTTCCAGAGAGCCCTGCCACTTCCGACACTGAGGAACTGCTACCGCTACCCTTGGCAGTGTATCCTGGGGAGACTGAGGACGACCCCTAGATCCAGGTACATCTGAGGCTGAGATTAGGAAGGAGCCCAGGGGAACCAGACTACTGTCTGGTGTGGTGCCTCTGGAAACATGGTCAACGTGTTGTGGCTGGATTCCCCGCTGACCCAGTGGCAGACCACAGTGGAGTTAGGCGGACCCACGTTCCCCTACTCCTGACACACCACCCCTGGAGTGGCAGTACTCCTCCTCCTTATGCCAAGAGGCCTGCGTTTGTCTTTCACCCACCAGAACCAGGATGATGGACTGTGCTTGGTGCTCACCCTGGCTAGAGCCCCATAAACTGTTCTTGGTGCTCACCCTGGCTGGAGCCCCATAGATTGTGCTTAGCAACAAGGAGTCCTGTGTCACCTTATAGACTAACAGATGTATTGGAGCATAAGCTTTCGTGGGTAAATACCCACTTCGTCAGACGCATGTGGATTGTGCTTGGTGCTACAGCTCTACGTGACAGCAGGCCAGAGTTCTGTTTGCGACCCCGCCTTGCTTGAAGGTGTCGCCTGACAACTACTGCTAATTCCCCCCTTTTCTTTTGTTTGAGAGTACTCCAGCAGACCAGACTGCGAGGCAGCATGGCCTCCCTCAGAGGCAGACACAGAGGGACGGCCACACTCACTTACAGTTGGGTAACTGGATGAGGAGTTATACTTTCCGTGTGGATACACTTAACTTCCATTTCTGCTGCATGCAAGCTGAAAATATCACTGAAATTTTAAAGGCCACACTCCCATTGAGCAGTTTTAATTCTAATCCACAGAGAGCAACCCCATTGCAGTCCTGGAGTGATGAGTACAACTACTTTCCAGCCATTAAGAAATATTCAGCCAGGCTGTGGGAGTTACAGATCATCCTAACCTCTCAAGGGCCTAAAATTCCAGTAATAATGAATCAAGATTTTTATATTTCATATAGTTTAAAGCCAGAAAGCACCATCTAATATGACCTCCTGTATATCACAGGCCATTAATTTCATCCATTTACTCCTATATTGAGCCCAAAAACTTGGGTTCAGCTGAAGTAGGTCAGTCCTCTGGAGACTTAACTGTTGTGTGCCACAAAGAACAGAAGAGACAGAGTCGTGCATGTTAGAGACCCACACTGGTCTCTAATACAGAGCAATGAAGACACTCTCAGCCAGAAAAACATAGGGAGAGACATACTTCCTAAAGGTGGTGTTATTGCTGTGGAACAATCACCATCATCAACACTATCCACCAGAAATGTCAGGAAACAGTCCCCGCCCACACCCTGTGGTAGCCATCCACAGCCTGAAATGTTGATTAGGAATGAAAATTTGCATTTCAAAATTTCCCCCATGGAAACATTTCCCCCCCCCTGGAATTGACATTTTCATGCAAAAATTTTTTTGTTTCAATTAAATGGCAGTTTTTCAACAGGAAAGCTTTTCACACACACAAAAATTAACCAGCTGTAATAAAGATCAAATGAATTAAAGTGGTTTTTTATTTCAAGCTGAATTATGTAAACCCTGATATGTATCCTCCAGCCATACTTTATCTACTAATTAGGTTTTGTGAGATACCCTGGTAATTTTCTAGATGTACAATTCAAGGCCTGATCTGTAAGGTCCAGACACCTCCTCCAAGATGCAGAATACTCTCAGATCTCAGTGACTCATGGAATGGGACTTGAAGGTGCTGGTCATCTTGTAGAAGTTGCTCAGCACCTAGCGGGATTGGGCTTTACGTTAGGCTTTCCGGGATGCATAATTTAACTTCCCCTGTCAGGGAGTCTTACTCACTATGTTCCTTGAACCTCAAGTTATATAAATAACTGAGGAAGAAACATAACTGTCACCAATGCACAAAAGAATGTTCAGAAAAGGACAAAGATCAATTATTCCCATTAGCAAATGAGAGTTGAAGAAGAAATGTTCTTAAGCTGCAGAAGGAAAAGTGCAGGGTAGATATTAGCTGAAACTTCAATAAAAATTAATGATAACCAGCAATTCAATGCGAAAGAGAGTGGAGGTTACAATAGAGTACAAGGTTACAATAGATACTCAGCTTTAGGGATGAAATGCTGGTCTTATACGGTGAGTGGGTAGATTAATGACCAACTAGAAGTTTCTTCAAACCCAAATGATTCTAGAAATTGCATTAAATCTGGTGACTATAGCACATGTTCACAAACATGTCTGTGGTGCACTTATAATAAAGCCAGCTATAAATAGCTTCCAACGGCAGTGAAAGCCAAGATCCAGAATCTAAAGAATGTCAGTCTTTCTGCTACCTCCTGCAGCTGAGGCAGATCATGTATAATGACATTCCATTTGTTTGCATGCTCTTTGCTTGTACACTACCACTAACAAACCTCATATAGTAATAGGTTCAGAGCTGTGCTTTGTGTTACATATGATGCATGGCACCCCATATTTTATGCCACAGAATGTGCTGAACATGTGTCACGGAGTGTGGGGGAACTCAGGGCCCTGCACCCCTGGCTTCCTGCGATTCACCATGACTCTCAGCCAGCCAGTAAAGCAGAAGGTTTATTTAGATGACAGGAATACAGTCCTAGACAGGTCTTGCAGGCCCAGACAACAGGACCCCCCTCAGGTCCATCTTGGGGTCCCAGGGCATCCCAGCCCCCCTTGGGAGGTCAGAGCCATCTCTGCCTCCCAGCCAACTCACCAGCCAGCTTCCAAAACTCTGCCTTCAGCGACCCCTCCCACAGCCTTTGTTCAGTTTCCCGGGCCAAGGTGTCACCTGGCCTCCAAACCCTTCCTGGGTTCTCATGTTACACGCTCAGGTATTCTCCTTTGGGCAGTCTCCCATCCCCCAATGCAGACTATCCTAGCCACACTCCCCTGTCAGCATTCACAGACCACAGTAAGAACAGTCCCAGTTCGTCACAACATGCTCCCCATCTATCTCTTGCCACAGATGCCTCCCTCACACATGTGACTCCTGCCTAAATGAGGAGTTGACAAATGGAATCTAAAAATAGCTGTCTGATACCGCCTCTCCACTAAGCCATAATATATGCATTTGAGAGCATCCTCTCTCTCAAAAAAAGAAAAGAGAAAAAGAAATGAAAACATTTCTGTATATAAGCACATTTAATTAGAAGCATCCGACCTTACTAGAGAACAAACTGTGTCTTAGATTAAATGCTGAGAGGACAAGTCAGGCAGTACTACAGCTTTCTCAGGTACCTTCAGCCATTTAGTTGGAAGGACACCAGACAAGATCATGGGTCAATGCCAAGTTCACTTTACTCCTAGATAAAGCTTTGGGCATTCATTACTCTGGCTTATTGGGGAGATTTACTGTCAACCCTATTACCATTTATTAAGCTAGTGATTTTCAAAATGTGGGGTGCACTCCTCTGAGGAAGGGAGTGAGCTAAGGACTAGCTGAGGGTATGTAGACTGAGCTCTCCTCTCAGCTGCTCTCTGGAGCCTTGGCTTTCATTTAATGAAAAATTAGTCTCTGTCTGTAATGATTATGAAGAAAACCTTCAAAATGTGACCAGAGTGTAAATAATGCAACCTGACTTTGCAGAGAGCCTGAAACAATAGTTCTCAGGTGTTGTGATGTCCTGTCTTTTTAAATATTTGGACTCTGTGCTCACTTAGACAAGAACATCACTTTAGTTTCAGTTTTGCTGCCAGAACAATAAAGCTATCACAGTAGACAGCTGTGTTTCTATCTGCCCCCTCTGTGTCTATCTCCTTCTCTGCTGGATCCAAATATCACATATTGACAACATGAATCTTGTATCCCATAAGTCTCCTGTGTTCCCAGTGCCCGACTAAGAAGAAGAAACAGTAAGCAAATAATATATTAAAAAGGGAGGAAAAATTACCTAGAGGCACAAGGTGGCAGACTGCTGCTTTTTATGCTGCAGGGACAACTGGAGAAATAGGCAATTAAAGGCAAAACAAAGGAGGTGGTTTCTGCCATTGCTATTCAATTTCTGGAAAGACAAAGCAACGAGAAAGCAAGCAGCCATCTTGGCTGACCACCTGCAAACCTGCATTAAAGGGTCTATAGCCAGCAGAGGGAGCCCAGCTACAACCAAAGGAGTGAATCTGCAGTTTGCAATATAAGCACACTGACAGCAGAGGGAAATCAAGCACAGGTAGCACTCACTTAAAAAAAAAAAAGTTTCCCTGTGCCAGCGAAGACATCCGGGAGGGCGAAGAGTGAAGAGAAAAGGCAACTTTTGTGGATAAAGTTGATGAAAACTGCAAATCATAAGTAGTATACTTTGAACATTTAGAACAATTTGTAGCTTGCGATTCTGCTCCAGACAGACAGTTTCAACATTGCTGACAGTGATGGGTTCGAAGGCATATGGACTGCTGCATGAACTATTGTCTCCAACTGTGTCTGGAATTGCTACATACACCACAATTATTACAGCAATGCAGCAAGATTTTTCTCTGATCCCATCAATGAGAGTGGAATGCTATTGGTTCCATCAGCAATATCAGGGAAGTGGAGAATCGGTAGCATAGTTTGTTGCCACTCCAAGGAAGTTGTCAGAATATTGTCAGTTTGATCAAATATTAAGTGATGCCCTGTGTGACCCATTTCTCTCTGTATTATGCAATGACCTGTTCCGGAAGAAGTTACTCACTGTATCAGTGCTTACATTTAAGAAGGAGGTTGAGATAGCTATTTCTATCATAGAAACCACAGAGAAGGATTCTCTGTAATTTAGTGTGAGACAAGAAGTTCACTTCCTGAATTGGTGAGACAGAGGACTATGGGAATGTAATGATTTTCCCTGTGGCGATTGTGCACAAACTATGCATACGGAGAAGGACTGCTAGGCATGTTAGGTCATTTGCAGAAAGTATCAGAAGAAAGGACACATCACAGTGACCTGCCAAAGTTCAGTGACCAGCAACACAGAGTAATTGTCCTTCCAGGAAGACACCTATGAAGATTGCACCTAAGGAATGATGGAACTTGGGAATTCATAATGGGGAAAAAGACAAAAGCCCTAGTGACACTGATCAAGACCTAGCACTGTACATGTTATTAGAAGCTGGAGTCAGAGATGGCATCTGGGTCATACCCCGGATTGAGGGAGTTCCTACAAGAATGGAGCCTGATACTGGAGCTGCCACTTCATTGATTTCTGAATCTGCCTATCACCTGACCTTGTCACAAGTTCCTCTGGAAGAACCCTCCATGGCTTTGAAGACTTATATCAGAGAAAAATTGGTCCCAAAAGGGGTATTCCAGGTGAAAGTTCAACTAGATGGACAATCATTCATTTTATCCTTGTATGTGATTGAAGGAAAGTATTCACCATTATTTGGCAGAACTTGGCTTGAGAAGCTTAAAGTGAGCTGGACTGATATCAATGTGATCACAAAAACACATCAAAATTTTCAAGGAATACTGGACAGACACTCCAAAGTTTTTGAAAAAGAACTTGGACAGATGAGTAACATGTCAGTGAAGTTCACTTGTAAGTTTGATAACCAATCAAAATATTGACTCATATCCAGCTTCTCATCCACTGTAATCCCCAGGTCCTTTTCTGCAGAACAACTGCTTAGCCAGTTGCTTAGGCTATGGCTACACTGGCGCTTTACAGTGCTGTAACTTTCTCGCTCAGGGGTGTGAAAAAACACCCCCCTGAGTGCAGCAAGTTACAGCGCTGTAAAGCGCCAGTGTAAACAGTGCCCCAGCGCTGTAAGCTAATCCCTTCGTGGAGGTGGAGTACCTGCAGTGCTGGGAGAGCTCTCTCCTAGTGCTGGCGCGTGACCACACTCGCACTTCAAAGCACTGTCGTGGGAGCGCTCCCATGGCAGCGCTTTGGAGTTTCAAGTGTAGCCCAATCCAGAGTGAACTAGACAGTCAGTCAGTCAATTCAGCCACTGAGGATTTTCCAGCAAGGAGTGCACAGGGTCAACTTCCCCACAATCAAATACGAAAAGAACAAAGGAATGAACTTAAGAATTAAGTACCAACTGTATAAGGATAAACAAAACATAAATTATAACGACTAGAATTTAATTTCTCCAACGTAACATGGCTACTTTATAATCCATAGACATTATCCTCGCAGTTATACATAAACATAAATAAAGAAAACAGATTAAATCTAAACAGGTCAGTCCTTACAGAAACACAGTGAGAAGAAACTCAGAGTTCCCAAAAGCTTAGGTTGAGTTCACCTGAGTCTCAGTTACAGTCTTTGATCACCAAATCTATACAGTCTGCTCACTTAGTCAAAAGCACTGCAACAATATCTTCTCTTCTCTTGTTTGTAGAAACCTTGAACTGGGATCCATGCAGACTCTTCCGCCTCCTCTGCGGAAATCACTCAGTTTAAGTATATAGATTAAAAAAAATCTGGTGACAAGGAAAATGCAAACTGAGAATAGCAAAGTATAAGTGAGTCCCCATCATCACATTTTAATAGGGGAAAAGTTGGTGAATCATACTCGTTGAGACAATTTAACTAAAACAGTTTGGCTGAAATCAAATGTTCAAAGTATAAAATTTAAATCAAAAATTAAGTTTTCCTTATCACTAACCTGCTGTAGGGGGGAAATAGCCTGTTTTCTGCTCCTGGGGCTCAGTTTCTGACTCCACACTGGACACATGGCCTTTTGCAAAGCAGCTGCCCTGACTGCTTGCTTCATGGAGTCTGAGTCCACCAATAGGGAACCTATACAGCATACCCAAAACTATCACAACCAATTTCAAAACTTCTGAGTGTGGAGAGCTAGTTGTGCATCTGCCTAGCAACAATGAACCAGACCCAACTCATTCCTACCCCTCAAATAGATAGCGTAAAGAGATCTCTCCCTACTAGGCAGGGGGCTAGATATGCTCTTTTGTTGATGCCAAAATATTTCACAGAGATGAATCAATTTTGACAAAATGTTTGACTTGAGGGTTTTTAAGGTCCTGGGTGGACTCTCTCATCTCTTCCAAATTGGAAGGGGGGAGAGAGAGACCCAAATAAAAAATCTGACCTTTTTGATCCCAAATGGACATTTTGATACAATTCTATTTTGTGAAAACATTCCAAAAGTTTTGTTTTTGTTCCAATGTGGAATGAAAACAAACATCAAAAGTTGCTGCAAAACAGAATGATCAGTCTCTGGCCAGCTCCAGTGCTTTGTTTAGAAATAGGAATCAGCTTCAGGTGCTTCACAAAACTTGTTTAATTTGTTGTGACGTTTTTGCAATTGTTTATATAATACACAGTAGTTTCATTTCTTTAATGCAGACAAGTAGCTAGGCAGGCAGCTTTTTTCTAATATGAGATAATCATTAGTGCCACTGCTGTTTTCTGGGGGGAAAAATTCCCACCAAATATATATAGTATCTAAGAACTTTTAAAAACATGAATTATTTGACACTCTTACTATGTATCCTGTAAATAAACTAGACAACTTTTTAAACACCTGATATTAGTTACCTGATAAAATGCAATAAATCTAAGGAAACTTTATTTCAATGCATCATATATAGACATGGTTAAGGTCTTTAAACAACAAAATAAACAACCCATGTGGCTAGTCAAAGTTCAGGGCTCTGGGGATGTTCCACTTCAAAGTAGAAATTGATGGAGTCTGTTATTTTCTTTGATACTATCTTGCTTATTTACAAAGAATGAACTATGTTTTTTGAATGCAGAAGGAACCTAGAACAAAAGGAGCATTTCTTAGTTTATAGCCCTTAAGCATCTTTAGCCAATGCCAGACCCAAAAGCTCTCTGTCTAGCCTTTTTCCCCAGTGTCATCTTGTCCCTAAAAGCTCCTGCTTGGTTTCCTGGCCTATCCCTCTCTCTTCCTAGCTGTTATCTGTTTCTGTGTGATGTCTCCCCCCCGCCCCGCAACCTCCACGCCCCCTCCCCTCAAAAAACCCAACACCAAAACAAAACAAAAAAACCCAAAATCAACCCAAAGCCCCAACAACAATATTTAGCCAAAAGCTCCTGGAAAAGCGGGGTTTGGGGTGGAGGCTGACAGATCGTGACCCCCCATGTAATAACCTCACGACCCCCTGAGGGGTCCCGACCCCCACTTTGAGAACCCCTGATCCATAACAAGGTTTCACCCGCCTCAGAACAATAACATATTATTTACTCAGGGGAGAACATCAGCTGCTTCAGAGCTGTTCCAGTTTATTACGTTAATCCTTGTAAAACAACATTTGACAACATTGTTACTAGGAATGGAGTCAACTATAACATTTTCTACATAATGGAGAAAAACGTGTCTGACATGATGACTGACTTTGGCTCCATATAATATCACTCCTTGGTGTGGAATCATTAAAATTAGTGCAAAATGTCAATTTTTGGGAAAAGATATATTTTTAAAGCATTCAAAATGAGAAATCCACCCCGACCCAAAAAAACCCCAACACTTTAATTTTTATGCCTTCTTCCAATATATGAAAAATGGCCTAAAATTCAAAAGATTTTTAAAAAAATAAGTAACATTTTAAAATGCTTGTAGGCTGAGGATTTGTGTAATCCAAGTTCCAATACACAGTGATTTTCTTTTAATGGAAGAGTTATGAACCCCTAATGATGTTTT
Source organism: Chrysemys picta bellii (assembly GCF_011386835.1). Classification (NCBI taxonomy): domain Eukaryota; kingdom Metazoa; phylum Chordata; order Testudines; family Emydidae; genus Chrysemys; species Chrysemys picta. The sequence continues at coordinate 37,499,622 of NC_088793.1, read as the reverse complement.
ATAAGTGAAATGCTGATAGACTGGTAAGGTGAGTGTAAAGCTTAGTGAGCCACTTAAGGCTTTTATCATGTAACTGCTTCATTGGCTTTCTGTGTGGGCACAGGGGCCTAACTGCACAGGTTAGATCCCAAGAGCCTGGCTCCAAAGTGCTTTGTTTTCCTTGTACATTATCACCTGAAATAAAGATCTGAGAATCTACTAGTCAGGTGTCCGGTGTGAATATTGTGTTTGCAAATTTGAAGATAACTCCCTATGAATATTATCCAATCCTCACTTATTATTTCCACAAACAGTCCTGTCAGGAAACTTATTTGCTAGAATATTTGAAAAAACAAAACACAAACACAATGGGAAGCAAATTTGCTTACAAATCTGAAGGAAAAAAAAAACTGTGGATTTTTTTTTTTGTAAGTACTCAATCAATTCTGTTTATTAATTTAGGTCTGATTAAGGAAAGCACTTAAGCAAATGCTGAACCCCAACCCTATTCAAGAAAGAATTTAAGCTTGCGCTTAACGTTAAGCATGTGTTTAAGTCCCATACCCTTCCTTAAAGGAATGCTTTCCTTTATTGCGGTCTTAAACTCTATTTCCAGCTGGTCAGTGATTTGACTATTTTGGCAAGTATATTTAATTTATTTTATATCTCATTGATCTTACAACTTTATTTTTTCTCTTACTTTTCCATTGTTGCAATTTTCCAACCTGAGCACTGTTGCTGGCATTGTTTTTTTTTCCAATTTAAGCACAAAACATCTGTGTTTCTGGCTTCTGCTTTCAAAGCTTATGCCATGACATCTCTTTTTTGCAATATTTTCCTGCTCCTTTCTGCCTGCATCTACAGAGGGTTTTATTGATTGACTGACATACCAATTCTATTACACTAGGAGGTTGGTGAGCATTTTTTTTAGCATCTCTAGACCTTTTCCATTATTGTTCTCTCAGAACTATTCAATATATTTTACAATAATTTATTTTAGGAGTGCTGCATGTTCTGATACATTACATTTTCACAGATTGGTCAACATGCCTAGAAACCTATCTTATTTTCAGGCAGTGGCATACTCAAAATTGCATCAATTTTACTTTTATCACATTTCAATCTATCATAGAGTGTATGACCAAATTATGGTATTTTACTTCTTTGAGATCTAGCCCATTTTTTTTTATTCATCTGAGAGGGACACAGTCAAGGTTGTCAGGCCTAAAACTGGTCCTATTTTTTTTTATTACCTATCTGCAAGGTCCATGTAATCAGTGATATTACTTTTCTTCTCCAAAATAAGTACACCAATTCTTTCCTTTACTATCTCCCTAGCAAAAAAACCCAATATGATGTTAATAGTTCAGCACTCACAAGCAGATTTCAGTTTCAACTGTAGGTATCTAGAGACTTAGAAGCATGGGCAGTGGGTACCATAGGCTGGGAGAGGCTGTGCCTCCCCAAACAGCCAGGCATGGCCCTGCCCATGCTCTTCCCCCAGCCTCCGCCCACTTGAATTTCCCGCTCTGCATGCCGTGCCACTCCAGAGTCCAGTAGTCCCCATGTGGTAGCCCCAGCTTGGGCTGGGGCCATGCCACCTGCCCTCCTGGTGCTCTGGGGCTGGGGAGATTTGGGCCACATCACTCCTCCTGGTGCTCTGGGGCTGGGGAGATTTGGGCCGCATCACCCCCTCCCGCCGCTCTGGGGCGTGGACTGGTGGCTCCGGTGGGGAGTGTGGGACGGCTCTGGGCTCCGGTGGGGATGGTGGCGCAGAAAGGGTGGGGCCTTGAGAGGAAATGGGGAGGGGGGGCGGGAGCTAGCCTCCCCTAGCTGGCGGTTCACGCACCACCCATACTTAGAAGGACAGTGAGATTTTTTTTTTAAATTATGAAAAGTACCTCAAAATAATTTCCCCTGACTTAGGTCTCAATTCAGCAGAGCACTTAGTAAGCATTGGTTTAATGCTAATAAATATGCTTAATTTCTAATGGACTCAATGAGACTTAAGTAGATTCTTAAAATTAAACATGCTTAAATGCTTTGAGGTCTGATCCATAGCCCATTGAAGTTTATGGGAATCTTTGCATTGACTTCAATGGACTTTGGGTCAGGCCTTTGATGACCTGGGATCAATTTAAGTATGACTTTAATGTTAAGCATGTGTTTAAGTGCTTTGCTAAATTGGGGCCTTATTCTTAATTAGATTTATTTTGGGCTTATGATGCTTTTCAACATTAAGGCTTCTATGCATCCCTTGTGTGCTTTTTTCTCTCATATATGTCCTCACATGGTTGAATTACTCTTCTGTGAAACCATTTTGAGTCTGAATGGATTCTAAATGGCAGGTTTATAATAAGAGTATACTGTCCAAATGGTGTAGCAAACCTATAAAGTCTCACATGAGAAACATTTGGACATAGTATAAATAATAACAAATAAGAATAGTAATAGCAATTGTTAGAATGTCAAACTTGCTTCAAGGTGTTAGCATTATTTAACATTTAAAAGTTTGCTTGTAACACTGGTCTACAATTTTTGAGAAGTCGTCTGCTTCAGAGATAAAATGTGCTATTTATTATGTATTTTGATGTGCTGAATTCAAATATGACAATTAAAACAACTGATTGGCTACTGTTTCTAAGATATTTAAGTTTTTACACTTTACATCTATGTATATTGTGTAGATAGCAGAGTTTTAATCATAAATTGTAAACCTAGGTCTTTTCATGTGTTTATGGTTGCTTTACATGATAATATTTCACCTGTCCCGTTTATGTAACACTTTAAAAATCAGCAAAAGGGTTATATAAATAAAATTTATTATGAAACAAAAGGCAAACAACTATTCTGTACATAGTTTAGTCCTATTCAATGTCTATTCGGCGCTTCTTGGCTTGTCTCTTGTATTCATTAAATGGAGCATCTCTTGTCACTGTCCAGCAATAGTCTGCAAGCATTGATGGGCTCCATTTGCCCTGATAGCGTTTCTCCATTGTTGCAATGTCCTGGTGAAATCACTTGCCATGCTCGTCGTTCACTGCTCCGCAGTTCGGTGGAAAAAATCTAGATGACAGTGCAAAAAATGTATCTTTAGTGACATGTTGCAACCAAGGCTTTTGTATGCCTTGAGGAGGTTTTCCACCAACAACCTGTAGTGTTTGCCTTCTTGTTTCCGAGAAAATTTATTGCCACTAACTGGAAGGCTTTCCATGCCGTCTTTTCCTTGCCACGCAGTGCATGGTCAAATGCATCATCTCGAAGAAGTTCACGAATCTGAGGACCAACAAAGACACCTTCCTTTATCTTAGCTTCACTTAACCTTGGAAATTTTCCATGGAGGTACTTGAAAGCTGCTTGTGTTTTGTCAATGGCCTTGACAAAGTTCTTCATCAGACCCAGCTTGATGTGTAAGGGTGGTAACAAAATCTTCCTTGATTCAACAAGTGGTGGATGCTGAACACTTTTCCTCCAAGGCTCCAATGACTGTTGGCGTGGCCAATCTTTCTTGATGTAGTGAGAATCTCTTGCACGACTATCCCATTCACAGAGAAAACAGCAGTACTTTGTGTATCCAGTCTGCAGACCAAGCAAGAGAGCAACAACCTTCAAATCACCAAATCTGCCACTGATAGTTTATGCACCTCAAAAGTTGTTTCATGTTGTCATAGGTTTCCTTCATATGGACTGCATGACCAACTGGAATTGATGGCAAAACATTGCCATTATGCAGTAAAACAGCTTTAAGACTCGTCTTTGATGTATCAATGAACAGTCTCCACTCATCTGGATCGTGAACGATGTTGAGGGCTGCCATCACACCATCGATGTTGTTGCAGGCTACAAGATCACCTTCCATGAAGAAGAATGGGACAAGATCCTTTTGACGGTCACGGAACATGGAAACCCTAACATCACCTGCCAGGAGATTCCACTGCTGTAGTCTAGAGCCCAACAGATCTGCATTACTCTTGGGTTGTTCCAAATCCCTGACAAGGTCATTCAGTTCACCTTGTGTTATGAGGTGTGGTTCAGAGGAGGAGGATGGGAGAAAATGTGGGTCCTGTGACATTGATGGTTCAGGACCAGAAGTTTCATCCTCTTCCTCTTCCTCGTCTGACTCAAGTGAGAATGATTCTGGTGCATCAGGAACCGGCAGTCCTTCTCCGTGGGGTACTGGGCGTATAGCTGATGGAATGTTTGGATAATGCACAGTCCACTTTTTCTTCTTTAACACAACTTTCCCAACTGGAGGCACCATGCAGAAGTAACAATTGCTGGTGTGATCTGTTGGCTCTCTCCAAATCATTGGCACTGCAAAAGGCATAGATTTCCTTTTCCTGTTCAACCACTGGCGAAGATTTGTTACACAAGTGTTGCAGCATATGTGTGGGGCCCACCTCTTGTCCTGATCTCCAATTTTGCAGCCAAAATAAAGGTGATAGGCTTTCTTAACCATAGTGGTTATACTGCGCTTTTGTGATGCAAAAGTCACTTCACCACAAACATAGCAGAAGTTATCTGCACTGTTCACACAAGTACGAGGCATCTGCTCACTTTGGCTAAACAGAAATGTGTCCCTTTGCAAAATCAAACACTGACAAATAAGAGAGCACGACACTGTATGATTTCTAGAGCTGATATAGGGCAATTTGTTCAGCAGAGTGATGTAAGCTTCGTTATGATTGCATCATCCATGACTTCTAGGAATAACATGATGCAATTCATATCATGTATGATGCAATACCAGCTTCAGATTGCATCATTCATTGTTTTGCCTAAAAAGCAAGTACTGTCCAAACCCAGTCATAGATTTATTCATAGATCCAGTCAAAGATGTATTTTAGTCATTTCTGGTTTAAATTGAGATCCCTTCCCTTTATAACTCACTTACCCTCCGCCATTCCCAAGTCAAGGGTCGTATATACTGACCCAATAGCATATCTTGAAAACTAGAGCCAATCAACAATTTTAAGCATCATTTTCATTCTCAGTGACCCAGAATTAGTAAAGTTTGACTACATTTATTTCAGAAGCATTTTGGCTGTAGAGCAGTGTAATTTTTCTTGTACTCAGCTGTATTTTTAGTTTGGACAAATATGCTGCAGTCTCTTGGGTGAAACATCTTGCCAGTTCTGATTTTTCCCTGCAAATATAATCCCTGCCAATTCATGGGACACACTGGTCTTTGTAACTGCTGTATCTTTGTACTGCTTGCTTTCTGATGGCATGATTCTTTAAGGCACTTAAAAAAGTTTTGCTGGCATAGCTATGTTGGTTAGGAGTGTGAAAAAAAACATCCCCTTAACCAGCAGAGCTATATCCACAAAAGCCGTAGTGTACTGTGCTTTTGCCAGTATAGCTTATTTCATTAGGGGTACTGGTATGAGCTATAGTGTCAAAAGCACTCTTTTGCCAGTATAAGTTGTGTCTACACTAGGAGAATTTGTTGGTATGGATTTACTAGAAAAATAGCTTTACCAGCTTCCCTTGTTGGTGTAGACAAAGCCTAAGTCCTTGTGCGGCGCACTGCACTGTTTCTTTGGTCTGGTACACATGTAAGTGGAGGCTATAGTTGGACACTAGTGGGGTTAAGTGCTAGACGTACAGTCCAACAGGCATCCTAGGAGTACGGCAGTAGGGTTTGCCAGCAGCCCACAGATAAGAAAGGGGGGACTGTGATCCTCAGCACTCAGGGGGAAGGGTGGCAGCCCAGGTCTCTCATTCCTCTGAGACCCCCCCCTCAAGGGATATGGTATGACCTGGCAAAATCATTGGCACTGGTGGTTGATAGGTTGAGCAGCCTTCCTAACAAGAGTGGGCCCCTCTCTGATGAGGAAGTAATGATGTTGCAGGTTTGGGGTGGGACTGATATCCTGCAGTGGAACATGGAGCAATCAGGGAGGATCACCCTCCACCCCATTGCCATGTCGCAGCATTCCTAAAAAACCCCAGCAGGAGACATGGCAGATGATGCCCTAGAGCTTATGTGGGATCCGATCGCTTGCTTGGGAAGCATCTAACAGGGTTAAGGATAAGATTTGGAAAGGGGTATTTGTGGATTTATTTACCTTGCTGTTCAGGGAGGAGGAAGGGGGGGAAAGGACAAAAGAAGGAGGGCAAACCCACAGACCTAAGGTGTCTGAAACTCTTGAGAGATGGCCTGCAGCCTTTTGCATTTATGAGAGTATAATTTGTATAAAGGTGTTATGGCGTTTGTTATTAGACGACCCCAGGAAGGTAGCTTATTTATGGAATGGATTTTCGGCTGGTTTCAGGTGTCACTCCTGGGCAGAGAACTTGAAGTCTGTTAAAGGCTTTGAGCATGTAGTAAGGGCAAAGATTGCCTCGGAGGTGGCAGCAGGGAGAGTGGCAGGCCTCTTCCCAAGGCTTCCAGTGCTGGAATTGTGCATATCTCCCCTGGGTGAGGTATCAAAGAAGGCAATCCATCATCTGTCCTACCCCCAGGGCTCATCAGTAAATGACTTTATTGACCCCCAGCTGTGTTCAGTGAGATACTCATCTTTTGATGCGGTGGTAGCTATTGTTGCATCCAGTTGCTTCTAGTGTATCTCAAGAATTTTAACTTGCTTTGGACTTTCAGTTTGAAGGCCCCTGTTATTTTGATAAAGCCATGCCCATGGGGTGCTGGATGTCATGTGCTGCTTTCAAAAGATTCACCTTCATGTTGAAGTGGGCAATTGTGCGTGAGACTGGCCTACATCTCAACAACTTCTTATATGCAAGAAGATTGGTGACAGGCAACGGTAAGTACATGTTTCATGTGTTTCAGAACCTAGCTGAGTGTCTCAGGGTCCCCCTTGCCACAGAAAAAACAGAATGCCTTGCCCAAAGTTTAACCTATCTGGGCATTGAACTAGGCACAGTCTGGGGTGTTTCTATGTTACCCACAGAGAAACTGGAATTGGGAAGGACACTGATATGGGCTCTCAAAGGGGCAAAGAAAATTTCACTGAGGGAGCTACAAGTGGTGCTGGGGCAGCTAAACTTTGCATGGCGGGTGGTGGCTACTGGTCAGGCATTTTGTGCCCATGTGGTGTGTGCCTCCTCTGAAGTGCAAAAACCCCACCACCTTGTTAGAATGACGAGAGAACTGAAAGAAGACTCAGAAGTGTGGGAAAGATTCCTGGAAGCGTTTAATTGGGTTTGTATATGGCATTTGGACCGGTTGCTCAAGACTGAGCTCCAGGTGCAATCTGATTCCTCAGAAGGCATAGGTTTTGGGGTTTACTTTTAAGGAGAGTGATGTGCGCAAAGGTGCCCAGAAAGCTGGGTGGCTCAGGTTATTACAAGGGATATGCCCTATCTGAAGTGTTTGGTGGCAGTCTCTATTTGGGGAGAAAACTTTCAGAAACAAAGTCTGTTTCTTGTGTGACAGCCAATCTGTGGTACATATTGTGAACTGACACTTGGCTAAGACTGCTGAGGTAATGAGGCTGGTGAGGGCCTATGTTTTACGCTGCCTGCAATTTAACATCCTTTTTCATATAGTGCATGTACCAGGAGTGGATAATGGTATTGCCAATGCTCTAGCTTGATTTCAGGATGACAAATTCTGGGAACTCGCCTTGCTGACCCTCAAAGATCCATGGGCAATGCCCCAACAACTCTGGAACCTTGGCTCCTGACAGCTGTGGGACTAGTCAAGCACTTTGTAGCTCTGTGGACTCTGAGAGCCTATAAGGCCAGTGCTCAGAGTTGGTGGAATTTAGGGCACAGGAAGGGTTTCATTGGGGGGTGGGCCATACCCACACCAGGTGGTGCAATGTGTAGTGTCTTTGACCCACCATTGGTTGACACACTCCACTATCTCTAGCCGACTAGTGGACCTGTCCTACTGGAGTAGGTTGGTGGGTTTCTAAAACTCATATGGACATTTCATAGTACGAAACCCTTAGAAGGGTGGTCATGGAAAGGCAAGTGCTAGAGGGACTACAGGCTACTCATAACACAGGAAACCCTGTCAGGGTTATTAAAGCCTCTATAGTGGGTCTGCAGCTGTGTGAGGGAGGCCATTTTATTTAGGGGGGTGTATGTGGTACTGAAGGAATGTGCAGACAAGCACTTGTGCCCTGTAAAGGTGATACAAGCCTTATTAAAAGTCCGGGGCTGCAGCCGGACCCACTGTTCACACACAAAAACCTTGAGCTACTGTGATCTTCACCTGGGAAAATTTGGTTCTCATTCTTGTAGGATCAGGACAGCAATGTCAGTGGCTACATAGAGTTTGGCCCATGGCAGGTGCAGGCACGAGGGTGCTGGAAATCAAGGTGTTACAGGACTTAGGTCTGCACCAAGGAAAAGATTGCAGGGAGCAATAAAACGTAATTAACCCAATGTGCTTGTTTGTTTCAGAGGGTACCCAGAGCGTACATAATGTTTGGATTTGTGGGCACTCTACAGTGCACTGGGCCCACAAGAGGGAGGCCAGGATGGCAACCAGATCTCAGCTGGGCTTCAGGGCTGAAGCTATTTGCAGCAGAAGAGGCATGCAGTGTGATCTGCTCATGCCACTTGTGCACTAACTGACGAACAACGAGGACTCACCTCACATCCTGGCTATTCACCTTGGGGAGAAAGATCTCAAGGGCTGTACAAGGGTCAGCATAAGGGACAGAATCCAGGGGGTGTTAGCCAGATTAGGCAACCATGGCCAGAGGTGAGGTCAGTATGGTCAGAAATGCTTGCTGCAAGAGAGGTTTGTCAGGGAGCCGCAAACACAGCCCACGTGGACAAGGCTGGAAAGAAAGTGAATAGGGAGGTCACCAAGATGTTCCTGGAAAAAGGGGGTTCAGTGATATAGCATAAGGATACTCCTTACAATTGGCCTGAAGTTTTCATAGAGGGTAGCATACCTTTGTCAGATGGAGGTGCTGACATATGGCAACGGAATGTGAGGGAATGGATTGGAAGGAATTGTGACATGAGGCAGTGTGGATGGGGGGCGGGGGGAGGTAACCAAGCTAGTCACTGGCAGCCCTTGTGGCTGGTTTCCATGTGGTTAAAGGTATAAAATGAACAGTTCCCACAGGTAAAAGACCCTGGGATTTTGGTGATGGGCCTTGGACTCATGAGATAGGAGGAGACCTTGTGGCCTTGGCAGGCTGAGGTCCCCACCCTTCCACACTCTTTGTCTCCCTTGCAAATGGGAAGGATGCTAGGACTCAGAGAGAGCTGAGTCCTGGGCATAGGCTGAGGAAAGCCCACCATGGGTTGTGGATTAGATAGTACGGAGCCCTGTAACCACCACACTGGAACCAATTAAATGCCTGGTATTAGGAGAGTATGGGTGATGGGCAGGTAGCGCCTCTCCCTTGTGCTAAAGTTTAATAAAAGTTGCAGCCTGCCGCTTAATTCCATGCATGTATCCTCATTTCACCGCTGTGTCCCTATCAATAGATATTAAGGTCTACCTGCTCATAGGTCAGGTTTTGTAAACCTTTTAGCATTTTTGTCGCTCTCCTCTTGACTCTCCAATTTGTTCACATCTATCTTAAAGTGTGGCATCCAGAATTGGACACAATACTCCAGCTGAGGCCTCACCAGTGCTGAATAGATCGGGACAATTACCTCCTGTATCTTATTATGACATTCTTGTTTGTACAACCCCGAATGCTTCATTTTATGAACACTTTTTGCCTTTCTTTCTATGAGATGAACATAGGTCTGCACCTTTGACAAATAATTGCCTGGGATAATATTCGGTGAGTCTTGGCACTTGAATATATACCTTTGTTATTAGAGACTGCTGATTTTCCTTCTTAGATCTATTCATATGTTCCTTGTCAGTGTCACTCATCATTTGCATTTAACTTAAGGTGGCTTTATCTGTCCTGGAAATATTCATGATTTAGTCAGGTCTGAGATGACTTTTTGTAGGGAGCAGCTGACTTTCCCACAAACAACCCAGTTCCATATTGAAGGCTACTCCAAACCTCCAAAAATCAGAGTGCAGAATTTAACAAAGAATCCTTGAATGATTATTAAGAAAAAACACAAGCTTCCTCACAGGTAATAAGTCCAAAATATTTGAGCAATGGAAAAGACGGGGGGCATGTATGGAAGTGGAAACAAGGACTTCAGATACCTACAATTTTGATAGGAATAGCTGCAAAATTTAATATTATACCCTTCATCTGCCATTCACAGTGAAACTTAATAGGCTCATAACCAGATTGGAATAATTAATATAACAAAACTAAATCAATCCTTCTGGTTGCTTTCCAATAAACAGGAACAATATTTCGTGAAACTCGAGACTTATATTGCACACTCATTAGTGCACTATGCTTGGCCAGTTCTTTCTGCCACACTGAGCCCTTCATTTTATTGTTTTCTGTGTGTTTATTGTCCTGTATTGCAGTAGTGCCCCTAATCAGGATCAGGGCCCCATTGTGCTAGGTGCTGTAAACACATGCAGTATAAAGATGTCCCTTACCCCCGAAGAACTTAAAATTCTTCACATCTCTGTATTTTTTTTCCATGTTGACCCCTATATCAGGAGCAAACTTTCTTATTCAGTATACCTACCCACTTTGATCTCCTCCTTCCTGGCCTTCCAGGCACTCCCTTCTTTCGGTGTGTCTTCTACCACTAATTATCTTCTCCTCTCTTGCTTAAAAAGTAAAAAAAAAACCCTGGAAAGGGTCCAGCAACTACAAGATGTGCTCAGATACTATGGTGATGGTGGCCATATAAATACCTAGATAAAATTGACTACAACAAAGCATATTCAAGTGTTTTGGGAACATCTTTTTCTCTCTTCACCTGTTCTGTATAGCACAGACCTTGACTTCATATGTGTATGTGTGCAACACTACATACTATGGTAGTGGTGGAAAAAGACAACAATATCCCATGCCCTAAAAGGACTAAAGATTTAATGGCAGCTAGCTGGAAACAAAATCAATATTATCATTTTCATGGATGAAAAGCTAAGTTTACCCAGAAGGAAAATGTAAAGGGATTGTAATAAGCCAAATTCGCTATACTCATTAGCTCTAATTAGTACTGACTTACACCCCTGTAGAATCCCATTCAGGACAATGGGTTTGTCATTACTGAATTTCATACATTATCTAGAGATGCACTAGCAATTTTTAGTGCTCTGCTGCTGTTTCTTTTATTCCACTCACAAGGATTTTTTTTTTTTCAGATACAGCCGTACCTGAGTATTTCATGCTCCTATGATCTCCCCCAGGTTTCAGACTGGTGCTGGACTCCTGAAGGAATGTTTGATTAAAACTAGATCTCCTCTAGAATTCTGAATCAAGGTCCGATAGAAACAATCTGTTTTTACTGTTTGAGGGCTTGTCAACATGATGCATTATTCCGCACTAGAGAGGTATAAATTCTAGTGCGCACTAGCGTGTTGTGTACTGACTGGCCTGGATGGCCCTGCTGGTGCACACTAAGAGTTCCCCATATATTCATGTAGAACCGCTTGGAAGGCGACTACATTAACTGTGCTAGGGAATGTTTAGGCACACCAGCAGGGTCCACACACGCCAGTTAGTGCACAACATTCTACTGTGCACTAGAATTTACACCTCTCTAGTGTGGACTAGTGCAAAGTGAAGCCAAGTCCTGAATCTCATTTTCCTTATAGAAAATTGTGTGTCTGATCCCAGCACCTCAGTCTCCTTCATGTGTCTGTTATGACAACTGTCATGGACATTTTGATGGACTGGACTGTATGTTGGAGACAATGTATTACTGTATGTTGAGAGCTGAATTTCATTTGCTCTCTGAAAGAGAATTCAAGCTTTTTCCCAAGACCATAAAATACAAAGGCTAAGCTGTGTCAATTTTGAATGCTTAAGTCTGTAAATGATACAGCTAATATGGGTGTACAGTTGTATTTGTATCAGCCAACAATTTAAACAGGTGGGAGCTTAACTGAGAGTCTCAGAACAATTTGAGATGAGCGATAGTCATCTATTTAAATGTAAAATCAAATTACGCTCATAACTGAGTGTATTCAATTTTATTTGAATGCTAAAAAAGTTCGTTTTTTATTTCAGAAATAAAGGATGGTGACCATATTGTCCACTTTATATTTCCATGAAATTAGCAGAAAATGACTTTAAATTCAAGAAGCATTCTTATATTTGCAGAGGTCAATTCACAAGGCTCTTTGCAGAATTGCAACTTGCCGATCATAAGCATGCAGTTTCCTACGAAATTCTTTGAAAGCAGACACCTGAGTGTTTTTGATTAAATATGGAAAAGCTACATTTAAAGCTTGGAAGTGAAATTTAAAAGGATTTTATAAGACACTTTCATACCAAAAATGTTTATTTCAGTGATTTAATGTTTTTGGGTTTAAAATTAATTCTATAGCCAGAAAAAAATAAAGACTAATCCAGGGAACATGAAAGAGATTACCTGCAAGGCAGCTGATAAAAGAACCCAAGGGGAAAAAAAAACAAGTGGGAAATGTAACAGCATCCTGTTCTCTCTGTTGTGGAAACATACAACAAACGCTGCATTAGGAAATAATATGTTACCTATTGTGGTGGGGCCAGGCTACCCCGCCTTAACCCGGAAGGAGTTAAGCCCCAGGGACTAGCAGCGGAAGTCCCGTCTCCCTGGGCGGACTGGGCATGCTCCAAGTGCTATAGGAGTATAAAGGGAGGGAGACCAGCTCATTCTGGGCTGGAGACCGTAGGAGAAGGACCTGCTTGGGAAGCTCCCGTGGCGGACCAGCCACAGCTGTTGGCTGCACCGGGAAGAGACGCCGTCCATGGCCCACCAGTGCCGCGGCGGTTGGAGGAGACCCAGGGGACGACTGAATCTGCCGAGTACCAAGGACCCGACGACTCCTGGGAGACCCCAACGGAGAGCCTGGTAGGAAGGGACCCCGGGAGGGTGACAGAGTGGTACCTCCCCCCGTGGGAAACTCAGTGTGTTTTGGTCGGATCCCCCCGCTGAATTGGGGGAAAAGCACTATGCTACTGTTAGGGCCCCGGGTCAGGGCCCCCCTACTGGGGCAGTTGCACCCCAATGACCTGGACTCTGGCCGCTAGGCCCTGCTACCTGCTGCCCGAGGGTTGCTTCCTGGACTCTGGCTGCTAGGCCCTACTGCCCTGTAACCGAGGGCTGTGTTACAGACTCCTGCCATCAGGCAGCATCTCCTTGAGGAAAAGGGGACATCATAGACTCCGGCCGCTAGGCCATACTGCCCTGGACTGAAGGGCTATTTGACGGACGGTGGTGGATAGTCCATGCCGCTCGCAACTTTAGGGGCATGGACTGTCACACCTATACTGCAGATTTAGTGCATATACATAGCAAATCTTTTCCAAGTTTATGATGATAGCTTGGGGGGGGAAAAGATTCTAGCAGGAGGAGGGCAACTGCTGTGCCTAGGGGTGAAAGGACTGAATGGAAAGAGGCCAGCTGGAAGAAGCTGATTGAGGGCCACAGCTACCCTGAATTATAATTCATCTCTGAAAGGAGGGCTAAGACACTTAAGGTTTAAGCAGAGGAAGCCTACCTGATGGTGACACAGGCCCCAGAAGGAGGGCTGTTGGACTGATAAACTTAGGAGAGGAACCCTGTCTGAATTAGCAACCAGGCCCCAAAGGCAGGGTTGGATTTGATGGTCTAAAGAAGAGTTTTTTACTCTGTAAAGGAGTTGACTAATAAGCCCTCAGCACTCAGGTTCAGGAGTAAATTACTGCTGGGCAGTTTGCCTGCAGGGCCATGCTGTGCCACAAGGGAGCGGCATCCTGTTACACTGACTAAAAGACACTGAGCCTTTCAATTATTATAAATAAAATAAGAGGATTTGTGACTTTAAAATTCCAGGGCATTTTGGAAACCCTAATGGGTGAATAAAAGTGTGGCATGCAGCTACTGGCCTGACCATGGAAATTTCTGTGAAGGACTGTGACTCACAATGGCACAATCCCTCCCTGAGCACCATTGTCTTCAGGAGCACCCTGCTGTTTCTTTGGACAGTGCCGCCTGCTGATAACACCCACTGTGAGCCTGGATGGAAGAGGGAAGGCCATGGCCTTGTCTCCCACAGGCCTTCCTGATCCCTTTGGAAAGTAGAAGCGGTCCCTGAGCATTGGAATCACAGGCGTGACAGGTACTTGGGTGGGCTGTGCAAGGGTATGCGTGTGGAATTCTTTCCACACATCCCACACACTCTGTCCAAGCACAGTCCTCTTACAAGCTGGCCCCCAATAGCAGCCCATACACTGGGGCTGCTATCTGCAAACTTGCCCCATTCTTCTCCTTCAAAACCCTCGTTAGAAACTTTCCTTTGCTGGGATGCTGACAGAAAACTTGACAACAGTTAGGTAGCTGGTGTGCTGAGACCACTGTCTCTTTCTGACCAATATTATCTCATTGTTTCCTTGTGCTCCCCTGTCTGTTTCTATCTGTAGTCTCTTGTCTTATACTTAGATTGGAAGCTCCTGGCTGCAGGGACTATCTTTTTGTTCCGTTTGTACAGCACCTAGCATAATTGGGTCCTGGTCCATGACTAGGGCTCCTAGGTGCTACAATTATACAAATAATAATAATGCATCCTGCCACCCTTACCGATAGGAGTATTCCTTATTCACACAAGTGTCCTTTTGACATAAACAGGTTTTGTAATGTGAGCAAGGATTACTCACATGAGGAAGGGTGGCAGGATCTGTCCATAGCACTCGTTAAGATATATGCATTTAATAGAGCTAAACAAAATAAAAATAAAACCCAACAAATAACGCCTCCCCCTCCTCCGTATTCCCCATTCATTGATGGGTGAATTACTAAACTGGAAGTCTAAGTCCAAGCCTTTGAACAATGGTGCAGAGAACAATGCTAAAAGCAACAGAGTCCTGTGGCACCTTATAGACTAACAGATGTATTGGAGCATAAGCTTTCCTGGGTGAATGCCTACTTCGTCAAACATTTAGTTCTCTAAGTGCTTTTTAGAGCTATTTTATTCCATTGTAACAATAATTATAATGGATTACTTCTGTCCCAGTTCAGACCAGAGCCTTCACTGGTGAATAGCCCAGCAGTCTCTGGGATGGATACAAAACCTAATGGGTGAATAAAAAATGAAGTGTTGAACTTGAATCAACTCCACGTTTGGTAAAGTTCAGAAATGATTTCTGCATTGGCTTGGCATATAATTACCTATGTGATCAGTGACTTTATGATCCATGAGGATCAGAACTCCTGTTACTGAAGTAATGCAGTAAAATATATATTTATCTAGCTACATGAGATGCTATGCTCCAAAACTTTCATCCAGTAAACTATCGTTTGTACTAGGAACTGTTTCAAACCCCTAGAAACAAGATTCATTTTTATCCAAAGGGCCCTTGATCTCAGACAAGGCCCTTAAGTGCTACAATAATAGAAATAATGACACTAGACTTTCTTTTTAAACATTGCTTGGAATATTACAAAGATGTAGTATTATGATTTTTTTACTAGGTTTCAGTACAGGCAACAATCTCATTCCTTTTTGGTAATGGTACCTGCACTGACTAGACTCTGTATGCTGTGCATATTCTTCAAAAGTATCAGAAGTTCCACTGATAAGTAAAACTTTGCTTCGGGCCTAGACATACCTGGTGACGTAATCCATCCCGTTTAAACAAGGTCACTATAGCACATGCTGCAGTCAAGCTACAAGTACTGTGTTCCATCTCTTTTGAACTTTAAGAATATTTCACCTTCTGTTCCCTTATATCCAGCAGGGACATCCAGCTGGGTCGAATTTATACAGAATAAACAGGAATTTTAGGAAGGTGGCAATTGCCATACTGGATCAGACCAGAGTTCCAGTATCCGGTCTCCAACAATGGCCAGTATCAGATACTTCACAGAAAGGTGTTAGAATCTTCAAAACAGGCTGCTCCTCAGGTAAGGTTTTTTTTAATGACCCCTGTTAGTGGTTAGTTTATGGTTGAAGCATAATGGCTGATATATTAGAAATGACAAAACATAGCAGAGATAAGTGTGGATATTCTCATTATTCATGTGTCAATTTTTTTTAAAATCCTGCTAAGCTCTTGGACTCATCAGAGTAGTCCACAGGTGGATAATGAGTTGTGAGAAAAGATCCTTGTACTAATTTTAAGTTTTGCATTTTCACTGATTTCCCTTTATTGTTGTATCATGAGAAAAATGGTATCCTGACTTGCCTTCTCTAGACCATTCATTATTGAATAATTATCTGCCTTGTCCCTCCTGATTCATCTCCCCTCGTAACTACATTTCTAGAACCTGATTCTCCACTGCTTTGCACCATGGGCCATCATTTTCTCCTGCGCAAAGTGAGTAAAGAATTCTGATCTGGTAGCATTTAACATTCAATTTGAACATAAAGATGTTTGTATAAAAGACTCTCTTCATAGGGAAGTCTCCGGTCCTGTAATATTTTTGTTACTTCTCTGGTCCCTTTCTATTTTTCTGCTAGATTTCTTTTGAGATGAAATGAGATGACCTGAACTGAACATAGTATTCAAGGTGAAGGAATACTATCTAATAGAATATTTAATTCCATTACCTGCATGTTCAGCATTGTAAAGGTCCCATTCTATGAAATTTTTCATGTGAATAGCTTAATATAAGACAGGGAGAACATCTGAGGAAAATTATAGAAGAGTACTAAGGGTTATAAAATATATATCGCAGTATTTCATTCTTCTTCTTATGTGGCATCTTATTACTGGAAGTTTGCAACCACAGTATCCCATTCTGCATGATCCACTGCTAATCTTTTTGTGGATTAATAGTCCTTTTGATCCACCCAGGATATCACATCATCTGTGTGAGATTTGTTTTTTGCCTCATATTCTTCTGCCATCAATTTTCCCTTTCAGAGCTGGTGAACATGCATCGCCCGCTGAACTCCTAAAACATGCCCTGCAAATCAAATCTTTCTTTTCAGAAGATCTCTAACTAGTGTTCCTGAGTTCCAATCATCTCCAGTACTTTTTCATTGGTTACATGGCCTATCCATGATCTTTTTGGAATTCTTCTATAACACCATCATTTGAAGGACTGTAGTTTCTTTATTTTTTTTTTTTGAATGTTCATG
The DNA here is from genome assembly GCF_011386835.1 of Chrysemys picta bellii. Classification (NCBI taxonomy): domain Eukaryota; kingdom Metazoa; phylum Chordata; order Testudines; family Emydidae; genus Chrysemys; species Chrysemys picta. The sequence goes on along the minus strand of NC_088793.1, from coordinate 37,482,563 downwards.
TCCCACAGCCAAATTTTAACACAGACCAAATGTAAGGTTTTAAGAGCTGGAATTTAGTCTTCAAATTTATTCCCTTCTCATCAGAAGTTTAGTCTTCCAGAATGTCTCTTCCTCTCTTGCTAGTCTGGTGCTGAGTTCGGTGTCTGATCTTCGATCTTCTGTAATAAGAAGTTGCTAAGTAGCAGCAATTTCTCACTTGCTGTATGACTTAATGTTTTCTTCAGTTCATGGGAATCTTGCATGTTTTCCAAGGATACTTGCATACCACAATTTTTGTCTTGTCCACTTTTAACTGTAGATCATATTCTTTCATATATTCATATTCTTAGGTTGGGAACTCAAATATTACCAATCTGATTTTCAATTTTTAAAATTCAGAATTCCTCAGAAGCTAAAACTAGCATGTGATCAGATCTGATAAATCTTTGAGAACTTTTAAGGCCTTTTCCCCCCATGCTGATGCTTGTATGATAGAATTTGCATTATGGCTGTTTCAATGAGATGACAAAAGTCTCATTCCTTAGTTTTCTGAAATTTCCCTCATTCCAGCTGTTAGTTTGACTGAATTACAGGCTCTGTTATAGACCCTACACTGACAAATGCAATTAATGGTATAATCTGAGAATACTGTTTTCATGCATATACTCTAGAGCCTGTCTGAACAGGAAAGTGGAAATTGCTGAAGGAAGATTGTAACGGGGGAGAAACTAGTTTTCCACAAGGAAAGATAAAAATAAAAATGCTACTTAATGCTAACTCGTGCCCTGTTAAATATTGGGAAGTGTTGACCTTTGATCCATGACCTGATCTTGGAACTTTTCATATAAAGGCATTTTATATTATTCATATGTTAGAATAAGCTAAGTTGCTTCAGGAACTGCTATGCAAATACAGGAAAATATTATTTAAACCATTTTTGGAAATAGGCTTTGCCATGAGCGGAAGGTCTAGTAAGGCCTGACAGCATAAAATGGCATAAATTAGCATGACCTCGGTAATAAGGGCTGCTTGCAATATTATGCCTTGTAATAAACAAGTAAACCTCAAAAGAACAAAGACAAGTTCAAAATAATGGATTTTTAGGGTTATTTTGGCATAAGTAACTACGAGGTTAACTGCATTAACGTGTTGGAAATATTGGGAAATGTATTGATGCAAATAACTTGCTATCAACAATTGGAATCCAAGTTATAGTTCCCTGGAATAGAAGGATGGGAGGTAATATAAATATGGCCACTGGACATGTGTGACTGTATGGGGAAAAAGGGGCATAAAGTAATGTGTATTTTTAACCTCTAGTAGACATATTGGGGTGATGGGATGGCAGAATCCTGGATCATCCCTTACCACTTATGGTGTTCTCCACTGAATGATTTCTTCAGTTTTTGTTTCTAACAGTCTTCACAATGTTGCATGTTAATATTTAGAGTGGTCATATTCTGCATATCTATTTTCTGTGTGCTGATGCTTATGTTTGGACTTATTTGGGTGCTAAGTTTCTATATATGTCCCATCAATCTCATTCTTCATAATAAATACAGGTAGCAACCTAACTGAAGAACCTGTTACTAGTGACTTGTGCAATTTGCATCTGACTAGATCAATAGGCTATAGAAGTGTTGTACATAGCAGGTACTTTACTTATGACTCATTAAAAAAACCTCAAACCAACAACAAACATGGCCCCCTCCCCCAAATACTACAGAATACTCTACCATTTCTTCTCCCAATCATTTTAGAGACAACTTTCAGTATTTACACACACTGTGCCTATCACAACTATTATTTTACTACTAGCAGCTGAAAGCCCATGCTGTCCACCAGTTGTGGTGGGTTGGCATAGTAATTCACCTTCTGTACAGTCTCCATCCTATGATCAATGAAACTGTTGCATATAACTTAGCTGTAGGGTAAGGGCGGTGATTGATTGAGTTACGTCTGATATCAAAATGGTCTAGGACTCTTGGCCTGACATAGATACATGCCTTCCTGTTGCACAAGTTAAAATGGCCAAGAACTTAAAAATCAGATGGTAACAGACTGAATCCCAGAGTTGACTGAGCCTAGTAATATTCTGAACAAAAACTGCTTTCAGCTATACTTGTAGCTGTTTCCATCACTTCACACAGACTCAACAGGCATCCTAGACTTCAGAGTGACATCAAAAGTGACAATCTTTGAATCCTTATATAGAAGACAAGTGGGGTAACCAACTTTCATTTCCAGTATTCCTACTGCTTTGGTTCAAAAACTAGCAGAATCACCTTGCTTGGTTGGAGGCTTTATTATGTCCTCAGGTGGAGAGTTTGCTTTCTTAGCAAGATCCAAAGGCTCAGTGGGTTTGTCAGCGGACAAAGGAGAGGTTACCAGCTCTCTACCTTGTCCTTCACTTCTGACGTCCAGAAAGAGCAACAACGCCAAAAGGAAAGATAGACTGATCATCAGTCGGAGAGCCATTACAGTGAGAAGCATGGGCAGGTAGTCAATTCTCAGCACTTCACAGCAGTGCTGATAATTAACAGGACTCGATAAGGGTCTTTCAGCATGGGGCGAGGGCGTTTTCTCACTGATGGACCTCCGTGTCTTTTGGTTTCAGCGACTGGCAGGGCTGCTGTATATAAAAAGACCTAACACATTTAGTTAGTGCTTGACTATTGTGTAATTTATTAAATGACTGTCTGTCTGAGCCAGGGCCAGCAGGGCACTGCCGGTAGTCGCATCAGGCGCCCTGGTAGAAATTTTATGAGGGCTGAGTCCAGTCTTTTGATTGGGAGTGGCCTTCAAAGGGCCTTTGGCCATACTGGATCTGTGAAGCCGCACATAACTTTTTTTTTATACTCAGTCCAGATATGCCAGATTGTGATACAAAATCCTTAAGCAAAAGTTTTACAATAGTTTTGGCATTTGCCGTTTTACAAGAAAATACATTAGTAAAACTAACACATACTTAATTTCCTTCAGTAACTACAGAGTTAACTTTTTACTTTTTCTTTCTTTTAACTTCCTTAAACTGCGGTTGCCTGCTTGTTTGGGCCTAATCCTTTTTTCTTGCTGCATTATTTCTTTTTACAGGCACAGGCATTGTTTTACTATCAATTTAGCAAGGAGGGTGGGCTTTTTGGCTAATCCCCCTTTTATTTATTTATACTTCAGCTAAATTAAGGAGGTGATTAATTCCTTCCTTGGTTTATTTTGAGAGAGGGTACTACGGCACTTTGAGAAGGGGTTTTGCTGGGTCTGGGTAAATTTCAGCTGGCTGGGCAGACCCAATGTGCGCAACGGGGTTGGCATGATCAGCCCACAATAAGGGGGGGGGGTGTCTTAGCCAGCAGTTCCTGTTGCAACAAGGAAGGGCTGGGGTCGGTCTCCCCCTCCAGAGTGTCCTTGGCAAAACTGCCAGGACCTTATTGTAAGCGGGATCAGGCCCATCCAGATATACCCCATTTGGGGTACAACAGATTGTACAATTCTGTGGGAGACCAAGGTGCATGGACAGACTCCAAGATCTCCTGACCCAAAGCGCCAATGTCCGGGAAATGGCGCAAGGGGAACATTTCCTCAGTACGGGGAGACACTGTTTGAGGGGTACGTGTAAGGGCTTTCGATACTTAAGGTGCTTAATCTTTCTTGTCCTTGGGCCTGTGGGGGCTGGACAGCAGCTCCCTGCCCAGTTCCGTCTGGGGGGGAATTGCAGGCTAGGGTTATTTTTAGTATTCTTATTCCAAATTTGTATAAACTTGCAAGTTGAGGGACCATAATTTGAATACATGCACGCGGCAGGAGTGCCCTTTTCCGGCATGGGGCCCTGCTTGGAATTAGAGGATCCCATTGTAACGCCGATGGACCACCTCCTTTACTTAGTTAGGTCCCTCTATGATGAGTTGGGTACAACCCACCTCCTTTCTTTAATTGCTATATTACAACCAAGAACCACATTAGATAGGTTACACATAACACGTAACTAGCGCTATTAGCCCAGGCCTTCCTCTTGGCAAGGCCTTTTTCAAGCCCAGGTCTCCTCATTTAGGCGAGACTAAATTTCCCAGGCCCCCTTATCAGGTGAGGCCAACAACATTCCCACCAATGGGGAGGGCTTATAAGGGAGGTCCTCAAACACACCCCTTCTGGCAAAGAGCACCGGCCCGCCTTCAAGAGAACGGGACAGGATACTCTATTGCCTCTGGTACGGCAGGCGATTTCCAGGGACACACCTTGTCTCCGAGCAAGGGGAGGGAGCCCACCACTCCAAGCAGAAAATCAAGGGAGGAACTTGGTTGCAGGCCAATCAAACAGAAAATTAGGAAAGGCATGGTCCCCGCACACCCCTCCCTTAGCAGAGAGCACCGTCCTGCCTTCGAGAGAACGGGGTAGGTTATTCCGCTGCCTAGGAGTTTGCGGGCAGTATCCCAGGGCCTCCTCGCCCTCCGGGCACAGGGCATCAACCCGAGGCACCAAGAGGGAAACCAGGGTAGGGCCACCGCACGACCCACACTTACATGACACACTTAGTCTGGGCACCAACCTGGATGGAGGCACCAACCCGCACGCGTCACTCCGGGCACCAACCCAGGGTCTACAGTGACCATTCTTCGCCCGTCAGGGGGACCAGTGCCCGAAGTCGAATACACGTAGCCGACAAACAAAACCCATTCAATACAAAACACACTACCATCAGTTACTCTACCTATTACAATACCAACAGACATTCACTCTTATAAGATAGACAAGTGACAAGACTAACACTTATTGACACAAGACAAACAGGAGTCAGGCAAATGAGTCTAACAACAAAGGTTCAGATCACAGCGTGTCCTCACCTAAACCCAGAGCCTATGGGCAGCTCCCCACCAAAGCCCAAATAGAGACAACCGTCTCTTACCTGGCGCCTGGGGTCGGTGTGGAAGCGGTCCACGGTCCTCCAGTCCGGTGGGACGTTGAGTGATCCCGGACGAGCACCCAGATTGTCATGGAAAAAGTCACCCACGCATCATTTTGATCAGAGATTCAAGCCTGAGGCCTGTTTATTGCAATACATACCAACGCGTTGGGGGTAGCAGTTAGAAACCACTCCCCCGCTTCAGAGTACGCTTTGCCTTTTTAAAGCCGAAAACCGCAAACATATTACACATAGCAGAGTCTTCTTGGTGGTTTCCGATACTGTCATTTCTTTACATCATTTGGGGTGTCTGTTATTTAAGTGTTCCAGGCAGGGTAAAATTACATAATGGAGTATTTATGCAATTGGATTGGGGGGGGGGGGGCATGGTTACACAAATAGGGAGGCATGATTAGTCAGTTTAGCTAATTACTGCATTGCTTATTGCTCCACACAAGCGGTTATTATATTTCCCAAGCCATAAACACACACTTTATTATTGCTGCTGCTGGGGCTTTCCATTCTCTTCCTTCCCGGCCTCCCCTCCTCTGGTCATAACCTTTGATTGTTACTGGCAGAGAACATGACACTTAGTTTGGTTCAGGCCTGTGGCCTGCAGGGCGGGCCTATGTCGATTTAAAGCCTAAACTAATAGGGCTGGCTAGATTTTTCCCCACAAACCTTAAAACTAGAGATGGAACCAAGTCCAAAATCTGACTCTGGATCCCAGCTTTCACAGAGGTCAGGGATGGGTCGCTGGAGTCGGCTGGATCTGGGGTTCTGCTTCAGCTCAATCTGTATGTGAAGTTCCATTAAAAGAGTTGAGTTTAGTTTTCTCTATTTTGGGGTTGGTTTTTTTTGACTGACTATGCAAATGTTTAAAGTACATACGTATTTTCAGTTTCACTGTATCCCTTCAGGGTAAGTGTGTATATTTTATAGCCAGGGAAACATGAGTGGTTGACTGATCTGGCCACTGGATGTCACTATTTCTCCATGGACACACCACTTAAAGATCCTTCACCTGGACATAAAAAAATAGCTCTTGAAGCAAGTCCATATATGTCTGTCTCATATCAAACAAGCCCGTTCATCATTCAACTATGGGGAAAAGACTAAACATGCTAATTTACTAAATTCAGAATATAGTTGCTTTGTTTTTCATTCAGAACTGAAGAGAAGGTTTAGATCTTTAGCTGGACAATACCACCCCACTTGAAATTTGAAACGGAACATGATTTGTTTTTGCTTTGAACAGTAAAGCAGCTCAGAAATTAAAGCATTTGTTTACAGTTTATTTTGCCATAGTATGCATTCAAATTTGGTAACCTCAATACAATTATTTGCTTATTTTAAACTTTATGCTAGGAGGAGAGAGGAGATGTTTGTAATAGACCTGTAAGTGCAGCAGATCTTGGTAAAAATATAATAGAAGATTGACTGAAATTTGATGCGGCAGTCAGTCAAAGGTAAACTTATATTGCTTATAACAGCCCATTGCAGCGATGGGCATAAACTCACCTAAGAAATTAACTTTGACAACACATAGATGTTAACTCTTCTCCTGGCTGGTAATAAAGTTTCTGTGGCGAATGGGGAAAAATATTACAACTAGTAAGTTCAGCCCATGAGAAAGATACTCCTCTCATGATTTCCCAGAAGATATGGATGATTGCTGCCCAAAGTTTGATTAATGCAGCAAATGTACATCACATGGCAAAACAGACAGTTCTTCATGCAGCATTCTGCATTTCATGGCGTATATTTTAGATGGGAGTCAGATGATTGTGACAGGCCTGTGGCCACCTTGGACTTCATGTTCATCACCGGGTTGCACACCATGGCTGCTTGGAATGTCACTGCAACAGTGAAGATAGTTTTCAGATCTCCAGCTCCACACAGCTGAGATTTTGCATTATAACCAGTAGAAGACCGTGGCACACATATACCAGTCAGTAAACTACAGCATATTGAATTCAAAACAAAGGGTTAAGGTTCAGCATATTTATCTGTGAAAATGGAGGGAGGGGGGGTGGGTGGAGAAAGCTGAATCTAGGGGACCCTCTGTACAACTTAGTTTCACAGAGAATTTGCGCACATTCTTGTTATGATGTTAGTAGCAACCACATGTTGTAGGTGCACCTTCAATTAAAATGTCACATTGTGTTTATTGATCATCCTAAGGTTTGCATTGATATAAAGTAAGAAAAATATCATGGGAGTAAACTCTACTCAGTATTGATCAATAATGGGCACTGGAAATGAGTCAACATGGACTGAAATTGAGGCACAGTGCCCAAATTAATATAGATATGAGATTACATTTCAAATATGGGTAGAGGGAATTACCTTTAATAAATAGACAAGAAAACAAAATATTCATAGTTAATTTTATTTAATTAGTTAGTTACCAACTTTGTAGGTTTCAAATAAATTAAACTTTCCTCAAAATGTTGTTGCAGGGACCATTAGTGGGCAATTCTTAAACATGTTTTTATAAAGGTAGGGACATTCATAGGGGAAAACAAAGAAAAAAAAAACCAACACCCACAAGCAAAAAACAACTTTAAGACTGGAGTTAAGTTGTAAATATGTATCAGTCACTTAAAGAGAACCTTACAGGAACCTTGTAGCAAATATAAATTGTAGCCAAAAGCAAATATTGGAAGGCCAGGGAATTCTAAATCAAGATTAAACAGTTAAAAATGTTGGAAAGCAGTTCCACCTCATTTATGTCCCCTCTAGGGTTGAACCCAATGCTATCCAGCGAGATCTTACCCTCATACTACTTTCTTCTTTTCCAATCCATTTTAGAAGAGTGAGTGATTTTCTTTCTTAATATTAGTTCCTTGGTTTACTAGGAATAGTATTTAGACCTAATGGACCGTCATTACCAGGACCATTCTTTCCTTTTTAGAAACTTGGCACTACACTCACTTTTCTCCAATCATCTTCTCCCCAGCTAATGGTAATTTTTCATCATCATCAAATTCCTTTAATACCCTATCCACCCAGAGTCATCAGTTTGTATTTGTTCAAATTGCCCTTTCTCTGCTCATTTCCAGTAATTATTTTGTAGGTTCTTCCTTTTTGCCTTAATTGTGCCAACTTCTTTTCTTTATTTTTCTTGTTAAAGATAGCTCTTAAAGAGTTCAATATCTAGAATTGCCATTAATTCACCTCCTTGTTTATTAATGAGCTTTCTCTAAGTATTCGTTCCCTGACATATTAATATGAGTCTTATTTGTTATAACTGTTGAAAATATCAATTCACAAATTATCATTTTTCTCCCAACATTGTAGTCACTGAGCTTCCCGAAACTAAACTTCTACTGTTGTCATTATTAGGAATAGAATAGATCTGCTAGGTCACCTAGTTCCTGTCTCTGCTTTGCATCCTCAAGTCTTTTGTTTTGAATAACTCCAGACTGTGATGGAACTTCAATGACATCCTATAGGATATTAGTCCATTGTCTAATTGACTTCAATATTAATTGACTTATCTCCAGCCAATGTTTTCCTTTACCTTATTTCATGCCATTAATTCAAGGTCCTCCCTAAACCTTTATTAAGCTTGACTCCTTTCAGTAGACAGTTGTAAGGGGGTCAAGCACCCACCTCCCATGAGCACCCCCCCTAGTTGGGTGTGTGTACATTCTTTCAGTTCTGGTGACCCCTTTCAGTGGTTCTCAAGCAGTTTTTTCCCCACTGAGTCAGTCCTCCTGCCAAATCTCACCTACTGTATGTGAACCAGAACAGACCCCTTCTGGGATACACAGTCCACCAGGGCCTATCTCCATACCCCTTTGGTTGTGTCGCTCTAGCCCTCCCTGGACCCAGTCTTCATGTAGTCCCAGACCCGGTATGGGACTATGTCCCCAGGGCTTCTTCCTTGGAGATACTGTCTTCCTGCATCCCTGCCCGGGCTGAGTCCCTATAGCCAGCCAGGAGCTCCTTCATTGCTCTCTCAGTCTCTGCTAGCAAACTCTTTAGCTCAGTCTAGCAGCCAACAGCCTCTCGCTCCCCCTGTCTCTACCAGGGGACTATCTTTAGTCCTGCTACTTTTCCAACCAGACACACAAGCCTTTTTTCTCCAGCTCTAAGCAACAACTAGCTACTACACTATTCTGCAGCTCCTTTTATATGGCCCTCCTAGCCCCTGATTGGCCGTTCCAGAAGCCCCTCTGATTGGTTGCTTCCTCACAACCACTCTAGGCTGCATGAAGGACCTCTCCGCTGCTCTTTTCCTGGGATGGGTGTGGCAAAACCCTGGGGCCTCCAGAAGGGGGCCTTTGGGCCAAGTCCACTGCATCACACCAGTATGAAGAGGAACTTCCTTTTGACTTTTGGTATACCTCTGTGAATCTTTTCCCTTACAGCTTTGTTTTTTTTTTTTGACACTTGTCTGCTTTCTAACCAACAATCTAACTAACTCCTTTGTTTAAGATTTTTCTTGCCCATATGTATTATTCTTTTTCCCCCCTGATAACACTCACTTTATTAATTTGGATACTTCACAATTGTCTGTAGATTTGCTTATATTTTCTCTTCATGTTGTTTTTTGATTCGGCCTCTCCTACCTTAGCCTGGTATTGTCTGTAAATGTAATTCATGTTCCTTTTACTTCCTCCTCAAGGACATTTATGAAGCTGATAAAGAAAGTAGGGCCCTTCCAGCTTCTCGCTAGATACTTCACCCCATCTAAATGCAATGCAGTACTATTTGGACCTATTCTATGTTACAGTCTGTTAACCCATCTGTCAACCATTCCTTGATCCATTTCAGTTTATTGTCTCCAATATATCTTGTATGGCACTATGACAGGGTAGCTTGCCCCTTGAGGACTGGAGGGCCTGGGGCTAGTCAACTCTAATTACTAAAGAGGCACACCTGGGTTGGATCAGGTAATTCCCCATAAAGGTCAGCAGGTGGTTACACTGAAGGGATAGGCTGTGAAGTTGTACAAAGAAATGCCCCTGCAGGAAAGATCCTGATACAAGGGGGGTTGTAGGTACATAGCTAGAAGCCTGAGGTTCTAGCCTGGTTGGGCCTGTGAGCAGAGTGGGCTGACAGGAGAAGGAAGCTAGTGGGTTGAGCCCTGGCTAGAAAGGGCTGAGGCTGGTGGCTTTGGGTGGAGTGAACTAGGACAGGAAGAGCTTTTGTGTGGTAGAAGAACCAGGGCTGACTATGAACCTTTGTGTTATAGTTATAAGCTTTATTTTGGGGAGCTGAGGATTGTTTGAACCATTTCTATAACTAAACTAGTTCTGTGTGGGCATGCTGTTAGCTATGAGAGAGATGGTGGTGTTACTAAGGGGCATGCAAGAGGCTAAGAGGGTCAGGGTGCCTGTAAAGTGACCCCAGGCTATGAGGGGGTGCTCAGTTAATGACAACCCTACTACAGGTGCTGTGCTGAATGCTTTGCTACAGTCTAGACCTTAATAGGTTATATCTATTGCAGTCCTTTCAGTCACACATTTTATAATGTTAACAAAAGGCTTTGAGATGGTCTGGGATTGCTTTTTTAAAAGCAATTTATTTCTTATGTTGCTGTTAACCTAAAAGATCTGTGTGATGAGGTTTAAAGGCACTTCAGCATATAAGGGGTTAATGGGTTCCTAACTATCACATGCCTGCTCAGGCTGTGTTACAAAAAGAAAGGGGAAGCTGATACAAAGGAGGCTACCCTGGGTAAAGGTATGCTTTCTTCTCCCCGAGTTGGCTGACTCTGGAAAGGTTGTGGGTGGTTGGTATTCAATGGTCTGGATTGACTTGTTCTGGTTTTGAGTTTGGGATTTGGAAACAAAGCAAGTCCTGAATAAAGGGATATCAAGAGAGTTGAGCCTTTACTCTCCTATCCCTAGCTGGTCAGTCTGCATGCTGGCTTACAACTGTCACCTTGCAATGAGCACTCCATGAACCTTCTGCCTGCATCGAGGCCAACTGATTCCAGTGAAGCTGTGTGGGGTTTGCCTGTATGGCCCTTGTTGCAGGACTTGGGCCTGTGTTCTTACTAACATTTTAATCTTTTTGTCATTTTAATTGTAATTATAGATCCTTAATGTCTGGGGATGGTGGGATGGGGAGAAATCACTAATCAAATAATATAGCGTTATTTAGTTTCACACCTCAACTGCTAGCAGAGCACCTCACCCTCCCTGATTGAACTAACCTCGTTATCTCCACACTGATATATACCTGCCTCTGGAGATTTCCATTACTTGCATCTGAAGAAGTGAGGTTCTTACCCACGAAAGCTTATGCTCCCAGTACTTCTGTTAGTCTCAAAGGTGCCACAGGACCCTCTGTTGCTTGTTAGTTACTCTTGTAGCCCAGCAGCAAGTGCTGGCTATGAGTCATGCTGATGACCCATATGTGGTTCTTATTTCCAAGGGCTCTGGTGGATTCTTCATTGCTTGAAGTCTTCAACACAAGACTGGATGACTTTCTGACATCTATACTCTAACTCAGCCTCAGAGTACTGGCCTTGATGTGGGAATTGAGGTTCTATGGCCTGGGTTATGCAGGAGGACAGACTAGATCATAAACGTCCTTTAAAATCATGAATAATTCTTCTGTTCCAAAACTTAGCAGTACAGGGCCCCATTCAGAGGTGATGTAAATGGTAGTGCAAGTTACGCACTGATAAATCTCTGAGGGTGTGCATAACAGACTGACTGCCCACTTAACCTGGGCTCTCCTGCTAGCTGCTTTTTCTGCTACATGTGGGTATGTAAATCATACCAGCTTACAGTGCCTTTCATGCACTTCAACTGAGACACCTGGATGTTACATACACGGCCATTTGTGTCACCCCTGAACTAGAGTTTATTTTGTTATTGCTTCCTTTCTTCTGTCTCTGTTCAATTGCCTTCAAATTTTTAAACTGCTCAGGAGAACCCTAAACTCACACCAGAGCTTTTATAATGGTGGTGTATTATCAGCCCAAAGGCTCGGTGTTCCAGATGGCGTACCAGAGTGACAGACGCATACTCTTTGTAGTTCATAGTGGGATTTGTGCTTGTATTTCCACATGTTGCATTGAAAATTTGTCCTAGAGAGTTCACATATCTAATCTTTAGTCCAATGTTTGTGAATTAAACTTGAAGGCAAATTGCAAACTAAGTTATCAAAATATGTATTAAATCTATGTCCAGTCCTTACACTAGCAGTCCCCCCCCCCCCCCTGAAAATAGGGTTACAGTACACTCTTATGCCATGATACAGAAGTGGATTATTTAGTTGCACCTTAAATACTTCTTGGGAACGGTTAAATGGTTAATAAAGGAATCTATTTGTTTCCTTGTTTGTGAAAAATGTGAAGCTGTAAGCCTGGAATTCAACTTGTATTTAATCACTGTAGCTGAAAGGTAAGACATGTTGTAAAAGTGGACATTAGGCCAAAAATGTTAGAAGCTGCTGTAGATCTTACTTCTAGACAAAACTTAGAGAGGTGCAGAAGTTGTCACACACCTGTTCCTACTGCATGGTTTCTGGGAAGCAAGCATCTTCTGTGCAATCAACTCCTCACTTCTCTTAGCACAAAGTCACCAAGAAGGAAAGTGTGAAGACCAAAATGTTCAAAACAACTGCTGCTACCTTAGTCTGTATGGTATTAGTTTTGTATAAGAGACTACACGATTATGCTAACCAACTAAGCCTTACATTATATAAATTAGACAAGTAGGGCTAGTTTGTGATCTTCCCAGAATAAGGGGAAGGAGGAAACTGTGATAGGTCACATTGTGTGCCCCAACATGCTGGCTTAGCTAAGCCACTGGGCATGTTGGGGGTGATGGAGTCAAGGCTCTGCATGCTCCTTGCTGCCTCCTGCCCAAAATGTGGGAAATAGTTCTGCAGCACCTGCTACCTCCGGCCTAGAAATGGGTGAATAACTGGCTTCAGTTCAGTGGCAGTTCCAAAATGCCGAGACCTCAGTTTGGGTTGAACTGAAACAAACTTCAGAATTTTTGGTGAATTAGAGAAGTTGGGGGAACTTCACTTTAGGTTCAACAAAACACTTTGTTCAACCTGAAATTAAACAGTTTGTGTTCAGGCATTTCTCACCTCTAATAAAAGCAAAGGTTATGAAAGGTTAGCTGCATCGACAACAGCCCTGTGTTGTAGATGCTTAGCTGGCATGGGGGAGACCGAGGTTTGAATCCCCACTCTGAAACAGGGGTTCAAATCCCTGTTTCAATCTCCTAGGTGAATGCCCTACCACCTCAGAATAGCCAACAGCCTGGTGATGTTTTTCTCAATATCTCCTGCTGAAGCTGTTCCACCTGGTATGTATAAATAAATAAAAATTGGGACAGAGAGTGACCCTCTATCTGAGAGGAAGAACACTCAGGTTCCAATCCCTGCTCCAGTGATGATTTAAATAAAGTGGAACAGCTTCCACGGGGACACCGAGAACCCCACCCCAGAAAGGAGGGTGAGTAAAAGCTGAGTAACAACTTCAGGGTTTAAAGGCCCAATCCTGCAGGTACTAAGTCCCTTTTGAGAGGTGTAGAGCACCCTCAGCTGTTTTTCCTGTCCTGCCCCACAAAGTTCAGGAGAAGCTTTGAGAGTACTTGGCATCTCTCAGAATATGATCCTGTAAATATTTAATTCAAAGCAGCTGATGCTAGCACAAAATCTTTCTTCCTGTTCTCTTAATAACATCTAGACTTCTGTTAAAGCAGGGCTGATCCCCATAAGTTGAAAGCTGCTCCTATAAAAATATCAGACAAAATTTGGCTGTTAAGGCTATCTTGGAATCTCTTAAGAGAGAAAATGGAAGCTATGTAGCGTATATGAAACATGTCATGGCATGAATAAGATGTAAATGCAGTGCTTGGATGATTGTAACAGTCAGTGTTATAGCATATGACTGATCCAATTGTGAGAACAAGTTCCAAGTGTCCATATTCTATTCTAATTTCAGTCTTGACTGAGAGTGGAAAGGCCAGTGTTTCGTTTTGTTTTTAAATCTTTTAACTAAATTTCTCCATAGCTCATTGATACCAGGCAAGGAATGTAACTTTAGAAGACTGTGGGAACATAGGGAGGGGATGACGCAAAATCCAACAACCCAAGATAAAGATAGTGTGAATTTATTTTTGTTTGTCTCAGAGCATTACTGGTTGATCTTGTACAACTGCAAGATGTTAGATCAAATTATTCCAGGGAATCTGATGTTCTCAGTCTTTCCTCAAGAAAAAAGCAGCTGGAACCAACATCCTGGTTTCAATTTATCCACTAACTACTCACTATTTTTATCTACATGGTTTACTCAAGCATGTGAAGAAAAGTAAAATATAGTCTAATATAAAGGGACAAAGACCGGACTCCACTGTAAAGTGGCTTGAAATGTATTTTTGAATGGGCGTTCCATGTCCTAATTTTCTAACTGACATACTATTCTCTATTTTAGCCACTTTTCTGGTTCTGTGGGGTGGTAGTTGGCCATTTGGTGAAGTATGGGATATGACTCCCTCAGAGCCCATTGAGGTTCCTCCTTTGTGCACTGGGATTATTGCTTTGGAGCAATGTGAGGAACTGCCACAAATGGTAAATACCCTGCCTTCATCGCACACTCATATTTTGCTGGGCACGGGAGGAAGTTCAGGACTGGGGATAATATGTTTGGTCCTCTGCATGGCAGCAAAGAGCACTATCCCAAGCCCATTGGGCTGATGCAATGTGGGTGTGGTTGAAGGTCTGATCTTCATTACATTAAACATTTTTAAAAGGCTTATGCTAAAATGGTTGTGCCGGGGTGCAGATAGCACATAGGTTTGTTTAAACACGGTAACAAAGACTACCTTTTTTTAGAAACTCAGTGTAAAAATAGTTTCCTCACATGGCAGTGTAACAGGCCAGAACCATCACCACTGGAAATAGATGCAGCTCCAGGGCATCAGTGGAGCTATGCTTATTTACGCCAGCTGAAGAGCTGGCCTGTTGTATAGCTGGGGCTTTGGAAGTAAAGGTATTTTTCAGTCGCAGGCGGAGAGGAATGCACACACTGTCTCTTTAAATGTAAATGTTGTGCTGCTTTATTAAAGCTGATTAACTGAAGTTTTCTCTTGGAAAAGAAATGAGTAATCTGGACACAGATGAGACCTTTGCAATCACAGTAAGTACTTGTGGTTTCTGACCCTGAAGCTATAACCAGCTGCATCTGCTATTTGAGCGTGACACTACGGGAGCAATTATGCACTAGCCCTCCATGTAATGGTCAGTCTAATGGCCACTCACAAGGAACATTACAATTTTACCCTATGATACCATGTATTAAAATAGGCAGGAAACATTGGCTTTGATTGCTGTTATGTTTAATGATTTGTGAAATCATTAGCCACAAAAATTGTCCCTTTTATCCAGGCAGCAAGTTGAGATTATTCCTTTTTATCCATAGTTTGGCCTTCTACTTGTTCTATTAGAGACTTTTCAAGCAATGCATTTGGATCTAATACCCTAAAACTCTTAGATAAAATTGTTTTAACCAACCAGCTGGGGAGGAGTTTTGTGCTTAAATGTTACGAAGTAACAAAACAAAGGGTTTTTTTTTTAAGCAGGAAGTGGGGTACTAGCTTCACAGACCTCTTGCTGATAGGTTCTGCTGCCAACAGTCATTTAGCTTTCAGATAATACAAGCTAGAGAGAAGGCTCATGTTGCTAGTGACCCGCTTCCTATTCCAAATGTAAATAGCGATTTGCAAAGCTCACATCTGGATTATGATCCAAACTCTTCCTTCAAAATGTAAAAGCATTAAGATCCAAGGCCTCAACTGGGGTTAATCTCTCACTAAATGTGAACTGG
The DNA here is from genome assembly GCF_011386835.1 of Chrysemys picta bellii. Taxonomy (NCBI): domain Eukaryota; kingdom Metazoa; phylum Chordata; order Testudines; family Emydidae; genus Chrysemys; species Chrysemys picta. The sequence goes on along the minus strand of NC_088793.1, from coordinate 37,466,877 downwards.
AGTCCTTAATCAGACTGGAAACATAGGGGTCAGATGACAATGTTCTGACCTGGCCTAATGTCGTCATACAGAAAGGGTTGACTTTCCCCCTTTCTTTTCTAGTTAAGAATGCTTAGCAATTACATAAGACTCTCCATCCATAGATCTCAAAGCACTTTACAAGGGCATGTAAGCATCATTATCCCAGTTTTACTGATGGATAAACTGAGGCACAGATGTTAAGTGTCTTGCCCAAAGTTACACAGTAGATCAGCAGCAGAGTTGGGAATGAAACTTAAACCTTTTGATTCCCAGCCCCATGCCCTATCCACCCAACCATGGGCTTGTCTGCGTGATGAGATAATGTGCTCTATTGGGCTTTGATTTCTAAAGCGCACTAATGTGTTTGCATAAATTGGTCGATGTAGACCCTGCTGGTGCACAAAGGTTCCCTAGTGTGCGACATAGCACAGTTTCAAACAGCACTACTTAAAGTTTACCAGTAGCATCTACTATAGGGTGACCAGACAGCAAGTGTGAAAACCCCCTCACCCCCATCCCGATAATAGGAGCCTATATAAGAAAAAGACCCCAAAATCAGGACTGTCCCTATAAAATTGGGACATCTGGTCACCCTAATCTACAAGGACCACTTAATTTGCAACACCACTGTCCCACTAGAATGGATATGCTGCTTGTGTGCATGTGTCCAAACTAGCTCAAAAGTACACCAAACACTCCATCTTCCTGCACTTCAGCTTAACTCGGTGTTGAAGCACAGGACAGGGTCTCTCAGAAAGCATTACACAGAGTTAAACCTTAGGGCTATTGTATATAAAATCCTGACAAGTAGGTGTTAATAGTTCCCAGTCAGTTTAAGAGTAGCATATAATTTAGTAAACATTTAATACACACAACATTGTAAACAGTAATTGGAATACTATGAATAACTCTTAAACAGGCAGTAAGTAGACTAGTATTCTTTATACAGACATCCCCACTTTGTAGCTGTTATATTTAAATATAAGGCTCCAACATAATATTTATATTTTTGTACACTGGCATCAGGGCCGGCTTTAGGACCTGCGGGGCCCGATTTGAATACCCGGTGGCGGTCTGGGTCTTTGGTGGCACTTCGGTGGCACGGGGTCCTTCAATTGGCTCCAGGTCTTCTGTGGCACTGAAGGACCCCTCCCCCGCCACCGAAGTGCTGCCGAAGACCTGGAGCGGACTGCAGCCAAGTGAGTAAAAGAAATTAAAAAGGCGCATAAGGCACGGGGACCTCTTAGGCGCGGGGCCTGATTCCGGGGAATCAGCCTAAAGCCGGCCCTGATTGGCGTGCACAAACGCATTCTCCTTTGATTTACTTTCAGAGGTTTGTCAGTCTTTATAGTGACTGTAGTATGTAGTGTGTCACTTGGATTCTTCAGAGTTTGAGGAGAATAGCAACACTTCAATCCTTTCAAGTACTTCAGAAACCCAACAGTCTGGGGATCTCCACAGCTAGCAGTGGTTCAGCCATAGGTTAATAGTTGACTGGTCCTCAGTTGCTGGTGAAGCTGAAATCTGTAGCCTGTATCCAAAGTGGTACAGATGTTGGGATCCATAGACACATCTCTTGGTCCTGGTCAATCAGCGTTTGAATAGAGGGATGCCTTTAACTGTTATTTATAACCTTCCTTCCCCCTCTACTTTTGTTGGGCTTCAACGCTCCTTGCCCACGATGCAGCCTTTCTATGCAGTTTCAGAAACAGCTACTGAGTATGACTAGTAACTGCCAGACCCCTACTTCTGGATGTTTCTGTGCCCTTCTAGCTGAGTTGCCCTGCTTTGTGCACATGTGCAGAGACAGATTAAACCAAATACAATCCATCTCTCCTCCCCATGGCTTCTGTTTCTTTGGGCCAAAGTAAATGCTACAGAATAAATCATATGGGTTATTCTATGCTGAGTGCTAGAATTTCCATGTTTTAGTATATGCTAGAATTTAACCGTAGTGTGGGGGCTGTTTCTTATCCTTCCTTTATATAATAAGTATTGTACAGTTATGGATTTAAGATTACTTAACATTGAAAAAGGATAACATTTAAATCGCACTCAGAGGAACCTCACAGTTGCAACCAAAATACCTTTCCCTTCCCATGTCTTGTGGTTACAGCTCATTGCATAAGGGGAAGAGCATCTTCAGAAATTCAGGATTTCATAATCTGAGAAAGCAACTAGATTTCTTGTCTATGGATACTACTACTTGCAGGGCACAAGTTGCATATACAGCTTTGATGTGTTGCAGACCTACTTTATGGCTCTAATTATGCTTTGTTTTCTCTCTTTGGTATCATTTGAGAGGCAGTAGGATCTAATGGATGGGGCACTGGATATGGAGTCAGGAGACATGGGTTTAATTCTTGTCTCTGTCATAAATCTTCTGTATAACCTTAAGCAAGTCATTTCTCCATATATCTATTTTCCTTCACACTGTTCATCTGTCTGAGACGAGGACTATTTCAGGACTGTATAGGGCCAAGCACAAAATGGCCCTGACATCCATGTTTTTGACTCTCCCAATGGAATAAATCTCTTGGGAGAGCACCCCTTCACTCTTTCTTTGATTAAGCCCACCTCTGCGGTTGTTACTGCTAACCAGTCTCATAAGAGTTGAGATCTGCAGAGGCAATCCTTTCTGGCCAGCAGTGGAGCTCTGAGTATATGGCCCTTACATTTCAACACTCACTTTCCCATTTCTTTGGAATCCTTCAATAGAGTTTCATGTCATTGAGTGGCTCGGGATGCTGACTTGTATGTAGTATTGCATGATCTGTTTGAATGTGTACATGGGTGTGCTCGTGTGCCTCATTGATTACCACTCTCAGTAGAGATGAGGAGTTTCCATGAAGTAGATCTGGAGGAAAAATATATTCCAAGAACTCCAGTTACAAGTGAGTAACTGCTGTTTAATCCGTATATGGTGTGGCAGGAACAAATTGCCTATAAGGAAGCACTGGGAAAAGCTGGCACCAAACTTAACAGTACTCCAAGGAATGACAATAGAATGAGGGTGGGCTTGAGCACCTTGGCAGGAGCCCAGGAGCAGGTTCCTGGCCTTTTGGAGTACATCTACACTGTAATAAAAGACCTGCAGCATGCACAGATCTGACTTGGTTTTTCAGGGGGTGGGCTACGGGGCTATAAAATTGCAGGTTTTTTTTTTATTGCAGTGTAAACATACCCACAATCTCTTAATCACAAATTGGTGTGAAAAGTGGTCTTCCTGGAGCGAGTCATTGCAAACATTCTCTACTGATGGCGAGACTAGAATGCGAGAGAGAGAGCAGGATGAAGGCCAGTCTTTGAGACAGCATTTAGTATAAATAAAACTTCCTGGTGACAATAGCACCTACTTCTTTCCTCTGCCATAGTTTACCACATTTCTGCTCACAAGTTTTGGTGCAGATCCTCCACTAGTGTAAATTGGAATAGCTTCATTGATTTCTAAAAGCTGATTTAGATTTGAGGTCAGTGGAGCTATGTGAATTTACACTAGATGAGAATCTGGCCTTTTAGTTTGAAAGTAGCCCTCTGTGTATTTAACAGATCTGCAGTTTATACTTTAGCAGACATGAAAAAGAGGTTGACAAGCCATCTAAAATTAGAGCTACACACTTCGTGATATGAGACAGGATTGGCTACACTGAATACTTAACTGATTGAAGAGGACTGTTCTACCTTCTAGATGGAAAAGACCTGTTAAGTCATCTTATTCACACCACTGCCAATGCTGGGTTGTTTTATACAGTATGTTCTCTACTAGTTTGGTCAGTCCAGTCCCAGCTGACCCTGGAGATTGGGTTTTTATTCACTTCCCTTCAGAGATCATTCCATAGTCTGATAGGACTTTTCCTGATATCTGATCTAAATGTTCCTCTTTAATTTTATCCCCTTATTCCTTACTACACTTTCTAGGGCCTTCCTCAATAATTCCATTAGCTCTTTGGTGTTTGTCCTTCAAATGCTTTGATGCAATTATAGTCCCCCATAGAAATGAGTCCATAAATTCTACAGTGGTGTGGATCAGTAATATAAAAACTTCATTAAAAAGAACTGTCAGGGGTTTTAGCTTCTGGGAACAGCAGCCTAAGATATGGCAGCTAAGTTTTTTTTCTTTATTTTTTTGTATGATTGTACACTTTCCAGTCATTATTGGGATCATAAATGTAAAGCTAGTTATTAACACTACTAAGCTCATGTTCATGCTTTCTGTAAAGTTCCTTGTTCATTTGAACACACATTATCTGTAAGTGGCTTCTTTAAAGTAGCCATTGGGTGCAGTCCTCAGTCTAGGGATATTTATTTCAAAAGCAATATTACAGACTGTCTCTGCAGTATGTAACTTGACCTTGTTTGAACTTACTTATGAAAGCTTTAAAGTAAACAGATCCTTCTTGTCATTTTCTGTATAATTCACTTTAATTAATCTGTAGAGATGGAAAAACTTGTTTCCAATGAGGACAAACTGTTTTCCAGTGAGGAAAAACTCTTAAAGACATGCCTGTCTTTGCAGCGGTATCCTGCTGGTATTATAATCCACAATATAAGGAAAATTATCCAGAGTAAACCAAACTGTTTGCAATTGTCTAATAGATTGGGGCTAGTGGCACCTGGAGCCTGATTGTTCCGGAATCCTGACCAGTGCTTACCACTGCAATTGAAGTCAAAGGGAGTTGAGTGCCCAGCACTCCTGGAAAAATCAGGATCAAGGCTTCTAGAAACTGAGGCACACAAAAGCAGTGTCCTCTTATGAAATTTTTGTCCTTGGTATTTAAAGAATTGATGAGACTGAACTAGGTCTCTTACTACAGTTCTTACTGAGTTCTTAAAATAAAACTAAGAATTAGCATCACCAATAAATCTTCACTTAAGAGAGGTAAGTAACCAGTTTTAATTAAAGTGGGTCATGGCGTATGATTGCTTACTAATCATTATTCTAATTCCTGAACTACTTTTAGTCTCCTCCTCTGAACATTATGCAGAGGTAGAATTGTCAAAAATAGCCCTGACCTAGCAAAACATTTAAGCACATGAATAGTCCCATTGACCCTACTTGCACATTTAAGTATGTGAGTAAAGTGCTATGCTGGATTGGGGCCTTTGGATATGTCCTAGGTTTTATTTTTGTTAATTAATGGATATATCCCATCTCCTAGAACTGGAAAGGACCTTGAAAGGTCATCAAGTCCAGCCCCCTGCCTTTACTAGCAGGACCAAGTACTGATTTTGCCCCAGATCCCCAAGTGGCCCTCTCAAGGATTGAACTCATAACCCTGGGTTTAGCAGGCCAATGCTCAAACCACTGAGCTATCCCTCCCCCCACTAAAGTAAATGAAAATCTTTCCACTGATGTTAGTGAGAACTAATCACACTCTAAATGAACAGAACTTATTGCATAATTGCAGGGACAGATCCATGTGTTTTCTGTGAAGCACCTCACACAATGGTGGGCACTATAAAAACAGTAATTAATAGCATTGACTAGGAGAAACATTTAAAACATAAAAAGAACACAAATAATGACCAGTGCCAGTTCACTGGACTCAAAATACTGAAAGTTTATGGAATTATCACTTCTAACCATTTTTCTAGATTTAATAGGGATGTGATTAAACATACCTGTTACAGCGCCTTCTCGCACAGTTAGTCTGTTCCACTTCCCTTAATATATTTCAATGCATTGCCCCAAATATATATTCAGCACTACACAACAGGATACAAACATAACCAAATATTCACGTTACAGCTTATGACTTTCCTTAAGTGATTTCCCATTCTAAAAATGGGACAGGGACCATCTTTTTATTGCATGTCTAGATAGTACCTGGCATAACAGGGCCCTGATCCTGACTGAGGCCTTTAGGCATGCCCGTAATACAGGGGTTCTCAAACTGGGGGTCAGGACCCCTCAGGGGGTCGTGAGGTTATTACATGGGGGGTCGCAAGCTGTCAGCCCCCATCCCAGACCCTGCTTTGCATCCAGCATTTATAATGGTGTTAAATATATTAAAAAGTGTTTTTAATTTATAAGGGGGGTCACACTCAGAGGCTTGCTATGTGAAAGGGGTCACCAGTACAAAAGTTTGAGAATCACTGCCATAATATAAAATAAAGTTCCCTGACCAACCTATATCTAACCATATTATGCAATAAATTCTGTTCATTTAGGATGTGATTAGCTCTCACTGACATCAATGGAAAGATTTTCATTTACTTTAGTGGAAGCTGGGACTTATCCAAAGGTCCCAATCCAGCAAAGCACTTTACTCACATACTTAAGTGTTCAAATAGCGTCACTGAAGTCAATGGGACTATTCACATGCTTAAAGCTTAAGTGGCCACTCATTTTAAGCATACACCTTTTCTCAGGGATTCAAACATGGTCCATGAAAAGGATGCTTTGGTGTCAAAATAATACAAAGGCTGAATAAAAGGAGACCCAAAGAAGCAAACTTGTGGAAGACTTGAGACCCAAAGAGAAAGGGTGGTCTAGGGAATAGGATGGTGGTGTAGGCCTTGGGACACAAGTGTTCAATTCCCTGCTCTGCTATAGACTTACTGTGTGAGCCCAGGCAATCACCTTGGCCCACATCTTCAAAGGTATTTAGTTTCTTAAATATCTTTGCGGATCTGGACTTTAGTCTCTCTGGCCCACATGCTCAGATATATCCAGGTGCCTAACTCCCACTGATTTCAATGGGAGTTAGGTACCTAAATACCTCTGGGGGTCTGTGCCTCCATTCCCCATATCCAAAGTGGAGATAATAGTACTTCATATGTGCATTGTGAGGATAGATACATTAAAGATTGTGCAGTGCTCAGATACTATGTTTATGGGAGGCCATATAAGTACTTTTAGATTACAGTGCTAAAGAATAACAATACTCATATTTTCACTTTCTAGAGCAGAGTTGTCTTCCTTTGTCTTTGGAAAAGCCTAGCACATTTTGGGCAACATTAAAAAACACTAAGGATAATTAGAGCTGAAATGAATATGAAAAGGTGGTGCAGAGAGAATGGAGCCCATTTTGTACTTACCAAATTCAATATAATGAAACAAACGATGAAATTAAAATTGCTTCAGTACATTTCAGTGGGCTTTCATTCCATTTATAGCACAGAGTTTTTCTCCAACTATAAATAGGTTCCACTGCTATAAGCAGCACTTGAAACCTACCCATTGGATGTTCTATATTTCACTCTAAGGTAATTAGCATCTCTCCTGAGCCAGAGCCTTGGAAGGAGAAGCTGCTGGCTCCCAAATGATGGTGGAGAATAGTGGGGATAACAATGCTGAGCTCACAGGGGTGTTGACCATAAATTAATTCATTTATAAGAACGGCCATATTGAGTCAGACCAAAGGTCCACATAAGCCCAGTATCCTGTCTGCTGACAGTGGCCAATGCAGGTGCCCCAGAGGGAATGAACATAATAGGTGGTTATCAAGTGATCCATTCCCTGTCGCCCATTCCCAGCTTCTGGCAAACAGATGCTAAAGGCACTTCAAAGCATGGTTTTGCATTCCTACCTATCCTGGCTAATAGCTGTTGATGGACCTATCCTCCAGGAAATTATCTAATTTATTTTTGAACCCTGTTACAGTCTTGGCCTTCACAAAATCCTCTGGCAAAGAGTTCCACAGGTTGATTGTGCATTGTGTGAATACGTCCTTATGTTTGTTTCATTAATTTCATTTGGTGATCCCTAGTTCTTGTGTTATGAGAAGGAGTAAATAACACTTTATAATTTACTTTTTCCACACCAGTCATGATTTTATAGACCTCTATCATATCTCCCCTTAGTTGTCTCTTTTCCAAGCTGAAAAGTCCCATTCTTATTAATCTTACAGACAACCCCCCAACCTAAAGCAAATACTCACCAGCAACCACACATCACTGAACAAAAACACTGACCCAGGAACCTATCCTTGTAACAAAGCCCGATGCCAACTCTGTCCACATATCTATTCAAGTGACATCATCATAGGACCTAATCACATCAGCCATACCATCAGGGGCTCGTTCACCTGCACATCTACCAATATGATATATGCCATCATGTGCCAGCAATGCCCCTCTGCCATGTACATTGGCCAAACCGGACAGTCTCTCCGCAAAAGAATTAATGGACACAAATCTGACATCAGGAATCATAATACTCAACAACCAGTGGGAGAACACTTTAACCTGTCTGGTCATTCTATGACAGACCTGCGGGTGGCTATTTTACAACAGAAAAACTTCAAAAACAGACTCCAACGAGAGACTGCTGAGCTGGAATTGATATGCAAACTAGATACAATCAACTCAGGATTGAATAAGGACTGGGAATGGCTGAGCCATTACAAACATTGAATCTATCTCCCCTTGTAAGTATTCTCACACTTCTTATCAAACTGTCTGTACTGGGCTAGCTTGATTATCACTTCAAAAGTTTTTTTCTCTTACTTAATTGGCCTCTCAGAGTTGGTAAGACAACTCCCACCTGGTCATGCTCTCTGTATGTGTGTATATATATCTCCTCAATATATGTTTCACTCTATATGCATCCGAAGAAGTGGGCTGTAGTCCACGAAAGCTTATGCTCTAATAAATTTGTTAGTCTCTAAGGTGCCACAAGTACTCCTGTTCTTTTTGCGGATACAGACTAACACGGCTGCTACTCTGAAACCTCTCTTCATATGGACGCTGTTCCATACCCCTAATATTTTTTTTTGCCCTTTTCTGTACCTTTTTCAATTCCAATATATATATTTTTGAGATGGGGTGACCAGATCTGCAGGCAGTATTCAAGATGTGGGTGTACCATGGATTTATATAGAGGCAATATGATATTTTCTGTCTTATTATCGATCACTTTCTTAATGAATCCCAACATTCTGTTAGCTTTTTTGACTGCTGCTGCACATTGAATGGATGTTTTCAGAGAACTATCCACAATGACTTCAAGATCTTTCTTGAGTGATAACAGCTAATTTAAATGCTATCATTTTATATGTATAGTTGGGATTATGTTTTCCAATGTACATTACTTTGTATTTATCAATACTGAATTTCATCTGCCATTTTGTTGCCCAGTCACCCAGTTTTGTGAAATCCCTTTGTAACTCTTTGCAGTCTGCTTTGGACTTGACTATCTTGACTAATTTTTTATTGTCTGCAAATTTTGCCACCTCGCTCTTTACCCATTTTCCAGATCATTTATGAATATGTTGAACAGTACTGGTCCTGGTACAGAACCCTGGGGGACACGACTATTTACCTCTCTCCATTCTGAAAACTGACCATTTATTCCTACCCTTTGTTTCCTATCTTTTAACCAGTTACTGATCCATGAGAGTACCTTCCCTCTTATCCCATGACAGCTTACTTTGCTTATGAGCGTTCGGTGAGGGACCTTGTTAAAGGCTTTCTGAAAATCTAAGTACATTGTATCCACTGGATCCCCCTTGTCTACATGTTTGTTGACCCCCTCTAAGAATTTTAGTAGGTTCATAAGGCATGATTTCCCTTAACTAAAACCATGTTGACTCTTCCCTCAAAAAATTATGTGAGGTGATGAGTGCCATAGAAAAAGCTTTAATAGGGCACAGGATTAGGACTTTCAGTTTTGTTCATGTTTCCTGTGCAGTTTGTGGGGAATAGTTATACAAACCTTTAAAAAGCTGGGAACAAAAATTAAGCATCTCTGTGACAAATTGGTTTGTATAACACAGGCATAATGTATCTGAAGAACAAATTGACATTTACTGTTTAAATCACATTATCACACAAGTGGTAAAACAAACAAGAGTGTAAAATTATAATCCTGATTGTTCAGGTCCAGCCTTCTATGAAAACACAGGAAATATGCTGCTGCATTAATGGCTTTAGAATGCCAGCAGACACTCACAGGAGGGACAGAAGACTCTACTAAAGGTCAGTTTTATTGAAGAGGGAAAGTACAAACCTTTATTTATATATTAATAAAAAAGATTCCAAGTGTTTAATATGCCTCAGAGGTACCACACTGACTTACTTCACTGCCTTATTCATAGATTCTAAGGGCAGAAAGGACCACTGTGATCATCTACTCTGATCTCCTGTATAACACAGGCCATAGGACTCTTCTGAATTAATTCCTATTTGAACTAGACCATAGCTTTTAGAAAAAAAAATCTGACCTTGAATTAAAAGTTGTCAGTGATGGAGAATCACCATAACCCTTGGTAAGTTGTTTCAGTGGTTAATTGCCTCCCCTGTTAAAAATATACATCATATTGTTTTTATGTGGTGTATTGTAAATTGTTTAACTTGAAGTGATAGCTTGTAATACTAAGGAGTTTCCTGGTCCTGCTTGCTGGCTAGAGGGCTCTATAGAGAAGTATGTGATCTCGGTCCTATACAGTCGGTCTGCAGAGAGCCAGCCCACAGTAAAATGGTGTGAGTTGTGCCTCTCTCTTTAGGAGCAGCCTGCTTTCTCTCTGTTTTGCGGTTCTTGTGTTTTATCATTCTAAGAAATAAAGTAATGATGTTGCAACACTTCAGCAAGAATATTGTAATTTATCTAATTTCTCTATATGTAATGAACATAAGACTGTTGGGGCTATATAAGATAAAATGGCTACATATTGCAATATATAGTTTCTAGGTTATAAAAGAGGAAGATGTTGCAATATGTACTCAGACTTGAGCAGTATCTTTTTTTATGTAAGTACTATAGGAGATACTGATAAGAAAAGGGCTTTCTTTCCTATCACTGACTGGGGGAAAACCATTTACCATGGTTTCCGACAAGAACCTGGTGAGGTGTAGTAGCAGGACATAATAGAACCTCTGCTTTAGTTTCTCAAGCTTTTTTTTTTTTTTTTTGTGTGTGCACTCTGTGCCTCTCTACCTTCAGACATTGGTCTCATGCTTGTTCCCTTCTCCCCACAATGGAAGACAGAGGGACATCACAGTCACCTAATATTGGAGAGTGGGAGGCAGGGGGAAATTGTTCAGGAGGCAGGAAATGGATGGGTGCTGGGTGTGTAGTGGAGGCAATGTTGTACTTAAAGTACTGCACAGGATCTTTTCAGGGGGAATAAGACAAAACGCCACATTTATTAGTAATACATGTATTCATTAACACTGTATTATATACATATAGTATATTACACTTACACTCACACACACACAAACAAACACACTCCGTCTTGTTGTTACCAATTAGTTGCTCCCCTTAACTTCACTGGCCAGGTGAGTTAGATGGGGGAGGAGCTGGAGCCGGGCTTCTGCCTATCCGGATTGATGCTCCCATGTTGACAAGACGAGACCCGGGGTCCTCTGCAAGACACCTCACTTTTATAGCAGCTTTCCTCTTATGCAAATCTATACCAGATTTAAACTCTGTGTCTGTGTCCATTGGTCCTTTGTGCTGCTTTCTTTTGAGTGTTGTCCCAATGCTGCAAAGAGGGTGTTTCCAAAAGAAGGTGCTTGCTTCTAACCCCCGAGGCCGTCGGTATGTCTGCTTGTTTTTAATGAGCCCACTTGACACGTTTTATTGTCCTTGGGTCTGGCTCCCAGCCCCTCTCCAACAGTTGAGACTGTCTGGAGGTGCTGCCTTCCATGCCTTGCTCATCCACACCTCATTCATTCAATTGATTAAGAGTGGTGGGGGAGAGCTCTTGTTCTACTGCTAGCAAAAAGAATTTTTTTTTCTATCTTATTCTATCCTTAGGGGCTATAATATTATACCAAGGGCAATGCAAAGTTTCTAAATGAGGCTTTGATACAAAGTCCCTTTGAAAACAGAGGTCACACATGGGTAGACCCACCACAAGGTTATATGAAGAGGCACAATGTAAAGTCATATGAAAATTATTAGAGATTTATCTACAGCAAGGCACCCCTAGTTCACTCTCATCTAGTCCCCTATGTAGACTTGTGTCAGGAGTGGGTACCAGGTGCCCAGCTGTCCCTGCCTCTAGCCTGCTTCGGAGCCCAGAAAGACCACTTACAGCTGTTAGGGAGGGCCTGCCACCTCAGAGCGGTTACTTTCGGTCAGCATGAGGCTACAACTACAGTGACTCCTTCTCCTAAATCTGGCACCCTTGCAGTGTGCAAGGCTGCCCAGCTGTTTGCCTGACCTCAACTTGAGGGAAGCTACCTCCCTGAGCCTGGGCAAAATTTCAGTCAGCCTCCTAATAGCTCCCCCATGCAGGGCTTGTGGTGGCCTGCAGCATGCAGCTGGCGCAGAAGTGCCTTTGCTCTGTATTGTGGCTGCCCTGTGAAGACCTTGTTGTGACCACGCCCCTCTTCCCCCAGAGCATGCCCCACAGTTTGGGAACCTCCGTTTTAAAGAAACATTATGAGCCTACCACACTTTAACAGAACTATATAAATGTAATCTAGGAAACCAATAATAAATTATCTCTGAATTCTTGGCAAGCCTGGAAAATAGTTTCTGCCACTTGTTGTTCTGATTACTTTCTGAAAAAGGCTCTCAGATAAATTTGTTCTTGGACTAAAACACCCTCAATTAAGAGAAGCTGTTGGACATTGTTAGTAGAGCTAGGGTGACCTGGTGTCCAGTTTTCAACCATAACACTGGGTTGAAAAGGGACTTTGGCGGCTCCATTAAAAGTCCGGTCGGTGGTGCTGTGGAACAAAGCCAGGCTAGTCCTTACCTGTCCTGGCTCCGCACTGCACACTGGAAGTGGCTATCAGGTCTGGCTCCTAGGCAGGGGGGGCCCAGGGCTCAGTGTGCTGCTCCCGCCCCGAACACCAGCTCCACACTCCCATTGGCCAATGGGAGCTGTGTGGGTGGTACCTGCGGGCGAGAGCAGTGCATGGAGCCTCCTGGCCCCCCCGCCTAGGAACCAGACCTGGCCGCTTCTGGGCCGCAGCACGGTCCATGTTTCCAGGACAGGCAGGAAGCCTGTCTTAGGTCCCCCACTCCGCCGCTGACCGGGAGCCACCCGAGGTAAGCCTGCACCCCAACTCCTGCCCCAGCCCTGAGCCCCTGAAACCCAGAGCCCCCTCTTGCACCCCAAACCTCTCATCCCACCCCAGAACCTGCACCCCCAGATGGAGCCCTAACCCCCTCCCACACCCTGAAACCCTCATTTCTGGCCCCACTCTGGAGCCTGCACTCCCAATTAGAGCCCTCACCCCCCCCACACCCCAATTCCCTACCCCAGCCCAATGAAAGTGAGGGAGGGTGGGGGAGATCGAGCCACCGAGGAAGGGGGAATGTAGTGAGCAGAGGGCAAGGCCTGAGGGAAGGGGTAGGGCTAGTGTGTTCAGTTTTGTGGGATTAGAAAGTTGGCAACTCTAAATAGAGCTTGTGAAGGCCTTACACTCAACTAGACAGCATTTCTCTGTATGTAACATGGTAACTCTTGAATGTCACATGTAATCAACCCCAAAATTTCAGTGGATGTTCTAGGGATCAACACTCAGAACCCTATTGACTTTGGGGGAAAATTGGAAAACCAAAAGGAGAAAATGGAGGACAAATGGAGCGCCTGCCAGTGCTTTAGTACGGCCTGTAGCACCTCTGCAAGTGTCTATAATCAAATAACTTATTGGCACCCATTAATACCTTACTGCAGAAAAATACTCCTGCTTCCTCTGCTTATCTTCCCAATACCTTAATATGTTGACATTTCTCCCAGCCAGAAAAAGAATAATGGGGGAGGGGGAGGGAAGGGGGAATGCATACAGCCCCTGAAATGTAAGGGGATAATGCCCCAGCCTCGTATGGGAGGAAACGGGAATAGGGCATGCAGAACATCTACACAGCAGGGAGAACATACTGCATCAGCCCAATGGTCACTCTAGCCCAGTACCTTGTCTTCTGACAGGGCCAGTGACAGATGATTCTGTCAGTTGGAGGTTTAGGGATGCCCTGAGCATGGGATTATATCCCTGACCAAGGTGGCTAATAACCATTGATGGGCCTATCTTTCACAAACTTATCTCATTCTTTTTTTCAACCCCATTATACTTTTAGCCTTCACAACATCCCCTAGCAACAGTTTCCACAGGTTGACTATGCATTGTATGAAAAAGTACTTCCTTAGGTTTGTTTCAAACCTGCTGCCTATTAACTTCATTAGGTGACCCCCTGGTTCATATTAAGAAGGGGTAAATAACACTTCCCTATTCACATTCTTCATACCATTCATGATTATGATTTTATGGACTTCTATCATATACCCCACCTCCCCCCTAGTAGTCTCTTTTCTAAAGTAAATAGTCCCAGTCTACCTTGAGTAATTTGTATCCTCTGCAATCTTTGCCACCTCACTATTCACCCCCTTTTCCATATCATTTATGGATATATTGAACAGCAATGGTCCCAGTACAGATCTGTGAGGGACCCCCACTATTTACCTCTCTCCACTGTGAAAATTGAAAATTCCTACTCTTTGTTTCCTATATTTTAATTAGTTACTGATGTCTGAAAGGACTTTCCCTCTTATCCCAGGACTCCTTACTTTGCTCACAAGCCTTTGGTGTCAAAGGCTTTCTGTAAGTCCAAGTACACTATATTAACAGGATCACCCTTATCCACATGCTTGTTGACATCCCCAAAGTATTCTAATAGACTTGGTGTGGCATGATTTCCTTTTACAAAAGCCAGGTTGCTCATCCCCAACAAATTGTGTTCCTCTTTGTCCGATAATTCTGTTCTTTTCAATAGTAAAGAGTTATGGGAATGTGCATCTCTAAAAGTGCAGCTAGTGACTAGTTTTCCAGCAAAACCTGTAGCTTCCCATGAGCCATACTGTAGGTATCCAACATTTTCCTGCTGCTAGCACTAGATCTTCCACTACCGTTTGCTGCATGTGGCTGCCCTATGCTTGCCCGCTGCTATCCCCTCCTTGTTGTAAATTCAGTTGCTCATATCGATGATGTTTTAAAAGAAAAACACTTAAAAAAAGAAAAGAAAATGAAAATTGTTTCAAGGAGCTGCCCTGCTCTGTAACAAATTGATACTAAAAGACACTATGCTGATGGATACCTACAGATAGATATTTTTTGCTATACCCAAGAGCAGCAACCATCCAGGAAGGGAGATGGAGAATTGGAATAACAGAAGTTTTACAGAATTGACACAGTGGTGGGAGGAAGCTTACCTTGTCTGTACCTGTATGATACTTGTTTTAAGCCAGGGGTGGCCAACCTGAGCCTGAGAAGGAGCCAGAATTTACCAATGTACATTGCCAAAGAGCCACAGTAATATGTCACCAGCCCCTCGTCAGCACCCCCCTGCTCCCAGCATCTCCCATCCACCGGTGCCTCCCCATCCCTCCCCACACCTCCCAATCAGCTGTTTTGTGGCATGCAGGAGGCTCTGGGGAGGAGGAGTGAGGGCACTGCTGGCTGAGGGGAGGGGGCAGGAAGGAGTGGAGTGGGGGCAGGGCCTCTGGCAGAGCCAGGGGTTGAGCAGTGAGGACCCCCCGACACATTGGAAAGTTGGCACCTGTAGCTCCAGCCCTGGAGTTGGTGCCTATACAAGGAGCCACATATTAACTTCTGAAGACCCACATGTGGCTCCGGAGCCACAGGTTGGCCACCCCTGTCTTGAGCAATTCACTTTCATAAGCATCATATTAATTGGCAAATGTGAACTAAATTCCCAATCCTGCAATGTGCTGGATTTTTTTCTTTAGTCTTTATGGTTCCTTCAGTTTAGGGTTAGGGTGATACGGTGGGGTTCTATGTTGGGAAAATAGAAGCAGTAGGAAAATCCAGACCAAGGGGGATGGATACATGAGTAAAGACTCAAGTATTTTTATGATTCTAAAAACAAAGTCCTCTCAACTTTAACATTGCTTCCTAAACACTGAATTCTCACAGCCATGGTTTAGGTCCAATTTGAGATCCTGTATGAGACATATGCATGAAGACTTGCAATACGCCACTTCTGCTAACTGCCCCAAACCAACTGCCAAACTAAACTTCTTTAGTGAAGCTGTCAGGCTTATCTTAGAAGGGGCTCAGCAGTACAGCCCTTAAAGAAAAAGACTAGATTGCTTTACTGCTCAGAGCAGCGGGCAAGGCCATCATAGAGCTGTCCTAGGAACTGGGGCTATTCATACTTACAGTATAAACATGGGACTAACTAAAACATTCAGCATTCTTATCTCTTCATGAGCAGCATTAGTGCTGCCCAGGGGCACAGCACATATGATTCCAAGCATCAGTGTAATGGTTACTTGGAAGAATAATATCCCTGTTCAGCACTATATTTGCTCGCATTTAGAGCTGGATCAGGCCCACTGTAAACCAACCACTATAATAAAATATACAGTGCAGTTAACTTTTATATATCCAAATGCCTTTCCTATAGTGTGCCCAAATTATATTCATAACTTAAATTCCACAAACCTTATAGTAGAACAAACACTCCATAGTTTTATGGGAAAGATGCATTAAAGACCCGTGGTAGTTTTTACGAGCATTATAGCACTGGATTTATGAGCAGATGATTTATAAGGATTTATCACATTTGAGTTAGTAATTATGTTTGCCAATAAATTTCCCAGCCAAGAGCCATTTTTTTACTTTAATTTTCATTTTATAACAAGCGTTATAAATTGGGGGTGAGTCATTTTAGTCTTTGTCAGGGTTGGCAGATACAGAAAGTTAGTTTGTCTTTAAATGCCAGGAGCCAGTGTGACTTTATTTTGCTAGTGTTTCTAGGGTTTGTCGGGGAATTATTAACATAAGATAAATATTTCATGCACATGCCCTTTCACTTTGATTTGTCTTGTGAAATGGGGAAGGGGAAAGAGAGAGAATTAGGAATTCCTGGACTTCTTGGAAGGATCCAAACAATATAACCATCCTGCGAACTGATTAAATATTATATTTCAGGAGGGATTCAATTTTTTATTTCTGGGTTGAAGGCTGCCACTAAGGGCATATGTCTAAAGAACAATTGCATTTGAAAGAGGCAGAACAGAAAAGTCATTTTTGAGCCAGAAGCTCTCAAAATTAAAACATCTTTTAAGCAAAAGGGGCATGCTTTACTCATTACAGTGCTATCTCTGGGGCATTATAAAATGTTTTATATACATAGAGAGAAACAACAATATTCTTGGGAGCCAAAATATAGTAATCTATTGTCAGAGGTTTATAATAAGAAGAGATATAGCTTGGTTTATAAGAGATGTCCCTTTTTTAAAAAAAGCTGCATTGAGAGGCATAATAGCATTTGCAATTGCTTTAGCTGGGACAAAAGTACAATCCTGATGCATCCCGGCATAAACTGGGGTCAAAAAGGACTCTCGCTGCATGGTGCTGTATGTGCTATTACATAAGGTTGGTGTGTTATGAAGAATATATACCTTCCTAAGGAACAATTGAACTGACAGATGTCCAAGGGTCACATCATCAGGCCAATTACCTGCATGGAGGATCTCCTCCACCAGGATCTGTCCATTGTAAATATGGAGCAGGTATGAAGGGTGTCTGTGGCACTGTCCGTTCTGCCCCATACTCTGTAGAATCTGTCCATTGCCTATGGGGCTGGAGATCTGGGCTCAGGGCATGGTAAGCCAGAGAGGTTGGGGTCAGACCAGGTGTATGAGCGTGCATTTTCAATTTTCTGTGGGAAATTCTGAAGCAAAGTGAAATGAATCTTAAACGAGGATATTGATATAATAGGCAACAAAGACACTTGGTGGATTGTAATATTACAGTACAAATTATACAGGAATGACAGAATAGGTCATGTTGGCGCATGAGTGACACTATATGTGAAAGGAAACATGGAGTCAGATATAATAAAAATCTTATCTCTGGATAGAAACTCCATGCTATAGAAGTAGACGTATACTACCAACCACCTGACTGTGATGTGATTGTGAAGTGCTTGAGGAGACTAGAGAAGCTATAAAAATAGAAAACAAAATAATAATGGGGGATTTCAAGTAACCCCATATTGACTGGGTACATGTCACCTCAGGATGGGATGCAGAGATAAAGTTTCTAGACATCATAAATGACTGCTTTTTGAAGCAGCTAGTCCTATAACCCACAAGGGAAGAAGCAAATCTTGATTTAGTCCTAAGTGGAGCACAGGGTCTGGTCCACGAGGTGAATATAGCTGAACCACTCGGTAATAGTGACCATAAAATAATTAAATTTAACATCCTTTTGGGAGGAAAATACCAAATCAGTCACTCACAGTAGCATTTAGCTTCAGAAAGGGGAACTATACAAAAATAAGGAAGTTAGTTAAGAAGAAATTAAAAGGAAAAGTCACAAGAGTGAAATGCCTGCAAGCTGCATGGAAACTTTTTAAAAAACACCATAATAGAGGCTCAAATTAAATGCATACCCCAAAATTAAAAATAATAGTAAGAGGATAAAAAATGCCACCGTGGCTAAACAGAGTAAAAAAGGTGATTAGAGACAAAAAGGCATCCTTTCAAAATTGGAAGTCAAATCCTACTGAGGAAAATAGAAAGGCAAGGCAAGTGTAAAAGTATAATTAGGCAGGCCAAACAAGAATTTGAAGAGCATCTAGCCAAAGATTCAAAAACTATCAGCAAAAACCTTTGCAAGTACGTCAGAAGGAGGAAGCCTGCCAAAGAATCAGTGGGACCTCTGGACGATTAAGGTGCTAAAGGAGCACTCAAGGAAGACAGAACTTGCACAGAAGCTAAATAAGTTCTCTGCATCCATCTTCACTGCAGAGGATATGAGGGAGATTCCCACACCTGAGCCATTCTTTTTAGGTAAGAAATATGTGGAACTGTCCCAGATTGAGGTGTCAGTAGAGGAGGTTTTGGAACAAATTGATCAGTTAAACAGTAATAAGTTACCAGGATCAGATGGCATTCACCCAATTGTTCTGAAGGAATTTAAAAACGAATTTGCAGAACTGCTAACTGTGGTATGTAAGCTATTGTTTAAATCCGTGTCTGTACCAGATGACTGGAGGATAGCTAACGTGATGCCAATTTTAAAAAAGGCTCCAGAGGTGATCTTGGAAATTACAGGCCTGGAAATGTTGTATCCACAGAAAAGTTGTATCCACAGGATCCCTCTCTGGGGCTCGAACTTAGTTTTGTCAAAGCCTATGGGGCCTCCATTGGAGCCTTTAGCAATATGTTCCTTCCTACACATATCAGCAAAGGTGGCTTTTTTGGTAGCCACCGCTTCAGCTCAGAAGGTGGCTGTGCTACCTGCTCTGACATCTGAACCTCTTTATACAATGATTTTTAAGGACCAAGTATACCTATGCCCTCATCCAAGTGCTATTTAACTTTCATATTAACCAATCAATTTATTTACCTACATTTTGCCCCAAACCATACTTCATTAGAGATGAACAATGCCTGCACGCCCGAAGGGCTTTGGCATTCTGCATACACAGAACTAAACAGTTCAGTTTATCAACTCAACTATTCATGGCCATCGCAGACAGGATGAACGGTCTCCCAGTCTCTTCAAAGAGAATTTTATTGTGTATAGTATCCTGTATTTGTATATGTTATGACCTGGCAGACCTTTCCCTGCCAAGCAAAGTAACTGCCCATTCACCAAGACCCCAAGTGAAGGCGTTTCTTGAATGAGTCCCTATCTAGGACATTTGTAAAGTGGCTACTTGGTCTTTACTCTGCACCTTTGCATCCTGTTATGCTATCACTCAGCACTTTAGACACAATGCTAAATCTGTGAGAGTTGTACTGCAGTCTGTGTGCATGTAGACTCTGATCTGATGTGGAAAATTTTTAGATCAAAAACTGACCAGCTTTATTCATTTGACCTGCAAAACGGTGGAGTCTCTAACTGTCAACACTGCAATCTCACTGTGAGAGCTGAAAGTCAAGCTGGGCCCTTTCTGGCTCATGTCACCACCAGCAATAAATTTTCTGCAGTTGAAACTGAATCGAGCTCACTTTCCTGTAGCTGTGGTAGCTTTTGAGTGCCAACAGGAGTAAAATCTTACTTCTGGTTACTTTACTAATTGAAATGACAATAAATGCAGAGAGAGAGAGCATCTTAGACCATCACCTTTTCAGAAAAGAGCCGCACTTTAAAGCACTGGGGTGGAGCGCTGGGGGAGCTCAGGTGGTCTCAGAGCCAAAGGGCCTCCCCAGGGATAGCCCTCTTCTCCTATGAGCCATGGTTTTGAGGACACGAGAGGGGAAATTCAATCCATTGCCCAGAGGTAGGGGCAGTGCTTAATTGGTGGCAGAGCTGAGCCTCAGCATCTCTAGGCTTGGCAGTTCAGAGCCCTTTGGGCTTGCTGCATCAGTTATGAATGTAAAAAAAATTGCTTGAGGCCTGGCACCGAATTGCTTGAGGCCTGGCACCTCTTTCATTACAAATTAAGCACTGGGTGGGGGACACAAGGAATGATTTTTAGGACACTCTATGAGAGCATGATACCCTCCTGTGGGTGTCCCTGCAGGAAAGTTGATCTGGCCCTCAGACAACTAAGCTGCTTTAAAGGGACTACACTGGAGGCTGATTTTGGGTCCTTGTTTCACTGCTGGCATATTTTATTTAGTTCTGTTTACTAGAGCAGTATGCAGTGGTACCTCTTTAGTTAAAGTTGTGTTATTTTTAATTTACTAGTTGCAGGTGAAGTTTTTAAAACTTTTTTTAAATTTCACTATGAAAATTTTGCTCCAGAATAAAAAGGGAATCTTTCCTTTCTAAAATAAAATTAAACCCTTTAGCCATATATCAGTAAGGTTTTTCTTTTCTACAGTCTTTTTTTCTTTCCCTCTTATTTGTTTAGAGTGGGCCAAATTCTCTGGTGGAGCACTGCACATTTAGAGCAGCAAAGTCAGTTTAAGCCAGTAGAGAATTTGTCCTCCTGATACCTGTTTTGAGGAAATTTGTTCATAATGAGGCCTATTTTTCATAGGGAAACTGAAATTGTTTGAAAACTGAACTTTAAAAATCAGCCCTTCTGCCTCCACCGTACATTTTGTTTCATAACATTTTTAGAAGGCTATTTATAGTCTGTCATTACACATTGTAATTATGTAATTACACATCATAATTACACATTCTGATTATGTGATCACATGTTACAATAATTATGTAATTAGACCTAATTACAACAATTGTGTAAATACATGGCAATGGTGTAAAAACAGCCTGAAAAAACAGGGAAAGTTTCAACTCGAGTTAAGGAATGTTTTGTGGTGGCGAGACAAACCCACAAAAGCAAAGGAATGTCCGGTCCGGGTGCGATCCTGTATGATGTTCAGCTCTCCCTTGTGAAGCACAGAGTGCTCATGAATGGAGAGTGCTCAGCATCCTACAGTATCAGACCCTTTATAGCCAGATTCAGGGGGGGGTGCTCCAAGTTTGATGCTGCTTCTGGCCTATGTTGGGTGGCGGCTCACCTTGTTCCAAGCCTAGACATGTTGGGGTACTACGGTTAGCTCTGCCTGATACTCTGTGCCATCCTGCACCCTGTATTGGAAGCTTCACTTGTTAAACACAAAGGTAAGGGAAGCTGTTAATTTCACATTATGTCATTGAATGTTTTTAATATGTGAACAGATATTACTGTAAGCCCTTTTTTGCACCCATTCCAGGACTGGGCCCTATAAAGGTCTGAGATAAGGCTGGCCTTGAGCACAATACAACACAAGTGATTAAATGGGCTCTGTGCTTTTGGGCCACACCCTTTCCCTTCTGTTAAAGCAAGCCACTTTATCTCTCCACTTCTGCAGTAGGATTGCAGGGAATAGCAACTACCCACTCAATACTCCCTTTGGACATCTTAGGGCCCCCAAAATTGTGACACTGGTCTTATTTCAGCCTTTAGTCTTGATCCTGCAAACACATATGCAATTAACTGTCTGCAGGTAAGTAAACCCACTAAACTCACCTGTGTTAATTTAAGCATATATGAAAATGTGTGCACTAGCAGGGCCTGAAGATCCTAAGTATCCCATAACATACATTTCCTTACATAACCCCTATTTAAACAGTATAGCTATTAAGTATCAGAGGGGTAGCCGTGTTAGTCTGAATCTGTAAAAAGCAACAGAGGGTCCTGTGGCACCTTTGAGACTAACAGAAGTACTGGGAGCATAAGCTTTCGTGGGTAAGAACCTCACTTCTTCAGATGCAAGAAGTGGAGAGATAAAGTGGCTTGCATCTGAAGAAGTGAGGTTCTTACCCACGAAAGCTTATGCTCCCAGTACTTCTGTTAGTCTCAAAGGTGCCACAGGACCCTCTGTTGCTTAGTATAGCTAGTGTCTCTCACGAGCAGTTGGACCACAGATTCTATTTGTATGAGTCTGCCAATGGCTTTGAGCTAACACAGCTGGGTATGTTAGCCCAGGCATTATAATCTCATGGTTTCAGATCCAGAGATACTGGGTTTGATCGCCATTCCCAATGACCCACCCAGGGGCATCTCGTCTCACTTACCTTAACATCAAAGCCCTTTAGGTAGGCCTCGATATATTGGTCATATGGGGCTTTGCCACAGATAGTACAGCCATGTGTCCTTGAGTAATTTGAGATTAGAGCCGCTTGGACAATGGGCTTTTTTTCCAAGGAGATCTTTTGATGAGAGAGAAACTCACACATAGGTTTCCGTTAAAGATTTCCATGGAAAACTTTCTCTTTTTTTGTCCAAGATTTGGAAACATTGCCATCATGACTCATGGGCATTATGGTTTGGGTGCTTCATGCTGCCCTTCCCCTCTGTAGGCTGGGCTCCTTGGTCCAACTCCATTTCTCATGATGGGCCATGGTCTCCCCTCATGGGGAGGGAAAATGGTTGCATCATGGGAGTTCATGGCCATAGTACACGGTGAGAGATTTAGTCTACCTGGTGAACCTGGACCATAGAGTAGAATGGGTAGATGAGGGAACTGAACTAAAACTCCCACGAGGGACCGTGGCAGGCTGGCTATCTAGATTTAAATATTTTGGTTTTCTGCTAATATAATTCATTTTTTAGGGACTTGGATTTTGGCTGGAAAAAATCAAAATTTTCCTCAGAAATCAGACACTGTGAAAAATTTAATGTCACACCCAGTTTTGACAGAAAAAAATTCAAGCAGCCCTGTTTGAGATATTTCAGAATTTGCTTGTTTATAATCTCTGAGTCTGAAACTTTTGTAAAGAACTGCAGTTTTGTAGGGTACTTTCTTCAAAAATATCAAATTATAATAGCCCAGACAATTCCTCTGCACAGGGCCTATTCCATCTTCCTGGCTTTCTTCTGGCAGCCAGACATGCATCACAGAGGTGGGGATGGATTTTCAAAAAAGTTCTAATTTTAATTGAATTTTCTGTTGGTGATGCTGGACCCATTATTATGCTGCTATAGCACTTTAGTTCTGTTCTCTGCTTTGTCTGACTGCAAGCATATGGATGTGCATAGGTCTTAGTTTATTTATTACAGACAGAAAAAAACAGCACAGTGTGCCAAAGACATTCTTAGTCTAAACCCATTGGAGGTAATGGAGTTACACTGGGTTTGAATGTGGCCCATTGTGTGTAACCTCATTTTCAGTTGGGTAAGAGTAGAAATTCTCTGTTGCTTTACAGCTTCCATTATATTTAATTACTTCTCCCTCTGGCTGTAAATAGAAGGTGGTTCTTGTTAAATTTAATTACCGGTATTTTCTCTGGACGCTTATGATAAAAGTGTGGCTACTAAATGAGGAGGCCTTGTAAATGGAGGTAGACTGAATCAAGATTACATTGTATAGGAGAGGTTCTCAATTTTAAGTTGAAAGTGATAAAAACCAACTGAGGGAAAAATGAGAATTATTGTACACCAAAATTCCTTGATTAAAAAATAAAGTTCTTATCTTTTAAAACTAAGCAATAAATGTAGAAAAAACAAATATTTGGATATAAAGGGAGAGGGGGGGAGACACCCACACATATGTATGCTTGGAATGAAATAAAAATACTTATTGTGATTAAAGATTGTAGAATCAGGCGAGTGGCTGGTTGACTGATTTTTGATCCACAAAGTAAAGGAGAAGATTTTGAAAGTCTCAATACATTTTTTTGCCTATAAAGTTTCTTGCCAAAATCACTTCAGAATAAATCTGTATATGTCTTAGGGCTTCATTCAGTAAAATGCCTGTGCAGTTCTTGAGAGACTGCAAATATACAATGCTCTGGATAGACTGTAGTAAATGCTTCATCACATTCAGCACAGGGCCCTATTTCTCGCCTCCCCCCTAACTCCCCCACCCCGCACCGTTTTTCCACTTTCTTTCCTGCTTTAGATTTTCCCTATCCTCCTAGTGGTTAAAACTCAGCCTTTTCAGTAGCTGCTCCTGCTTCTTCAATAGAAGCCTTTCCATTGACTTTAACAGGAGTTGCACCAAGCCCTACAGGGGTCTTTGTTACAATTTTACAGCATCACATATACTTACCTTTGTAGTTTATGATTATCCTGCTGGATTTTGTGTGCTCAGCTACTGAAAATTTAATATTTTTTTTCTAATGCATCACATGTATACATATTTATGAAGTGTTCATCACCAGGATATCCAAGTACACGTCACATAGATTAGATTAATACCAGAAAACTTCTTCCTAAAAATAGGGAGTATGTTATAAGGTCGCCATATTTTCATCATTTAATAAAGAGAAACTTTTGTGGCAAAACACATTATAACATATTCAAGTGTTCTTCAGTCTGGTTCCTGGGTTTGATCTGCTCTGCCTGGGAAAGAAAAGTGCAACTTGGGGCAAGGAGCAGATCAAAGAAAGGTCAAGCTTTGTCCTTGCCCCTTGTGCCCCTTTGTTCCTTGATTCCCACCTCTCTTGGACTTGGTTCAAGCAACCCCAGATAGAGAAGAAGGAAATGATGCAAGGACTGCCACCTCCTCAACCCCTTTGTGGGACCAGAACTAGGGTTTTGCATTGATTGGGCTTGGCCATTTACTCAAATACTTGTTATGGGAGCCTGACAGTGAGTTTGGCCTTGAACTATAGTTGGTGTGACACACACACTTGCTACATTATGAAAGTGAAACTGGTGTAAAATACTAACTAACTATATCTATCTATCTCTATCTATATAAAAAACAATAAGTCTTAAACAAACACAATTATAAAAAACTCAAATGATTGTTGTAATGAAAAATCGGGATATTTCAGGTGTCCTGAAAAGAATTCTCCATATCATCGGATGGAAAATTGAGTCTGTTCTGGTAAAAGTGGGTGTCAAGGCTGACTCCCCACTCTGGCACTTAGAGTGCAGAAGGTGGGGGCCTGCAAGGATTCTAAAAATTAATACTGGCCACTCCAGGCTTGAATTAAACTCCCAAAGTTAGTGTTTCTCTCTGACCTTGGATGGGTAGATGCTGCCACCATCCAAGAGCAAAAAACCCCTTTGAAACCAGAAAGGCACACTTGGGAATTCCTTCCTGTGGGGTACCCTCAAGTCCTTTCACGCCCCCTCCGGGGAAGAGCTGAGAAAGAAAAACAAAGGAAATCAGCTGTGGTCACCAGCTAATTTAATAACATATGCACAAACCTCTTAGTACACTAAAAATCCAATCCTGTTCTTAAAAAAGGTAAATTTTATTAAAAACAAAAAGAAAGAAAATACATCTGGAACTTAGGCTCTTGTTATATTTAAAAAACTCACTTACACAACATTTAAACATCAAGAATAACATTTAAACATTCTTGAATAACCTTCTTGAGGTCCAGCTTAAAGGTTACAAGCAAAACAAAAAGCATTTGGGGTTAGCACAGAGGAGTCCATAAGACAATAAGAAATAAACAGAAATAAATCTAATCACGTCTTTCTAGACATTCCCTAATTTACGTACATATCTGGGGTTTCAGATAAGTAATCTCTAGGTATGATTTGATGGTTTTTCATATCTGGCTTAAGCTTCTCACAGCATAACTGCAGTGCTCCCTGATCCCCAGAGAACCACAACACACAGACAAAGGGAAGTTTTTTCCCAATTTTAAAAAGTTCCAGTCCTCCCATTGGCTATTTTGGTCAGGTGCCCACTCCTTTCCTTTTACCTGTGGGCTTGTTAACCCTTTGCAGGTAAAGCAAGTAGAGAACAACCACTAAGAGGAATTCCATAGCCAACTGGCTGGCGGGATATTCACAAAAGGGAGCTATCCCCTCTCTCATTTATGACAGTGGGACATATGGTCTTATTATTAGATTTATTACATTAGTGCCAAGGGACCAACTGAAATGGAGCTTTATTGTGTAATACTGTAGAAACACAGAGTAGTAGACAATCCCTGCTCCAAAGAATTTACAATCTAAAAGACAAAGGGTGCAGGAACTGGATGTAACGTAGAAGCAAAGTAACAGTCTGCAACTTTCATGTTAGTTCCACAAATTAAAAAAAAATTCTTTAGATGAGATTTTACTAGGAAGGGAGTGGCTAGATGGAAAGACAAAGGAAGGGAGAGGGAGAGGCAAGAAAAGAAGAGAGCATGCAGGGCAGTTAGAGTGAGGCTGTGAGAGAAGAGAGAGGAGCAAACAGCTGGTGAAAAATGTGCAGATTCAAAATGGTGGAAAGCAGCTTGATGCCCTCATCAGTGTAGATAGACTCCACACAGCAACCAGCTGAATTTCCCTGAATAGATAATACTGTATAAAACATACTACACTATACTTAGGCTATACAAATGAACTGAAGCCATCTGAAATGGCTCTCACCAGAGGGAGAGGTGGACGGACAGTGGATAGCAGTGAGCCTGGCTGACTGAATCTGTAATTCACTATTTTTCCAGAGTTTCAGAAGAAAAATGTAGTCATGTATCTCCGAAGATTAGAGGGTATCTTGTGATTAAGTTAGCCTGGAAGTGTGTATTAGAGTACAATTTGCTGCCTTCCAGCTTATCCATTTACATTCCTGGGC
This sequence comes from Chrysemys picta bellii, assembly GCF_011386835.1. Classification (NCBI taxonomy): domain Eukaryota; kingdom Metazoa; phylum Chordata; order Testudines; family Emydidae; genus Chrysemys; species Chrysemys picta. The sequence goes on along the minus strand of NC_088793.1, from coordinate 37,440,016 downwards.
CAGATACCTAAGGGGTTTTATAATAGGGTTTTGTTTGTAAAGTAGCCAGTGATAGTTGAATTATAGTTCTGCTGAGCCTAACAAAATTGTATTGCCCTAAACTTAATTTTAAACAGTAAATCATCGTAAATATTCCAAGAAGAGCACTCACTCTCCTATAATATAAGGGTAACACTGTTATGTTGTAATGTGATTTTTTTAAAAATGTTCCTTGCCATGTAGTAGTCAGAGAGAAAGTTCATTGAATAAGTATTTATTATAAGTTGTGCTAATGTTGACTAATTTCAACCCTTAGAAGCTGACTCCTTAACATGCCACAGCTGAAACTGATTGTTATCATAGACATTAAAGATGAGACATCTAATGAGCAGATTTTCAAAGCCATTCCCTGACATGGCACCAGAATGTTCTATGTCCACATGCAGTGGTGCACTCATCTTACATTTGCATGTGCATAACCTGTATTCGTGCAAAAGGTCAGGATCTGTACAGCAAGAGGACAGGTAAAGCAAAAATAAACCTCTCTATCTAGGTTTCAGATTTATTTTTTAACAAGGTTCTGGTGGGACCAGAAGAAAATACTAAGACCCTACAAAACCAAAGCGAGTACAGTCTCTGGCCACACTTCTGTTACACCATTTAAAATCTTTAAACCCCACAGCAAAACAAAAACAGGACCTTGAATGATTTAGAGCACAACACAGTATAATATGGCAGCTCGGCATCCCTTCTGTCTTTAGAACTCCCTGACTTGCTTTCTCCACAGTAATCCCTTCTCTCCTCTGAAAGCAGCCCGGGCTCATTGAGACTTGGAGCTGAACCTAGTTGCACTTAATTTTATTACTTTCCAAAAGTAATTGCCTCCCTGAGTTGACTCTGAAACCCCATCCTGCAATTGAACTCAAAAAGCACCATGCCTGCCATCAAAATAAGTCAGTGGGCACTTGACAATGATATGTGACATAGTCTGAAGTTGACCACAGCTGCATCACTTGTCATTAGAAAGCCCCCATTAAAAGAGATTGCCCGCAGAGTTGCCCTGTCCTGTTCAAAACCAGTTCAGAGATGATCACAGGTCATCTTAGGTCAGTAGCAGATCAAAACCTGGTGGACAGATAGTTGGGTCAGTGACGAGAGAGTGATTTATAACTGATGTCGTTGACCAATCGTTGCGCCAAGCAGATTCCACCGTCATGTCCTGTGGTAGCATAGATGACCAGAAAGGGCATCTAGAAGACAAACACTCTGGTGTATGGTCAAAGAAGTCTGCGTACAACTGCAGGTCGCTATTCTCACAGATCGTAGCCAGTAGCATGACAGAGGTCCCAGTGAATATGGGGCAATGCTATGTCGGTAAGTATAATAGCCATGGCAATGGAGTTGCCCGGAAAGTGCTGGTTGCAATATGCATGGCTTTGTTAAGCTCTACATCAATCAGCCTTGTGTGAGATGAGCAACATCATACAGGAACCACAGTACTCTGCTGTTGAATAGCAGAGGGCAAGGGCTGATGACCTGTGTGTCTGGGCACTTGCACCTCAGGTTGAACTGGCTAATTTTCTGAGCCAGTTGTTTTGAGTGCTGACTTTGGCTGCCATCTTCCTCAAGAGGTTGCAGTACATTAATGACCTATAGGTAAACTGGGCTTGTATCATGCTGCAGGCATTGGCCATTGAGTAAATGTTTATCTTGTGGCTTGAGCTTGCATTATGTAGATGGGAATACACTAGAAACTGCCTTAGAAAAGCTCGGCTGCAGGTGCTGTCGACTACAGTAGTCTGCCATGAGCTTCATTCAAGACTGTGCCAATTTCTGAGAGGGACTGAACTTGGTAGTTGCAGCAGATGTCATCGGCATAGATACACCTGTGCAAGAGTGTAGAAGGCAGATTGTTGATTTACACATTGAACAGCCAGGCCACACTGTGGTAACACAGGTTATGGTGTCACCAACACTTGCTCTCTTCTGGGGCCAGTTTCTGGTGGGCCAAAGTCAACCATAATTAGCTCAAGTGGTGGCGCAGAATTTGCTAACAGGGTGTGTGTGGTTGTGATGCCCCTCTTCTTTCTCCTGTAATTTGCCCAGACAATTGTCAATCTGGATAATAAGATCTAGAAAGGCATCAAGGCCCATTGGGACCAGTTCATCCTTGACTTCATCTACAAGCTCCAATGAAACTGAAATAACTGGGTCTCCTCATTTCATTCTGTGTCCAATATGAGGTGGCAGAAATGAGCTGTGGAGAAAGTGGGTGGGCCCGACCCCTGTCAGAGTTTTCACATGGCGGCCTTAGTAGAGTGGCACAGTTGGGGTGGTCAGAGATGGCCAATCATTGCCCATTAGAAGGCATCCTAGTTGGACAGTACCACACTGCTGGCTTCCAACAGGGAGAAGGCCCAATCCAACACCTTCCCAATCAGCAGGCTGACTATCATGTCTGTCTTGGCCTGTTAGGAAAAGGACGTCTGCAGTCAAAGCGAGAACAAGAGTTGGCACTGATTCCTGAAGTCTCAGAATTTGGAGCAGTCCCCGTCAATACGTTTGGGCAGAGGGATAGCATATTCAGGTGACAGTGCAGTCTGAGTCATGCCTGGGTATGTGTACCTGGGGTTTGAGACCCATGATCCCTCACAACATTATAGTAAGCCTGCTTTAGAATTGTAGGATAGGCTCTGACATCCTTATTCATATTGATTAATATCTTTCTTTGGAGTAGCCCTAGGGAGAATAATGGGACTACTCCTGGAATATGGTACTACTCAGGGTGAGTACAGGTGACAGATTAGGTCCTACAAACAGATGCTTAGTGTGTCCTATTCCAAAATAAATTAAAAAGCTGTTGTGTTTGCAATGAGTCTTAATTCACATGCTATACAATATTAACCTAGAGCTGAGAACCTTCTTTAATTCCCAGACAAAAACTGCATTATGATGGAGTTAAAACTGAGAATATGTATGAATAATTTAGGGTTAAAAAGGGATATTGTTATTCCCAAAACAAGCATAATAAACCGAGGAGATGTAGAGCTAGTTAAATTTAAAAGAAATCAGAACATGTTAAGGTACGGAATTGCGCAGCTAAGGCACCCATACAACCTTAATTCTGCCCAGTAGTGACACAATGAATAACATCAAAATTATGATTAGTGCATAAAAATATTTGCAATCCTAGATTAGAATAAACTGATCTTGAATACACACATGATTTTTGTCTTTCCCTGCCCTCCCCCATAGGCACCCCTTTCTGAAAATCTTGACCATAGGGCTAACGAAGTGCCCAGGAAATCTATGGACAAGTAGGATGAAAAGGTCCCTGCATTGAAGAGTTTGCTCTTTGGGTTCTGGTCCTACAGTCAGCAAAACAAACTACATCAAAAACTTTAAAGGAGAATTTCATTGTGTGTGGCTCTTGTTGAAGCAAACAGGATTTTAACAGAGGGTATGTCTACACTGTGTTTTAAAACCCATGGCAGTGAGTCTCAGAGACCAGGTCTGCAGACTATTGCTCATGGATGGGGCTTGCACTATGGCCCTAAAAACAGCATCATAGACAATGCAGAGACGGAGTGGCCTCCCCAATGTCCCAAGACGGAGGGACCATTACATGTGGTGGAATATGCAGGCAGTGACCCACCCCTGAGACAAGGGGCTGAGGCTTAGGCAGAACCAAAATCCCTGACCATAAAGGATGGACGTAGAAAAATTGATAAAGTGATTGGCTAAGAGCCAGCAGCAGCAAGATGTGGCACAGCTTCAATAACAACTCCTGAAACCAGGGCTGGCTCCAGGCACCAGACAAGAAAGCACGTGCCTGGGGTGGCACATTGTAAGGGGCGGCATTCCGGCCAATCTTGGGGTGGCACATTCCGGCTGCCCTGCCGTGGTTCTTTTTTTTTTTTTTGCTTTGGCAGCCCGGTCCGCAGCTCCGGAGCCCCTGGCCGGCTCCCCGCTCTCTGCCAGTCCCAGCCCAGCCCTGTAGGGGCACAGACCCCGGCCCGGGGGGGGGCAGGAACTGGTGATCCCCGCCACTCACCGTGCCGCCGGGCTCCTCGGGACGTGCCACTCCCTGCCGCCTGCACCGGCCTCCGCCTCCCACGCCGCTCTAAGCCCGTCCCGCCCGAGCCGCCTTTAAAGAAGTGGCTGAGCCAGCACCTCCTGCAGCCCCCGGGGGCTCTGCCTGCCCGGCTGGGAGAGGCACCCCAAGGCCGGATGGGGGAGCCCCTCTCGTCCGGCTGCGAGCGGGCTGCAGCACCTGGCTGCCCATGGGAGGAGGGAGTGGGCGGGCACTGCCCTTCACCCCCCCCCCGCGAGCTGCCCTCTACGCGCTTCCTGCAGCTGCCGGGTTTTTTTTTTTTTTGCTTTGGCAGTCCAGCCGCCTTTTTTTTTGCTTGGGGCGGCAAAAAAGCTAGAGCCGGCCCTGCCTGCAACAACTTAGTAATCAACAGCTGATCTGAGAGCTGTGAGCCCGACATTGGGAGAAGCAGCAACAATGTCTACAGCAACTTGTTGTCCTGCTACCTAACCCTAGAGGCCCAAATCCCAGGGAAGAAGTGACACCAGCTGTCCAGGCTGTTCCTGTGCATCTGGCGAAGATGGGGCCAGAGTACAACCCAGAGGCCTTCCTCATTACATTTGAGTGGGTTGCCTCAGCTGCCAAATGGCACCCTGAGCAGTAGGTCACCCTTTTGGCCCTGTACCTAATGGACCTGACACAAGCAGTATATCATGGACTCCTGGTTGAGGAAACCCAAGACTATGGGAGGTTGAAAGCAGTGATTCTAGATGCTCTAGACATCTCGCCCCAGACATTCTGGCAACGATTCTGGGGAAAAACCTATCTGTGTAGCCAAGGATCATAATCTACAGCTAAAAGATGCATGCTGGCAATGGCTACAGCCTGAGTGATGCTCTGGTGCTGAAGTTGCAGAGCAAGTGGTGCTCAAACAATTTACACACTTTCTCCCACCCTGAGGGAGGTTTGAGTCCTTTGCCACTGGCCATCAACAATGAGTGTGGCTGTCTCCCTCAGGGAAGACTTTTTGGCAGCAGAGACCGTGGTCGGCCCTGGAGCTTGGCCCCCAATGCCAGGGGAAGAAAGGACCCAGGATCAAAAGAACGTACATCAGCCTGGCCCGAGATGCCCCAATGAGCAGAATGTCAGAAATCCTCTGTGCTCATCCCCAGCATCTTGCCAAGCACCCAGAGGCCCTATCGCACACGCTCATCAAACCCTGATGATATGCCCAGGTTCCCTAAAATCCCTGTTTCATCAGTGGCCATTTCAGGCACGAGTTTCCAATGATGGAATGCAGCTTTAGCCAGGTCTGGGCTGGGGACTTGCCAGTCCACAAACAGCCCACTGGTAAGGTGATGATCCCCTTTGACATGGATGGGCTATGGGTCTCTGCCCTTATAGATTCTGGCTGTATGGAGACTCTCGTCTGCCAGGGCCTCATCAAGATATCAGACTCATTGCTTGGGGTTATTCAATTCCAGTTCATCCACAGGAATGGGAAGCCCTACCCCAGTTCCCAGGTCACTATGATAGTGATAGGGTGATGTGGGTTTTGATAGTAGGCCTGGCACTGAGGCTAGCACACCCCATCATCTTAGGGCGTGACTGGAGGGTATTTGCAAAGGTCCTGCACTCCGTGAACCTTGGAAATCCACACGCTGGGATGGCCTTCAAGGGGAATCCTTTCAAAGGAGCAGATGAGCTTCCCAAGGACCTGGACGACCAGCAAACCCAGGAGATTAACTGCGTGGGGTCATTCCCGCACCATCCACTTCCCAAACTTGTGAAGAGTCCCCAAGTTTGGGAACTGACTTCAGCCGGGACCAGTGGCAAGACCCTACACTCTGTTGGACCTGTGAACAGTTGGCTCATGTCAACAGGGAGGTGACGGATCCCCATCGAGCAACCCAGTTCCCCCACTTTGAATTGACAGGTGACCACCTTTACCATGTTGACCATGACTCCCAGACCCAAGACATTTGGACCCAGTTGGTCATACCCCAGTGCCATTGACACACAGTCTTGAAAGTAGCCCATGATATCCCTGTGGTGGGACACCTAGGACATGAAAAGACCTTAGCCTGAGTCTTGACCTGGTTCTTTTGGCTGGGGGTCCACTGTGATGTAAAGGACTTTTGCAACTTTTGCCCCAAGTGCTAACTCATGGCCCCACGAAGAGTACTGAAAGCCCCACTCATCCCATTGTCAGTGACTGGGACCCCATTTGAGAGGAGCTCCATGGACCTCATGAGGCCTGTCACAAAGAGTGTTGTGGGATTCAAATATATCTTGGTCATCCTAGGCTATACCACCCAGTTCCCAGAAGCTATCCTCCTGTGGAACATCACAGCCCGAGCCATTGCTGGGGAACTCCTTAAAATCTTTGTCAGGGTGAGCCTCCTAGGGAAATACTGATGGATCAGGGCACGAATTTTACCTCAGACTGCTCTGACAGGTCTATGATCTCTTAGGGATAAAAAAGTTGCAGATGTCCGTTTACCATCTGCAGACTGATGGACGGATGGAGCATTTTAACCAGACTCTTAAGGACATGTTATGGAAGTTTCCTCCGAAAGAACTTCGCCAATGGAATCAGCTTATCCATTGCTAACCATTCAAGAGGTTCCCCAATCTTCGACAAAATTCCCTTCAAATTATTTTATGGTCGGCAGTCAGAGGGGCTGCTAGACCTTATGTGAGAGACCTGGGAACAAACGCCATCTCCGTCTCAGGGCCTCCTGCATTATGTTTTACAGATGCAGGGGCGCTTGTCCCAGGTGAGGGACCTGGCGAAAGAAAACCTTTAGGCCACCGAGGGAACTCAGGAGTGGATGTACAATAAGGGAGCAAGGATTCTTCTCGTGCTTCCCTAGGAAGAATCAAAGCTCCTGGCCCTATATCAAGGACCTTATGAAATTCTTCGCTGGGTGGGGCTGGTCACTTACGAAATACTGCAACCTGACTGACGGAAGAAATGACAGATTTATCATGTCAACCTCTTAGAGCCATGGCAGGAGTGCGAGGGGCTGCTAATCTCCCCATATCCCCCCACAGAACTGCATCCCTGCCACAACTGACTCCAGAGAACCACAGCTGAAGGACACCCTCACTGAGGAACAGTGGAGGCAGGCCCAGAAACTATTGAAGGCCTTCCCCAAAATCTTCACCACTCTATTGGGCTGAACCCTGGAGCCCTGGAGAAGTTCGTGAGACTATCTGACCCCCTATGTGACAGACATGCAAAATAGTGGAGAAGGAGGTCCAAGCTCTGGTTGAGCTGGGAGTAATTGAGAAGTCCCAAAGAGAGTGGTATAGTCTCATTTTTCTGGTCCCGAAACTAGATAATAGAATCATAGAATATTAGGGTTGGAAGAGACCTCAGGAGGTCATCTAGTCCAATCCCCTGCTCAAAGCAGGACCAACCCCAATTAAATCATCCCAGCCAGGGCTTTGTCAAGCTAGGCCTTAAAGACCTCTAAGGATGGAGATTCCACCACCTCCCTAGGTAAGCCATTCCAGTGCTTCATCACCCTCCTAGTGAAATAGTTTTTCCTAATATCCAACCTAGACCTCCCCCACTGCAACTTGAGACCATTGCTCCTTGTTCTGTCATCTGCCGCCATTGAGAACAGCTTAGCTCCCTCCTCTTTGGAACCCCCCTTCAGGTAATTGAAGGCTGCTATCAAATTCCCCCCTCACTCTTTTCTTCTGCAAACTAAATAACCCCAGCTCCCTCAATCTCTTCTAGTAAGTAATGTGCCCCCTAATCATTTTCGTTGCCCTCTGCTGGACTCTTTCCAATTTTTCCACATCCCTTCTGTACTGGGGAGACCAAAACTGGACGCAGTACTCCAAGTGTGGCCTCACCAGTGCCGAATAGAGGGGAATAATCACTTCCTTCGATCTGCTGGCAATGCTCCTACTAATACAGCCCAATATGCCGTTGGCTTTCTTGGCAACAAGGGCACACTGCTGACTCATATCCAGCTTCTCATCCACAGTAATCCCCAGGTTCTTTTTTGCAGAACTGCTGCTTAGACAGTTGGTCCCCAACCTGTAGCCCCAACTTCACACGTTAGTTTATCTTGCAAACTGACGCATCAGAGGTGGGCCTTGGAGCTGTCGTTGCTGAGGAAAGTGAAGGAGGGGAACATCCTATAGTGTATTTAAGTTGAAAGCTGTTCCCTCAAGAGCGGAACTACTTTGTAATTGAAAAAGAAGCCTTAGAGGTCAAGCGGGCTGTGGATGCCCTACCATACTATCTCCTGGGAGCCCCCTTTATGCTTGTGATGAATCATGCCCTTTTAAGTGGCTTGTATGTTTAAGATTGCTTTCTGAATATGCAAACTAATTGGATAATAGGATGTTTTGTACAGTTTATCAATTTGACTTTATATTTTAAATTTTGTAAGTAAAGTAAGTGAGTAAAACTGGTGAATTCCTGGTTTTTTTGTAGTTGTATAATGTGGACAAATAAACCTGGTTCTCTTAATTTGGTAAAAACAATTCTCTGTGTCTGAAATCTCACAGGTCAAATATTGAGCGATGATGTTCTTTTATAACTGAGGTAAACCACCTCAGAAAGCAGCAGTGCTGATGCAACTTTAGACTCTGTGGGCTATAATAAACTACATGCATTTATTTTTTTTTTAGATTAGACAATTTTAGAAAACGGAGTGTCTAATTTACTGCAGTGATAAATTATGTGGATTTTTGTGTATTTGTTTGACATGCTAAGTGGGAATTGTACACACTGGTCTCTGCTGCACCCTTTCATATGCTGACATAAACAATAAATCATAATATATTGTACAAATACTTTTCAGTTACTGCAGTAGTGGATTTGAATATCTTAGTAGCAGAAGCATTTCATTACATTGTAAACTGAGCTGGACTATTGCAAATAAACTGAGCCCAAGACCTGTAACATTATTACTCAGACGCAGAGTCACTGATGAATAGATACTCTAGTTACCAATTATGGTTGAATTGTGAAGGACACCTGTAAGAATAGAGGTCAGTATAGGCTAAATATCACTTTACAAGTAATTACATGATTTCTAGTTGAAATAGACATCTTCACAACAGAAGTGTGCAGTTACAGGGGTGACATATGCATTGCAGTGTGCATCTCACTACCATGGCTCTCTACATGCACCATAATTTTCATTGGAATTACTGGCAGTTTCCACAAAAGCACAGCAGCTTTTTAGCAACTATCATATACTCATCCTTATTGTACAATGAGGGACAGATGACAAGTATGGTTATACTTGTTTTCAGCTCCTCCCCACTTCCTTTCCCCCCTTAAAAGCTTCTTTCAACAACCATCAAAACAGAGCCCTGTTCCGTCCCCCCACCCAATATCCTAAAATGATTCACTCCGAACCTCTCGCTCTTCTGAGCAAGGGATACAGAAGAGACCTGCTCCTGGGTCTCTGGCAGTTCCCTTCCCAGTGGCCTTGCCTGAGCTCCCAAATAGACCCACATCCCTGCAGGTTTCTGTCACTCTGAAATCCAATAGAAGAGAATGTGAATTGCTTTGAGACAATAGCCTGCCCTGGGAGTGAGAGAGGGTTTCATGCAGCAAAGAGACAAGTAGGAAGATTGGTACAGGCATGACTGTCAACCTGCCCAACCTCCCAGTTCCTGGAAACCTACCAGCAAATTCAGTTTAAAAACTAATATCCATTTCCATCAAATTCCCAACCCTGTAGAAATATCACTTAATTTTCAGGTGTCAAATAGTTGGAAATAAGCTAGCTCTCCAAGTATTAAAA